>NC_062577.1:64492959-65177959 GCF_022837055.1 Prionailurus viverrinus
CTAAACCCACCTGTCGCAGTAACTGAGTAGCCGCAGACATCAACATCCGGCCCAACCACATGGTTCTGAAAGGAGGATCCAAACCGAAAGGGGAGGCACAGTTTTACTCATAATATCTTTTTTTAAGGTTTAATTTTATTTACTTTGAGAGAGAGTGAGAGAGCACGTGCGGGTGAGGGAGGGGCAGAGAGAAGGAGAGAGAATCCCAAGCAGACTCCACTCTGTCCATGCAGAGCCCCACTCAGGGCTCAAACTCACGAACCGCGAGATCATGACCTGAGCTGACATCAGGAGTCGGACGCCTAACTGACTGAGCCCCCCCAGGCGTGCCTACTCATATCTTGAGGCACATGGCCGATCAAACTGTCCCCACGGCAACCCAAGAAGTAAAAAACCTAAATGAATCTGAGACAGAGTTGTAGGAAAGTTACGTCCCCCCCCCCTTTCTGGGAAACACGAGAAAATCTCGTACACTTAAAATTGGTAACTTTCGGGGCGCCTGGGTGGCGCAGTCGGTTAAGCGTCCGACTTCAGCCAGGTCACGATCTCGCGGTCCGTGAGTTCACGATCTCGCGAGATCTCGCGTGATCTCGCGTGAGTTCGAGCCCCGCGTCGGGCTCTGGGCTGATGGCTCGGGGCCTGGAGCCTGTTTCCGATTCTGTGTCTCCCTCTGTCTCTGCCCCTCCCCCGTTCATGCCCTGTCTCTCTCTGTCCCAAAAATAAATAAACGTTGAAAAAAAAATTTTTTTTTAAATAAAAAAAAATTCTTTTTTATTGTTTATTTTTTGAGAGAGAGCAAGCAGAGAAGGGAGACAGAGAGACAGACAGACAGACAGACAGAATCGGAAGCAGGCTCCAGGCTCTGAGCCGGCAGCACAGAGCCCCCCACGTGGGGCTCGAACCCACGAACCGCGAGATCATGACCTGAGCTGAAGTCAGACGCTCAACCAATTGAGCGATCCAGTGCCCCTCTACCTGTACCTTAAATGCTGGAATTCTCCCCAAAGCGCTCTCCTTAGCCCTCTGCTGTTCTCTGGAGTTTACCCAAATCTATAGCTTCAACTGCCACTGAAATGTTCGTAATTCCGAATTTCTGCCCTATATATCACTAAAGCTTAAAAAAAAAAAAGTAGTTTTCTGTAAAGACCACACATATGTACATAGGAAAACAAATTCAAGGGGCGCCTGGGTGGCGCAGTCGGTTAAGCATCCGACTTCAGCCAGGTCACGATCTCGCGGTCCGTGAGTTCGAGCCCCGCGTCGGGCTCTGGGCTGACGGCTCGGAGCCTGGAGCCTGTTTCCGGTTCTGTGTCTCCCTCTCTCTCTGCCCCTCCCCCGTTCATGCTCTGTCTCTCTCTGTCCCAAAAATAAATAAATGTTGAAAAAAAAATTTTTTTAATTAAATAAATAAATAAATAAATAGCTGGTGAAGCACAAACCCTGCTCCCCCCCCACTTCTGCGCCTTTCCACGCCCTTCCCTCGGTGGTTCCCGGGCTCCACTGGCCCCTGGAATCCTCTGCTTCGGTTCGGAAGCGTTTGCTGTTTGTGAGCAAGGACAGGTGCGTCTGTTTCTTTAACGTGCGTTTCACTCTCCCCGCGCATGCTACCCCTCACCCAGTCCTGGGAAGGTGAGACGCAGAGGGCTGGACAAACCCTTCTCTGGCGTCTGGATCGGTTCCCCCCGTGGTCGAGATTGTCCGTGAGCCTCGGGGCTTGAAAGCCTGTCTCGGGGCCCCAGCAAGTCCTGTTTGCCTTGAAGGATGCATAATGCACGCATTTGTTCAGAGGTACCCAGTGAGGGAGCCACCATCACGATGCAGGGGGTGGAGTAATTCCATCGCTAACCCTTTTCTCAATCCGTCCCCCTCCCTCTGGACCCCCCTGGATTCGGGCAACCAACGCCCGATCTGCTTTTTGACTCTGTAATTTTGTCTTTTCTAGAAATTTATGTAAACGGAGTCATGCGGTCTGTGATCTCTTGTGTCTGACGCCTTCCGCTGAGCATCGTGCCTCGGAGAGCCCCCCACGTTTCCGTGAGTGTTCGTGGCTGGCGTCTCCCTGGTGCTGAATAACACTGCCTTGTGTGGATGCAGCAGAGCGTGATTGTCCACCCACCAACAGATACACTCGAGCTGTTTCCCGATTTGGGCTGTTACACATACCGGTGCCACGAACACGCGTGTCTTCGTGCGGCCACGTTTGCTCAGGGCTGGGACCAGGGTGAGGCAGGGAAAGCGTCAGGTGCAAGCTTTAAGGAGGCACTCGCTCTCGGGGTCTTGCAAGAGCAGCCCCGGGTGGGGGAAATTTCCCTCCCTGGACACCGATCTCGTCTCCGCTGGCCTCAGCCTTGGTTTTCATTTCTTTGGGAATAGGACTTTGGAGTCGACAACCAAGAGTGAGGTTTTCTGACTCATACAGTCCACGTGCATTTAAAATTATGAGAGACGGGACGCCTGGGTGGCTCAGTCGGTTCAGCGTCCGACTTTGGCTCAGGTCATGATCTCCCGGTTCGTGGGTTCAAGCCCCGCTCTGTGCTGACAGCTCGGAGCCTGGAGCCTGCTTCAGATTCTGTGTCTCCCTCCCTCTCTGCTCCTCCCCTACTCATTCTCTTATCTGTCTCTCAAAAATGAATAAACATTACCAAAAAAAAAAAATTAAAAAAAAAAGCTCCGGTTTGCGTGGCTCCATCTGTCCATAAGAGGTCCCTCTCTGCTGTGCTGTTCTTTTCGCCGGATCCCCAGGGTCTCCCTCTTGTGGGAACACTTTAGCTGCCAGGCAGGGGGTTGACACATTGCTTTCTGATTTGGGGTCTCAGTCCCTCTAGATTCTCACGCTTTCTGATTTTTCCTCCAAACTTCCAGCTGCTTGACAGCCCTGAACTCTGGCCTCTGGGACCTTTAGCGGCACGTTTGTGGGTTCTTTTGGTGTTGTGTCCCAGGGTCCAGCTGGGGAAGGGGCCACCAGGTGCCCTCGGGCCCAGTCTTCCCCTCCGGTCCTTCCCAGCAACCACAGGCACAGGCCCAGCCCAGGGTCTTGGTCTGCGGCTCCAACAGGCAGAAACAGGGGACACGAGGACCCTGCAGCCAGCACACCAGCAGAAATGCTCTGCTCCTCCTGCTGCTGTGGCATGAGAGGCCACGGCCTGGTGGCGAGTGACCTCGTAAAGCGGCCGACTGCCCTCTGCACCCCAGTTCGGAGCCCTCTGATCATCCCGTTCTCAAAACTGAGCTGAGGTTGGGGCAGGAGAGGAGCTTCTGGTACCTGGGCGTCTGAATAACCTGCCTCTTCTCCCAAACCGGAGCCTTCCAGACACTGAATCTCTGGGAAGGGGGGCTCCTTCCAGATTGACTCGGGTTTAAGTTTGCCTCTGCAGGGAACTGCGGGAGGACCCAGGTCATGGGAGAGCACCTGCCTGCTTGGGACAGGTTGAAACATTAAATGGAAGAAAAGTGATCACTGTGGAGTCCGGCACACAATAGTGCACCTGCTCCTGCCCATGCCGGGGGGAGGGGGGATGAGGGGTGGGGGGGCGGGGAGGGGGGGAGGGCGGGCTGGCTGGTCCCTGGCGACACAGGAGCTGCTGCTGTGGAGCAGGACGAGTGGCCCCAAACGGAAGGACGTGCACGGCTCCTCGTCCGCAGGGACAGCAGGTCCTCACAGGCTCTGGAAGAAGGGGGCCGTGGCCCCTCCGGTTCCCCCAGGCGTCACTGAGTCCTTAGTAGTTTCTCCCTCAGGGACCCTCTCTCCGCAAAATGTAGTGATCTCACCACCCAAATATGACGGGATTTTCCAGTGGATCATGTTCAGGGATGAGTGTAGAAAATCAGAAAAGAGAAAATACAAGCAGCTCGGAAACCTGGGCTCATGTTCCGAGTTGCTGGTGTTCTAGACACACAAGGGCGGTGAGTAGGGAGGAGTGTGAATTGTTCCCAGCATGTGCCTCGTCACTCACATCTGTGAATAAATCCCAAGGCGGAAAAACCAAAAATATTGGGAACAATTTATGCTCAAAAGTTGTCCACAGTGTTCTCTGTTAAAGACCCTCCCTTTAAAAAAAAAAAAAAAAGAATAAAAAATTAAATTAAATTAAAAAAGATCTTCCCAGTTGTGGGAATAATACAGAGAGATCACAGCATAAACCTATAGGGGAATGAATTAAAGAAACACTCCACATAAGCAGCAGGGGTCAGGACAGGGACGCCCGGCCCCCAGGAGTCTCCCTGTGGCCTCACGAATCCCAAAGTCCCCGTCCCCAGACGTGAGCCCTTGCCGCCTCTCTCCAGTTGGACCACCTCCGTAGGCAGCAGGAACGGGATGGCCGACTTGGCCTGTTCTGGGGGTGCACACGAGGCCGGTCACAGAGCCTGTGGTCTGTCACCTGTGGCCCCTCCCACTCGGATCCCGACCTTCTTCCCGCGAGTCCTGGTGAGGGTGCCGGCACCTCTGTAGAGCAGGTGGGGAGGAGAGAACCGCGGAGCCACAGGGGGTCCTGGAGAAGGCGCGGAGCCCCCTGCACAGGGCCCTGCACGCGGGGGACGCTCGAGGCCTGTGCCCCGCCCCCCTTAACATGACGAGGGCCGGGCTCCCCAGGAGGCGGGACGTCCCCACTCTGTCTGCTCCGTCTGTGGAACTGACCTGCTTCCCAGCCCCCTCCTACCACCCCTTCCCCCAGCGAGTCCGGGCCCCTTCCCCCGGGTCCCCAGGGCCACAGCTGTGTCTGCGGTCCACACGGCTCCCCTCCCGGGAGGCTTGCTCAGGATCCCTTCCAGGAACAGGACCAGGTTCTCCCAGGGGAGCCCCGCTCTGGGTCCCAGCCCGATTCTTCACCAGGACCCTCCCGGACAGGACGGGGCTGCTGCAGGTTCAGCCGGTGATTTCACACAAGCACGTGGGACAGGTTTAATCTGACTTTCAGAGGCAGAGGAATACGGAGGCTCTTGGGACATTTCTTCAAAGAAACCGAGGCAAGGACCGTGAACTTGGAAAGTGGAGGCAGAGGGAAGTACAGGGTGGGAAAAAGGGAAAATGTAGAGTCTGGACGGGGAGCTGCTGGGAATCTGCTCAGGAGTAAGCCAACACATTTCGGACGCAGGAGGTTTATCCTGGAGACGGGCATTCTGGATACAATTGGAGGCTTTCCGGAGCATTGATGACCTCACTGGCCCCACACAGTCCCGGAGATTAACCCAGTGACCCCTGGAGCGTCTCCAAATCCCTCCGTGTTAAGAGCTCACTGGCTCAGGTCCGTGGAGCCATTTGTCCCCAGACATGCAGGGAATGAGTGAAAAAGATGAGATTCTCACTGGGTCTGGTCCTAAAGCCGCTCTCCCAGCAGCTGACTGTGGCCCCGGCACGTCCAGGAGGGTTTCAAGCCCGAAGCCCTCGGGTCAGCACAGAAACCATGTTGCCCAGGGCGCATTCTCCAGCTCAGGGTCATGATCTAAATTAGCTGCTGCCAGTCTGGTTAGAAAGTTCCGGAAGCGGCTGAGTGTGGGAGAAGTAAGCCCCACGGTGAGCAGGGCTGGAGGCGCTGGCCCACCTGTGACGCAGGCAGTGCAGGGGGGTGGCTGTGGTCAGCAGGGGCCTCTTTGGACCTCAGATGCTGCAGGGTTCAGGCCACAGGGCCTGTTTCCTCTGCCTGGGGGTGTGAGAAAGGAGAGAGGCTGTCCGGGGGCAGGCCTGGACTCCCTCCCCCTTCCCCTCCAGTGGGGCTTCTGAAGGTCAGGAGGGACTGAGGTCTGGACAGACCAGTGGCCTATGAGCCTGAGATGTGGGCCTGGCCCCGCCATGTCCCGGCTTCCAGACCGTGGGCCCATCAAATACCCTAAATGGGCCCCGACGTCGCTCATCTGTAAAATGGACGCTAATCTTGATATCCGCCGCCTCTCGCAGGGACCGAGCCTGGGAACCGCAGAAACCAGACACGCTGTGCACGGGTGACGTTAGCTCTTGCTGGCCAGGACGGCGGCGAGTGACAGAGATCAGTATGTGGGGTCGAAATGTCCGTGGTGGGGTGCCGGCGTGGCACGTGTGTTGGCGGCCCCTCCCGTGTCCTGACCTGCAGCTGCTGGGGGTTCCCTCTTGGGCCCTGGGCCCCGCCCTCCACACAGTGGTTTTGGTGAGCAGACACTCTTCCCCCGAGGCGCTCCCCGGGGTGCAGG
Source organism: Prionailurus viverrinus (assembly GCF_022837055.1). Lineage (NCBI taxonomy): Eukaryota > Metazoa > Chordata > Mammalia > Carnivora > Felidae > Prionailurus > Prionailurus viverrinus. The sequence continues at coordinate 64,499,122 of NC_062577.1, forward strand.
GACAGGGACAGGGGCATTGCCGACTTGCTCCCCATCACGCCGAAGTGACCAGTGGTGAGCTGCCCGGGCGTGGCCTCCGTCCGAGGAGTTTCTCACCGCGAGGCCAGGGACTGAGCCTTCTGAAGGACTGTCCCCCTTACGGGACAGGAGCGGGGGAAGAAGGCGGTGTTGATGCTCTCTTGTCCGAGAGCACAGAGCAGGTCGGGAGCCCAGAGTGGACGGGGTGACTCTCGGAAGCCACACGGTGGGAAGGGACGGGGCTGGGATGTTGGGCCTCAGAGATCACGGTTAGGAGTCCAGTTTCTGCTCCGCCCTGCTGAGTGACCTGCGATGGTCGTCCACACCCTTAGGATGGGCTTCCGCATCCCCAGAAGGGACTTCCCAGCCTATAGGCTGACTGCCTTCAGTTCGTGTCCCTGGCCATCCTGGGGTCCAGCCTTAGGATCCGAGGCTCTGAGCAGCTGGGGGGAGCCTCCGTGGGCGGGGAAAGGCCACGGCCGGCGGGGAGTTATGGGGCTGCTCCCCCCAGGGTCCACGGGAGACAAGGTTCTCAGAGGTCGTGGGGCCCCGTCTGGGGAGAAGAGGCCTGACCCTCAGCAGGTGGCCGTGAGTCTGAGGCAGCCGAGCCTGTGGACGGAGGAGCCCGTCCCTGCCCCCTGCCTGTGTGTGAGAGAGGGCCCAGGGCTGGCAGAGCCTTAGGGGGACGCGCTGGTGGGGTGCTGCCCTGTTGGGGGGGTTGCCTTGTGGGGGGGCAGGGCGGGTCCGGGTGCCCGGAGGGCCTGGGGTGCTGGCAGTAACGAAACGCCCCTGTTTGCACTGGGGTGTGGGGGGTGGGCCCTTCCCACAAAGCGCTTTGTTCTTGTGCTCAGAGCATCTTCCTTAGACACCCGACAGTTAAGTGCAGAGAAAATCAGAAAGGAGATTTGACTCGTTCAATGGTGTTAAGACAGAGGACAGGCCCAAAGCAGGGGCGACACTGTGTCCCTAGTACAGTGGTTTGTGCAACTTTGGGCCTGGCCATCGGCTGGCCCTGGGGAGCAGGGCTGCCTGGGTGGAGTGTGAACCCAGGGAAACAGGTAAGGGGTCCCAGCAGTGCCGGCTGCGGAGCTGAGATCACCAGGCTGGTCGTGCCCACAGGTCGGGGCGTCTCCCACACAGCGCCTCACCCAGGGGGGGTTCCTATGTTTATTACACCATCGTTCCCCGAGGGTCCCTGCAGGTGCCAGAGAGAAGAGGAAGCATCTGAATGGCTTATCTAGAGCAGCCAGCTTGTCCTAGACAGTTAGCTCCGCCCTTGGGGTGGGAAGAGCCTAAGAGTGTTCTGAGCAGAAGCTCGCCTCTTCTCTTGCCTCTGCCTTCTGGATGTTTCCTCCACGGCCAACTCGGCCCAAACCAAGCCTGAAGGAGGCAGCCTGTGATGGGAGCCCACTCAGAAGACCCCCACCTGTGCTGGGCCTCCCGGCTCCTGGGGTTCAGCAGCCTCGTCCTCAGTGAGTGGCCCGGGCTCCCCGGGTGGGAGGCCGGTGTGCGGGGCAGGGAGGCGGGGGTCCCGTGTGTCTGATGTCTGTGGGGAACAGCCCGAAATACCAACTCTGTCAGGGAGCCCGAGGGGGGCATCTGGCTCTGAGCCGGGACCCGCCTGGCACAGGGGGAGGCTGCCTCCGCAGCTGTGAGGGGAGCAGGGGGCCGACCCAGGGTCCCCGTCGGAGCTGGAGGACGCGGGTCCCGCTTCTGGGGCGAGAGGAGGGCACGGACACAAGGAACCAGGAAGGGAGGGCGGCCTCCGGAATTTGAGGGTGTCTGCGCCCACTTGCTGGAAGGGTGTGGATGGAACCGAGGGCGCTGATAATCAGGGCCCCGGGACAGGGTGAACGGGGCGACGGGAAGGGAAGCAGCAGGTCCCCAAAAGGGAACTGAGAGAAAGACTGTCCTGAGGAAACCCGGATACCCCCGTTCGCACTTCCCCCGAGACCATCCGCCTTCGTGAAACAGACGAAATGAAAACAAAGGACAAGACCGAGGTCTCGAGAGCCGTGGATTCCTGGGAATTTCATTTCCTGCCGTGTTTTGCTTGAGTGCCCTGGCCTGTCCGGGGAAGGGGGGTGCCGGGGTTCTAGGAAATTCCCGACTCCGGGGCATCTGTAAGCAGGGCGTTTCTCATCAGACGTGAGGTTTGCGGGGACCTGGGGGCTCAGTTGAGCGTCCGACTCTTGATTTCGGCTCAGGTCATGATCTCATGGTTCACGTGTTAGAGCCCCGCGTCGGGCTCTGTGCTTTGTCAGCCTAGAATTGTCTCTCCTCCCGTCTCTGTCCCCACTGCACTCATGCTCTCTCTCTCTCTCAAAATAAATCAATCCATTTAAAAATTTATTTAAAAAAAAAGAGAAGAGGAGCTTTGAAGGCGTTGACATCTCTCTGATCTCAGTATTTTGGCCACAACAAAGCGTAGGCTTTCTCTTTCTTTTGATTTTAATTAACTGGAAAAATACGTGAGATGACGTAGAGTTTTCTCTGTCAACATCTGGGTTGGAAGATTATGTAGGAAAGAAGGAAAGAGAAATGGAAGAAAGAAGGAGAAAGGAAGGAAGGGGGGAAAAGTAAAAATCTATGTTCACTGCTGAATATTAAATTTTATCTTCTTCAGGGCCTCCTGGGTGACTCAGTCGGTTAAGCTTGGGACTTCAGCTCAGTCATGATGTCACCGTTGGTGGGCCTGAGCCCCCAGTGGGTCTCTGTGCTGACAGCTGGGAGCCTGGAGCCTCCTTGGGATTCTGTGCCTCCCTCTCTGTCTGCCCCTCCCCCGCTCTCACTCTGTCTCTGTCTCTTGAAACTAAATCAATGTAAAAAAAAAAAAAACCAATAAAATAAAACAAATGTTATCTTCTTAAATAAATCCTGGCTCTCTGGATCACAGCCACCTGTGTCCCTGGCCATCTGTCTCTCTGTCCTTCTGTCCTTCCTCTCTGGGATTAGCACCTTCTGCTGATCTGAGAGCCCTCACTGCCTTCCTCCCAGCTTGAGTCGGCTTCCAGCCTCCTGAAGCCCAGGCTCACCATCCAGCCTGGGGGGCAGGCCCCCCCCCCTGCAGCCTGAGGGCTGAGCCTCCTCCCTCTCTGGTGCCCTCCTTGCCAGCAGGTGCCCGAGGTCTTGCCCTGCCCCAGGCGGACAGGTACCTGGGTGCCCTTTGCCAGGAGAATAGCTGGGGCGTGAGAGCCCAGGACTGCTGGGAGCCTCTGAGAGTGAGCCCCTGTGCAGGGCAGGGTAGGGTAAGGGGAGAGGTGCAGGCAGCTCCCTGCAGGGGAAGCCCTGGGCTGGGGGAGAGGGAAGCCGGCTCCATGGGCAGCAGCCCAGTGGAGAGAAATGGGGAGATGCCCCCACCATGTGGAGCCACAGTACCCGGCCCTCCCTCGTCTCTAGGACGCTGCCCCCCCCCTGCACAGGTGTGCTCAGTTTCCTGCTGCATGGACTTGACCGGGACCATGGAAACCAGCTGCCGTGGACATGGCTCTGAGAGCTTCATGGCTCTGAGCGGAAGGCCCCGGGGGGACTTTGGCTCCCGTGGCCGCCTGTGGGGTGGCACCATGGGTGTCTGTCTCCCGGGAGCCCGTCCCTGATCCCGGGAGGAGACCCCGAGAGGGCAGCTGGTGGGGAGCACAGGGCTCCATCCGGGACGTGGGATGTTCGGGGCAGACCCCAGCTGTGCTTGCCAGGAGCAAGCATCGTCCTGATGGGAACAGCTCATGCCTAAGGGAAAGCTCTCGCCTTCTGACACCCTGGCAATGGTTCCCTGTGGGGAGCACGGTCATTGTCTCTGCATCAGAGACTCAAGGAGAAGGCAGGGAGGTTACTTGACTGCCCGAGGCCACAGACTGCAGAGAGCGGAGGACTCCCGCCTACCAGACCCTGCCCCGGTCCTCACCTCCCTGCTGCAAGGGACCTCCTGTTCTGAGACCCAAGCAGAGTCCCTTCCGGTCACATTCACACACCAACACTGCAACCGCAAAAGTTCTAGGAGGCATCCAGACCGAGTACAAAGCACACCTTTGCTGGGGGGGTGATGTTTTCCGGCAAGACGTAAAACCAATAAGCCTTACACGTAACGGATACATCCAGCTTCTTGAGGCTGAGAGCAGGGCCAGAGTCCACAGACAGAGGTGATGTGCACGTTGGAGAAGAGTTACGTTATGTGTGTTAGAAAACAGGCTGATTCTCTTACGACAGGTGCGGCGGCTCCTCTAAAGTAATGGGACACAACAAGCCAAGGACACAAGCAGATCCAAACCACAATGGGACGCAGCAGCTGGCACGTGGGGACAGGGACCTGCCGTCCGGGCCGGGCAGCGTCAGGCGGGATGCAGCCGCCTGCTGTCGGAATGAGGGAGTTAGTGACGACATCATTGCGTAGAAGGATCTGGAATCTTCTACAAGCACTACTGGCCTGAGCCCTTCTCTGGGTTCTCTGCTTCCTAGGAGAGCCAGGAACGATGTGAACACAGCGAGGGGGCAGGCCCCGCGTGAGGACAGCTCACGGACCTGGAGAGGGGTCTGGGGCCCTGGCAGGCAGCGGTCCCCCAGGCGGTCCTGCCCTGCTGCAGGGGACACATGGGTCTTCCTTTCAGGACAAGGTCGTTCTTTGCCCGTCCCCTTCTTTCCTATCCCGGTCTCCAGAAGGACCCAGGGTATCAGGTCCCCTGGGCTGTGCCGCATGGGGCATTTTGGGGTCTGGAGGGGCGGCCCGGAAGCCCTTGCCTTCTGGTCACAGCTCTGCAAGAGGTGACTGAGGAAGGACATTGAGGGTGTCTCAGGGACCGGCTGGGGAAGCATGGTCTTCGTGGCAGGCACAGCAGAGCTCACCTACCCATCATTACTTCTCCCACATTTTCCAGTTCTGGGTAGGTAGCCAGGGCCCTGTGACTAGGTGGCCAAACCCATGAGCAGAGATCAGGCCACTTCTGGAGGGAGAGAAACCCCCAAAGGCGATTCCCCTGTATGCCTTCCCTGCTGTGGCCCCGAGAGGTGCAGCCACCAGGCCGTGATGACTCTACCTTGTGTGACAGGAGCCCCCTCAGTCTCAGAATCTCCCCTTGTCTCAGCCCCTGAGCGACTGGAGTGCGGGTTCCCGTAGCACAGCCTCCCTGAGCCTGACCTTGGGCCACTCCGCTCCAGAGCAAGTCACAGGGCGCGGCCCCCACTCCAGGGCCAGGGCTCCCACAGCCTGTGGGCAGCCACTGTGAACGCTGCCTCCTAGGCTGGGCACTTGGCATCAGCCCAGATATGCTCGGGGCTCTCGATCCGTGATGTCCTCATGTCCAGACTCTCAGAGTTAGGTGGCGTGGACACTGCGGGACAGCAGGACGGTACCGGGTTCAAGGGGACGCCCCACGAGGACCAGGACCTGATTCCAGCATGACTCCAAATTCTTGCTCTGTCCCGCCTCCCGGAGTCAAGGGAGTCTACTGGGAGTCTACTCATGAGCGCCATGGGTTCTAGGGTTTTCTCCTTATTCTCAATGACCAAACACTCACCGTGTCTGTTTCCAATGCCCTAGGCGCCTTCAGCACTGTGGTCAACGGTTCTGGAACTCATGGATCTCAAGTGGAGGATTCTGGAAACGTGGTTTCTGTGAAGGGAACTCAAGGAAGTTCTGTGTCGTTTCGTGTGACCCGAAGTCCAGAATCACTTCCAGGAGTCAAGCTGGAGAAGATTTCTTGGGGCATTAAAAACAAGTCCGACTACCTAGTCCTCCTGCAAGTGTCTCCTGGGGAAGATGTTCCAAAATGGGTCAACTTCCAGGACAAGTTCGAGAAGAGGGTCCATGTGCTCAACACCACGACCCTGAGGATTGACAACCTGACCCTTGAGGACAGTGGGCAGTACTGGGCTCGAGTCTCCTTAACAGGAGGAAGAGAAACTATCCGGTATTTCCACCTCACTGTCTACGGTAGGTGGTGGCTCCTCCCCCAATACATACTTACCCCTTTCTTTTGTCCCTGGGAGTGTCCCTGGCCCCCCTCGCAGGACCCCTTCCAGACCCCACACTTGAGGCTCTGGCTTCTCCCTTGAAACTGGACGCAGTGTGTTCACCACAAGTCGAGGCAGAGCTGAGATCACGCCTGAGGCTTCACGCAGTGGCTCCTGTCCTCATAGCCACTCGCTGTATATTTGGGTCAAGTCCTGTTATCTGTAAAGTGGATTCACCATCCTTGGGGGGAGGATGCCAGGGTGACAGTGAGATTCCGCCCGAGAAAGCATGAGGTGTGATGCTTCCCACTCACTTGACCCCGTGTCCTCTTGTCCCTCTGGCCCCAGAGCCCGTGCCCCACCCCCAGATCCTGGCCAAGACTCCATCCTTCACACCAGACTGGTGCAATGTCACCCTGGAGTGCCACGCCCCGGGAACCAGAGAGGACGTGAATGTGTCCTGGGAGAACAAGGGCCTCCCCAGGGAGCTGGAACAGAGAGGGGTCCCAGGACCGGCCCCCAACCCCTGGACCCTGGCTCTGAAGCTGCCCCTGAGCCAGCCCAGCCCCAACATCACCTGTGTGGTCAGCAACCCGGGGGACCGGAAAACTGCCACCCGGGACCTTGGGGAAGTCTGTGCCCACGGTGAGTGCATCCTGTCAGAGGGGTGGGGAGTCCCGGGGCTCAGGTCCCCCTGGGGGAGGGTTCCGGGTTCTGTCCCCCATGTTTAGGTCACCTCCTGCCACCCGTCACCCGTCCAGGAGGCTGGCAGGCACATCCCGCTTGCTTCTGTCTTTCGGTGTCTCTCTCCTGCTCCTCTGCACCCCTCACCCCTGCTGGTCCAGGCAGCCCCCTCGGGTACCTCACCCCTGCCTCATCCTTCAGTCCTTGTGTGTCCCGGGAGGTCTCCAGCCAGCGAGGGGGGAGGGTCAGTGGTCGGTGCCACCTGACGGAGGCCGAGCCAGCCGCTGCCTGCAGGGTTCAGGCGTCGGGGCTCGTGTGCCCGTCTCCGGTCTCGGGGACACGCTTCCCGCCCCAGTGGTCGCCTGGATTCCCGGCTGTGTCCTGGGCTCCCCAGGTTTTAGCCTCTGGCCAGGCTGCTGCTTCTTCCCCTAGACCTTCCAGTCCCGCGTCCTCCCCTTCCGCACTTACTCCCGTCCAGGGACCCCTTGCCTGCAGCTGCCCCACCGTGGGTGACCCCTGCTGGCCCACAGGAGGCCATGCTGGGGTCCCGTCCAGCAGGCACTGACCTCGAGCAGGGCTCCTCACCTCGTTTGCTCAGGGCCCTGCAGGAGCCCCTGTTGAGCCGCCCTCACCCCTCGCCTCCTCTCGGGAGCACAGGGGCCCCCCCACTGAGAGCTGATGCTGTGGCCAAGGGGACCGGAGTGGGGGGGGGGCCTTGGCTGCTTCTGACTTGCCTTCCTGTCCCACCTCGGCCTCCCCACCTGACTTGCTCACCGTCAGCGTGTCCCCGAGTGAGCAGTGACCGACTTCCCCATGTGCCGCCTCGTCCCTCCACCCCATTGTCCCCTGCTGCCTCAGCATCCCTGAGTCCCCGGGGAAGCTCGTCCCTCAGTGACCCCTACCCCTCTGGAGGATCCTCCTGCCTCCCACTCACCCTCCTCCCTCCGGCTCCTCCCTCAACTCAGTCCGGCCCTCCCCTCCTCCGGGAAGCCCTCCCTGGAGACCCGTGTACTGGCTGTGAACCTCTAGTGCACCGCCATGGCCCTGGCTGGCTGCCTTCGGCCTTTTCCCAGCCCTCCCCCCGTGGCTGAGCCCCTCAGGCGCCTGGACCCTGTCCTGTCCCTCTCAGCACCCCGGTGCCAAGCAGGGCCCGGCGCTGGTTGAGCGACAGGACCTGCCGTGTTCCCCCCTCTCCAGCCGAGACCAGGTCCCTTCACATGTCTCCACATGCCTGGCAACGGGCATGTGACGTTGTCTCTCTCTCATCCTTCTTCACTGTCTGTGTGGGGGACACACAGGTCCACTTGCACAGGCCGGTGCTGGTTTCTTGAGAGACATCCTGGGGGCTCTTGGCATCACGTTCCTGATCCTTGGAGCTGGACTGTACCTTCGGTGCTCACGTGGGAAGAAGCAGAGCTTGGAGCCTGGGAGAGGCAGGTGCACTTGTCCTTCCCGTGCCCACGTACCTCCCCCCGCCCCCTACTGACCCTCAATTCCCTTCCCCCTGCATCTTGCTGCTCAGGGATGTCCCTGCAGAAAGCTGGTGGGTGTGGGCGTGACCGAGGGGGGCATGGTGGGGGAGGGTACAGGTTTCCAAGGCTCAGATTCAAGCTCCATCCGTGGGACTCTCGTGCAGGATCCCAGGAAGAGCACAGGGACCGTTTTGGTGGCGTCCACCATGCGGGGAAGATGTCCCGAGACCACAGGAAGCAGGTGAGGCCTGGGTTCTCCCACGTCCCTTGCCTGGGTGTGAGTTTGTCAAACCCAGGGATCAGCAGTTTCTGGCCTTGTTGCCTCTGTATCCCTCTCCAGACAGTGCAGAGTTAACACGGGGTCCGTGCAGTGCTGGGCGCTTTGGGGGGAGGTCAGGTGAGCGGCATGGCATCTGTGCGGGTCCCTCTGGGGCCTCTGTGTCCCTCAGCTGTGGCAGGAACCCTCTGTCTGCGTTCCAGAGTTCAGGGGAACCACATCTCGAACAGGAGACACCGCTCACGACAGTCTACAGTGAGGTCCGCCACCCAGGCCAGGGCTCGAGGGTGATTTAACAGGAAGGAACAGGGAATCCAGCCTCCCCCCGACACCTCTGTTGTGCGCGTGATGCCTGCGGCCCTGGTCCTGCCCCCTCCCCCTCTGGCTGCTCTCAGCAGGGACCTGATTCATCCACCCTCCGTGAATCTCTACGCGGACACGTCGTGCCCAAGTTGAGCAGAAGACACACATCGCGGCAGATCGAGGGGGACTTTCGTCGTTAAAAGAGTCCAAACTGTGGTCCGGTTCCGCTCAGCCTCAGCCCCTTTGGCAACCGTCAACGGAGCCCACTCTCCCCATGTCTGTGCCCCGTCCGTCGTCCTGTCCGGACCCTCGGCCTCTGGGACCCATCGACATGCGGCCTCAACTTCCAGCCTCGACCGTCTCACCACCAGCCAATTGTCAGTATGTGCATTTTCCTTCTGTCTCTCTCCCCAAATATATGTGTAAATAACCACTTTAAAAAAAAAACAGACTAAATTTGTCTAAGACCTATTATGGCTTAGTAATTTCAGGTTTAATTTGAAAAAGTTTGATTTCACTCTGACCCTTGTGACTCAACTCACAGCAGGACCCCGGCCCCTCCCTATCCGTCTCTTACTGCCCCCACCCCTCCATCCTCTGCTGGTCCCCAGGGAGCCCTCCTCTCTCCCCTGCTGCCACCTCTCCCCCGGTGACTCTGGCTGAGTCTGAGGCCGGAGCCGGGCCGCGCTGAGCCCGCGTCTCCAGTCCTGAGCCGACACCCTCACGCGGCCGCCTGATGAACATGGGCTCTGGGAGGCACAGTCACCTGTGGGAAACCCGATTCCTGTCTCACGGGGACCCTCCCCCTCCCCGGCTCCTCCATGGGCTCTGATGACCTTTCCAGCTCCCTCGGGTCCCACCGTCTGCCCAATGGCTTCAGCAACACCTGGAGGTCCCCTTTGCTCCCTTGTTCACTCCCCGCTGGCGTCCACACCACCGGCAGCCCGTGGGTCCCCGTATGTGCCCTGGTCTCTGCACGAGGTCCTCGCTGAGCGCCCGCGTCCTACTCTGGCACTCGGCCCCAGCTTCCTGCAGGTCCAGAACGCAGACCAGAACCCGGTACCGCCTCGTCCCCGGGACCTACCTGTGGGGCCGGCCGTGGGCGCCCCCTTCCCAGCATCGGGGGGCCTGGGGGGCTGACCTAGCAGCAGAATCCAGGCAGAGGAAGGAAGAATTCGAAGAGGAAAGACTGAGGACCCTGAGGGCACCCCCCCCCCCCAGCTCTGGGACCTCAGGTCCAGGGACACTGGTTGTTCTGCACACAGGGCACAGGCAGCCTGAGAGATGCCTTATTCGTAGCCTCGGGCCAGCTGGTAAGACACACCAAACTTCAGAGCTGCAGGGGAGGCCTCAAGGCCCAGAGAGCCAGGCCGGGTGGGGGCAGGAGAGAGAGGAGGCGCTGGGCTCACGGGTGGGAGACACCCCATGCTGACCTCCACCTGCGTCGCCCTGTCCTGCCCGTCCCTGTCGTCAGCTGTCCAGCAGTGAGGTGGACGAGGTGTGGGCCGCCTCTGCTCTCCCAGCAGGTGTGTGCAGGCGGGTGTGGCCCGGACCAACAGCCTTGATCAGGGGGTGTGGCAGCAGCAAGGCCCGAAACCCAGTGTGTCCACAGAGCAGGGCCGGAGGGGGGCGTCCTCCACACGACTCTCATCCAGGACACGCAGGAATGAGGGGCAGGAGAGGAGGGCACCTGGCAGCCGGCCCTGTCCTCTGGTGCCTCAGTTTCCCCTTCCTGGGCTATGGCCCTTGGAGAGGGACAAACCCTGTGAGTGGGGGTGGGGCCATGGCACCTTTCCCAGTGTTTCTGGCAGGTTAAGGGCCGCCTGTCACCCCACTCTTCCCTGCTCTCTACCTTGCCCTCGCCCCCAGCACCCACCCCCTGTTCCCCGGCTCCCAATGAGCTCCCGGGGACCCGCAGCGGCACACACAAGAGGGACAGACAAGGTCCAGGGAGCACGGGGGACAAGCTGACTGTGCACCCTGCATCCGGCCCCCAGGAGTCTCCCTATGTCCTCATAAACTCCAGTGTCCCCGTCCCCAGACGTGAGCCCTTGCCGCCTCTCTCCAGTTGGACCACCTCCGTAGGCAGCAGGAACGGGATGGCCGACTTGGCCTGTTCTGGGGGTGCACACGAGGCCGCTCACAGAGCCTGTGGTCTGTCATCTGCGGCCCCTCCCACTCGATCCCGACCTTCTTCCCGCGAGTCCTGGTGCGGGTGCCGGCACCTCTGTAGAGCAGGTGGGGAGGAGAGAACCTCGGAGCCACAGGGGGTCCTGGAGAAGGCGCGGAGCCCCCTGCACAGGGCCCTGCACGCGGGGGACGCTCGAGGCCTGTGCCCCGCCCCCCTTAACATGACGAGGGCCGGGCTCCCCAGGAGGCGGGACGTCCCCACTCTGTCTGCTCCGTCTGTGGAACTGACCTGCTTCCCAGCCCCCTCCTACCACCCCTTCCCCCAGCGAGTCCGGGCCCCTTCCCCCGGGTCCCCAGGGCCACAGCTGTGTCTGCAGTCCACACGGCTCCCCTCCCGGGAGGCTTGCTCAGAATCCCTTCCAGGAACAGGACCAGGTTCTCCCAGGGGAGCCCCGCTCTGGGTCCCAGCCCGATTCTTCACCAGGACCCTCCCGGACAGGACGGGGCTGCTGCAGGTTCAGCCGGTGATTTCACACAAGCACGTGGGACAGGTTTAATCTGACTTTCAGAGGCAGAGGAATACGGAGGCTCTTGGGACATTCCTTCAAAGAAACAGAGGCAAGGACCGTGAACTTGGAAAGTGGAGGCAGAGGGAAGTACAGGGTGGGAGGTCCGGGGTGGGGGTGCAGCAAAGCCGCCTGGCTCAGGGAGGGCAGTGGGGGTAGAGGGGGGGTGGACAAACAGCCAGGTGCCTCAGTTTCCTCTCTTTGTTTCTCTGTCCTTTAAATTATTTTTAAATTTATTTTTTTTAATGTTTATTTTTTTTTTATAAGCACATAGTGCTTTATTTTTTTTTCAACGTTTTTATTTATTTTTGGGACAGAGAGAGACAGAGCACGAACGGGGGAGGGGCAGAGAGAGAGGGAGACACAGAATCGGAAACAGGCTCCAGGCTCTGAGCCATCAGCCCAGAGCCCGACGCGGGGCTCGAACTCACGGACCGCGAGATGGTGACCTGGCTGAAGTCGGACGCTTAACCGACAGCGCCACCCAGGCGCCCCTAATGTGTATTTATTTTTGAGAGAGAGAGAGAGAGAGAGAGAGAGACAGAGAGACAGAGCGTGAGCAGGGAGGGGCCAGAGACAGAGGGAGGCACAGAATCCGTAGGAGGCTCCAGGCTCCGAGCTGTCAGCACAGAGCCCGACGCCGGGGATCGAACTCACGAGCCGTGAGATCATGACCTGAGTTGAAGTCGGTCACCCAACCGACTGAGCCACCCAGGCGCCCCTGTTTCTCTGTCCTTTAAAAGGGCACTTTTGTGTCCCCACTGCTGTTTCCAGGGTCTTGTGCCATTTTGCAAGGTGGCTCTCTTAGTCGTGCGCCAGGTTTCAGGAGGAATTCCTGAATATACCTGTGGGTTAAGGAATAGGCTTTGACGGCTGAGTCACCTGGAGAGGTTGGCAGGAAGAGAAAGGGACGTGCCCCAGCCCCCTGCTCATCCCGGGGGAGGTGTGGCCGGGCCTCAGGGATTTGCTGGACACACAAGGGGGCTGCGCTGCCTGGACAGGGGGAGCACGGGTGATCACTGACCCCGGAGGCCAGGCTGGGCACAGCGGGCGTGAGAGGTCTGGGGGTGCGGGCTGTCCGGCACAGGGCCCTGGGGGCCTGGAGCACCCACAGACCCTCTGTCCTGGAGAACGGAGTGACGACCTCATGGGAGGTTGAGTGGGGGGGCAGACCCATCGGGAGGAGGATGGGCCCCCAAAACCAGTAGGGGTGGGTGGTGTGCAAGACCCAGAATGAGCCTCAGTCTTTTCTGCTTGTTTTTCAGCTAATGTCTGGGTGACCTGGCCACACTCCTCCAATGTTCGCTGAGTCCCAAGGTGAGGTGAGGGCTCAGGGTCAGAGAAACCCCAGGCACAGAGCCCGCGGTCGCTGTCCCCATCGTGTGCCTGCGCCGGGTCCTGGGTCTGGGCCTGCCGGGGCAGGGGTGAGGCAGGTGCTCACCGGGGTAGGACAGGGGTGGCGGGAACAGGCAGCCTTCTCTGGCCGGATCTGTGGGAACTGGGTGGTCAGAAGCCCAAGGAGCAGAAGTCAGGCGGGCAGGGCCTCTGAGCTCTGACCTGAGTCTAGAAAAACCTTCAGGGAGAGGTCAGCTCAGAGCCTCAGGCCTTCATCTCTGGGGACACCTGTGGGAGGCATCATCTGCTTGTATCTGGTGCGGTGTGTGACCCACGTCGAAGCTTGGTGCCCAGAGAATTGTCCCAATTCCTCTGTAAGGTCTGTGGGAGTAGAGCCTTCCTCACATCCAGAAAACATGCATTGCGTGCCCACTACCCACATGGCCCGCGTGACACCTGAGGACGCAAGATGGAAAGACCTTCCTGGACCTCAGGAGCCCCGATTCCCTTCGGAAGCTCCTGACTTCGCCCCCCGCCGGACGGGGACCCCCCAGCCGGGGAGGAGGGGGTCCTGGTCCTGCTGCTCTGCTTGTCCATGATGCTCGGGTGCCCTGAGACACGGGACACCGTCAAGTGAGGCGCCTTGGCACCTGGCATACAGTAGGCGCTCAATAATGTCAACCGCCCGAAGATGAAAGGCAGCACTGCTCGGGAACACACAGTGCCAGATGTCCCCGGCCCACAAGGCCCATTGAGACCCCACAGGTAGATTCTGTTAGGACAGTAGAGTTGGGCGTCTGCTCCGGGATGTGGGTCGAACTATTTCCAGGTCCAGATATAACGACAGGTTGGTGGCATCCTCAGCGGTAATTTTCCCCCAGGTCAGGTCGGGGCCCTGCTCCGATTGTCAGAGTCTGGCAAGCAGGCCCTTCTAGATCTGGGGACCCTACAGACAATGGGGACAGTGACTTGCCTCCCCCCTCCCCAGGATCCCTTGGCAGGGGCCCAGGAAAGGAAGGGGGGAGGGGACAGAGTATTGGACCCTCACCAGCTAGAAAGGGCCGAGGCCACTGTCACTGGGCCTGGAGGGTCGGGGGCAGGTCTGAGTACGTGGCCAGGGTCCGCCCCCGGGTTGGCCATCTCCAGGAGGGAGGGGCCCTTCCACGCCGGGGTGGGGGGGTTTTGAGGGGTTTGGCAATAGACGGCAGTGTCATGACTGGGGTCCTGGCCCTGAAGGTCATCGGGGGGGGGGAGGCTCCCGTGCCGTGTCAGAGCCGGTGTCCCGAGGGACGACAGTGCAGGCAGGACCCGGCTGCTCACACACCCCAGGGTGGGAGGGCCTCATCACTAGCCCGGTTCCCTCTGGGATTGCTGTTAGAGACGCCAGGCGCGTGGCGCCCCTGTGCACTCAGGATCCACCCCGCGGTGCGACCTTGGGGTGCACATGACTCAGTATCTCGTGTTTGTTTCTGGCGCACGCGGGAGGTAGACGCATTTCCCGTTCCTCTTCTGTCGGTCCCCGTCCGATGGCCACACGTGCGCGCGTTATGTTTGGGCTCAGTGGCCTCCCTCTCCTGGGGGAGAGACTCCATTATGCTGTTGATGAGCGTCTACAATATACCCTCACATTTCTCTGTTGGGAGCCAGCCGCGGGCTCCTGACCTGAAATGCTGACGGGAGCTGGAGACAGAAGGAGTTTCTATCCTCAGGGGTTTCCCGTCCTCAAGGTCAGTCCTATTTCTGTGAAAGGAAATTAGGGAAATGTAGAGTCAGGACTGGGAGCTGCTGGGAATCTGCTCAGGAGTAAAGCCAACACATTCCGGACGCAGGAGGTTTATCCTGGAGACGGGCATTCTGGATACAATTGGAGGCTTTCCGGAGCATTGGTGACCTCACCGGCCCCACAGAGTCCCAGTGATTCACCCAGTGACCCCTGGAGCGTCTCCAAATCCCTCCGTGTTAAGAGCTCACTGGCTCAGGTCCATGGAGCCATTTGTCCCCGGACATGCAGGGAATGAGTGAAAAAGATGAGATTCTCACTGGGTCTGGTCCTAAAGCCGCTCTCCCAGCAGCTGACTGTGGCCCCGGCACGTCCAGGAGGGTTTCCAGCCCGAAGCCCTCGGGTCAGCACAGAAGCCATGTTGCCCAGGGCGCATTCTCCAGCTCAGGGTCATGATCTAAATTAGCTGCTGCCAGTCTGGTTAGAAAGTTCCGGAAGCGGCTGAGTGTGGGAGAAGTAAGCCCCACGGTGAGCAGGGCTGGAGGCGCTGGCCCACCTGTGACGCAGGCAGTGCAGGGGGGTGGCTGTGGTCAGCAGGGGCCTCTTTGGACCTCAGATGCTGCAGGGTTCAGGCCACAGGGCCTGTTTCCTCTGCCTGGGGGTGTGAGAAAGGAGAGAGGCTGTCCGGGGGCAGGCCTGGACTCCCTCCCCCTTCCCCTCCAGTGGGGCTTCTGAAGGTCAGGAGGGACTGAGGTCTGGACAGACCAGTGGCCTATGAGCCTGAGATGTGGGCCTGGCCCCGCCATGTCCCGGCTTCCAGACCGTGGGCCCATCAAATACCCTAAATGGGCCCCGACGTCGCTCATCTGTAAAATGGACGCTAATCTTGATATCCGCCGCCTCTCGCAGGGACCGAGCCTGGGAACCGCAGAAACCAGACACGCTGTGCACGGGTGACGTTAGCTCTTGCTGGCCAGGACGGCGGCGAGTGACAGAGATCAGTATGTGGGGTCGAAATGTCCGTGGTGGGGTGCCGGCGTGGCACGTGTGTTGGCGGCCCCTCCCGTGTCCTGACCTGCAGCTGCTGGGGGTTCCCTCCTGGGCCCTGGGCCCCGCCCCCCACGCAGTGGTTTGGGTGAGCAGACACTCTTCCCCCGAGGCGCTCCCCGGGGTGCAGGGACAGGGACAGGGGCATTGCCGACTTGCTCCCCATCACACCAAAGTGACCAGTGGTGAGCTGCCCGGGCGTGGCCTCCGTCCGAGGAGTTTCTCACCGCGAGGCCAGGGACTGAGCCTTCTGAAGGACTGTCCCCCTTACGGGACAGGAGCGGGGGAAGAAGGCGGTGTTGATGCTCTCTTGTCCGAGAGCACAGAGCAGGTCGGGAGCCCAGAGTGGACGGGGTGACTCTCGGAAGCCACACGGTGGGAAGGGACGGGGCTGGGATGTTGGGCCTCAGAGATCACAGTTAGGAGTCCAGTCCCTGCTCCGCCCTGCTGAGTGACCTGCGATGGTCGTCCACACCCTTAGGATGGGCTTCCGCATCCCCAGAAGGGACTTCCCAGCCTATAGGCTGACTGCCTTCAGTTCGTGTCCCCGGCCATCCTGGGGTCCAGCCTTAGGATCCGAGGCTCTGAGCAGCTGGGGGGAGCCTCCGTGGGCGGGGAAAGGGCACGGCCGGCGGGGAGTTATGGGGCTGCTCCCCCCAGGGTCCACGGGAGACAAGGTTCTCAGAGGTCGTGGGGCCCCGTCTGGGGAGAAGAGGCCTGACCCTCAGCAGGTGGCCGTGAGTCTGAGGCAGCCGAGCCTGTGGACGGAGGAGCCCGTCCCTGCCCCCTGCCTGTGTGTGAGAGCGGGCCCAGGGCTGGCAGAGCCTTAGGGGGACGCGCTGGTGGGGTGCTGCCCTGTTGGGGGGGTTGCCTTGTGGGGGGGCAGGGCGGGTCCGGGTGCCCGGAGGGCCTGGGGTGCTGGCAATAACGAAACGCCCCTGTTTGCACTGGGGTGTGGGGGGTGGGCCCTTCCCACAAAGCACTTTGTTCTTGTGCTCAGAGCGTCTTCCTTAGACACCCGACAGTTAAGTGCAGAGAAAATCAGAAAGGAGATTTGACTCATTCAATGTTGTTAAGACAGAGGACAGGCCCAAAGCAGGGGCGACACTGTGTCCCTGGTACAGTGGTTTGTGCAACTTTGGGCCTGGCCATCGGCTGGCCCTGGGGAGCAGGGCTGCCTGGGTGGAGTGTGAACCCAGGGAAACAGGTAAGGGGTCCCAGCAGTGCCGGCTGCGGAGCTGAGATCACCAGGCTGGTCGTGCCCACAGGTCGGGGCGTCTCCCACACAGCGCCTCACCCAGGGGGGGTTCCTATGTTTATTACACCATCGTTCCCCGAGGGTCCCTGCAGGTGCCAGAGAGAAGAGGAAGCATCTGAATGGCTTATCTAGAGCAGCCAGCTTGTCCTAGACAGTTAGCTCCGCCCTTGGGGTGGGAAGGGCCTAAGAGTGTTCTGAGCAGAAGCTCGCCTCTTCTCTTGCCTCTGCCTTCTGGATGTTTCCTCCACGGCCAACTCGGCCCAGACCAAGCCTGAAGGAGGCAGCCTGTGATGGGAGCCCACTCAGAAGACCCCCACCTGTGCTGGGCCTCCCGGCTCCTGGGGTTCAGCAGCCTCGTCCTCAGTGAGTGGCCCGGGCTCCCCAGGTGGGAGGCCGGTGTGCGGGGCAGGGAGGCGGGGGTCCCGTGTGTCTGATGTCTGTGGGGAACAGCCCGAAATACCAACTCTGTCAGGGAGCCCGAGGGGGGCATCTGGCTCTGAGCCGGGACCCGCCTGGCACAGGGGAGAGGCTGCCTCCGCTGTGAGGGGAGCAGGGGGCCGACCCAGGGCCCCCGACGGAGCTGGAGGACGCGGGTCCCGCTTCTGGGGCGAGAGGAGGGCACGGACACAAGGAACCAGGAAGGGAGGGCGGCCTCCGGAATTTGAGGGTGTCTGCGCCCACTTGCTGGAAGGGTGTGGATGGAACTGAGGGCGCTGATAATCAGGGCCCCGGGACAGGGTGAACGGGGCGACGGGAAGGGAAGCAGCAGGTCCCCAAAGGGAACTGAAAGAAAGACTGTCCTGAGGAAACCCGGATACCCCCGTTCGCACTTCCCCCGAGACCATCCGCCTTCGTGAAACAGACGAAATGAAAACAAAGGACAAGACCGAGGTCTCGAGAGCCGTGGATTCCTGGGAATTTCATTTCCTGCCGTGTTTTGCTTGAGTGCCCTGGCCTGTCCGGGGAAGGGGGGTGCCGGGGTTCTAGGAAATTCCCGACTCCGGGGCATCTGTAAGCAGGGCGTTTCTCATTAGACATGAGCTTGGCTTATAAGGCTTTGACGTCCCTGTTATCCAAATAATTTTGTCAATAAAAAAACGTAGGCTTTCTCTTTCTTTCAATTTAATTGACTGGAGAAATATGTGAAATTACATAGAGTTTCTCCATAAACATCTGGATTGGAAAATTATGTAGGAAAGAAAGAAAGAAAAAAGGTAGAAAGAAGGAGGAAGGAGGAAGGAAGGAAGGGAGGAAATGGAAAATTTTATGTTCACTGTTGAATGTTAAATTTTATCTTCTTAAATAAATCCTGGCTCTCTGGATCACAGCCACCTGTGTCCCTGGCCGTCTGTCTCTCTGTCCTTCTGTCCTTCCTCTCTGGGATTAGCACCTTCTGCTGATCTGAGAGCCCTCACTGCCTTCCTCCCAGCTTGAGTCGGCTTCCAGCCTCCTGAAGCCCAGGCTCACCATCCAGCCTGGGGGGCAGGCCCCCCCCTGCAGCCTGAGGGCTGAGCCTCCTCCCTCTCTGGTTCCCTCCTTGCCAGCAGGTGCCCGAGGTCTTGCCCTGCCCCAGGCGGACAGGTACCTGGGTGCCCTTTGCCAGGAGAATAGCTGGGGCGTGAGAGCCCAGGACTGCTGGGAGCCGCTGAGAGTGAGCCCCTGTGCAGGGGAGGGTAGGGCAGGGGGAGAGGTGCAGGCAGCTCCCTGCAGGGGAAGCCCTGACCTTGGGGGAGAGCGAAGCCGGCTCCAGGTCTGTCTCTGCCTTTCATGACCCGGGGTAAGTTCACCCCTGACGGAGCCCCTTCCTCTGTGAAAGGTCCCCTCAAGGCCCTCCCCACTATAACATCCTGAGCCTGGGTGCCCCCATCTGGACAGGACTCTCCTTTGGCTTCTCCAAGGCCTGTGCTCTCTGTCTCCATCCTGTCCTAGTCCCGGGTGCTGACAGGGACGAACAGCTGAGGACCCTTCAAAACCAGGAGCCTAGGCTTTCCGCCGTCAGTGTCTCAGCCCCCCCGGCCGGAAGGATATCGTCTCTTCGAAGCTCAGCTCACAATCCTTGACCCTCTGCTCTCTCTGTCTCCACTCCTGAGCAGGGTCTTCTAGACCATGTGTGAAGGCCAGCAGCCCCTTCCCCGGTGTTTGCAAACTCTGTGTGCACGGCAGGCTCAGGACACGAGCCACAGCGGTGAACCGACAAGAAGCCGCTAACCCACGGCCCGGCTAGAGACGTGCAGGCCCGCCTGTGGTCAACACAAAATGCCACCTCCCTTCTCTCCACTTCCCTGGTGCTGAGCCCCTCTCACCAACGCTGGGGGCACCGAGACAGTCATTGTTGGCTCAGAATTGCTGGCGAACAGCCCTCGGGGAGGTACCACAGTGGAGGCTGAATCGCAGTCCCTCCGGGAGCCCAGTGCACCGTCCCCACCCCCACCCCGGTTGCAACAAGGGCTGTTTCTCCGAATTTCATGGAAGTTGCAGCCAACTTTGCCTATTTCCACATCAGCTCAGCCCTGACCGTTTGGCCGGGGAGCTGCTTTGGGTCTCCCCGGACACTTCATTGGGCCCATTCATTCCTGAGGGAGCCAGCAGGTGCTCACAGCCCAGTCAGAGAAGGATTGGAAGGATCGAGGGTGCACTGGTCCCGGCCATCAGGAAACTCAAAGTGCAATTACCAACATATGCTGCGTTCGCTCGGGCGGATGGTGTTTGCGGCTGCCTGAACAAACATACACGCCCTGGGCATCTGACTCCTGGAGGAGCCTGAGGGGGGGACCCACACCTACCTTCTGCTTCGACCAACTGCACCATCCGTAGGCTAGCTGTGATGAACACACAATATGTTAGAGCCACGAGGAAGCCCGGTGGAGAGAAATGGGGAGATGCCCCCACCATGTGGAGCCACAGTACCCGGCCCTCCCTCGTCTCTAGGACGCTGCCCCCCCCTGCACAGGTGTGCTCAGTTTCTTCCTGCTGTGGACTTGACAGGGACCGTGGAAACCAGCTGCCGTGGACACAGCCGGGAGCTTCATGGCTCTGAGCGAAAGGCCTGGCGGGACTTTGGCTCCCGTGGCCGCCTGTGGGGCGGCACCATGGGTGTCTGTCTCCCAGGAGCCCGTCCCTGATCCCGGGAGGAGACCCCGAGAGGGCAGCTGGTGGGGAGCACAGGGCTCCATCCGGGACGTGGGAAGTTCGGGGCGGAACCCAGCTGTGCTTGCCAGGAGCAAGCATCGTCCTGATGGGAACAGCTCATGCCTAAGGGAAAGCTCTCGCCTTCTGACACCCTGGCAATGGTTCCCTGAGGGGAGCACGGTCATTGTCTCTGCATCAGAGACTCAAGGAGAAGGCAGGGAGCTTACATGACTGCCCGAGGCCACAGGCTGCAGAGAGTGGAGGACTCCCGCCTCCCGGACGCTGCCCCGGTCCTCACCGCCCTGCTGCAAGGGACCTCCTGCTCTGAGACCCAAGCACAGTCCCTTCCGGTCACATTCACACACCAACACTGCAACCGCAAAAGTTCTAGGAGGCATCCAGACCGAGTACAAAGCACACCTTTGCTGGGGGGGTGATGTTTTCCGGCAAGACGTAAAACCAATAAGCCTTACAAGTAACGGATACATCCAGCTTCTTGAGGCTGACAGCAGGGCCAGAGTCCACAGACAGAGGTGATGTGCACGTTGGAGAAGAGTTACATTATCTGTGTTAGGAAACAGGCTGATTCTCTTACGACAGGTGCGGCGGCTCCTCTAAAGTAATGGGACACAACAAGCCAAGGACACAAGCAGATCCAAACCGCAATGGGACGCAGCAGCTGGAACGTGGGGACAGGGACCTGCCGTCCGGGCCGGGCAGCGTCAGGCGGGATGCAGCCGCCTGCTGTCGGAATGAGGGAGTTAGTGACGACATCATTGCGTAGAAGGATCTGGAATCTTCTACAAGCTCTACTGGCCTGAGCCCTTCTCTGGGTTCTCTGCTTCCTAGGAGAGCCAGGAACGATGTGAACACAGCGAGGGGGCAGGCCCCGCGTGAGGACAGCTCACGGACCTGGAGAGGGGTCTGGGGCCCTGGCAGGCAGCGGTCCCCCAGGCGGTCCTGCCCTGCTGCAGGGGACACATGGGTCTTCCTTTCAGGACAAGGTCGTTCTTTGCCCATCCCCTTCTTTCCTATCCCGGTCTCCAGAAAGACCCAGGGTATCAGGTCCCCTGGGCTGTGCCGCATGGGGCATTTTGGGGTCTGGAGGGGCGGCCCGGAGGCCCTTGCCTTCTGGTCACGGCTCTGCAAGAGGGGACTGAGGAAGGACATTGCGGGTGTCTCGGGGACCGGCTGGGGAAGCGGGGTCTTCGTGGCAGGCACAGCAGAGCTCACCTACCCATCATATCTTCTCCCACATTTTCCAGCTCGGGGTGGGTAGCCAGGGCCCTGTGACTAGGTGGCCAAACCCATGAGCAGAGATCACACCACTTCTGAAGGGAGAGAAACCCCCACGGGCGATTCCCCTATGTGCCTTCCGTGCTGTGGCCCCGAGGGGTGCAGCCACCAGCGCGTGATGCCTCTACCTTGTGTGACAGGACCCCTCTCAGTCTCAGAATCTCCCCTTGTCTCAGCCCCTGAGCGACTGGAGTGTGGGTTCCCGTAGCACAGCCTCCCTGAGCCTGACCTTGGGCCACTCCGCTCCAGAGCAAGTCACAGGGCGCGGCCCCCACTCCAGGGCCGGGGCTCCCACAGCGTGTGGGCAGCCACGGTGGAAGCTGCCTCCTACGCTGGGCACTTGGCATCGGCCCAGATGTGCTCGGGGCTCTCGATCCGTGATGTCGTCACGTCCAGGCTCTCAGAGTTAGGCGGCGAGGACACTGCGGGACAGCAGGTCGGGACCGAGTTCAAGGGGACGCCCCACTAGGACCAGGACCTGATTCCAGCACGGCTCCAAATTCTTACTCTGTCCCGCCTCACGGAGTCAAGGGAGTCTACTGGGAGTCTACTCATGAGCGCCATGGGTTCTAGGCTTTTCTCCTTATTCTCAATGACAAAACACTCTCCGTGTCTGTTTCCAATGCCCTAGGCGCCTTCAGCACTGTGATCAACGGTTCTGGAACTCATGGATCTCAAGTGGAGGATTCTGGAAACCTGGTTTCTCTGAAGGGAACACAAGGAGGTTCTGTGTCATTTCATATGATCAGACATCCAGAATTAGCTCCAGGAACCAAGCTGGAGAAGATTTCTTGGGCCATTAAAAACAAGCCCGAATACCTACTTTTCCTGCTCGTGTCTCCTGGGGAAGATGTTCCAAAATGGGTCAACTTCCAGGACAAGCTCGAGAAGAGGGTCCATGTGCTCAACACCACGACCCTGAGGATTGACAACCTGACCCTTGAGGACAGTGGGCAGTACTGGGCTCGAGGCTCCTTTACAGGAGGAAGAGAAACGAACCGGTATTTCCACCTCACTGTCTATGGTAGGTGGTGGCTTCTCCCCCAATACATACTTACCCCTTTCTTTTGTCCCTGGGAGTGTCCCTGGCCCCCCTCGCAGGACCCCTTCCAGACCCCACACTTGAGGCTCTGGCTTCTCCCTTGAAACTGGACGCAGTGTGTTCACCACAAGTCGAGGCAGAGCTGAGATCACGCCTGAGGCTTCACGCAGTGGCTCCTGTCCTCATAGCCACTCGCTGTATATTTGG
The DNA here is from genome assembly GCF_022837055.1 of Prionailurus viverrinus. Lineage (NCBI taxonomy): Eukaryota > Metazoa > Chordata > Mammalia > Carnivora > Felidae > Prionailurus > Prionailurus viverrinus. The sequence goes on from NC_062577.1 coordinate 64,521,549, forward strand.
GTCAAGTCCTGTTATCTGTAAAGTGGATTCACCATCCTTGGGGGGAGGATGCCAGGGTGACAGTGAGATTCCGTCTGAGAAAGCATGAGGCGTGATGCTTCCCACTCACCTGACCCCGTGTCCTCTTGTCCCTCTGGCCCCAGAGCCCGTGCCCCACCCCCAGATCCTGGCCAAGACTCCATCCGTCACACCAGACTGGTGCAATGTCACCCTGGAGTGCCACGCCCCGGGAACCAGAGAGGATGTGAATGTGTCCTGGGAGAGCAAGGGCCTCCCCAGGGAGCTGGAGCAGAGAGGGGTCCCAGGACCGGCCCCCAACCCCTGGACCGTGGCTCTGAAGCTGCCCCTGAGCCAGCCCAGCCCCAGCATCACCTGTGTGGTCAGCAACCCGGGGGACCGGAAAACTGCCACCCGGGACCTTGGGGAAGTCTGTGCCCACGGTGAGTGCATCCTGTCAGAGGGGAAGGGACTCCCGGAGCTCAGGTCCCCTGGGTGAGGGTTCGGTCTCTGTCCCCCATGTTTAGGTCACCTCCTGTCACCCGTCACCCGTCCAGGAGGCTGGCAGGCACATCCGGCTTGCTTCTGCCTTTCGGTGTCTCTCTCCTGCTCCTCTGCACCCCTCACCCCTGCTGGTCCGGGCAGCCCCCTCGGGTACCTCACCCCTGCCTCATCCTTCAGTCCTTGTGTGTCCCGGGAGGTCTCCAGCCAGCGAGGGGGGAGGGTCAGTGGTCGGTGCCACCTGAGGGAGGCCGAGCCAGCCGCTGCCTGCAGGGTTCAGGCGTCGGGGCTCGTGTGCCCGTCTCCGGTCTCGGGGACACGCTTCCCGCCCCAGTGCTCGCCTGGATTCCCGGATGTGTCCTGGGCTCCCCAGGTTTCAGCCTCTGGCCAGGCTGGTGCTTCTTCCCCCAGACCTTCCAGTCCCGCGTCCTCCCCTTTCCCACTTACTCCCGTCCAGGGACCCCTTGCCTGCAGCTGCCCCACCGTGGGTGACCCTGCCGGCCCACAGGAGGCCATGCTGGGGTCCCGTCCAGCAGGCACTGACCTCGAGCAGGGCTCCTCACCTCAGGACCCTGCAGGAGCCCCCCCGAGCCACCCTCACCCCTCGCCTCCTCTCGGGAGCGGAGGGGCCCTCCCACCGAGAGCTGATGCTTTGGCGGAGGATCAGTGTCTCGTGTGGCCTGGTCACCCGGAGGGAACCACTGCGGCTGCTTCTGTTTGCCTTCCTGTCCCACCTCGGCCTCCCCACCTGACTTGCTCACCATCAGCGTGTCCCCAAGTGAGCAGCGACCGTCTTCCTCATGTGCTGCTTCGTCCCTCCACCCCATCGTCCCCTGCTGCCTCAGCATCCCTGAGTCCCCGGGGAAGCTGGTCCATCAGTGACACCTACCCCTCTGGAGGAGCCTCCTGCCTCCTGCTCACCCTCCTCCCTCCGGCTCCTCCCTCAACTCAGTCCGGCCCTCCCCTCCTCCGGGAAGCCCTCCCTGGAGACCCGTGTACCGGCTGTGAACCTCTAGTGCACCGCCATGGCCCTGGCTGGCTGCCTTCGGCCTTTTCCCAGCCCTCCCCCCACGGCTGAGCTGCTCAAGCGCCTGGACCCTATCCTGTCCCTCTCAGCACCCCGGCCCCAAGCAGGGCCCGGCACTGGTTGAGCGACAGGACCTGCTGTGATCCCCCCTCTCCAGCCGAGACGGGGTCCCTTCACACGTCTCCACGTGCCTGGCAACGGGCATGTGACGTTGTCTCTTGTCTCATCCTTCTTCACTGGCTGTGTGGAGGGCAAACAGGTCCACATGGGCCGGATGGGTCTGCCCACCTGCCAGCTATCCTGGGGGCTCTTGTGGTCGTGCTGCTGATCCTCGGAGCTGGACTGTACCTTCTGTGCTCACGTAGGAGGAAGCAGAGCTTGGAGCCTGGGAGAGGCAGGTGCACTTGTCCTTCCCGTGCCCACGTACCTCCCCCCGCCCCCACTGACCCTCAGCCCCCTTCCCCCTGTGTCTCGCTGCTCAGGGATGCCCCTGCAGAAGGCTGGTGGGTGTGGGCGTGACCGAGGGGGGCATGGTGGGGGTGGGTACAGGTTTCCAAGGCTCAGATTCAAGCTCCATCCGTGGGACTCTCATGCAGGGTCGCCGGAAGAGCACAGGGACCATGATGATGGCATCCAGTATGCAGAGCTGAGCCAGAAGACTTCCAGGGAGAGCAGGGACCAGGTAAGGCCGGGCAAGGCGGTCAGCCTGGGTTCTCCCGCGTCCCGGTGCCTGGGTGTGAGTTTGTCAAACCCAGGGATCAGCAGTTTCTGGCCTTGTTGCCTCTGTATCCCTCTCCAGACAGTGCAGAGTTAACACGGGGTCCGTGCAGTGCTGGGCGCTTTGGGGGGAGGTCAGGTGAGCGGCATGGCATCTGTGCGGGTCCCTCTGGGGCCTCTGTGTCCCTCAGCTGTGGCAGGAACCCTCTGTCTGCGTTCCAGGGTTCGGGGGAACCACATCTCGAACAGGAGACACCGCTCACGACAGTCTACAGTGAGGTCCGCCACCCAGGCCAGGGCTTGAGGGTGATTTAACTGGAAGGAACAGGGAATCCAGCCTCCCCCCGACACCTCTGTTGTGCGCGTGATGCCTGCGGCCCTGGTCCTGCCCCCTCCCCCTCTGGCTGCTCTCAGCAGGGACCGGATTCATCCACCCTCCGTGAATCTCTACGCGGACACGTCGTGCCCAAGTTGAGCAGAAGACACACATCGCGGCAGATCGAGGGGGACCTTCGTCGTTAAACGAGTCCAAACTGTGGTCCTGTTCCGCTCAGCCTCAGCCCCTTTGGCAACCGTCAACGGAGCCCACTCTCCCCACGTCTGTGCCCCGGCCGTCGTCCTGTCCGGACCCTCTGCCTCTGGGACCCATCGACATGAAGTCTCAACTTCCAGCCTCGACCGGTTCACCATCAGCCGGCTCAGTCTGTGCTTGAGAGCTGCAAAGTCGCACAGCCAGGGCTTGCCGAGTCCCGGCCCCGTGACGGGCACTGATCTCGTCACCCTCCTCGTTCGTCACTCACTGGGCCCTCGAGACACTGTGTGAGCTGGGTGTCGTTGTGCCCACTTTGCAGATGGAGAGCAGGAGGCCAGAAAGGCTGAGTCTCAAGGCCGCACAGCTGGGGGAGCCCGAGCCGCACCGCAGCCAGGGCCTGGGTCCCAGCCGTCATCTGGTTTCCCGCGTCCTGGGAAACCTCCTCCCTTCTGTGCGGACGTGCTGGCACCTGGCACGGCTCCTGTTTCTCAGGAAAAAGCAGAAGTTGATGAGTGAGTTCTCGTTCCGCCAGTTAACTTTTCCCTGACCGCTTACTGACCTCTGCCTCCCTCTCTCTCCTGTCCCCACGGGGGACACTGAGCTCCTCCTGTCTAAGAAGGACCTTTCCCTACACGTGAGGCCCCGTCTGAGGCACCCCTCCTCTGGTCCGTCCCCCTGACCCGGCTGGCTCCCTCCCTGCAGCCTGCACCCTGGCTGGGGCTCCGCCTACTGAACGGCTGATCCCGCACCTGGGCCCCACCTCACGGGACCCCTAGAGCCCCCAGGGGTGACCCCCACGCATCAGCTGCCACCTCCACCCACAGCAGGTGCCCCTTCTCAGGAAATGGGCCACACCCTGGACTCCTTCCTTCCTGCTCAGGGGCCCAGATCCGGTGCCTCTGAAGCCCCAGGCCTGTGCCAAGCGCCTCGGGTGCAACAAGTTTATTTTGTTGTCGCACTTGTAAGAGGAAAGCCGGAGGCGCTGAAGCCTTAGCGGTTTCTGCCACTTACTCAAGAGGACACAGGACCAGTCCCTGGGTTGGCACACGTGCTTTTCGGCTCCCCTTCCCACCTACTGGGGATGTGGATTCGGCTCCCCCTCTTCACCCCTGCGCTGTGTCCTCCCCCCCCCCCCCTCACAGCCCAGCTTCCCTTCTTGTAATCCAGGGGCCGGGCAACACAGAGCAGGAGCTCGGCCCCCACAGGAGGGAAAGTGTTTTCAGGCCATGAATGTGCGTGTTCCGTTCGGAGGAGAGGCTGGTCGCCTACCTGAGCCTCAGGTCACCTCTTGGACGCACAAACTCTCTCCTTCCATCTCTACCTCTTCCCCCCCATGCATACAGAGTGGCCTGCTATTTGCCGGAATTAGTAATCCAAGCAGGACAGAAGTGGGTCTCAAATGTCCCTGCCTGTCCGTCTCCCCAGCTCAGCCTGAGGCTCCACCGGAAGCAGGTGGATCCCCCGAGATCAGAGGAAAGCAGACGAGCTAATCGCCCCGAAAACCTCAGCTTCTGCAAGGGAGCATGCACACACCAGCCTCCAGCCAAGCAGCTGCGTGTGCCTCAGAACTAAGGCTTCCAGAAACATCCAGATTGCAACTGAATGGACAATTCTAAGTATCTGAGAACGGTATCCGCGTCCGGAGAGGGGGCAGAGCCGGGCTGTGTCTGAACCTTGCAGTAAATGTTGTGAAACAAGCCGCTTCCCCCCGCCCCCCACCCCGGGGTCCTGAAACCTCACCCCTGCTGGTGGGCAGGGACCAGGTGAAAGCATCTCCTGGACGCTGGGCTGCATGAACTATAGCAGGTGGCTGGTATGATTAACCTCACTGCACACAGTCAGGGAGAGAGGAGCCCCGACCTGAAGTCTGAAATGATTCTTATTTTCAGTGTAGACCAGTCAGGGGCATGAGGTACACAGGACCAGGGTACCACCCCAATCGTGATGGGGCTCCCTGGCACCGGGGACCACCCCCTCTTCATCCCCTTGTGCGCGACCACATGCCCCACCTGCCCCCGCACACCTGCTCAGGGCCTCCGTGACCGCCCCCGGCCTGGAGCACAAACTGTTCCATGTCTGTTCCATCCTGCTGGTACAATGGCCCGTCAGTCCCCTCCCCGTTGGCCTCTATCCTGCCCTCTTGGCAAACTCGCTTACTTCTCTGGGGAATTTTCTGTAGATTCCTGGGAGTTTCTACGTAGACAAACATAAGTAATGTCTGTGATCAAGACAGCTTTTCTTTTCCTCTTTCCAATCTATATCTCACTTTATTTCCTTCTCTTGCCTTAGTGCATCTGATGAGACTTTCCCTAGAGCTGCAGAGGAGCGGTGAGCACAAGCACCGTTGGCTCGTTCCCAACGTTAAGGGAAACCATCCAGTTTTCCGCCTTCAACAGTGATGTTCGCTGTCGGCTTTTCCGTCAATACGTTTTATCACGTGACTCAGTTTCATTTTCTCTACCTTCGTTCTTCTTATTTCCTCTCTTCCACTTGCTTTGCATTTGTTTCGCTCTTATTTGTATAGGTTTGTAAGATAAATGCTTAAATTATAAATTTGGAGCATTTCTCCTTTGGTAAACTATGCTTTGAATCACGTTCACTTCCTTATAAGCACCTCGTTCGCGTCTTTTCCCACGTTTTGATGTCTTGTATGTGCATTTCCGCTCGCTTCAAATGTTGAGACATTTCCCTTCAGGCGCCCTCTTTGACATTTGGCTATGGAGACTTGTTCTGTTTCCTCTGGAAGTGTTTGGAAATTTCCCGTCATCTTTCTGTTATTAAATTCTACCCGAGGTCTGTCCCAGTCCGAGAAAACACATTATTTCAGGACGCGGAAAATGGTTGACGTTTGTGTTCTGGCCCAGGGTGGGACACTGTCTTGGGGGCTGAGAGGAGTCTGCAGGCTGCTGGTGGGGCCGAGTGTTCCTCAGACATCGGCCGGGTCAGGCTGGTTCGTGGTCGTGTTCAGCGTCGCGTGTCCTTGCTGACCGTCCGCCTCTCGCCGCGCTGCCGGGACGGGAGTGCTGGGCCCTCTGGCTGCGATGGTGGACGCACCTGTTCCTCCTTTCAGTTCTGCCATGTTGCCACGTGTATTTGGTGCCGTGGCACCACGTGCCGTCCTCAGGTGGGCACACGTCGGGGGTTCTCGTCACGTCTTGCCGAACTGACCTTCCGTCGTTGTTCACTATTCTCCTTTGCCCCTGGTAACTTCCCGGGCTCTGAAGTCTACTTTCTCTGATATAATTTAGCCCTTCTATGTTTCTTTGGATTCGTGTTTGTGCGATCTGGTGGTTCATTTTATACGTCACCCGGCTGGGCCACAGTGCCGAGAATTGCGGCCAAGTATCATTCTCGATGTTTCCGTGAGGACATGTGGGATGAGATAAACTGAAAAGGATAAACTCTGAGTAGAGCAGGCTGCCCTCCACAATGTGGGCGAGCCGCATCTCATCAGGTGAAGGCTGGAAGCTGCCAAGTCTGACCTCCCCTGAGGAGGACAGATTTCTGCAGCAGACGGTCAGGGGACGAGACCTCCAGCACTGGCTCTTCCCCGTGTGTCCAGGCTGATGACGTTGGCCTGAACCTCAACAGCAGGCCTTCCCTTGTCTCAGCCTGGCTCCCCCACCCTGCAGACTCCAGGCCCGCCAGCCTCTCTAAGAATGTGAGCCAAACCTGTACAATGAATCTCTCTAGACTTGCAAGCATCCCTTTAACTCTGCTTCCCTGGAGAACCCGAGTGACACCACGGCATGTCTGTTCCTATCCTTTGACTGTGAACCCAGCTCTGTCGAGCCAGACGGGAAGTGTGGTCGCAGAGGGAGCTGACCCCCAGCCGTGCGTGCAGCTGCCCGTCCGTCCCCGGCCGAGGGGCCCCCTGGCCATGCCCTGCCTGTCCTGCTCCCACCCCGTCCCGGCGCCCACACTGAAGGCCCCACACAAATCTCTCTCCCCGCTGCGCACTCGGGCCTTTGGTCCTCCCGGCGGCTGATTTTCCCGAGATCCTCTCCTCGCCCTCTTTTCTCCCTGCTTTTCTCCCACTCTGACTGACCGTCCCAGCGAGAGTCACCATTCCCTTGTCCCAGGCGTCCACCCAGCCTGAGGGGACTCCCGGGGGACCTTCTGTGCCGGCGGGACCTCGGCCGCTGCGTGAAAACCGTGCCCTGGAACTGGAGGAAGAGGGCGGAGGGGTGAGGGGAGGGAGCCTCCAGGTCACGAGGGGACCGTCCTGCCCTGCCTGCTCCTGCTCAGCTGTGGGACAAGGAGAACGGAGGCGATGGTGTTGCTGCTGCTCGCGGGAGAGGATGTTCCTGTGCTGAGTGTTTTAGAAAACGCTGCTGAAAACGGTCAAAGGGGCGGCAGCGAGAGGGGGAGGCAGACGAACAGGAGGCCTGTGGCCAGCCCTGCGCTGCTGGGGGCCTCCCACCTGCTTCCCCTGATGCAACAGAGTCTCCTGAAGACTGACGGCCACTGGGGGGAGCCGCCCCCAGGCCAGGGGACACCTGGTCCCCTGAGCAGCAGACACGGGGCCATGCCAACGACCGAAGGCACGCCACAGTGTGGTTTGGAGGAGAGGGGGGCGGGTTAGAGAAAGGCTGAAAGGTCCGTATGAGAGACCGTGTCTCGGTTAATTTTTTTTTAAGTTTATTTATTTCTTTAGAGAGATTGAGAGCGTGAGCGGGAAAGGGGCAGAGAAAGAATCCCAAGCAAGCCCTGTGCTGTCAGCACTGAGCCGGACGCGGGGCTCGAACCCACGAACAGTGAGACCGGGCCCTGAGCTGAAATCAAGAGTCGGACACTTAGCCGACCGAGCCGCCCAGGCACCCCCATGTCTGGGTTGCAAGTTGTTAGGTTTCTTTTTAAATTTTTTTTTAACGTTTATTTATTTTTGAGAAAGAGAGAGACAGAGCATGAACGGGGGAGGGTCAGAGAGAGAGAGAGGCACAGAATCTGAAGCAGGCTCCAGGCTCTGAGCTGTCAGCACAGAGCCCGACCCGGGGCTCGAACCCACGAACCGCGAGATCATGACCTGAGCCGAAGTCGGCCGCTTAACCGACTGAGCCACCCAGGCGCCATAAAAGTTGTTAGGTTTCTGACCACACATCAACCACAGGGCAGGAGAGGCCTCCACACATGCAGAGGTCAGAGGGATTTGCTTACTGGAGACTGACAAAAAGTCACGTAGCTTTGTGTAAGAATCTGCAAGGGAGTCTGACGGAGGAGTCCCGGACCTCACCAGACGGGCCTCCAAATTACTGTTCTCAGGGCAGCTGTTTGAGGAGGAAGAAAGGTTGGTGGTAATTCGTCGATGGCTGGGTTGGGTGGGGACATCGGTCGGGTTCAGGGACCGGGGCGGGGCGGGGAGGGGGGCACCGCGGGTACATTGAGCCCCTGAAGTTACATTTGTGCGGAGCAGCCTTCTGAGGGAAGGACGGACAGCGTCCACCTCCGGGCCCGGAAGGGGCCTCAGACCCACTGTGGAAGGGGTGCCGTCTGATACAATGGCCGCTAACTCGTCTCTGTGCACGCGGGCTGGGGCACGGAGCTGTCACGGGACGGAGCACTGCTCTCAGCGCCTGGGAGTCGCGGGGTATGTGGAGTAGATTCGGACAACCCGAGCCCTGCCTGCAGCTGGGAAGGCGGAAAGTCCCTAATGGCTTGTTTTGAGTCAAGGCAAAACAGGGTGTTATTAACACCGACACCGGAAGCAGACCCCACCTGGGAGTCCAGGAATCCAAGCCAGGAAACGGGGTGTCCGAGTGAGGGGTAGTTTCAGACCGACTGGTAAAAGACCTTAGTCGATAAACTCTTCTCCCCCTGAAAGGGGAAGAGCATCTACCAAAGGGCACCCTCTGCCGGTGCACGGGCTGTGATCCCAGGGGTGGCCCTGACCTTCCGCAGGCAGGCCGTGTGAGCGACCGGCTCTAAGGCCCGGGAGCTGCCGGGTTGGATCAAACGACAGTTGCACACGTCACAGCTTGAACCCCCAGCCCCTCCTGTGGGTACAGGGAGACCCCGCCAGGCTGGGTTGGACAGATAAAGCCATATTTGACAAGCCAGCGCCCCTCAGGGCCAGAGCCATAAGGGACCACAAAGTTACAGGACCGTGGCAGGTGCCCAGAGAAGAGTTCTGCACCGCCCTTGGAGAGAGGACAGAGTGCGAGATCCCACAGGACAGGGCAGCCCCGTGTCACAGGCGAACATGGTGGTCGGTCGTCCCCTCTCCCCCCTCGGGAGACGGAATGTACAAGGACCTACAGGACTCCTCCACGAAGACGTGATGGGACGGAGAGAATGGCGTCCACCAGGACTGCAGAGGTTGAAGAAGGCTGACCGGCTGGAAGAGGAGACAAGCAGTCAGAGTGCGGAGGCTGGACCGCCCGTGAGGAGGGCCACTTGTCGGGAGGGGTCGCCCTGGCACCGAGGCGGTCAGGCACGCGGGCAGCCCCCCCCCCCCCCCCCCCGCCCTGCCGCGGCCTCCAGATGCCGCTGGGGTCACCACACCAGCCGGTGGATTAGCCCAGGCGAGCACTTCTGCGGGGTGCACACGGGGCACCCGTGCAACGCGCGTACCTGGGGCCCGCAGCGGAGAAGCCACGGGCAGGACAGCGAGGCTGCGGACCTCAAACATTACCGGTCTGACGGCCTGTGGTCGTCTCAGGCTGTGAAAGAGGGATTCAGGCCAAGTTCAATCAAGTTCACGTCTGCGTTACATTAAAGATGACGTTCCAAGAGGCGCTGGAGGAGATAAACTCCAGGCATTGGTTTTTCAGTGACACACGTGTCATTCATCGGGGTGCGAGGGCTTTTATGTTGGAGAGGAGCTCAAAAGGCGCCTGCTTACCATCCCCCCCCTCCCCTGCAGGCTGGATGACCCTGCAGCAGCGTGGATCAGCCAAGCCTTCAGCGGGGACTGAGCTGACGTCCTCCCTCCTCCCTCCATGGCCGCTCCTCCCCGCTGGGGACATGACCCCAGACAGACCGGCTCCTCAGGAACCACATATGGGAATGGAATCAAATTTCCCAGAACCTCGTAAACAACCACTTCTCTGTCTCTCCTCACCCAGAGTTCGTGACTCCGCCCAGCAAGCATCGCCCTTGGTCTTTTCTCCTTAGTTTGAATTTGACTCTGTCCAGAAGAATCTCAGTTTCTCCCTCAGAGGCTTTGTCACAGAACCTGTCCGCCTTGCCTCAGTCCACTTGTCATACGTCCCCAGGCCTGAACACCCTCTACAAGTCAAGTCTTGTGTGGCCAGTTGGGATGGGGGGCGAGGGGGGGCATGGATGGTGGAGGAGAGAGGAGGCTTTTCCCTGCACAAATTCCTTTTTGCCAGAGACAGCAAGCTGACTTCCAAAAACATGCTCAAATTCACGGATCATCACCGAAATAAGAAATGAAAGACAGGGGCACCTGGAGGGCTCAGTCGGTTGATTGTCCGACTGCTAATTCTGGGCTTGGGTCATGAGCTCACAGTTCGTGAGTTCAAACCCCGAGCTGGGCTCTGTGCTGATAGTGTGGAGCCTTCCTGGGATTGTCTCCCTCTCTCTCTCTCTCTGTCTCTTTCTCCCTATCCCCCACTCATGTGCATGCTCTCTCTCGCTCAAAATAAATAAATAAACTTAAAAAAAAAAAGAAGTGGAAGAGAATACCACTTCCATATATCAAATTGACAGTCAGGATAATCATGTTCAGCGTTGACAAGGCTGTGGAAAAAAAGGGAACTCACACCGTTGGAAACTGACATTTCCCAGACCTTTGTACGACAAGGGAGGGCTGATGAAATACAGGAATTCCGTGGGGGGAGCTCGAGGAAAAGCCCTCTCACCCTCCCCCTCTTTTCTTCTTTGTGGCGTCTGGAACTTGCAACAAGATGGCTAGAGTTACAGCAGCCATTTTGCGACCTTGAGAACAGAAGCCACACACCGAGGAACAGAAAAATACAAGTAGCCTGGGACCTCGATGCTTCGCAGAGTCACCACTCCTGCCCTGACCTGCTTGCCTACAGGCTTTTTCTGAACACCAGAGAAAAACAACCCCATCATTTGTTTAGGTCACCACGATTAGATCTCTCTCACGGCAGCCCACGAGAGTACAGTAGAGAGAGTCCAGAGTACAGAGAGTATAGTAGGCCCCCTTGTTGGTGGTTTCACTCTCTGCCGTCATCACAGTCGGGAGGCAGATGACTCTCCCTGTGACAGCCGTAGCCCAACGCCATATCACAACGCCTGCGTCCTTTGCCTCCCTTCCCCTCGTCACATGGGCATTTCATCATCTGACACCATCCTCAGAAGGAGGAGAGTGAGATATTTTGAGAGAGAAAGCACATACACGTAGCTTTTATGATAGTACAAGGTTATGATTGTCCTGCTTTCATTAGTTAGTATCGTTAATCTCTGTGCCTGACTTGTAAATCAACCTTCATCACAGGTGCGTGTGCACAGGAGCGAATACAGTCTCCATGGGGTTTGGGACTCTGTGGCCTCAGGCATCACCGGGGGTCTCGGGACGCATCTCCCGTGGGTGAGGGGGCACTACTATATTTCTAAAGGACACAGATATTGGTTGTAACATTGCTTTAGAATAACGTTAGCAGCCTAAACACCCCTAGCTCCCACTTTCCTGAGGCTTTCCACGTCCGACCCCCAGCTCAGCACGCAAGATCCTGACCCTCAACCTCTGTCTCCTAGCGAAACTTGAGCATGGGTCTAGTTCAGCACGTGCCTCCCCGGCTGCTAGGGAACCAGACGTGTAATTCTCATATTTCGAAATGTCTGGAAAGGAAGACACAAAGTACACAAGACTCAAGAAGTATAAACTGTGTAAAACCCCAAGTTACATCAGCAAAAACTGAGAAGTAGGAGAAAGAAAATGGAATTCGTTCTCACGAAACCCAGGAACAGAAATAGAGGTCTGTTCGCAGCGTCGATAACGAGAGACAGAGTAGATTTAAATTCCTTATTTATTATTTACAGGACACCACTAGTAAAATTAAAATTAAACTAGGAAGGGCGCCCAGAGCATCAGTCAGTTAAGCATCAGACCCTTGATTTCTGATCAGGTCACGATCCCGAGGTCGGTGAGATCGAGCCCCATGTCGAGCTCTGCGCTGACGGCTCAGAACCTGCTGAGGACTCTCTCTCTCTACCCCTCCCCCTCTTTTTCTCTCTCTCTCTCTCTCTCTCTCTCTCTCTCAACATAAATAAAACAAATTTTTAAAAAATTGAAAATGGGATGTTAACCTTCCAAACCTTTAGGAGGTAGAGAGGAAAAGAAATAAAGTCTATGTTAGTGGTTCATCAATTTTATGGCAAGATTGCAAAACGTACGTTAAAATATTTTAAGCAGACAATCTCACAATATATTTGTCAATTTGGGAATTGACCATTTTAAAGCATACACCAAAAATTACAACCTAGAAAATATAAGATATCCATACCCAGGAAACAAAGAATATGTTAAGATCTTACAGTTTGTGATGGCTTCGTACAACATTAGCTAATCCCTCAAGGCTCAGAATGGGTTTAGAAGAGACGTATGACGGGAGTAGGGGCACAGCCATACTTCCGCCTTCTTGAATATTGTGCAAGTTTGGATTTTTGAATTCAAGGATTCAGGCCAGGGGAAGGTAGGGAAGCTTAGACTGTTTACATTCCTCGTCTATTTTAAGGCAACGTCACAACAAACATCCGGGCTTGTTAGAAATACATTTGGGGGCTAGTCAGAGAGATCTCATCCTGGAGATCTAAACAAGTCTGAATCTGTGATGAGCTCCTTGTCCGACTCAGTTGGTGGTCTGTGTTGCATCATAGTGTGCAGACGGAGAGCTCACGCCAGGCGTGGGACAAGCCAGCTCTGGTTTTCCTTCTTCTTCGCTTAGGTGTGCCGTCTTCAAGCCATGAATCCTGGGAGGGGATCTTTCTCGGCAACGCCATCTTTCTGTGCTGGTTCGGTCAGTGATATCCGTGCCCCCCAGACAGCAAGAATCTGGAGTCCAGCCAGTGGGTGGGAGAGCTCCTCCCGGGGCTGTTTGCTGTCACTGGGTAACAGACAGATCAGGCCAGGGTGCCAGTGAAATTCTATTACATGCTCGAAGTGGGTTTTTTTCCCCTGATCAAAATGAAAGTATAAATAGACATTCTTGTATTTTCTTTGCATCCCTCACTGGATCATCTCGTATAACGCACTTTGGAGACCAGGACTTTATCTAAAAGGCTAACTTTTTTGTTTTCATTTTATTTTAAAATGTACAGGAAAACATACCCAGAGGAACTGTATGTGAATGCCTGCGACTGACTAAATAATGGGCAGAGGCCCTGAGGAGCACTGTTCTGAGGGGACATCCAGACGGCCCAGCTCAACATGCATTTCCTCGGGGAAACGCAAATCAAAACCACGAAATCACCTCCCGCCCAGTAGCGTAGCTGGAATCAAAGACCCAAGGGGCAAAGAGCAAAGACCCAAGGGGCAACGAGCAAAGACACGAGGGGCAAACTGGCACAGCCACTGTGGAAAACACTGTGGAGTTTTCCCAAAAACTAAAACATAGAAATGCCGTATGACCCCACAGTGTCACGTCTGGCTATTTACCTGAGGGCACTGGAATCCAGATTTCGGAGACTCTGCCCCCTCCCCACATTCACGGCGGCACAGTCGCAACGGCCAAGACGCGTGCGCACCCCAGGGTCCAGACCGGGATGGGCAGATCACGGGGCATACACACCACAGGGAGTCCTAGTCAGGAGGTGGCCGTTTCATGACCACACAGACGGACGTCGAGGGCCATGTGTTAGGCGAACTAAGTGCGACAGAGAGAAAGACAGACTCAATGCGCCCACTTACGTGTGGATCCACACCTGTTATACTCACCTGTGATCAGCACCGGGGCCACGTAAGGAAACGTTGAATCGCCACATTGTACACCTGAAACCAACAATACACTGTGTGTTAACCAACCGGAGTTTAAATAAAAACTTTTTTAAAAAGCAAGACTAAAAGCGGAACGCCCAGCCCTAGACTAGAGCGTGGCTGCCAGCAGCACGGGCTGGGGTGGGGAGGCAGCTCACACTTGCAGGGCTGAAATGAGTAAGTCCCGGGATCTAAGGCACAGCCTGGTGACTAAAATTAATACCGCCGTGTTATAGGGATGCCTGGGCGACTCAGTCGGTTGGGCGTCCAACCTCAGCTCGGGTCACGATCTCACGGTCTGTGGGTCCTCGCCCTGTATCCAGCTCTACGATGACAGGGAGGAGCCTGCTTGGGCTTCTCTCTCTCCCTCCCTCTCTCTCTGCCCCTCCCCTGCTCGTGCTGTCTCTCCCTCTCAAAATAAACAAACTTAAAAAAAATAATAGCCAGGGTGCCTGGGTGGCTCAGTTGGCTCAGTCCAACTTCAGCTCAGGTCACGATCTCACAGTCCTTGAGTTCGAGTCCCGTGTCAGGCTCTGTGCTGACAGCTTGGAGCCTGGAGCCTGCTTCTGATTCTGTGTCTCCCTGTCTCTCTGCCCCTCCCCCATTCATGCTCTCTGTCTGAAAAATAAATAAACATTAAAAACATTTAAAAAAAAATAATAATAGCCGACATTAAGAAAAAGAAAATGCCACTGCACTACAAACCAGAAGGGCACCGAGAGGGCGGATCCTACGTGTCACGGCACCACCATGACGCGAGGTGTGGAGGTGCTAACTGTCCTCGTGTGGTGACATTTTCACAACGTGCATACAGTCACCACGCTGTGTGTCCATTATGACTCAATAAAGATTGGCTCTGGGAGGCGTGATAACAAGTGGTTTTCGTTCTTCTGTGTCAGTTTCTATGTTTTTCCAAATTTTAAATAATCAACATGGATTATTCTCATCAGAAAAACAAAAACTTATTTTTCAAATCCGTACACCTATAGCTCAGCAGGTGGGGGGAGGCCAGTTGGTGCCACCGGTTGGTGGCAGCAGATTCAAAGTGGGGGGTGGGGTGGGGGGTAGGAAGCGATGGCAGGGCGGGGACAGCCAGGGCGATAGGGGCAGGGGGCTGGGGGGGACGGGCACAGGGAGGGCCAGGGGCTGGGCAGGAGTGGAGCAGGTGTGCTGGGTGTCCCTGCACTCAGGAGTGTCAACAAAACAGACCCGACTGTGCTCGTTTGCTAGGCAAACAGGGCGAGCAGAATCTTATTTGCATGGGTCTGCACCTGTGAGGACGACCGTCCTTCCTGCTCGTGCACCCGACCCGTTTCTGCTCGCTCCACGCACCCCTGCCCTTTGCGTGCGCGGAGGACAGAGGCGGGGGGTACGTAGGAACGGGGGCGCCGTCCCTGTGTCACCTCAACCCCTCAGGCCCCACGGGAACCCCTTCTCTATTCGTAAACTGCTGGATCATGAGTAAAACTGTCAATAAGGAAACGACATGTCACTCCACACACACGAGGGAGCTGGGTCCCCGTGTCAGGCCCTGCTCGGAAGCTGCATTTGACGGGTCAGGCAAAACAAAGCTCAGGAAGGGACAGCCGGTGTTCCGGGATCTGGGACAATGTGCCCCAAATCTTAGGGCCAAAGGTGGCAGAACCAGACTTGGGGACCCAGGGGGTCTGACTGCAGAGCTCAGCCCCTCTCTCCACCCTGGGGGGGGGGGCTCTGGGGCCAAGGGCGGGGGCCAGGTTACCAAGTCTGGGTCACCCTACCCTGCTTCTGCCTGTGAGGAACCGAGGCTCGGGGAGGCCAGGTAAGAAGCCTGAGCTCAGAGCTACTAAGTGCACACAGGGTCCCAGTAGCCCCGAGATGCCGTCCCCCCTGGGACGCACAAAGCGGGGGACCCTCTGTGGCGCTCACTGTCCTCCCCCACCCCATGCAAAGTCTTCCGACCTCCAGTTGGGGGCTGGAAACACGGCCACTATTTGAAATAATGCTCTTCTCTCTGAGCTGTGCCTCCTTCCTACCCGGGCCTCAGGGAAATGATGACATGAGTATTTCTCAACGGGGAGACAGCCACTCTGCTAGGGTCTTCCCCCAGCCTGATTCTCTCCTGTTGGCCACCCAACGGTCACTGTGGCTTCCTGGTTAGGGTCAGGGATCCCGTGGGGCAGGGAGCCGTCCAGGGAGTCCTGCTGTGTTTTTTCCTGGAGACACGGAGACATCCACACCGGCTCCCCTGCCCCCAGACCACACCACTGTGGTGCCACACAGAGTGTGACCCCAGCATTAGGCACCATTCTCAGAGAGCCCTGAGGGTGGCTGCACAAGGGGTGCCCGGAAGCCACCTTTCTAACTTCTTATAAGTCAGTGGGTTTCGCCAGGCTTCCTGCCCCTTCTTAAAAGAGTTTTGCCAGTACGATTTCCTAGAAAGGCAGTATTTGACTTACATTTTAAAATGGATTAACGTGTAGTCACACATAGTGTTTCCCTGTGATTGTTAATGTTGTGTCCATACTCTCGTTCCTGTCTGCAAACTGGTAAGACCAGAACCTGGACCAGAACCCGGTAACGCCTCGTCCCCGGGACCTACCTGTGGGGCCGGCCCGTGGGCGCCCCGTTCTCAGCATCGGGGGGCCTGGGGAGCTGACCTAGCAGCAGAATCCAGGCAGAGGAAGGAAGAATTCGAAGAGGAAAGACTGAGGACCCTGAGGGCACCCCGCCCCCCAGCTCTGGGACCTCAGGTCCAGGGACACTGGTTGTTCTGCACACAGGGCACAGGCAGCCTGAGAGATGCCTTATTCGTGGCCTCAGGCCAGCTGGTAAGACACACCAAACTTCAGAGCTGCAGGGGAGGCCTCAAGGCCCAGAGAGCCAGGCCGGGTGGGGGCAGGAGAGAGAGGAGGCGCTGGGCTCACGGGTGGGAGACACCCCGTGCTGACCTCCGCCTGCGTCGCCCTGTCCTGCCCGTCCCTGTCGTCAGCTGTCCAGCAGTGAGGTGGACGAGGCGTGGGCCGCCTCTGCTCGCCCAGCAGGTGTGTGCAGGTGGGTGTGGCCCGGACCAACAGCCTTGATCGGGGGGGTGTGGCAGCAGCAACGCCCCCCTACCACCCCGCCCGAAACCCAGTGTGTCCACAGAGCAGGGCTGGATGGGTGTCCTCCACACGACTCTCATCCAGGACACTCAGGAATGAGGGGCAGGAGAGGAGGGCACCTGGCAACCAGCCCTTTCCTGTGGTGCCTCAGTTTCCCCTTCCTGGGCTGTTGTCTTTGAGAGGGACAAGCCCTGTGAGTGGGGGTGGGGCCATGGCACCTTTCCCAGTGGTTCTGGCAGGTTAAGGGCCGCCTGTCACCCCACTCTTCCCTGCTCTCTACTCTGCCCTCACCCCCAGCTCCTCCACCCTGTTCCCTGGCTCCCAATGAGGCCCCGGGGACCCGCAGCAGCAAACACAAGAGGGACCGACAAGGGCCAGCCCCAGGGAGCACGGGGGACAAGCTGACTGTGCACCCTGCACCTGCCCAGGCCGCCCTGGGGACGCCCTTCCTCATCCCCCTCCCCGCTCCGCCCCGCAAACCAGGCTGGCTGCCCTCAGGCCTCTTCCCGGGGCCCAACCGGAGGCAGACACGGAGACCCGGGCAGCGAGGCTGGGAAGGGCCCTGCGCACGGGCTGGGCTGCGGTCAGGGTCAGGGTCAGGGCGCGGGCCAGGGGCGCCCCTGAGTCTCAGCCTCAGCAGGTGCAGGGCCTGCGGGCAAAGCTGTGCCGGCAGCGCCCCCTGGCGGAAGGAGCTGCAGCGGCGGCCGCGCGCGGCCCGGTCTCCCAGCCCCGCCTGCAGGGCCCAGGGAGCAGGTCTCTCCTGGACCCTGAAGGTGGACGGCACAGCCCTGCACCGGGCCAGGCCAGGTCAGCTCCGGCCAGACCCGGGTCTGAGCAAGGCGTTCAGGGGACAAGTTCCCTCCGGGTGCCTCGGGGCGTGCGTCCCTCCTGTTCCCTGGTTCCTCAGCCGTCCAGCGGCTGGTGGGTTATGGGGCAGCTCCGAGGCCCTTCTGGCCCTGGGATCCCAGGATTCTAGGTCAGGATGGACCCGATCTGGCTCCCAGATACCTGTCTGATCCCAATCTCCCAACTGTCCTGTCTTGGCTCACGTATGCTCTGGGCACCTGACCTCTGGCTCCTGGAACACAACAGCCCAGGTCCCGCCTGAGGCCATGACACGGGCTGTCACCTCTGCCCGGA
Organism: Prionailurus viverrinus; assembly: GCF_022837055.1. Lineage (NCBI taxonomy): Eukaryota > Metazoa > Chordata > Mammalia > Carnivora > Felidae > Prionailurus > Prionailurus viverrinus. The sequence continues at coordinate 64,539,449 of NC_062577.1, forward strand.
GAGCAGCTCCCCAGATGTCCACGGTCACTCCTCACCTCCTCTGGTCTCCTCTCAGAGGCGTCGTGGGGAGGCCGCTCCGACCTCCTGGTGTGACCTGGAAACCACACTCCCAGGCCCTGAGCCTCCCCCCACCTGCTCTTTTCTCCAGAGCCCCTCCCCCTCTGTGTTGTGGGCACCGCCCACTGCCTTTCTCCTCCCAGTACAGTGAGGGGGGCGGAGCCCGGGCTGGGTGCTTCCTGCAGGGGTCTGTGCACCCAGTAGGAGCTCAGGAGCAGGCGCAGGCGTGGAAGGAACGAGTCCACCGTGGGAGGGTCCGGTTGGGGGCAGACGGTGCACCCTGGACAGCTCGCGGTCGGTGCCTGCACGTGGTCCTGCCGCTGAGACCAAACAGGGGTCACCAGACAGGAGCGGGGGGGGGGGGGGAGGGGGGGGCGTCCAGGAGCTGCCCTGTGGGGACAGAGAGAAGGGGCTGGAGGGAGAGCCGGCCCCGGCCAGGCCGCTGTGGCTCAGCGTGTCCACACGCCGGCACCCGGGTTACCTGCATCGGGGACTCCGGGTGCGAGCGGGGAGGGTGAGTTCTGCGGGAGGCTCCTCAGAGTGGGGGCGGGGCACGAGGTCAGAGAAATGGGGGAGACGCAGCAGACGGGTCCCTGCTGACCTGTTCAGGGTCCGACTCCAGCGGGAACGGCGGCAATGCTCTCATCCGGGTTTCCCGTCATGGGGGGCGCGGAATTCTCACTCCTGTCTTTTGGAGCAGAGGTGCTATGGGCTCCTGCTACGCCAGCGTCCGCTCGTCGCCTGCCTGGGAGACGCCACTTTCAGGACAAAGCTCCGCGCTGAGCCGGGCACCAGGCCTTCGGGGTCGCTTCCCGTCTCTCCAATCTAGCACCCCCCCCCCCCTCCCCAATGGCGATGCTTCTCCTTCCCGGGGATTCTCTGTGAGTCCCTGGACATTTCCGCCCCTCCCACCCCTGGAGCCAAACTCAGCTCTCACCCCCTTTCCGCACCCCTGCCTGAGTGCTGTCTCCCCCATCCCTCTGCTTACTCCCCCTGCGTGAGGTGTGTCTTTGCTCCATTGCCCCCCACCCCCCACCCCGTGCACCTGCTCCTGCCCGGGGTAGGGGCGGGGGGGGGGGGCGGCGGTGCTGGCGGTAGGCCCGGGAGGCACAGGAGCTGCTCCGGAAGGAAGTGCATGGCTCCTCGTCCCCACCCTGGGGAGGGACAGCAAGTCCTCACAGGCTCCAGAAGCCCCTCTGGTTCCCCCAGGCCCCCCTGAGTCCTTAGTAGTTTCTCCCTCAGGGACCCTCTCTCCGCAAAATGTAGTGATCTCACCACCCAAATATGACGGGATTTTCCAGTGGATCATGTTCAGGGATGAGTGTAGAAAATCAGAAAAGAGAAAATACAAGCAGCTCAGAAACCTGGGCTCATGTTCCGAGTTGCTGGTGTTCTAGACACACAAGGGCGGTGAGTAGGGAGGAGTGTGAATTGTTCCCAGCATGTGCCTCGTCACTCACATCTGTGAATAAATCCCAAGGCGGAAAAACCAAAAATATTGGGAACAATTTATGCTCAAAAGTTGTCCACAGTGTTCTCTGTTAAAGACCCTCCCTTTAAAAAAAAAAAAAAAAAAAAGAATAAAAAATTAAATTAAATTAAAAAAGATCTTCCCAGTTGTGGGAATAATACAGAGAGATCACAGCATAAACCTATAGGGGAATGAATTAAAGAAACACTCCACATAAGCAGCAGGGGTCAGGACAGGGACACCCGGCCCCCACGAGTCTCCCTGTGGCCTCACGAATCCCAAAGTCCCCGTCCCCAGACGTGAGCCCTTGCCGCCTCTCTCCAGTTGGACCACCTCCGTAGGCAGCAGGAACGGGACAGCCGACTTGGCCTGTTCTGGGGGTGCACACGAGGCCGGTCACAGAGCCTGTGGTCTGTCACCTGCGGCCCCTCCCACTCGGATCCCGACCTTCTTCCCGCGAGTCCTGGTGCGGGTGCCGGCACCTCTGTAGAGCAGGTGGGCAGGAGAGAACCGCGGAGCCACAGGGGGTCCTGGAGAAGGCGCGGAGCCCCCTGCACAGGGCCCTGCACGCGGGGGACGCTCGAGGCCTGTGCCCCGCCCCCCTTAACATGACGAGGGCCGGGCTCCCCAGGAGGCGGGACGTCCCCACTCTGTCTGCTCCGTCTGTGGAACTGACCTGCTTCCCAGCCCCCTCCTACCACCCCTTCCCCCAGCGAGTCCGGGCCCCTTCCCCCGGGTCCCCAGGGCCACAGCTGTGTCTGCGGTCCACATGGCTCCCCTCCCGGGAGGCTTGCTCAGGATCCCTTCCAGGAACAGGACCAGGTTCTCCCAGGGGAGCCCCGCTCTGGGTCCCAGCCCGATTCTTCACCAGGACCCTCCCGGACAGGACGGGGCTGCTGCAGGTTCAGCCGGTGATTTCACACAAGCACGTGGGACAGGTTTAATCTGACTTTCAGAGGCAGAGGAATACGGAGGCTCTTGGGACATTCCTTCAAAGAAACCGAGGCAAGGACCGTGAACTTGGAAAGTGGAGGCAGAGGGAAGTACAGGGTGGGAAAAAGGGAAAATGTAGAGTCTGGACGGGGAGCTGCTGGGAATCTGCTCAGGAGTAAAGCCAACACATTCCAGACGCAGGAGGTTTCTCCTGGAGACGGGCATTCTGGATACAATTGGAGGCTTTCTGGAGTATTGATGACCTCACTGGCCCCACACAGTCCCGGAGATTAACCCAGTGACCCCTGGAGCGTCTCCAAATCCCTCCGTGTTGAGAGCTCACTGGCTCAGGTCCATGGAGCCATTTGTCCCCAGACATGCAGGGAATGAGTGAAAAAGATGAGATTCTCACTGGGTCTGGTCCTAAAGCCACTCTCCCAGCAGCTGACTGTGGCCCCGGCACGTCCAGGAGGGTTTCCAGCCCGAAGCCCGCGGGTCAGCACAGAAGCCATGTTGCCCAGGGCGTGTGTTCAGGCTCAGGATCATGATCTCCTGCCACCAACCTGGGGATCCCCCCAGAAGGGGGAGGGCAAGAGCACTGGGGCAGGCTGCTGGGGTCATTTGAGCTGCTTCTGGAGGGGTGAGCAGATATTCAACCCGAGTGGGAGGGACGGGCTTAGCCCAGGGGGTGGGGGCAGGTGGGCAACGGGGCTGCAGGGGGTCCCTCTCAGGTGTAAGGGACCGGGATGGACCCCTCCGAGTGGGGAGCTATTTCCCAGTTAACTCTCCTTCTGGGTCTCTTGTCCCCTCTGTGTCCCCATGGAAGGGGCTCAAAGATCCACGGGCACGTTCTCAGGGGCTGCGGGTAGGGATCCATAGAGCCCACCCTCTCCCTGAGGGACCCTGTGATGGGGCCTGCGCCCCTGGGGTGGGCAGAGGCCTGAAGGGGTGTCATGGTCTGCCCTTCCCCGCCCCGCGAAGAGAGATGCCGAGAACCCGCCCAGCCCAGACCCACCAGAATCCGGTGACAAAGGAAGCAGGGCAGGAAGGGCTGGTGTCCCGTGTGGGTCTCCTGCATGGGGAGCAGGCACCGGTGGGCTTCTCTGGGTTGTGAGGAGATGTCGCCGGAATGGCTGATGGGTGGTTGAGAGCAAGGAGGAAAGTGGCCTGGGAGAACGGCCTTCAAGCCCCCGGTGGAGGGAGAGCAGTTTCCCCGGGGCTCCTCCAGCTCACCGTCTCTCAGGGTCCCCGGGGCCCTGTGGGGAGACCAGCCTGGGCTTCTGAGGTCAGCAACCTTGCGGGTCTGGGCCGCCCTGGAGGCGCCGGCCCGTTCGTGGCCCGTTCGTGGCCCGTTTGTGACGCAGGCTGTGCAGGGGGGCGGCTGTGGTCGGCAGAGGGCCTCTGCGGACCTCAGAGGCTTCTGACTTGCAGCCACAGGCCTGTTTCCTCTGGCTGGGGGTGTGAGAAAAGAGAGAGGCTGGCCTGGGGCAGGCCTGGCCTCCCCTCTCCCCCACTGTGGCTTCTCAAGGTCTGGAGGGACTTAGGGCTAGAAAGACCAGAGGCCCAGGAGCCCGGGGAAGAAAGAGCTGCACTGGGGTCGTGAGGAGTGATTAATTATATACTTAGGTGTTGGAGGAGGTAAATAAAAAGGGAGGGGGAGGTTTCCAGAAGGACTTTTTTTTTTTTAACCTTTAATGTTTTATTTAGTTTTGAGAGAGAGACAGAGACAGAGCATGCGTGGAGGAGGGAGACATCTGTGTCCAAAACAGCTCCAGGCTCCGAGCTGTCAGCACAGACCCCCACGCAGGGCTCGACCTCAGGGCCAGCGAGATCATGACCTGAGCCAAAGTCGGACGCGTAACGGACTGAGCCACCCAGGGGCCCCTCCGGAAGGACTTTGCTGAGCTAAAGAGGACTCATATAAGATACCAGAGTCCTGCTGTTGTCAAGCCAAGGTTGCTTTCCCTCTGGTAAGACATTAACCTTAGGACAGGAGGGTTCCTGGAGAAATGTTCTACTCTGTATTTGCCTCAAGTATTCATCAACGGGCTGCAGGTTATAAATTTAATTTTATCTACATTTTCTTCCTGCCTTTGTTCCCCACAGCACTGCGGAGGGGCGGGTGCTGTTAGGGCTCCAGGAAATGGAGTCTATAGATTTCTGGAGATCGCCTTTTTTCTTGTAAATATTTTTTTTTCTTAAAGAGCGTAGAAAACTTTATAATTTTTTAACCTTATTTTTTTATATATAATTTATTGTCAAATTGGCTAATATACAGTGTTACACACACTAGTATTTTTTTCCCTTTCCCCTCCCCCATGGTCTTCTGTTAAGTTTCTCAAGATCCACATAGGAGTGAAAACATATGGTATCTGTCTTTTTCTGGCTGACTTATTTCACTCAGCATAATACCCTCCAGTTCCATCCACATTGCTGCAAATGGCAGGATTTAATTCTTTCGCATTGCCAAGTATTATCCCGTTATATATATAAACCACATCTTCTTTATCCATTCGTCGGTTGATGGACATTTGGGCTCTTTCCATAATTTGGCTATTGTTGAAAGCGCTGCTCTAAACATTGGGGTACAAGTGCCCCTATGCATCAGCCCTCCTGTATCCCTTGGGTCAATTCCTAGCAGGATAAATTCCTATTGCTGGGTCGTAGGGTAGTTGTATTTTTAATTTTTTGAGGAACCTCCACACTGTTTTCCAGAGCGGCTGCACCGGTTTGCATTCCCACCAGCAGTGCAAAAAACAAACAAACAAAAAACAAACAACAGTGGAACAGATCAATGAAACTAAGAGCTGGTTTTTTGAAAAAATAAACAAAATTGATAAACCTCTAGCCAGGCTTCTCAAAAAGAAAAGGGAGGGGGCGCCTGGGTGGCTCAGTCGGTTAAGCTTCCGACTTCAGCTTGGGTCACGATCTCGCGGTCCGTGAGTTCGAGCCCCGCGTCGGGCTCCGGGCTGATGGCTCAGAGCCTGGAGCCTGCTTCCGATTCTGTGTCTCCCTCTCTCTCTGCCCCTCCCCCGTTCATGCTGTGTCTCTCTCTGTCTCAAAAATAAATAAACGTTAAAAAAAAATTTTTTTAAAGAAAAGGGAGGACCCAAATAGATAAAATCGCAAATGAAAATGGGTTTATCACAACCGATCCCTCAGAAATACAAACAGTTATCAGAGAATACTATGAAAAATTATATGCCACAAACTGGAAGAAATGGACAAATTCCTAGACACCCACACACTATCAAAACCCAAATGGGAAGAAATAGAAATGTTGAACAGACCCATAACTAGTGAAGAAATGGAATCGGTTATCAAAAATCTCCCAACAAATAAACATCCTGGGCCAGATGGCTTCCCTGGGGAATTCTACCAGATATCTAAAGCACAGTCAATACCTACCCTTCTGAAGCTGTTCCAAAAAATAGAAATGGAAGGAAAACTTCCAGACTCATTCTAGGAAGCCAGCATTACCTTGATTCCCAAACCAGACAGAGTCCCCACGAAAACGGAGGATTACGGGCCAATATCCCTGATGGACGTGGATGCAAAAATTCTCAACAAGATACTAGTAAATCAAATTCAATAGCATATAAAAAGAATTATTCGCCATGATCATGTGGGATTCACTCCTGGGCTGCAGGGCTGGTTCAACATTCGCAAATCAATCGATGTGATACGCCACATTAGTAAAAGAAAAGATAAGAACCATACGATCCTGTCAACGGATGCAGAAAAAGCATTTGACAACATTCAGCATCCTTTCTGAATAAAAACCTTCAAGACAGTCAGGATGGGAAGGAATATATTTAAACATCATAAAAGCCATACATGAAAAGCTCACAGCTAATATCATCCTCAGTGGGGAAAACCGAGAGCGTTCCCCCTGAGATCAGGAACACGACAGGGATGTCCACTCTCACCGCTGTTGTTTAACCTACTGTTGGAGGTCCCAGACTCAGCAATCAGACAACGAAATGGAAAAAAAAAAAAAAAAAAAAAAAAAGCCTTCTTGTAAATATTTAAAACAGTAGCAAACTGATGGAGACTCCTGTCCCCCAGGACTGTGATCTCTATCGTTAGCCATTGTTCTTCCCTTCTCCTTTGTTCTTGGGCAGTGGGACTGCCTGAGGAATGTCACCCGCATCCCACCCAAGGAGGGAAGGAGGGTTTGCAAGGGGTTTTACGGGTCTCAGCTGGCCTTACGCTCCCTCATCACTGGGACCACAGGAGGAGGCAGAGGGAGCCCAGAGCTGCAGGACAGAGGCCACCCAAGTGGCTTCAGTGTGGTTCCAGCCCCAGGAACCTGTGTGGGATACAGGCCCTGGGTGTGCCCTGAGCAGGACATCCTGTGGCATTTGTGAGTGATGGGTGGTTGCAGCCTTGAGTCACTTCCTCACTAACTACTGCTTCTCAGCTCGACTGCTCTGCATGACTGGGCAGGCATGCCTGTCTGTCTCTCTCTCTCTCTCTCTCTCTCTCTCTCTCGCCATGTGTCTCTGCCTAGCCCTCACCTCCCTGCTGCCCCCCACTCACAGCACTCTGACACCAGGCGTGGGGGGACAGGTGTCTCTCCCGCACCAAGCACTGTGCTGTGACCCCGGGTGTCTGTCCTATAGTTCAGTTCAGTTATGACACTACCTACACGGACAGAGTGTCAGATCCCACAGGGTAATGATGAGGTTTGGGAAATGGGGTGTGGGGGGGAGGGTTGGAGCTGAGGGCCAACAAAGAATTCTTGAGACAACTTTGGTGCAAAAAGGGATTTTATTGGGGCCTGGGTGGCTCCGTCGGTTGAGCGTCCGACTTCAGCTCAGGTCATAATATCACAGGTTGCGAGTTCGAGCCCCTCATCGGGCCCTGTGCTGACAGCTCAGAGCCTGGAGCCTGCTTCGGATTCTGTGTCTCCTTCTCTCTCTGCCCCTCCCCCACTTGTGCTCTGTCTCTCAAAAGTAAATAAATGTAAAAAAAAAATTTTTTAAAGGTGATTTTAGTAAAGCACAAGGACAGGACCTATGGGTAGGAAGGGCTGCACTGGGGTGGTGAGGACTGAGCAGTTACGTACTATGGAGTTGGGGGAGGAAAAGGCCAAAGGGAAGCCTCCAGAAGGACTTTCTTTCTTCTTTTTTTTTTTTTTTTTTAATTTATTTTTGGGACAGAGAGAGACAGAGCATGAACGGGGGAGGGGCAGAGAGAGAGGGAGACACAGAATCGGAAACAGGCTCCAGGCTCCGAGCCATCAGCCCAGAGCCTGACGCGGGGCTCGAACTCACGGACCGCGAGATCGTGACCTGGCTGAAGTCGGACGCTTAACCGACTGTGCCACTCAGGCGCCCCGCCTCCAGAAGGACTTTCATCTGCTAAAGAGGACTCTTATGATGCCAGGGGCCTTGCTGTGGTCAGGCTAAGGTTGTTTTCCCTCTAGTGAGGCATTAACATTAGGACAGTAGGGGCTTCCTGGAGAAATGTTACGCTGGGCATTTGCCACAAGTATTTGTCGAGGGGCTGCAGGTCAGAAGGAAATTTAATTTCACTTGCCATTTCTTTCTGCCTTTGTTCCCACATCACTGTGCAGGGGAGGGTGATGTTGAGGCTCCAGGAAACTGAGTCTATAGGTTTCTGGAGATTAGGCCATTGATGGGATTGCCTTTTTCTTGTAATTTACGAAGACATTTGCAAAGTGATAGAGACTCACTTCCTGCAGGACTGTGATCTCTACCAGCTAGCGGTTTATTTTCTGTCCTTTCCTTTGTCCTTGGGTGGCTAGGAGAGCCTGAGGAATGTCACACATCCCACCTGGGGGGTGTGGGTAAACACACATCCCACTTGGGGTGGGGGGGGGCGGGTGGTATGGATACCTATAAGGAGGGGGCTAGATTGTGTTTGGCCCTCAGTTTGCCTTATGCTCCCTTGTCAGCAAGGGCTCAGTCCCACCAGACCGCCCCCCACTCCAGAGGCCAGCAAACATCTAGGGTGTTTCCGGTGTTTCTGACTGATCACTTATAAATTAGAAGTTCCCGTGACTCCTTCCTTGGGTTCAATTAATTTGCTAGAACAGCTCACAAGACTGAGAAAATAATTACCGTTCACCAGCTTACTAAAGGCAACGATACAGGGTACCAGAAGAGATGTGTGGGGCGAGGTGAGGGGGAAGGGGTGCAGGGCCTCATGCCCTGTCCAGGCGGCCCCTCCCCCCACTCCTCCAACTATTCACCCACCTGGCAGCTCTAGAACCCCATACCTCTGGGATTGTATGGAGAGTTCCTCAACGCAGGCACGATGGATCATTAAGTCCATTTCCAGCCCCTCTCCCCTCTCTGGAGAAACAGATTAGCAGCTTCTAATCAGGGCTCTGTCTTTCTGATGTGACCAGCCCCCACCCAGGAGCCCTCCCAGAGCCACTTCGTTAGGACAAAAGACACTCCTCTCACCCAGGAAACTCCGAGGGAACCCAGGGCAGAGACGACACATGTATTTTCTAGCATCTCACAGTCGCCAGCATCGGTGGTCCTGCAGACCCTCACACTGAGGCCCCAGGCTGGGGCTGCCCTCCTGCCCAGGGTCCCCAAAGGTCAGCCTCCCTCCACTGGATAGGGCGTCCTTGCCTTCCGTCCCCACGCCCTGCCCCTGCCAGTGACTCTACTGTCCCCGCATTACTCTGTCCTACGTCCTGTGATCCCAGGCTTCCAGAACTCCCGAACCAGATCTGCTTTTGAAGAAGGTGGCCAAGTGAGTCAGGTGCACATTCAGGCTGGTCGGATTTCTTTCTAGCATGTGTGTGATCAAACGTAGCAGCTATACGAGAGCGTAAATATACAGTGCACCACACCATGCACGGGACAGCAAACGCGTACTTACAACCCTCAGGGTCCTGCTGGCCCCAATCCATCTTCCCAGAGGCAACCACATGTCTTGTTTCTGGTTTCAGTTGTCTTGTGGTTCCTTCTGTGTCTCTAGATAACGCTTCTCAGGCTGTTGCTGGAGTTTTCAGGCTGAGGCCTCATGGAATGGGACCCCGCTGGGCTGCAGGGATTTAACCCCCTGATGCACCCCCTGGGGCCACTGGCCAGCGGTTGCAGAGGATCCTTGGATCCTCATTGCCTGCCTTTCTCACGTGTGTGGTGACCCCTGGTTTTCCTCTTACGTAAAAAGGAGCCAGGCAGCCCTGTGAGTCCTCAGGCTCCACCCTAGGGTGCAGGCAGGGAGGCGGCTCTCGGCTGGGGAAGCCCTGAGTGCCACAGCCAGGAGGCTGCTGGAGTTCTCTGCAGGGCATTTGGGGGGTTTTTGAAAAGCGCTGCTTTCTTGGCTTCCAGGCTCCATCACACTCCGTGCCTGGAGTGGGCAGTGGGCCCGGGCCCTTCCAAGCACAGACCTCCCGGCCCCGCCCCTGTGTCCCCCGAGAAGCCCTCCCGTTCCTCGCTGGCCTGAGCCCAGAGTCCCTGCTGGTTCCTCCGGGCGGACGGCTCCAAGCTGTGCTGCGTGTGTATTCCAGGAGGGTGCTCTCGGCCCTGGCTGCACAATGGGCACACCGCGAGGGGTCATTAACCGTTCCCTGGGCACTACCCCAGAGATCCTCGTGTAACCGGTCGGGGGTCGGGCTCTGCCGACCCAGGCAGCCCTCTTCCTTCTCTCTGAGACTCCAGGCATCTCTGGTCTGCTGGTCAGGTGTCTCCCCGTCTCTCTCTGCTGTGACTTATACCCTTAAAATAGACTTACTGTAGTTTTAAGGTTCTGGGGAAGGACAGGAGACGCATGCGTTTACACGGTTTATGAACATCTTGAACAAGAAACCCAAAACCTCGTCCCAACCCCCACGTGCAACCAAATCTCCAGCCACTCCTTTGCCCCCTGTCACTGGCAAGTAGAAACAAACGGGCCAACGGCTCCACAGTCAGCCCCTGTCACTCGGCCCGTGAGCACCTGCCCCTTCCCGCGGCTGTGACACCCTCGCGGCTCCCTGGTAATTTCTAGGCCGAGAGGTAAACCGCACTGGGTTTGGATCAGCGCTCGGCGACACCGGGGCTCCGGGTCAGCCTCGGCCATCTCCTGACCTCTGCTCGGGGGTGGCTCCGTCGGTTTCCAGCCCCCCCTTCTCACACAGAGGTTCAGGGGCAGGAGCCGGGGAGCCACGACAGCAGGGACCCCTCTCCCTCCTTCCTCTTATCGGGATGGAGGTCATCCTCAGAAACCCCATGTGACCTCCTCTTAGGCACCACTGGCCAGAATAGGGTCACATGCCCACCGTGGTGACAGGGGCACAGCCATCTGTCCTTGACCGCTGAGCCGAGGGGGGCTCTGTTAGCAAGAACAATGGTTTGGGGACGTTCCTTCTATCCCTTCTCCGGGGACCGAGTTTTCTATGTTCGGTCTCTACTGTGATTTCACGCCGTTCTTCTAACTTTTCTCTTCTGCTCACCCTGTCCCCACGTCACTATTTGGTTTCCTGTAGTGTTGGTTCTGTTCTTTTGCATTTTTTAGGGTTTGTTGTTTTGTTTTTTTTTTTTTTTGACAGAGAGAGAAAGAGAGAGAGAGAGCACCAACAGGGGAGAGGGGCAGAGGGAAAGAGAGAGAATCTTAAGCAGTCTCCACGCTCAGCACAAAGCCCAACATGGGTTCGATCCCACCACCCTGGGATCATGATCTGAGCCGAAATCAAGAGTCAGAATCTCAACCCGGGTGCCCCTGTTCTTTGCATTTTTAAATTCTGCAGAAGAATCCCTTTTCTCCCTGATTATCTTCTTAGCCCTGCCCCTCCCCCATCACACTCTGACGTCTCAGTCCACCTTTCATCTCTGACTTGCTCGGGTCTTTTGCAAACGCTTATGTCTTTCCTGCGTTTGGGAAGACCAAACATGTGTGGAGGTCTCTGGTCAGGGTTTTCCTTTTTCTTACTTTTTCTGCTTTCCTATCTTTGGGTATTGCTGTTTTCCTTCGCAAACATGTATTTGGATCCCTCAGGATGTTGCCTTCTGGACGCTGAGCCCTTGGCACAGGGGTCAGGGAACCAAACAGGATGGCTTGTGTTTGACGGGCGTCTGCCCGCTGCCCGCGGGGTCCCAGGAGAGTGGGAGCACCCAGCAGCGGTGAGAGGATTTTCTGCTCCAGCTCTGGGGTCTGTGAAAGCCACAGAGAAACGGTCTCCACTGGGCAGGGTGTCCCTGCTCACGAGGCCCCACATGACCCTTCTCCCTCCGCATCAGTCTGGGCCAGCCGTGTGGCATGTTCCTGTCTGGGTCTGTTGCCCCTGGAAGGGTAAATCTCAAACTGGATTTGCAGTCTCAGGGGCTGGCAGGTGCTGTCAGAATGTTTAGATTTCGTGATTTCCCCCGACGAGAGTCGGGACAGGAATGTGTGCACGTGCCGGGTCCTGTACACTAGAGGAAAAGCATTTCCAGGGCCGTGTTCACGTCAGGGTGAAACGTCTTACAGGAGAACACAATGAGGGCAGGGAGCAGAGCGTGGTCCTGAAGGGGACCGCCACATGCACGGTTCACCTAGAGGAGACAGGCGGGGAAAGGGCCACCGGACGGGGCCGGGCAGAGTGCCAATGGTGGCACCTACCGGGCCCGTGCGAGGCCAACGCTCCCTGAGTCCCTGAGCGCCGCGAGGGTGTTAATACGGTGACTCTTGCCACAAGGCCACGAGGAAAGGCCTCTGATGACTCCGCTTTTACGGCCGAGGGGGCTGAGGTCCGCGGAAGCCCAGGGCTTGCTTCCAGACCGCCGGGAGGTGCACGCGGGTTTCACACGGGCAGCTTGGCCCCAAAGCCACATTTCCTGCCCATCAGCTGTAAAGTTCACATCAACTTGCCCACAGGTCAATCCATCTAGAACCTGTTTGCTGAAAGACACTTGACAGAAGAATCCGTTTCTTAGATGAGCAAATCCCTGAGCGGGCAACTTACTGCATTTGCTAAACTTACAAAATATCCATTTCTGTCATTACCGATAAAGACTATGTCAATTTGAGTTGATGGATTAAGAGCCTGGGAGAACGCTGGGGAGCAGACTCAGGGCTCGGGCTCCAGATGTCTTCCTTGCCCTCGGCGTCCCCATCCGTCCCCCAGGTCAGGGAACACCAACCCAGGCCGCCTGGGGCACCGACGTCTCTTTCTCCTGGCAGGGAGCTGGGCAGAGAAACTGAACGTTGCCGAAGAAACCATGGAAACCTGTCAACGGACACCACACAAATCTTCAAAAGCTTTAAACTCTTCCGTCCAATTTGAATTGCTTTAAGCTTTATACATAGATGAAAGGAAGAAGTTTCTGGAAAAAGATGGATTCGATCATTTGGGTGTCCTGGTCACTCACTGAGCTGGTGCCCGGCACCCTGGCCCACTTCTGCCCACACCCCCTCCCCACCGAGTGCGCCCAACCCGGAAGTCCCCGGTCTGTGGCTGGCGGGGGCAGATTTGGCTTACAGATGTGGCGGGGTTATGGGATTCTGTCTTTGTGGCCACAGCTCACAGAAGTCCACGAGCACAAGGATAATCGATGCCCACCAGGATAGCAAATCCTCAGCGAGGAACTTTCTTGCTCTACGATTCCGGTAGTAAGTAGATAGGCGCGTCCAGAGCGGCGCTCTCAGCAACCGCGTCGACTTGTTTTCCAAGTGCGTACAACGATCTTGCGCACCTATCAGCTGCCAGCTGGCAGAGTTTCGGTCAAGGTGGAGACGGACCGGCTTGAACCGGTAAATGAGTCGGTCAAGCCTTCTGCAACAAACCTAGATGAACTACCATGGTTCGTTAGAAAGTTTTCAACATTAAATCTAGACCCGGCTGGGAAGCTACATTTTCCCCCACGGTCCTCACATCAATGATTTCGTTTTAGCCAAACGAAAACAGCCATCACGTTAGGTTAAAACCGTAGGCTTGAAGAACCATTCCTTGCTGTCTTGTTGCCTCGTTCTTATTTACTTTATGTATGTTTTGTGGCTTATAGTATAAAAGCCATAAGCACAAGCCATTTTTACGTAGTTGTGTGTTTATGTATCTTTAAGTAGCTTATAATCAAATAATTTAAATCTTGGGGTGCCTGAGTGGGTTGGTCAGTTAAGCATCAGACTCTTGATTTCAGCTCAGGTCATGATCTCACGGTTTGTGGGATGGAGCACCCCCCCCCTCCCCGCCCCCATCGGGCTCTCCAATGACAGCGCAGAGCCTGCTTAGGGTTCTCTCTCCCTCTCTCTCTGCCCCTTCCCTGCACACACACGTTGTGTGCTCTCTCTTTCTCTCAAAATAAACAAGTAAACGTTAAAAACATACAGGAGAATTTTATTTACGAATAAGGATTCAGAAGTCCCAAATAAAACTGTTATCAAACGATAGCACATTAAGAGAATAATACATCCACTGGGGTTGATTCCGATAACACAGGACTGGTTCAATATGAGGAAATCTATTAATGTGTTTGTTATTCATAGAGGAAACCGGGGGAAGACCAGATGATCTCACCACAGATGATAAAAGGGAAAGAATAAACTTTAACATGGTATTCATGGTAAAACTCTTAAAATGGCAATATGAACATACTTTTAAAATGCCTTCTATGCCTTAACCGTAAACATCACGTTTAACAGGGAAACCCGAGGGGCGCCTGGGTGGCTCAGTCGGTTAAGCGTCCGACTTCAGCTCAGGTCGTGATCTCGCGGTCTGTGAGTTCGAGCCCCGCGTCGGGCTCTGGGCTGATGGCTCAGAGCCTGGAGCCTGCTTCCGATTCTGTGTCTCCCTCTCTCTGTGCCCCTCCCCCGTTCATGCTCTGTCTCTCTCTGTCTCAAAAATAAATACACATTAAAAAAAAAAACAGGGAAACCCTAGAAGCACCCACACTGAGGAGGCAAACGAGGTCGTCCTCCAGAATCGCTAGGATTACACAGTCTGGGGGCTATTTGCCCACACAGTGTGACACAGGAGAGGAGCGGGGCATAAAAATTGGAAAGAAGGAAGAAAAATTATCATTATTTGTTGACACTATGGTTATTCACCCAGAAATACAAAGGGATCAAATGAAAAACTGTTACAAACAGTAGAGAAATTCCGCGATGTGACAATATGTGTTATGTTCGTATTATTTTTGTAACGTTTATTTATTTATGTTGAGGGACAGCAAGTGGGGGAGGGGCAGAGACCGGGAGACAGAGGATCCCAAGCAGGCTCCACGCTGTTGGTGCAGAGCCCGACACGGGGCTCGAACCCACGAACCTCGAGATCTTGACCTGAGCTGGAACCAAGAGTCGACGCATAACCGACTGAGCCCCCCTGGGTGCCCCTGTGTGTATTATCTTGAAACTAATTAGACGACACAACAGGAACAAGGTCCTATTTGCAATAGTGGCCAAAATTATGTAATATAATTTCAACAAGACGTGCCTTTGACTTTCTTGCCGTTTACCTACATTAGGTCATAAACATAAAAGAATTGATAAATTACTCAAATTTTGGTGGATCTTGAGATGCGATATTTCCTCTGTTTACAGTGAAGCCTGGCGGGTGAAGGAGCTCAAACCCCCCTGTTTCCTTTCCTTTCCCTGCCTCCCTCTGCTGACCCTGAACCTTATCTCTGCAGCTCTTGATTTTCCATCATCCAGGGCCACCCCTCCTTCTGTCCAGGCTGCGCAGTGACATCCTGACGGCCCCCCCTCCGAGGCCCTCCCGATTCCGGGAAAGCATCACTGTTCCCAGACATGCCTCGGCAGGTCCTGCCTGACGACAGGTGCTCCCTCACGGGGGTGAGTGACTCAGAGGTCAGAAAGCGGACTGCCTGCCGAAGACTTCGCTTCTCATACAACCTGCGAAGTGAGAAAACCCTGGTGAGGAGCCCAGGGACACACTGTACTGCTTTGCTGTCCCTGGGGGTGCGTCGGAAAGACGCGGGGTCTTGTCCTAGCTCTACCTAAGAAGGGACTTCGGGGGCTCGGGGTGGAGTGCAGGATGAGGCAGATCTTGCCAAGGCCCCTCACCGCCCCTAGGCGCCCTCCTGGGGCTCTTGGCTCTTCCCGTAGACAGTGTAGACGGTGGGGGTGCGATCAGGGCTAAGGGGATGGCAGCCGCCCTCCTCCACGTCATTCCGCCGTTCAAGCAGAGTTTAGGGGCGCTCTTGGTCAACTCCAAAGAATCAGGCACAGAGGTCATCAAGCTACCCCTCTTCCCCTGCTTCTTGTCCTCGACCAGGCAGTTCCTGGGAACCTCACAACACAGCTCAGTGCGGGCCCCTCTTGAACACCGCACGATCTTTGCACAGGCTCTGCCCTCTACCCAGATGCTACCCCTCTCCTCGCCCCCAGCACCCCTCGCTTTGCTCACTCTCTCCTGTCTCTTGGGGTCTCCTTCCCTGACTGCTTTGGCGAAAATCACACCCGTCCCCTTCCTGCCGGAAGTACTTCCGGAGTATTTCCCGGAGTGCGCCCCATTCTCCCCTCCCCCAACCTAGAACGTGTCTTCTCTGAGGCCAAGGTTCTTGTTGTTTTGTCGACCTCGGTGTCCCAGATCAGAACAATGCTGGGAACGCAGTAGACCCTCACTAGGTATTAGTGGGACAGGGGCGCCTGGGGGCTCAGTCGGTTGAGTGCCCGCCTTCGGCCCAGGTCATCGTCTCGCTGTTCATGGGTTCGAGCCCCGCATGGGGCTCTGGGCAGACAGCTCGGAGCCTGGATCCTGCTTCAGGTTCTGTGTCTCCCTTGCTCTCTGCCCCTCCTCCACTCACGCTCTGTCTGTCTGTCTCTCTTTCTCTCTCTCAAAAATAAATAAACATTAAAAAAAATACTTGTAAGGTTAAACAAAAAGTATTAGTTGAACAAGTTTGTAACTCGCCTTAGCTGCTCTCATCGCCAAAGTGCTCTGAAAAACTGCCAAGCATCAGATAAATGTTAGGCCTTCTTCCTGTAATCTGCACTTTGGGAAAGAGGCAACTGAACCCCAGGAAGCAGTTTTTTCGAAGGCTGATGGAGAAGTGGGCACGACAGCCTCACCCCCACCCCTCCCGACGCTGCTACTTCAGGCCACCCTATCTCTACTGTGCTTGCGTCCGTCCCGGGAGGGAAGACCCTCTCCACGGCTGGGAGCTCCCCGAGGGCAGACACTGAGGGGGCAGGGCTGGGCATCTGGGTCAGAGGTCGCCCTCTTTGTTCTTTGTTTCCCCCCTCTTCCCCTCCTGTGCTTCTCCAGGGTGGGTATGGGGATTTGGGTCTTGAGGAACTGCTTCGAGGCCTGTGTGGCCCAGGTCAGAGGGGGACATGACTCAGAGGGGCTGAGTTGGAAAGTCACAGCGGGGCAGGTGCCGAGACAGCTGGGGACAGTGCACAGCGCACTCAACTGGGGGCAAGGAGACCCCGTTCCGCCTGGTGCCGCCGTGCTTTTCTGCCTAAGTCCTTCTTAGTGGTCCTTCTGGAGCCCACTTTCCCCACCATGATCTGCTGGGACTGGACCAGGGGACTTCCAAGGTCCCGACGTCTTGTGGGTCAATGATCCAGACCTGCCGCCCTTCCGTGCAGTCAGAGGTCGAGGCCACTGGCTGCCCCTGGGAGTCTGGACGGCGGGGCTACTTCCTCGCTGCTCGATTTTAGTTCATGGTTCTCGAAGGATGGGGCCGTCACTGGGGAACATGTTAGAAATGCGAGGCCTCAGGTCTGCCCTAGACCCACTGAGACAAGTTCTGGGAGGGGCACCAGCGAGCCCCCGGGGGGTCTCTGATGTGACTCGGGTAGAGACCCATGCTCCCGGAAAGGTGCCCTGCCCTCCCTGGGCCACTCACTCCCATCTCCAGGCCTTCCTGGGTCGTCAGGCCATCGGCCACCACATCAAGTGAGGGCACAGCACCTGAGATGCTCTCCCAGGGGCGGCTCACAGGGGGGACAACAACGCTTTTACCCAAAAAGGAGGCATTAATGGCAGGATCTCCGGCAGGTAGGAGGGAAGGAACCATGGGAAAGGGGGAGGAGTGGATGGGGCTTTCTTGAGGCCCCTCAGAGCCCTGGGTCTGCCCTGCCTCCAGAACCTGCTAGAGCCCCTGGCTCCTACTTGCTTCGGTTCTTCTGTGGATGACAGGTCCTACCGAACACCCAGTCACACTCCTGCCTCCCCCGAGGGCTTGAGTTGGGGCCTGTGGGCGGTGAGCGCCTCCAGGGAGACCTGGGCTCTCTCCCACCCCTTCCCCTGCCAAGTCGTGTGCCCTCGGGTCAGTCACACACCTCGCAGAGACGTCCCCCTCCCTCTCCAGCCTCCGCGTCCCTCCTCCTTGGTGAGGCCAAGGCCCTGACGGGATTGTGTGCATACGAGCCGGGTGGTTTCCAGCCTTTGCTCTCAGGTCCAGACACGACAACCGCACCGTTCAAAGAAAGGATGGGACCAGAGCCTGACCAGGAGTAGGGTACCCTGGCTTTGTCGTCGCTCATGGCCTCTGACCACAAATCGGTTGACCTGGTTTGATTCCCCTGGACCCACCTTAGGGTGTCTCAGGAGGCTGATCTCCACGGGGAGGGTGCTGGCTGTTGGTGCCACCAGTCGGAGAGCAGGGTGGTCTGCGGAAAGGGCCTGGGGAACAGCACTGTGGCACAGAGTGGACCCGCCTGCACACAGCACGGGGGCAGTGAGGGCGTGTGGGATCGGGGGGGGGCCCCTCAGCCCCAGGACAGGGCAGCCACGTTCCATGGGCTCTAATCCCCGCCATCCAGCACCCTTCCTTTCTGGGCACAAAGCCCTGACCGTCAGCACCGCTGGATCCCGCCTCCTACCCCACGACCCACAGGAGAGGTCGGTACGTCCCTCCCGGGGTCCCCCCACCCACTGCCCTCCCCAGAGCTCCCCTCGGGCTCTCCCTAGCGCCTACCTTTCCCGACTGCACCTGCCTCACTTCCTCACCCAGATGCACACCCCCTGCCGGGCTCACCATCAGAACCGTGGGAAGGACGTCCCCCCGAAGCCCTCTGCTCAAGGAGAACCGGGGTCCCAGGCTGGGGTCGGGTGGAGAAGGCACCCCAAGTGCACATCCTTGCCGCAGCCCCGACAGGCTCCTGCCGCTCATCTCGCCCGCCCGCCCCTCTTTCCTGCCGTCGGACTTCGGGGAGACGCCGGCTGGGAGGGAGAGGGGGGAGGCCGCGGGGCCGGCTGGCTTCAGGGCGCTGGGCTCGCTGTGCGGGGCCTCGTTCCCGCCCTGGCACAACAAACCTGCTCATGCTCCAAGGCCCAACTCAAGTGTCCCCGTCTCTGGGACGCCTCCCCGGGTCCCGCGTCGACCGCTCAGATCTGTCTCTCCTTCGTACTTGAACCGGGCACTTTGTATTTGCCTGAACTTCAGCAGCGGGCGTGCAGCTCTATGTTTAAGGGACGTTCCCCTCCTCGCCTGGGGACGTGCCCCCTAGGACGTGTGTGCCCCGTGCTCTGCGGACACCTTAGCGACGACCCGAGGAAGTGGACGTGATTACACGCAGAGAAGGCCCCGGAAATTGAGTCACTCTGCCCAGAGTCCCACAGCCAGGCTGTGGTGATGCCCCCCACTGTCCTGAGCGGTCCCTGGAGGGGGGAGGGAGGCGAGGCCTCCCTCCCCACGGGGCACAGGGAGCGCTCAGTGCGTGTGTAGGGGCCGAAGGCTGGGTGGCTGAGCCGGGAAATGGCAAGGAGGAGACGGCTCGGAGGAGAGCCCCAGGGAGCAGGCGGTCCCCCCTTACCTACCCTGCACTGCATACATAGTCCCTCTCTACAGAGCCAAGGGGACACCTGAAGCTGAAGGGAAAACAGGGTAACTGCCTGTAGTGACCACAGGTGCCCACGCGGCTCAGAGGAGGGTTGAACGGTGGTTTATGACTTCAGATGTGGTAACCATCCTCAGGAAGGTCATGTCTAGCACACGGGGCAAAACAAATGGGCATTTATCAGAGTGAACGGGCTGTGAGTATCCACACCATCCTGGTTCCGGGGACTGGCATTTCCAGGGCCGGGGCGGGGTGCCCCCAGGGTCCTCAGTCTTTCCTCCCCTGCCTGGATTCTGCTGATAGGTCAGCCTCCCAGGCTCCCCGATGCTGGGAAGGGGGTGCCCACGTGCCAGCCCCACGGGCAGCTCCTGGAGGTCACGGCGGTCTCCGGGTACCGTCCAGGTTCTGGACCGGCAGGTGTGCAGACAGGAAAGAGGGTGTGGACACGCACGTGCCTCTGGATTGCTCCCCAGAGAGCACCTTAACACTGCTCCTCTGTCCCGAACATTCCCTGAGTCCCCCGCAGGCACGCACCTCCCCTCTCTGCCGGCCCTTCCCGGGCGGACCCCAGACCCCCTCACCCCTCCACGGACAGATGCTAGGCAGGGTCAGGTGCATCCTCCTCGTTGACGGGGTTGCTGACACTACAGGTGAGGTCGTGGCCCCTCAGCTGGCTCAGAAGCAGGCTCAGGCTTAGATTCCTGGAACTGCAGGCTGGCCCCAGAGCCCTCTCTGCTCAGCTCCCGGAGGAGACCCTGGCTCAACCAGATCACTGTCCCGTCTGTCCCGTTCTCTGTGGCCATTGGAGTCCCTCACTCCAGGCTGACATCGCACCCACCTGCCCGGCTGGATAATGAATGGATGACAGTCTGGGTTTGGGGGATGGGCTCTGGGGTAGGATGGGACCAAGGAGAAGCTGCGATTCAGCACTGGAGGACACACAAGGTCATCAACACCATCACCAAGTGAGGCAGCTGTGGGAGGTTCCCAACTACAGGCCTGGAGAAGGATCCTACCACCAGGGCCAAGGGGCTCTGAGCCCCAGCCCAGGCGCGCGTGGCCGAGGCCCTTCCGAGCTCAGTTTTGTCTGGTTATTTCAGTAATCCTGATGTATATGGTGATTCTATAACGACATCTACACATGACGATGATACGTAACAGATTAATTATATCTATCCTCACGTGTACAAGGAACACCACAAGAGTCGAGAATACGGCGGGAAACACGTTAAAGTTCTGTTCAGAAAAAGAAATACCGGTTAACCTTAAATGTTGAAGTAAAAACGTACGTTTCGTGTCCATTCAGAAAAAAAAAACAAATACAAGGTCGTACAAGTTCCAAATACTAGAGATCTTTGGACCAAAGGAAACTCTCTCAATCCGACAAGAGGCAAGAAAAAAATCCAGAGGGCGGTCAATAAAGAACGTTAACTGTCGGGAGTAGGACCATTCATGGAAGAAGTCGGGGTGCATGACACCCCCTCGTAAAAACCCAAGACGCCGATTCCGAACATGCGGCCACGTGAGGCTCCTTGGATTGCCTAATGACACAGGAGGATTGAAAAGAAAGAAATGGAAAACCGTAAAGAAGGGAAACGTTAGCAAAATCATCACAGGTGTGACGGGATCACTGCAGACCAAACGATCTGTAAGGTGGAAAGCATTAAGCAAGCCGACTGGAGATTCTTTGAATTCCTGTGCGCCCAACAGCAGGGCCTGGAAATGTGGGAATGTTCTCAGGCTAAACAAAAAATCCAAACCACAACACCCTGGGAGATCCAAGCGTGAATCAGCAAGCGTACCCTCACCGCGGTGGATTCTTTCGCTCTGGTGACACGGCAGGAAGAGCAGAGCAAAGGGCACCACGGACACTGACGGCCACTGGCCGGCCTGGGGCGGGGGGGCGGCGGGGGGGGTAGTGTCTCCCTCCACACGCAGCCGCAGGGCCCTCACTGTCCTCGCTCACCAGCTGCACAACCCAGAGAGCTTCCCGGACCTTCTAACAGCTGCCTTGGTGCTGACCATGAAAGCGGGAACATCGGCTGGATGGGAGGAAGGTCTTTATTCCTGGAAGGACAGAACTCAGGACAAAAGAGACCGTGGCCTTCATCCTTCTGGTTTGCCACACTCCCCGTGGCGCTGTGTCTGCAGCAACAGCTGTCTGGGACCGTGAGTCAACGAGCCGGAGGACAAAGCCCCCGTGCCAAGGATGGGGAAGCAGAAAGATGGGCGAGCCTGGGTGCCCGGGGACGTGCTGAGCAGCTGGCCCGACACCAGCAACCGCCATCGCCTGACTTCCTGTTACGGGAGAAAATAACCCGCACCTGCTTAAGCCTTCGAAGGCCAAGTTGTATGCTAGCTGCCGGCAGACCGAGTCCCAGCACAGATGACAATAGCGAAGGAGATTTAATGAGCAAAATCAAAAGTTGATTTTCCTAAAAGACCAACCCAAAGCAGAATACTGATGTCTGACCACAAAGTTGAACTTATACCTAATTGTCATTAGGAATGAAGATCAAGGCATAAATATAGACAAGAAACATTAAAATTTATGAGGAAACACGATGTGTGACTACACATTAAAAAATTTTAAATGTAAGTGACATAATGCCTTTCTAGGCAAGTGAACTGGTCAAACTTCTGTTAAGACGAAGGAGGAAACCTGGTTATACCCACCGACTTAGAAGAGATTAGACAGGTTGCCAAGATCCGTCCTCATAAAAGGCGTGAAGGGCACACGGTTTCGGGGATGCGCACTAGCAAATGGCCAAAGAAACCCCGTGTTATTTACAGCGTTCCAGCTTAGAAACAGGCAGAGGGGTTCCAGATCACAGAAGTATAGCTCAGCTCTAATGCTGATATGAGACAAGCAGAATCCAGAAACCAAAACAAGACAAACACACGTTAATCCATGGATTAAAGTCGGTTATACACAGAGAACTTAAAATTCCTAAATCAAATATTAGCAAATAAAATCACACCATCGATCACAATCGTGAATTTATTATAGGAATACAAGGATAGTATAATTAGGAAACTTATTAGTGTAATTTACTCCCTGAGCCGATGAAAAGAAAAAAATAGCATTTATTTATCGACCCGGTATATGTTTGCAGGCACAGCTCCAAGGGCTTTCCATTAGCCTCTTTAATCCCCATAGTAACCTGCACAGTTACCTGGATTTATAGCGTCTGCAGCGTCATCCGGGAAAGGGCAGGCAAACCCATAGGAAATCTGTTAGGAGTCATTCACCATATGGTCTCTGTCCCAACTGCACATCTTGGCCACTATAGGGAGAAAGCAGCCAAATACAGCACGTAAATGAAGCGATGTGGCTGTGTTCCAATAAAACTTTATTTATAAAAACAGACGTGCTAGATCTGACCAATGGCTATATTCTGCCAACCCCTGATCACGGGATCATTAAAAATACAAATCTGTAGCCCCTCCCAACACCCACTGATCATGTGTCTGAGGAAGATGACACTTTTAAGTAGCTTCTTTTTATCATCAATTTTTTTTTCATGTTTATTTATTCTTGAGAGAGAGACAGAGCAGGAGCAGGGGAGGGGCAGAGAGAGAGGGAGACACAAGATCCAAGGCAGGCTCCAGGCTCCGAGCTGTCAGCACAGAGCCTGACATGGGCTTGAATTCATAAACCGTGAGATCATAACCTGAGCCGAAGTCGGACATTTAACTGACTGAGCCACCCAGGTGCCCCTTAAGTACCTTCTTTAAAATAGGTGATTAATTAACAGATAATTTAAATATAAAATTAAATGGAATGTCTTTTACAAAGTATTAGGAGACAGGTATTTAGAGAACTTATGGGTTTTTTTTTTAGGCATTTATTTGCTTTTTATTTAAGCATTTATTTTTTTTAGGCATTTATTTGGTTTATCTGAATGTTTGGTATCAACTATTTTCAGTGGGTGAAGGAATATGAATCAGGCTTCAATCATCAATATCCAAGAAAAATTAGCGTGTCTCTGTGGGTGTCCTCAAATATTGCTGAAGTCTACCCAGTTGAAGGTATACTCCCAAGTGCATGCTGGGAGACGGCCAGCTCAGCGGGCAGGGGGGCAGGGCAAGGAGCAGGCTGTCGAGAGGGGAGTAGACCTCCCACGCAGAAGCAGGGCAGGGAGTCTGCTTAGTGGGGCTGCTGTCTATGCAGGATCTGGAGCCGGTCTGGGTACCCCGTGCTGGGCGGGATCTAGCATGGCCTTGGCCTTCCCGCCTCGCTGTCCCTGCAGGCCACGGGGGCACATAGTGGGCGAGGCTGGACCAGACCATGGATGTTACAGCCCGGGTGCGGTCGGCCTGTGTTATTCCTGTCTCCCCCTCAGACCAGGTCCTGGCGCCCCATCACCCAGCAGCCCTGCACACCCAGCGCGGGCCCGTCGGTAACTGACCCCCTAGTTTGGCTCCGGGGCCGTGGCTGCTGTGAGTACCACAAAATGAATGTCTCTGCTCAGACTCCTTCTGCACGAAGTCCTCTTCCTGGAGGCCAAACGCCACAGGCGGACTAGGAAGAATGCAAGCGCTGGGAAGGGTTCAGCGTCTTTGAGGCGTCCCAGGAACAGCCAGGAAGCTCTGAGTCCCCAGCTGCCTCGGGCAGCGAGCCTACCTGCCCACGCCTGTCCCCGCACTCAGGACTGTCGACAAAACAGACCCGACTGTGCTCGTTTGCTAGGCAAACAGGGCGAGCAGAATCTTATTTGCATGGGTCTGCACCTGTGAGGACGACCGTCCTTCCTGCTCGTGCACCCGACCCGTTTCTGCTCGCTCCACGCACCCCTGCCCTTTGCGTGCGCGGAGGACAGAGGCGGGGGGTACGTAGGAACGGGGGCGCCGTCCCTGTGTCACCTCAACCCCTCAGGCCCCACGGGAACCCCTTCTCTATTCGTAAACTGCTGGATCATGAGTAAAACTGTCAATAAGGAAACGACATGTCACTCCACACACACGAGGGAGCTGGGTCCCCGTGTCAGGCCCTGCTCGGAAGCTGCACTGGGTCATTTGATGTCCCAAGTAACATCTGGCTTAGGTGTCATTCTCTCCATTTGACGGGTGAGGCAAAACAAAGCTCAGGAAGGGACAGCCGGTGTTCCGGGATCTGGGACAATGTGTCCCAAATCTTAGGGCCAAAGGTGGCAGAACCAGACTTGGGGACCCAGGGGGTCTGACTGCAGAACTCAGCCCCTCTCTCCACCCCTGGGGACTTTGGGGCCAAGGGCGGGGGCCAGGCTACCAAGTCTGGGTCTCAGGAAGGCCATATCTGCAGCCCAGCCCCTTCCCCCGCAAGAGCCTGGAAACAGTTTGTAACCACACGTACAGGTCACCGGACGATAAGAAGGGAAGGCCCCCCCTTACCCTGCCCACCCCGCCCCTGAAGACAGAGCCACAGCTTGGCTGTCCCTAATGCTGGGCTAACGGGGGGCCGTCCTGGCCCCTCGCTCACACATGCCGTCCTCAGCCTGGTTGCTGCAGAGGCAACCAGGCTAAGGGATGGGGAGGGGTGCAAAGGGGACCCTCAGACTGTAGAGAAAGATCCAAAGAAAACACAGGACACTGGAAAGGGAGGCTCTGAGTGCCTGATGATCTCAGCCAAAGCAGGGCAAATAACTGCCTTTCCAATCAGACATTTGGTGGCGGTTTCCCTGCCCTGGGGAATTTGAGGGCATCCCAGAAAGGGCCAAGCCCCCCATCCCTCTCCCTCAACCCTTCAAGACTCTGGAAAAATCAGCATGTTGACGCCAGGAAGCCCCCACCCCCCACCTGCCTCCCTCACACCTGCCTCCTGGCCCCTGGCTACACCCACCCGGGAGCCGCCCCTCTGTTCTGCCCCCCACCCAGCCACCCAGGAGGAGGCAGATCTGGACCATCGGGGACTGGGCGGGAAACCAGCTAACACATGGAGTCCCCATCTGTTGGGCCCCGGGTCACACCTGCTCCTCTCCTGCTCTGCCCCTGCTGTCCCAGCAACCCAATCACTCCCTCCTCTCTTCCCCACCACCGCCCTGACCCGTTCCCCTGGTGCCCAGTGCCCCAAGGTCCCTCCTGCCTCTGAATCCCAGACCTCCTTGCTGGTTTCTCCTTGCCTAAAGAGCTACAGACATACAGAGTTGAAAAATAAAGGTATCTTCCTTTTTTTTTTTAGCTTTATTAATTTCTTTTGAAAAAGAGAAAGTACACTCATGAGTGAGGGGAGGGGAACAAAGAAACAGAGAGACGACTGCAGAGCCCAATGAGGGGCACAATCCCACTAATGGTAAGAACATGGATTTCATCCAAAACCAACAATCAGATGCTTAACCACTGAGTCCCCCAGATGCCCCATGGGTTTGCTCAGAAGAGAATAATCCATGTTGATTCTATAAAATTCGGTAAACAGAGAAAATAATACAGAAGAATGAAAATCGCGAGACATTTAAATAACTTTGAGGGATGTGCTGATGTTCCCTAAGTGACTGGACCCCTAGAACCTGTAACAGAATGTGAGGAACCTTGGTTTTCAGGAGACTCACGGTCCACGTCCTGGTGCTTTGCTGCGGCCCGGGGCTCCAGGGTACCCGCTACGTCCTTCTCACTTGCTCGCGACACAGGCCGGATGCCCGTGGTGGGTCCGCAAGACGGGAGACGGACTGACACTTGGCCCCAGCAGCAGAAGCCGCGTTCCCACGGCCGGATGCACCCCGAGCAGGTCTGCTCCTAGGAGACCCCGGCGGGTGCCCTTTGCAGAGCCGAGCGGGCAGCTCTGAGTAGCTTGTCCGCAGGGACAACAACACTCAACTTCGGGCGAGCTGACGTGGGGGCCGGGGGGCTCCCGGACAAGCCCAGACGAGGGACAGATTCTCTCGGGGCAAATGTTCGCCACCTTCCAGCCGCAGGTACTCAACTGCTTCTGCGACGCACCTCTGTAGGAGGGACGGGGGATGTGGCAGAGGGCGAGGTGAGGCTTCTGCCCTCCGGTCGCCTACAGTGTGGGGGGGGGGGGGCGGGGGGGACAAACGACACGGAAGCTAAGGACGTCCCCGCGCACAAGCAGCATTTGCCAGTCGTGCGGGGACCGGGTGTGGAGGGAAGCAAACCCAGGAGAGAGATCCTCACCCAAGCTCGATCTGGTCGCTGTTTGCAGAAGAGGTAAGGGAGGCAGGAACTTTAGTCTCGTAGAGACGCTCCCGGGGGAGAGTTGACTGGGACCCACCATCCGGTCTATCCCATTAAAGCCCATGTGGAAGGTGGGAAGGGGGGAGAGGGCAGAGGGAGTCGAGGCGCCAGGACCCTGGCACTGGGCGGCCCCGGCCAGGACCGGGGCCCTGTCCCCTCCACCCTGGATGGGGACGCGGGAGGAGGGAATGAGGTCAACTGAGCATCCCAGGGCTCATCCACCCAGATTTCGCCTCCTGCATCGTGGAGCCGCTCACTTCCCGCCCTGCAGCCCTGTAACTGGACGGTCGGAGCCGCACCCCCCGGAGGCCACGTGTCCGACGCATTCTCGGGGTCTCTGCACCTCCGGTGTCCTCCGGCCTTCCTCGGCAGCCTGTGGCTTCAGGCAGGCGGGTAGAGCCGGACCCCGGCTCCCGGCTCCACGTGCGTTCCTGTTCGTCTGCCTCCCCCTCTCGCTGCCGCCCCTTTGACCGTTTTCAGCAGCGTTTTCTAAAACACTCAGCACAGGAACATCCTCTCCCACGAGCAGCAGCAACCCCATCACCTCCGTTCTCCTTGTCCCACAGCTGAGCAGGAGCAGGCAGGGCGGGACCGTCCCCTCGTGACCTGGAGGCTCCCTCCCCTCACCCCTCCGCCCTCTTCCTCCAGTTCCGGGGCACGGTTTTCACGCAGCGGCCGAGGTCCCGCCGGCACAGAAGGTCCCCTGGGAGTCCCCTCAGGCTGGGTGGACGCCTGGGACAAGGGAACCGTGACTCTCGCTGGGACGGTCAGTCAGAGGGGGAGAAAAGCAGGGAGAAAAGAGGGCGAGGAGAGGATCTCGGGAAAATCAGCCGCCGGGAGGACCGAAGGCCCGAGTGCGCAGCGGGGAGAGAGATTTGTGTGGGGCCTTCAGTGTGGGCGCCGGGACGGGGTGGGAGCAGGACAGGCAGGGCATGGCCAGGGGGCGCCTCGGCCGGGGACGGACGGGCAGCTGCACGCACGGCTGGGGGTCAGCTCCCTCTGCGACCACACTTCCCGTCTGGCTCGACAGAGCTGGGTTCACAGTCAAAGGATAGGAACAGACATGCCGTGGTGTCACTCGGCATGACACCGAGTTCTCCAGGGAAGCAGAGTTAAAGGGATGCTTGCAAGTCTAGAGAGATTCATTGTACAGGTTTGGCTCACATTCTTAGAGAGGCTGGCGGGCCTGGAGTCTGCAGGGTGGAGGAGCCAGGCTGAGACAAGGGAAGGCCTGCTGTTGAGGTTCAGGCCAAATGTCATCAGCCTGGACACACGGGGAAGAGCCAGTGCTGGAGGTCTCGTCCCCTGACCGTCTGCTGCAGAAATCTGTCCTCCTCAGGGGAGGTCAGACTTGGCAGCTTCCAGCCTTCACCTGATGAGATGCGGCTCGCCCACGATGTGGAGGGCAGCCTGCTCTACTCAGAGTTTATCCTTTTCAGTTTATCTCATCCCACATGTCCTCACGGAAACATCGAGAATGATACTTGGCCGCAATTCTCGGCACTGTGGCCCAGCCGGGTGACGTATAAAATGAACCACCAGATCGCACAAACACGAATCCAAAGAAACGTGGAAGGGCTAAATTATATCAGAGAAAGTAGACTTCAGAGCCCGGGAAGTTACCAGGGGCAAAGGAGAATAGTGAACAACGACGGAAGGTCAGTTCGGCAAGACGTGACGAGAACCCCCGACGTGTGCCCACCTGAGGACGGCACGTGGTGCCACGGCACCAAATACACGTGGCAACATGGCAGAACTGAAAGGAGGAACAGGTGCGTCCACCATCGCAGCCAGAGGGCCCAGCACTCCCGTCCCGGCAGCGCGGCGAGAGGCGGACGGTCAGCAAGGACACGCGACGCTGAACACGACCACGAACCAGCCTGACCCGGCCGATGTCTGAGGAACACTCGGCCCCACCAGCAGCCTGCAGACTCCTCTCAGCCCCCAAGACAGTGTCCCACCCTGGGCCAGAACACAAACGTCAACCATTTTCCGCATCCTGAAATAATGTGTTTTCTCGGACTGGGACAGACCTCGGGTAGAATTTAATAACAGAAAGATGACGGGAAATTTCCAAACACTTCCAGAGGAAACAGAACAAGTCTCCATAGCCAAATGTCAAAGAGGGCGCCTGAAGGGAAATGTCTCAACATTTGAAGCGAGCGGAAATGCACATACAAGACATCAAAACGTGGGAAAAGACGCGAACGAGGTGCTTATAAGGAAGTGAACGTGATTCAAAGCATAGTTTAGCAAAGGAGAAATGCTCCAAATTTATAATTTAAGCATTTATCTTACAAACCTATACAAATAAGAGCGAAACAAATGCAAAGCAAGTGGAAGAGAGGAAATAAGAAGAACGAAGGTAGAGAAAATGAAACTGAGTCACGTAATAAAATGTATTGACGGAAAAGCCGACAGCGAACATCACTGTTGAAGGCGGAAAACTGGATGGTTTCCCTTAACGTTGGGAACGAGCCAACGGTGCTTGTGCTCACCGCTCCTCTGCAGCTCTAGGGAAAGTCTCATCAGATGCACTAAGTAAGGCAAGAGAAGGAAATAAAGTGAGATATAGATTGGAAAGAGGAAAAGAAAAGCTGTCTTGATCACAGACATTACTTATGTTTGTCTACGTAGAAACTCCCAGGAATCTACAGAAAATTCCCCAGAGAAGTAAGCGAGTTTGCCAAGAGGGCAGGATAGAGGCCAACGGGGAGGGGACTGACGGGCCATTGTACCAGCAGGATGGAACAGACACGTAACAGTTTGTGCTCCAGGCCGGGGGCGGTCACGGAGGCCCTGAGCAGGTGTGCGGGGGCAGGTGGGGCATGTGGTCGCGCACAAGGGGATGAAGAGGGGGTGGTCCCCGGTGCCAGGGAGCCCCATCAGGATTGGGGTGTGTACAGTGCCCTTGTGGCCTTGTGGGACAGAGGCAGGTTTTAATAACTAGTCAGTTGACAGCTAACTAGTAGGAACTAGAAACTTCTGCTTTTTTCCTGAGAAACAGGAGCCGTGCCAGGTGCCAGCACGTACGCACAGAAGGGAGGAGGTTTCCCAGGACTCAGGAAACCAGAGGACGGCTGGGACCCAGGCCCTGGCTGCGGTGCGGCTCGGGCTCCCCCAGCTGTGCGGCCTTGAGACTCAGCCTTTCTGGCCTCCTGCTCTCCGTCTGCAAAGTGGGCACAACGACATCCAGCTCACACAGTGTCTCGAGGGCCCAGTGAGTGACGAACGAGGAGGGTGACGAGATCAGTGCCCGTCACGGGGCCGGGACTCAGCAAGCCCCGGCTGTGCGACTTTGTATTCTCTTTACACAGCTCTCAAGCACAGACTGAGCCAGCTGGTGGTGAACCAGTCGAGGCTGGAAGTTGAGGCCTCATGTCATGGGTCCCAGAGGCTGAGGGTCCGGACAGGACGACAGACGGGGCACAGACGTGGGGAGAGTGGGCCTCGTTGACAGTTGCCAAAGGGGCTGAGGCTGAGCGGAACCGGACCACAGTTTGGACTCGTTTAACGACGAAGGTCCCCCTCGATCTGCCGCGATGTGTGTCTTCTGCTCAACTTGGGCACGACGTGTCCGCGTAGAGATTCACGGAGGGTGGATGAATCCGGTCCCTGCTGAGAGCAGGCGGGTGGGGGGGGGTGGGCAGGACCAGGGCCGCAGGCATCACGCGCACAACAGAGGCGTCGGGGGGAGGCTGGATTCCCTGTTCCTTCCAGTTAAATCACCCTCAAGCCCTGGCCTGGGTGGCGGACCTCACTGTAGACTGTCGTGAGCGGTGTCTCCTGTTCGAGATGTGGTTCCCCCGAACCCTAGAACGCAGACAGAGGGTTCCTGCCACAGCTGAGGGACACAGAGGCCCCAGAGGGACCCGCACAGATGCCATGCCGCTCACCTGACCTCCCCCCAAAGCGCCCAGCACTGCACGGACCCCGTGTTAACTCTGCACTGTCTGGAGAGGGATACAGAGGCAACAAGGCCAGAAACTGCTGATCCCTGGGTTTGACAAACTCACACCCAGGCAAGGGACGTGGGAGAAACCAGGCCTCACCTGCTTCCTGTGGTCTCGGGACATCTTCCCCGCACGGTGGACGCCACCAAAACGGTCCCTGTGCTCTTCCTGGGATCCTGCACCTGAGTCCCACGGATGGAGCTTGAATCTGAGCCTTGGAAGCCTGTACCCTCCCCCACCATGCCCCCCTCGGTCACGCCCACACCCACCAGCCTTCTGCAGGGACATCCCTGAGCAGCAGGACGCAGGGGGAAGGCAGCTGAGGGTCAGTGGGGGGCGGGGGGAGGTACGTGGGCACGGGAAGGACAAGTGCACCTGCCTCTCCCAGGCTCCAAGCTCTGCTTCTTCCCACGTGAGCACCGAAGGTACAGTCCAGCTCCGAGGATCAGCAGCACGACCACAAGAGCCCCCAGGATAGCTGGCAGGTGGGCAGACCCGTCCGGCCCATGTGGACCTGTGTGTCCCCCACGCAGCCAGTGAAGAAGGATGAGACAAGAGACAACGTCACATGCCCGTTGCCAGGCACGTGGAGACGTGTGAAGGGGCACCAACTCGGCTGGAGATGCTCCCGAGAGGAGGCGAGGGGTGAGGGTGGCTCAGGGGGGGCTCCTGCAGGGTCCTGAGGTGAGGAGCCCTGCTCGAGGTCAGTGCCTGCTGGACGGGACCCCAGCATGGCCTCCTGTGGGCCCGCAGGGTCACCCACGGTGGGGCAGCTGCAGGCAAGGGGTCCCTGGACGGGAGTAAGTGCGGAAGGGGAGGACGCGGGACTGGAAGGTCTGGGGGAAGAAGCAGCAGCCTGGCCAGAGGCTGAAACCTGGGGAGCCCAGGACACAGCCGGGAATCCAGGCGACCACTGGGGCGGGAAGCGTGTCCCCGAGACCGGAGACGGGCACACGAGCCCCGACGCCTGAACCCTGCAGGCAGCGGCTGGCTCGGCCTCCCTCAGGTGGCACCGACCACTGACCCTCCCCCCTCGCTGGCTGGAAACCTCCCGGGACACACAAGGACTGAAGGATGAGGCAGGGGTGAGGTACCCGAAGGGGCTGCCTGGACGAGCAGGGTGAGGGGTGCAGAGGAGCAGGAGAGAGACACCGAAAGACAGAAGCAAGCGGGATGTGCCTACGAGCCTCCTGGACGGGTGACGGGTGGCAGGAGGTGACCTAAACATGGGGGACAGAACCCGGAACCCTCACCCAGGGGGACCTGAGCTCCGGGAGTCCCGTCCCCTCTAACAGGATGCACTCACCGTGGGCACAGACTTCCCCAAGGTCCCGGGTGGCAGTTTTCCGGTCCCCCGGGTTGCTGACCACACAGGAGATGCTGGGGCTGGGCTGGCTCAGGGGCAGCTTCAGAGCCAGTGTCCAGGGGTTGGGGGCCGGTCCTGGGACCCCTCTCTGCTCCAGTTCCCTGGGGAGGCCCCTGCTCTCCCAGGACACATTCACATCCTCTCTGGTTCCCGGGGCGTGGCACTCCAGGGTGACATTGCACCAGTCTGGTGTGATGGATGGAGTCTCGGCCAGGATCTGGGGGCGGGGCACGGGCTCTGGGGCAGGAGGGACAAGAGGACACAGGGTCACGTGAGTGGGGAGCATCACACCTCTTGCTCTCTTGGGCGAAATCTCACTTCACCCTGGCATCCTCCCCCAAGGATGGTGAATCCACTTTACAGAGAAGAGGACTTGACCCAAATATACAGCGAGTGGCTATGAGGACGGGAGCCACTGCGTGAAGCCTCAGGCGTGATCTCAGCTCTGCCTCGACTTGTGGTGAACACACTGGGTCCAGTTTCAAGGGAGAAGCCAGAGCCTCAGGTCTGGGGTCTGGAAGGCGTCCTGCAAGGGGGGCCAGGGACACTCCCAGGGACAAAAGAAGTGGGTATTTATGGAGTGGGGGAGGAGCCACCACCTACCGTAGACAGTGAGGTGGAAATACCAGTTCGTTTCTCTTCCTCCTGTTAAGGAGACTCGAGCCCAGTACTGCCCACTGTCCTCAAGGGTCAGGTTGTCAATCCTCAGGGTCGTGGTGTTGAGCACATGGACCCTCTTCTCAAACTTGTCCTGGAAGTTGACCCATTTTGGAACATCTTCCCCAGGAGACACGAGCAGGATGATCGTGTTGTGTGACTCAGATTTAATGCCCCAAGAAATCTTCTCCAGCGTGACACCTGGAAGTGATTCTGGACTTCGGGTCACACGAAACGACACACAACCTCCTTGAGTTCCCGTCAGAGAAACCACCTTTCCAGAATCCTCCACTTGAGATCCATGAGTTCCAGAACCGTTGATCACAGTGCTGAAGGCGCCTAGGGCATTGGAAACAGACACGGTGAGTGTTTTGTCATTGAGAATAAGGAGAAAACCCTAGAACCCATGGCGCTCATGAAATCCGCCCAGTAGACTCCCTTGACTCCGGGAGGCAGGACCGAGCAAGAATTTGGAGCCGTGCTGGAATCAGGTCCTGGTCCTAGTGGGGTGTCCCCTTGAACCCGGTCCTGACATGCTGTCCCGCAGTGTCCTTGCCGCCTAACTCTGAGAGTCTGGACTTGAGGACATAACGGATCGAGAGCCCGAGCACATCTGGGCTGATGCCAAGTGCCCAGCCTAGGAGGCAGCTTCCACCGTGGCTGCCCACACGCTGTGGGAGCCCCGGCCCTGGAGTGGGGGCCGCGCCCTGTGACTTGCTCTGGAGCGGAGTGGCCCAAGGTCAGGCTCAGGGAGGCTGTGCTACGGGAACCCGCACTCCAGTCGCTCAGGGGCTGAGACAAGGGGAGATTCTGAGACTGAGAGGGGTCCTGTCACACAAGGCAGAGGCATCACGCCCTGGTGGCTGCACCCCTCAGGGCCACAGCAGGGAAGGCACACAGGGGAATCGCCCGTGGGGGTTTCTCTCCCTCCAGAAGCCACGGGATCTTGCTCATGGGTTTGGCCACCTAGTCACGGGGCCCTGGCTACCTACCCAGAACTGGAAAATGTGGGAGAAGATATGATGGGTAGGTGAGCTCTGCTGTGCCTGCCACGAAGACCACGCTTACCGAGCCGGTCCCCGAGACACCCACAATGTCCTTCTCAGTCACCTCTTGCAGACCGTGACCAGAAGGCAAGGGCCTCCGGGCCGCCCCTCCAGACCCCAAAATGCCCCATGCGGCACAGCCCAGGGGACCTGATACCCTGGGTCCTTCTGGAGACCGGGATAGGAAAGAAGGGGACGGGCAAAGAACGACCTTGTCCTGAAAGGAAGACCCATGTGTCCCCTGCAGCAGGGCAGGACCGCCTGGGGGACCGCTGCCTGCCAGGGCCCCAGACCCCTCTCCAGGTCCGTGAGCTGTCCTCACGCGGGGCCTGCCCCCTCGCTGTGTTCACATCGTTCCTGGCTCTCCTAGGAAGCAGAGAACCCAGAGAAGGGCTCAGGCCAGTAGAGCTTGTAGAAGATTCCAGATCCTTCTACGCAATGATGTCGTCACTAACTCCCTCATTCCGACAGCAGGCGGCTGCATCCCGCCTGACGCTGCCCGGCCCGGACGGCAGGTCCCTGTCCCCACGTGCCAGCTGCTGCGTCCCATTGCGGTTTGGATCTGCTTGTGTCCTTGGCTTGTTGTGTCCCATTACTTTAGAGGAGCCGCCGCACCTGTCGTAAGAGAATCAACCTGTTTTCTAACACACATAACGTAACTCTTCTCCAACGTGCACATCACCTCTGTCTGAGGACTCTGGCCCTGCTCTCAGCCTCAAGAAGCTGGATGTATCCGTCACGTGTAAGGCTTATTGGTTTTACGTCTTGCAGAAAAACATCGGCTCCCCAGCAAAAGTGTGCTTTGAACTCGGTCTGCATGCCTCCTAGAACTTTTGCGGTGGCAGTGTTGGTGTGTGAATGTGACCGGAAGGGACTCTGCTTGGGTCTCAGAGCAGGAGGTCCCTTGCAGCAGGTCGGTGAGGACCGGGGGAGGGTCCGGGAGGCGGGAGTCCTCCACTCTCTGCAGCCTGTGGCCTCGGGCAGTCATGTAAGCTCCCTGCCTTCTCCTTGAGTCTCTGACGCAGAGACAATGACCGTGCTCCCCTCAGGGAACCATTGCCAGGGTGTCAGAAGGCGAGAGCTTTCCGTTAGGTGTGAGCTGTTCCCATCAGGACGATGCTTGCTCCTGACAAGCACAGCTGGGGTCCGCCCCGAACTTCCCACGTCCCGGATGGAGCCCTGTGCTCCCCACCAGCTGCCCTCTCGGGGTCTCCTCCCGGGATCAGGGACGGGCTCCCGGGAGACAGACACCCATGGTGCCGCCCCACAGGCAGCCACAGGAGCCAAAGTCCCCCGGGGCCTTCCGCTCAGAGCCATGAAGCTCTCAGAGCCATGTCCACGGCAGCTGGCTTCCATGGTCCCGGTCAAGTCCACGCAGCAGGAAACTGAGCACACCTGTGCAGGGGGGGGGCAGCGTCCTAGAGACGAGGGAGGGCCGGGTACTGTGGCTCCACATGGTGGGGGCATCTCCCCATTTCTCTCCACTGGGCTGCTGCCCATGGAGCCGGCTTCCCTCTCCCCCAGCCCAGGGCTTCCCCTGCAGGGAGCTGCCTACACCTCTCCCCCTGCCCTACCCTGCCCTGCGCAGGGGCTCACTCTCAGAGGCTCCCAGCAGTCCTGGGCTCTCACGCCCCAGCTATTCTCCTGGCAAAGGGCACCCAGGTACCTGTCCGCCTGGGGCAGGGCAAGACCTCGGGCACCTGCTGGCAAGGAGGGAACCAGGGAGGGAGGAGGCTCAGCCCTCAGGCTGCAGGGGGGGGGGGGGCCTGCCCCCCAGGCTGGATGGTGAGCCTGGGCTTCAGGAGGCTGGAAGCCGACTCAAGCTGGGAGGAAGGCAGTGAGAGCTCTCAGATCAGCAGAAGGTGCTAATCCCAGAGAGGAAGGACAGAAGGACAGAGAGACAGACGGCCAGGGACACAGGTGGCTGTGATCCAGAGAGCCAGGATTTTTTTAAGAAGATAACATTTGTTTTATTTTATTGGTTTTTTTTTTTTTTTTACATTGATTTAGTTTCAAGAGACAGAGACAGAGTGAGAGCGGGGGAGGGGCAGACAGAGAGGGAGGCACAGAATCCCAAGGAGGCTCCAGGCTCCCAGCTGTCAGCACAGAGACCCACTGGGGGCTCAGGCCCACCAACCGTGACATCATGACTGAGCTGAGGTCCCAAGCTTAACCGACTGAGCCACCCAGGAGGCCCTGAAGAAGATAAAATTTAATATTCAGCAGTGAACATAGATTTTTACTTTTCCCCCCTTCCTTCCTTTCTCCTTCTTTCTTCCATTTTTCTTTCCTTCTTTCCTACATAATCTTCCAACCCAGATGTTGACGGAGAAAACTCTACGCCATCTCACGTATTTTTCCAGTTAATTAAAATTAAAAGAAAGAGAAAGCCTACGCTTTGTTGTGGCCAAAATACTGAGATCAGAGAGATGTCAACGCCTTCAAAGCTCCTCTTCTCTTTTTTTTTAAATAAATTTTTAAATGGATTGATTTATTTTGAGAGAGAGAGAGAGCATGAGTGCAGTGGGGACAGAGACGGGAGGAGAGACAATTCCAGGCTGACAAAGCACAGAGCCCGACGCGGGGCTCTAACACGTGAACCTGAGCCGAAATCAAGAGTCGGACGCTCAACTGAGCCCCCAGGTCCCCGCAAACCTCACGTCTGATGAGAAACGCCCTGCTTACAGATGCCCCGGAGTCGGGAATTTCCTAGAACCCCGGCACCCCCCTCCCCCGGACAGGCCAGGGCACTCAAGCAAAACACGGCAGGAAATGAAATTCCCAGGAATCCACGGCTCTCGAGACCTCGGTCTTGTCCTTTGTTTTCATTTCGTCTGTTTCACGAAGGCGGATGGTCTCGGGGGAAGTGCGAACGGGGGTATCCGGGTTTCCTCAGGACAGTCTTTCTTTCAGTTCCCTTTGGGGACCTGCTGCTTCCCTTCCCGTTGCCCCGTTCACCCTGTCCCGGGGCCCTGATTATCAGCGCCCTCGGTTCCATCCACACCCTTCCAGCAAGTGGGCGCAGACACCCTCAAATTCCGGAGGCCGCCCTCCCTTCCTGGTTCCTTGTGTCCGTGCCCTCCTCTCGCCCCAGAAGCGGGACCCGCGTCCTCCAGCTCCGACGGGGACCCTGGGTCGGCCCCCTGCTCCCCTCACAGCTGCAGAGGCAGCCTCCCCCTGTGCCAGGCGGGTCCCGGCTCAGAGCCAGATGCCCCCCTCGGGCTCCCTGACAGAGTTGGTATTTCGGGCTGTTCCCCACAGACATCAGACACACGGGACCCCCGCCTCCCTGCCCCGCACACCGGCCTCCCACCCGGGGAGCCCGGGCCACTCACTGAGGACGAGGCTGCTGAACCCCAGGAGCCGGGAGGCCCAGCACAGGTGGGGGTCTTCTGAGTGGGCTCCCATCACAGGCTGCCTCCTTCAGGCTTGGTCTGGGCCGAGTTGGCCGTGGAGGAAACATCCAGAAGGCAGAGGCAAGAGAAGAGGCGAGCTTCTGCTCAGAACACTCTTAGGCCCTTCCCACCCCAAGGGCGGAGCTAACTGTCTAGGACAAGCTGCTGCTCTAGATAAGCCATTCTGATGCTTCCTCTTCTCTCTGGC
The DNA here is from genome assembly GCF_022837055.1 of Prionailurus viverrinus. Taxonomy (NCBI): domain Eukaryota; kingdom Metazoa; phylum Chordata; class Mammalia; order Carnivora; family Felidae; genus Prionailurus; species Prionailurus viverrinus. Next base: position 64,576,397 of record NC_062577.1, read on the forward strand.
ACCTGCAGGGACCCTCAGGGAATGATGGTGGAATAAACATAGGACCCCCCCCCTGGGTGAGGCGCTGTGTGGGAGACGCCCCGACCTGTGGGCACGACCAGCCTGGTGATCTCAGCTCCCCAGCTGGCAGCCAGTGGGACCCCTTACCTGTTTCCCTGGGTTCACACTCCGCCCAGGCAGCCCTCTTCCCCAGGGCCAGCCGATGACCAGGCACAAAGTCACACAAACCACTGTACCAAGCACAGGCCCCTCCTGGCCCCCTGCTTTGGGCCTGTCCTTTGTCTTTAGACCATGAACGAGTCACCTTTCCTCTCTGACTTTCTCTGCACTTCAACTGTCCGTGGTCGAGGTCGCTCTGAGCACAAGAACAAACCGCTTTGTGGGAAGGGCCCCCCCCACACACCCCAGTGCAAACACGGGCATTTCCTTTTGCCGGCACCCAGGCCCTCCGGGCACCCAGACCCAACCTGCCCCCCCACACAAGGCAAACCCCACCCAACGGGGCAGCACCCCACCAGCGCGTCCCCCTAAGGCTCTGCCAGCCCTGGGCCCGCTCTCACACACAGGCAGGGGGCAGGGACGGGCTCCTCCGTCCACAGGCTCGGCTGCCTCAGACTCATGGCCACCTGCTGAGGGTCAGGCCTCTTCTCCCCAGACAGGGCCCCACGACCTCTGAGAACCTTGTCTCCCGTGGACCCTGGGGGAGCAGCCCCATAACTCCCCGCCGGCCATGCCCTTTCCCCGCCCACGGAGGCTCCCCCCAGCTGCTCAGAGCCTCGGATCCTAAGGCTGGACCCCAGGATGGCCAGGGACACGAACTGAAGGCAGTCAGCCTATGGGCTGGGAAGTCCCTTCTGGGGATGGGGAAGCCCATCCTAAGGGTGTGGACGACCATCGCAGGTCTCTCAGCAGGGCGGAGCAGGGACTGGACTCCTAACCGTGATCTCTGAGGCCCAACATCCCAGCCCCGTCCCTTCCCACCGTGTGGCTTCCGAGAGTCACCCCGTCCACTCTGGGCTCCCGACCTGCTCTGCGCTCTCGGACAAGAGAGCATCAACACCACCTTCTTCCCCCGCTCCCGTCCCTTAACGGGGACTGTCCTTCAGAAGGCTCAGTCCCTGGCCTCGCAGTTAGAAACTCCTCGGACAGAGGCCACGCACGGGCAGCTCACCACTGGTCACTGCGGCGTGATGGGGAGCAAGTCGGCAATGCCCCTGTCCCTGTCCCTGCACCCCTGGGGAGCGCCTCGGGGGAAGAGTGTCTTCTCACCCAAACCACTGCGTGGAGGGGGGCCCAGGGCCCTGGAGGGAGCCCCCAGCAGCTGCAGGTCAGGGACACGGGAGGGGCCGCCAACACACGTGCCACGCCGGCACCCCACCACGGACATTTCGACCCCACATACTGATCTCTGTCACTCGCCGCCGTCCTGGGCAGCAAGAGCTAACGTCACCCGTGCACAGCGTGTCTGGTTTCTGCGGTTCCCAGGCTCGGTCCCTGCGAGAGGCGGCGGATATCAAGATTAGCGTCCATTTTACAGATGAGCGACGTCGGGGCCCATTTAGGGTATTTGATGGGCCCACGGTCTGGAAGCCGGGACATGGCGGGGCCAGGCCCACATCTCAGGCTCATAGGCCACTGGTCTGTCCAGACCTCAGTCCCTCCTGACCTTCAGAAGCCCCACTGGAGGGGAAGGGGGAGGGAGTCCAGGCCTGCCCCGGACAGCCTCTCTCCTTTCTCACACCCCCAGCCAGAGGAAACAGGCCCTGTGGTTGCCACTCTGCAGGCTCTGAGGTTCACAGAGGCCCCTGCTGACCACAGCCACCCCCCTACACTGCCTGCGTCACACGTGGGCCAGCGCCTCCAGCCCTGCTCACCGGGGGACTTGCTTCTCCCACGTTCGGCCACGTCCCGAAACTTTCGAAGCAGACTGGGAGCAGCTAACATACATCGTGACCCTCAGCCCAAGGACTCAGAACCCTGCCCGCATTCCTCTCTACGGGGGAGGGGAGGGGACACGCTTTCCAGAAACAGGGCACAGAGGGAGCCAAGGTGCCGGGTGGGTAGGGACAGCTGCTCGGGCTCACGAAGGAAGTCTTCCCTGAGCCTGGACACGTGCCTGCTGCTGGGGACGGGGTCTGGGGGCCGTGACGGAAGCGGTCGGGGCCTCGACAGAGACCAGAGCACCTGCCCCTCCAGACACGGGTGACAACCAGAAACAGTGTGCCAGCAGCAACAGCCCGATGGAGAACGAGCACACAACCGCCTGTCTTCCCAGAGGGGCTTGGGGCTCAGCAGTCGCACCAACGGAGCTCCAGACGACTCGCCAACGATCTTCAGACAAGCCACCCACGTGTTTCAGTGGGGCGATCATGTGTCCTCCAGAAACCCTGCAGCTTCTCATGTAGCAACCTACATGTTGCCTTGACTCTGGGACCCGGTCTTTCCTGGAGCTGCTCTGCCTCCCATAGGTATAGAAAAGAGACTTGGGTTCCTTTCCTTTAGACTAGTTTGTTCTAAATTCCCCTCGGCAGCTTGGAAGGTATGCATGCTATTGTATCGGTACTAGGGTTTGGTCTTACTCTGTGTCCCAGTAAGCAGGAAGACGGGGTCCCCCCGGGCAGATGAGTGTTAACGCCCTAGCTGCTATCAGTCCACAAGATTACTTTTTTCCATTGACTTCTGATTCCAAAAGAAACGGAGCCCAACACCCACTCATGATGATAAACTCACAGGAAACTAGGAACGGAGGAGAATTTCTTCAACTTGATAAAGATCATCTCCACAAATACCACAGTACCATCATACCTAATGTCTACCGGCGGGAAATGCTTCCTCTAAGGCCAGGAACCGGGAAGGATGGCTCCTATCCACACCCTCTCTCAGGGTTGTACGTGAAGTCCTAGCTGACACAATACACAACAAAATGCAATAAAAGGTACACGACTGTGGAGAATGAAATAAAACCATCATTGCACACATGTGACGTGGGTTTCTATGTACAACGTCCAAAAGAATCGACACAACAAGAAGTGCTCTTCATCTGATGACGGATGATAGCACGGTTACAGGAAACCCAAGGTTTCTACTCGACGCTCAATGACTCACTTACACACCAGAAACAAAGAAATGGAAGTTTGAACTGAACGCACGGTACTGTTTACACTGACAACGCAAAAGTGAAGTGTTTAGGCATAAATATCACAAAATATGCAAGGATCTTTATGAGGAAAACTACAAGACTGTCACCAACAAATTCAGAGAACAACTAAGTACATGGGGAGATAGACCATGTTCATGGATAAGAAGGCTCAATATTGTCTAGATATCCAAATTCCCAACTTGATCTATACATTCAGTCAACCACAATCTGCAGCCCAGCACGTTATGTTGTAGACATTGGTCACGTGATTCCACAGTTTGCATGGAGAGAAAATGACCCAGAGGAGGCCACACCATGTTGCAGAAGAGCGAGGTGGAAGACTGACACCCTCTCCTTCAAGACCTCCTACACACTTACAGCCATCAAGACACTACGGATTTGGTGAGAAAGAACCAAACAGATCATGCAACAGGATAGAGAGCTCAGAAATAGACCCACGTATAGACGGTGAACTGATCTTTGACACGCAGCAAAGGCAATACCATGGACGAAAGACAGTCTCTTCAACAAATGGTGCTGGAACTACCAGACGTCCACGTGCAAAAAAAAGAACCGAGACACAGAGCTCACACCCTTCCCAAAAACTAACTCAGCGGATCAGTACCTCTATATAAACGAAGAATTGGGAAACTCCGACAGGACAACATAGGAAAATCTAGATGTTCTCGGGACCAGTGAACACGTTTCAGAAAGACACAAAAGCCACGATTCATGAAAGAAAGATGACGTAAACAGGAATTCAGTGAAATGAAACAGTTCTGCTCTGCAAAGGCAATCCCGGGAACGGAAGACAAGCCACAGACGGGGAGAAAATATCTGCAGAAGACACAGCTGATAAAGAAGTATTAGCCAACATATATAAAGAACTCTCCAGGCTCAACATTAAGAAAACAAACAATACAATGAAAAGAGGCCCAAGGCACTAACAGACACCTCACCAGAGAAGACACGCTGATGGCAAAAAGCACAGGAGAGATGCCCCACATCATATGTCATCAGGGAAAATAAATAAACAGCTAAATCCAGACAATGGGTCGTCACCCAGCACTAAAAGGAAACGAGCTATCAAACCACAACAAGACTGCGGGGAACGTAAATGCCTGTTACCACATGCAAGACGCCAATCTGAAGAGATTACACACTGTATGATTCCAGCTACATGAGGTTCTGGAAAAGGCAAGTTAATTTTTTAAGTTTATTTAAATATTTTCAGAGACAGAGAGCACCCAGCAGAGAGACAGAGGGAGATGGAGAGAGAGACAGAGACACAGAGAGAGAGAAGCCCAAGCAGCCTCCAGGCTCTCATCACAGAGTCCAATGCGGGGCTCCGACCCCTGATCTGTGAGATCATGGCCTGAGCGGAAATCAAGTGTCGGAAACTTAACCAACTGAAACACCCAGGGGCCCCAAAAGGCGAACTTATGGAAATAGTAGGATTTTTAATCATATGTGTAAAACATGATCTTTGTCATCGGGAGCCACCTTCCGGAGAGAACACAGAACAATTTACTTCCTGTGTCATTTATTTTGTTTAATTGAACCTAACAAACCTTAGACTACTTTTTTTGTAGGCTCTGCTCCCAATGTGGGGCTCGATCTCACCACCCTCAGGTGAAGAGTCTCACCCTTCACAGACTGTGCCAGACAGGCACCCCTAGACTTTCCCTTTGAATTATTTAAATGTATATTTAGTTTTGAGACAGAGAGTGCGCAAGCAGGGGACGGAAGAGAGACAGAGGGAGACACAGAAGCCGAGGCAGGCTCCAGGCTCTGAACTCTCAGCGACTCCTCTTCCAGGGAGCAAACCTTCTCTCGGGACCAGGTATCATCACCCCCATGACCTGCGACCTCAGGGATCCCCTGCGTCCCGTCTCCTTCCCCCGGGATCGGCCCTCACCTCTCAGGGTCTGTCTCAGGGGATGGGGCAGGCACCCCACTCTGCCCTCCAGCCTGTTTCACCCCGGAAACCTGGATCAGGACCTCGGAGCTCAGACCCAGGATACTCCAGGGATCCCCCTTTCCCAGCGCTCACCCCCCCCTCCCAGCCCCAGATACCCCTCCCACCTCCCCTCCGCAATCACAGTCACCGCCCTCAGATCCTCACCCTCCCCCCCTCCTCCCCCACGCACCCCTGCTACCTCACGACCTCGCCCCCCACCGCTCACCTGGGCTCCTACCTTCCAGGTTTGGCTCCTGATCCCTGACTCCTGGCTGCACATTTATGTCTGCACTGCCCCCCCTGCCACCTGCCCCCCCTCCCAGTGTGTCTGGCGCTGATCTCCCCCTTCTGCCCAGTGCTGGGTCTGGGTTCCAAGGGAGAAGATCCGCCGCCCCGCCCCCCTCAGCACCACCAGCCCCCCCAGTTGCCCTGAGCAGCCTCCCTCCAGGCCCTGAGCGCCAGCCACCACCGCCACCTGGCGGCCGAGGACCGAACTGCCGCTGGAGAGTTCCTGCCAAGACGCCTCCACCGTGGGTTCACCTGCACACACAGGTCATGAGCGCCTACTGTGTGCAGCACAGGGGCAGGGAGAGACAGGGAGCTGAGTCCTCCTCCCAGAGGAGCTCCCAGGCTGGCGGAAGCAGTTCAGGCCTCCGGAAGCAGGTCAGTTCCGCGGACGGAGCAGACAGAGTGGGGGCATCTCGTCTCACCGGGGAGCCCGGCCAACGTCATGGAGGGTGGGGGGTGCGGGGCACAGGCCTCGAGCGTCCCCCGCGTGCAGGGCCCTGTGCAGAGGGCTCCGCGTCTTCTCCAGGACCCCCTGTGGCTCCGCGGTTCTCTGCTCCCCACCTGCTCTACAGAGGTGCCGGCACCCGCACCAGGACTCACGGGAAGAAGGTCGGGATCAAGTGGGAGGGGCCGCAGATGAGAGACCACAGGCTCTGTGACCGGCCTCGTGTGCACCCCCAGAACAGGCCAAGTCGGCCATCCCGTTCCTGCTGCCTACGGAGGTGGTCCAACTGGAGAGAGGAGGGCAAGGGCTCACGTCTGGGGACGGGGACACTGGAGTTTATGAGGACATAGGGAGACTCCTGGGGGCCGGATGCAGGGTGCACAGTCAGCTTGTCCCCTGTGCTCCCTGGGGCTGGCCCTTGTCTGTCCCTCTTGTGTTTGCTGCTACGGGTCCCCAGGGGCTCATTGGGAGCCAGGGAACAGGGCAGGGGGGCTGGGGGTGAGGTCAGAGCAGAGTGCAGGGAGGAGTGAGGGTGACAGGCGGCCCTTAACCTGCCAGAACCACTGGGAAAGGTGCCATGGCCCCACCCCCACTCACAGGGTTTGTCCCTCTCCAAGGGCCATAGCCCAGGAAGGGGAAACTGAGGCACCAGAGGACAGGGCCGGCTGCCAGGTGCCCTCCTCTCCTGCCCCTCATTCCTGCGTGTCCTGGATGAGAGTCGTGTGGAGGACGCCCCCCTCCGGCCCTGCTCTGTGAACACACTGGGTTTCGGGCGGGGGGGGGGGGGGGGGGCGTTGCTGCTGCCACACCCCCCTGATCAACGCTGTAGGTCCCGGCCACACCCGCCTGCACACACCTGCTGGGAGAGCAGAGGCGGCCCACACCCCGTCCACCTCACTGCTGGACAGCTGATGACAGGGACAGGCAGGACAGGGCGACGCAGGCGGAGGTCAGCACGGGGTGTCTCCCACCCGTGAGCCCAGCGCCTCCTCTCTCTCCTGCCCCCACCCGGCCTGGCTCTCTGGGCCTTGAGGCCTCCCCTGCAGCTCTGAAGTTTGGTGTGTCTTACCAGCTGGCCCGAGGCTACGAATAAGGCATCTCTCAGGCTGCCTGTGCCCTGTGTGCAGAACAACCAGTGTCCCTGGACCTGAGGTCCCAGAGCTGGGGGGGGGGGGGGGGTGCCCTCAGGGTCCTCAGTCTTTCCTCTTCAAATTCTTCCTTCCTCTGCCTGGATTCTGCTGCTAGGTCAGCCCCCCAGGCCCCCCGATGCTGGGAAGGGGGCGCCCACGGGCTGGCTCCACAGGTAGGTCCCGGGGACGAGGCGGTACCGGGTTCTGGTCCGCGTTCTGGACCTGCAGGAAGCTGGGGCCGAGCGCCAGAGTAGGACGCGGGCGCTCGGCGAGGACCTCGTGTAGAGACCAGGGCACATACGGGACCCACGGGCTGCCGGTGGTGTGGACGCCAGCGGGGAGCGAACGAGGGACCAAAGGGGACCTCCAGGTGTTGCTGAAGCCAGTGGGCAGACAGTGGGACCCGAGGGAGCTGGAAAGGTCATCAGAGCCCATGGAGGAGCCGGGGAGGGGGAGGGTCCCCGTGAGACAGGAATCGGGTTTCCCACAGGTGACTGTGCCTCCGAGAGCCCATGTTCATCAGGCGCGTGAGGGTGTCGGCTCAGGACTGGAGACGCGGGCTCAGCGCGGCCCGGCTCCGGCCTCAGACTCAGCCAGAGTCACTGGGGGAGAGGTGGCGGCAGGGGAGAGAGGAGGGCTCCCTGGGGACCAGCAGAGGATGGAGGGGTGGGGGCAGTAAGAGACGGATAGGGAGGGGCCGGGGTCCTGCTGTGAGTTGAGTCACAAGGGTCAGAGTGAAATCAAACTTTTTCAAATTAAACCTGAAATTACTAAGCCATAATAGGTCTTAGACAAATTTAGTCTGTTTTTTTTTTAAAGTGGTTATTTACACATATATTTGGGGAGAGAGACAGAAGGAAAACGCACATACTGACAATTGGCTGGTGGTGAACCGGTCGAGGCTGGAAGTTGAGACTTCAGGTCGACGGGTCCCAGAGGCCGAGGGTCCGGACAGGACGACGGACGGGGCACAGACATGGGGAGAGTGGGCTCCGTTGACGGTTGCCAAAGGGGCTGAGGCTGAGCGGAACCAGACCACAGTTTGGACTTGTTTAGCGACGAAGGTCCCCCTCGATCTGCCGCGATGTGTGTCTTCTGCTCAACTTGGGCACGACGTGTCCGCGTAGAGATTCACGGAGGGTGGATGAATCAGGTCCCTGCTGAGAGCAGCCAGAGGGGGAGGGGGCAGGACCAGGGCCGCAGGCATCACGCGCACAACAGAGGTGTCGGGGGGAGGCTGGATTCCCTGTTCCTTCCAGTTAAATCACCCTCGAGACCTGGCCTGGGTGGCTGACCTCACTGTAGACTGTCGTGAGCGGTGTCTCCTGTTCAAGATGTGGTTCCCCCGAACCCTGGAACGCAGACAGAGGGTTCCTGCCACAGCTGAGGGACACAGAGGCCCCAGAGGGACCCGCACAGATGTGATGCCGCTCACGTGACCTCCCCTCAAAGCGCCCAGCACTGCACAGACCCCGTGTTAACTCTGCACTGTCTGGAGAGGGATACAGAGGCAACGAGCCAGAAACTGGTGATCCCTGGGTTTGACAAACTCACACCCAGGCACAGGGACGCGGGAGAACCCAGGCTGACCTCCTCTCCTGGACTCACCTCATCTCTGCCATCTCCTGTCTCGTGTTCTCCTTCATTGATGCCAGCAGCAGAGTCTAAACCTTTCTGTTCTGATCCTGCCCCTGAGACACACACAGGTCGAACTTTCATCTGAACGTCGGACACGTGTACCCTCCCCACCACCATGACCCCCAATATCATGCTCACACCCACTAGCCTTCTGCAGTGATGTTCCCTGAGCAGGAAAATGCAGGAGAAAGGGAGACGAGGGTCCCAGGGGAAGGGAAGGCGAAATGCACCTGCCTCTCCCAGGCCTACCTGTCACACATCAGCCATATGCGCACCGTAACCCCAATGACCAGAAGCGCGACCACTAAAGCTCCCACGATCAATCCCACGTTGACACCAACAGACGCCAAGATGTCTGGCAGGTGGGCAGACCCGTCCGGCCCATGTGGACCTGTTTGCCCCCCACACAGCCAGTGAAGAAGGATGAGACAAGAGACAACGTCACATGCCCGCTGCCAGGCACGTGGAGATGTGTGAAGGGACCCGGTCTCGGCTGGAGAAGGGGGAGCACGGCAGGTCCTGTCACTCAACCAGCGCCGGGCCCTGCTTGGGGCCGGGGTGCTGAGAGGGACAGGACAGGGTCCAGGCGCTTGAGCGGCTCAGCCGTGGGGGGAGGGCTGGGAAAAGGCCGAAGGCAGCCAGCCAGGGCCATGGCGGTGCACTAGAGGTTCACAGCCGGTACACGGGTCTCCAGGGAGGGCTTCCCGGAGGAGGGGAGGGCCGAACTGAGTTGAGGGAGGAGCCGGAGGGAGGAGGGTGAGCGGGAGGCAAGAGGATCCTCCAGAGGGGTAGGGGTCACTGAGGGACGAGCTTCCCCGGGGACTCAGGGATGCTGAGGCAGCAGGGGACGATGGGGTGGAGGGACGAGGCGGCACACGGGGAAGCCGGTCGCTGCTCACTCGGGGACACGCTGACGGTGAGCAAGTCAGGTGGGAGGCCGAGGTGGGACAGGAAGGCAAATCAGAAGCAGCCGAGGCCCCCCCCCCCCTCCGGTCCCCTTGGCCACAGCATCAGCTCTGGGTGGGGGGCCCCTCTGCTCCCGAGAGGAGGCGAGGGGTGAGGGTGGCTCAGGGGGGGCTCCTGCAGGGTCCTGAGGTGAGGAGCCCTGCTCGAGGTCAGTGCCTGCTGGACGGGACCCCAGCATGGCCTCCTGTGGGCCGGCAGGGGTCACACACAGTGGGACAGCTGCAGGCAAGGGGTCCCTGGACGGGAGTAAGTGCGGAAGGGGAGGACGCGGGACTGGAAGGTCTGGGGGAAGAAGCAGCAGCCTGGCCAGAGGCTGAAACCTGGGGAGCCCAGGACACATCCGGGAATCCAGGCGAGCACTGGGGCGGGAAGCGTGTCCCCGAGACCGGAGACGGGCACACGAGCCCCGACGCCTGAACCCTGCAGGCAGCGGCTGGCTCGGCCTCCCTCAGGTGGCACCGACCACTGACCCTCCCCCCTCGCTGGCTCGAGACCTCCCGGGACACACAAGGACTGAAGGATGAGGCAGGGGTGAGGTACCCGAGGGGGCTGCCTGGACCAGCAGGGGTGAGGGGTACAGGGGAGCAGGAGAGAGACACCGAAAGGCAGAAGCAAGCCGGATGTGCCTGCCAGCCTCCTGGACGGGTGACGGGTGGCAGGAGGTGACCTAAACATGGGGGACAGAGACCGGAACCCTCACCCAGGGGACCTGAGCTCCGGGAGTCCCTCCCCCTTGACAGGATGCACTCACCGTGGGCACAGACTTCCCCAAGGTCCCGGGTGGCAGTTTTCCGGTCCCCCGGGTTGCTGACCACACAGGTGATGCTGGGGCTGGGCTGGCTCAGGGGCAGCTTCAGAGCCACGGTCCAAGGGTTGGGGGCCGTTCCTGGGACCCCTCTCTGCTCCAGTTCCCTGGGGAGGCCCCTGCTCTCCCAGGACACATTCACATCCTCTCTGGTTCCCGGGGCGTGGCACTCCAGGGTGACATTGCACCAGTCTGGTGTGACGGATGGAGTCTTGGCCAGGATCTGGGGGTGGGGCACGGGCTCTGGGGCCCGAGGGACAAGAGGACACGGGGTCAGGTGAGTGGGAAGCATCACGCCTTATGCTTTCTCAGGCGGAATCTCACTGTCGCCCTGGCATCCTCCCCTCAAGGATGGTGAATCCACTTTACAGATAAGACAGACTTGACCCAAATATACAGCGAGTGGCTATGAGGACGGGAGCCACTGCGTGAAGCCTCAGGCGTGATCTCAGCTCTGCCTCGACTTGTGGTGAACACACTGCGTCCGGTTTCAAGGGAGAAGCCAGAGCCTCAGGTCTGGGGTCTGGAAGGGGTCCTGCGAGGGGGGCCAGGGACACTCCCAGGGACAAAAGAAGTGGGTATTTATGGATTGGGAGAGGAGCCACCACCTACCGTAGACAGTGAGGTGGAAATACCGGTTCGTTTCTCTTCCTCCTGTTAAGGAGACTTGAGCCCAGTACTGCCCACTGTCCTCAAGGGTCAGGTTGTCAATCCTCAGGGTCGTGGTGTTGAGCACATGGACCCTCTTCTCGAACTTGTCCTGGAAGTTGACCCATTTTGGAACATCTTCCCCAGGAGACACATGCAGCATGATCGTGTAGTTTCTTCCAGATTTAATGGCCCAAGAAATCTTCTCCAGCTTGACTCCTGCAGCTAATTCTGGACGTCTGGTCACATGAAATGGCACAGAACCACCTTGAGTTCCCTTCAGAGAAACTATGTTTCCAGAATCCTCCACTTGAGATCCAAGAGTTCCAGAACCGTTGACCACAGTGCTGAAGGTGCCTAGGGCTTTGGAAACAGACACGGTGAGTGTTTTGTCATTGAGAATAAGGAGAAAACCCTAGAACCCATGGCGCTCATGAGTAGACTCCCAGTAGACTCCCTTGACTCCGGGAGGCGGGACAGAGCAAGAATTTGGAGTCATGCTGGAATCAGGTCCTGGTCCTCGTGGGGCGTCCCCTTGAATCCGGTCGTGACCTGCTCTCCCACAGTGTCCTCGCCGCCTAACTCTGAGAGTTTGGACGTGACGACATCACGGATCGAGAGCCCCAAGCACATCTGGGCCGATGCCAAGTGCCCAGCGTAGGAGGCAGCTTCCACCGTGGCTGCCCACACGCTGTGGGAGCCCCGGCCCTGGAGTGGGGGCCGCGCCCTGTGACTTGCTCTGGAGGGGAGCTCAGCTAAAGTGATGGCCGTCACTCAGCGACAGCAGTTCTCACAGGAGTGAGACGTCCGTCTGGCTCACACCCTGTCTCTCGCTGCTGTGACGACCCCAGTGCCGTGTTGGGGGCTGCGCTGTGGAGACGGCCATTGGCAGGGACTGAGGGCAGCCTCGGGCCAGCCGTGTGAACAGTTCGTACACATGGAAGGATCTCATTTAACGTTGCACACGTCCCCTCGTGGACTGGAGTTCTCTCCACGTGTGACGGACAGTTCGTTTTTCTTGTCTCTACAAACGCTGTCGCGTTGAGTAGCCTTGGATTGGAGACTGTGCACAAGTGGATGCACATACCCCAGCCTCTGTGCACACCCACCTGTGCACACCCACCGTATACGGGGGTATATGCATCACGCACACACATACACCACACATAGGCGTGCATGCGCTGGGATAACCCGGTGGGTGAGTCCAGTGCACCAAAGGCAGGTTCATGTACTGGGGACAGGCCTGCCTCAGTGCCGTCTTGAGAGCGACCGACACGTAACAACCAAACTTTTTGCCTTCTGAGGAATAGATGAGGGAAAATCCGCTCACGTGATATTTTAACGAGCGTCTCTCCTGCAAAAGACCCTGGTCGCCATGTCACATGACTGTTTGATCTGCTCTTCTGTCAGCTGTCAGCCGTCAGCTTACAGCCTTTCCCCGTGCTTGGCTTTTCCTGTTAGTTTACAGGAGCGAGACCCATAGGCTCAGAGCCAGATGCCCCCCTCGTGATCCCTGACAGAGTTGGTATTTCGGGCTGTTCCCCACAGACATCAGACACACGGGACCCCCGCCTCCCTGCCCCGCACACCGGCCTCCCACCCGGGGAGCCCGGGCCACTCACTGAGGACGAGGCTGCTGAACCCCAGGAGCCGGGAGGCCCAGCACAGGTGGGGGTCTTCTGAGTGGGCTCCCATCACAGGCTGCCTCCTTCAGGCTTGGTCTGGGCCGAGTTGGCCGTGGAGGAAACATCCAGAAGGCAGAGGCAAGAGAAGAGGCGAGCTTCTGCTCAGAACACTCTTAGGCTCTTCCCACCCCAAGGGCGGAGCTAACTGTCTAGGACAAGCTGGCTGCTCTAGATAAGCCATTCAGATGCTTCCTCTTCTCTCTGGCACCTGCAGGGACCCTCGGGGAATGATGGTGGAATAAACATAGGAACCCCCCCTGGGTGAGGCGCTGTGTGGGAGACGCCCCGTCTTGTGGGCACGACCAGCCTGGTGATCTCAGCTCCCCAGCTGGCAGCCAGCAGGACCCCTTACCTGTTTCCCTGGGTTCACATTCTGCCCAGGCAGCCCTCTTCCCCAGGGTCAGCCGATGGCCAGGCACAAAGTCGCACAAACCACTGTACCAAGGACACAGTGACCCCCTGCTTTGGGCCTGTCCTCTGTCTTAACACCATTGAACGAGTCAAATCTCCTTTCTGATTTTCTCTGCACTTAACTGTCGGGTGTCTAAGGAAGACGCTCTGAGCACAAGAACAAAGTGCTTTGTGGGAAGGGCCCCCCCCACACACCCCAGTGCAAACAGGGGCGTTTCCCTTTTGCCGGCACCCCAGGCCCTATGGGCACCCAGACCCGCCCTGCCCCCCCACACAAGGCAAACTCCCCCAACAGGGCAGCACCCCACCAGCGCGTCCCCCTAAGGCTCTGCCAGCCCTGGGCCCTCTCTCACACACAGGCAGGGGCAGGGACGGGCTCCTCCGTCCACAGGCTCGGCTGCCTCAGACTCACGGCCACCTGCTGAGGGTCAGGCCTCTTCTCCCCAGACGGGGCCCCACGACCTCTGAGAACCTTGTCTCCCGTGGACCCTGGGGGGAGCAGCCCCGTAACTCCCCGCCGGTCGTGCCCTTTCCCCGCCCACGGAGGCTCCCCCCAGCTGCTCAGAGCCTCGGATCCTAAGGCTGGACCCCAGGATGGCCGGGGACACCAACTGAAGGCAGTCAGCCTATGGGCTGGGAAGTCCCTTCTGGGGATGTGGAAGCCCATCCTAAGGCTTTGGACGACCATCACAGGTCACTCAGCAGGGCGGAGCAGGGACTAGACTCCTAACCGTGATCTCTGAGACCCAACATCCCAGCCCCCCGTCCCTTCCCACCGTTGTGGCCTCCAAGAGTCAACCCGTCCACTCTGGGCTCCCCGACCTGCTCTGCGCTCCTCGGACAAGAGAGCATCAACACCACCTTCTTCCCCCACTCCCGTCCCATAACGGGGACAGCCTGCCAAAAGGCTGTCCCCAGTATGGTACTGGCACAAAAACACACACATAGATCAATGGAACCGAATGGAAAACCCAGAAATGGACCCACAAATATATGGTTAACTCATCATCAATAGACCAGGAAAGAATATCCAATGGAATAAAGACAGTCTCTTCAGCAAGTGGTGCTGGGAAAACTGGACAGCGACATGCAGAAGAATGAACCTGCACCACTTTCTTTGATCACTCACAAAAGTAAATTCAAAATGGATGAAAAACTTAAACTGAAACAGGAAACCACCAAAATCCTAGAGGAGAACACAGGCAGCAACCTCTTTGACCTCGGCCAGAGCAACTTCTTACTAGACAACGTTGCCGAAGGCAAGGGAAACAAAAGCAAAAATGAACTATTGGGACCCCATCAACATAAAAACCTTCTGCACAGCAAAGAAAATCAACAAATCAAAAAGGCAGCCTATTGGGACGTCTGGGTAGCTCAGTCGGTTAAGCATCCACCTCCTGATATGAGCTCCGTCATGATTTCAGGGTTCATGAGATCAAGCCCTGAATCGGGTTCTGTGCTAACAGCAGGGAGCCTCCTTGGGATTCTCTCTCCCTCTCTCCCTCCCCCTCTCCCCCTCCCTGCTGCCAGGCTTGTGCTCGCTCTCTCGCTCTCTCTCTCTCTCAAAATAAATAAATAAACTTTAAAAAAATTAAAATGAATAAACTAGTTTGTTCTAAATTATTTTTGGTGGCTTGGAAGGTATATATGCTATTTGTCCGAGTGGAATAGAGCCTCCGCTTTACTCTGTGTCTCAGTAAGCAAGGAAGACAGGGTCTACCTGGGCAGATAAGTATTAGTATTAACTCCCTAGGTGGTGTTCCTCTACAAAATTAAGTTTCTTTATTGTTTTCTTTGGCTCCAAATGTGACTGAGCCCAACACTCACTCATGATAATACACTTACAGTAAACTAGGAATTGGAGGGAACTTCTTTAACTTGATAAAGATCGTCTCCAAAAACACCACAGCTGGGGCGCCTGGGTGGCTCAGTCAGTTAAGCGTCCGACTTCAGCACAGGTCACGATCTCACTGTCTCTGAGTTCAAGCCCCACGTCGGGCTCTGTGCTGACAGCTGGGAGCCTGGAGCCTGCTTCAGATTCTGTGTCTCCCTCTCTCTCTCTGCCCCTTCCCCGCTTATGCTCTGTCTCTCTCTGTCTCAAAAATAAATAAAAACATTTTAAAAAATTAAATCAAAAACACCACAGCTAACATCATAGGTAACCACGAGAGACTGGAAGTGCTCCTTCTAAGACCAGAAACGAGGCAAGGATGGCCTTATCACCACCCTTTTTTAGGGTTGTACCTGAAGTCTAGGCTCATACAATAAGACAAGAGCATTCAATAAGAGGAATACTGACAGGGTAGGAAGAAATAAAACTAACTTGATGAACAAGTGATATGGATTTCTATGTATGAAATCCAAAAGAATCTACACAACACGAGAATAAGAAGCACTCTTAGATCTGACAAGGGATGATAGCACGGTTGCAGGAAACACAAGCTTCCTACATGATACTCAATTACTCACTTACACACCAGCAACGAAGAAATGGAATTTGATTCTGAAAACACAGTACCGTTTACACTGACAATGCAAAAGTGAACTATTTAGGTACAAATCTAATAAAATATGCACAAGATCTTTGTGAGGAAAACTACAAGACCTGATAAAATCAGAGAAGACTAAATACATGCAGAGATAGACCATGTTCATGGATAAGAATGCTCAATATTGTCTAGATGTCCATTCTTCCTAACTTGATCTATACATTTGGTCAACTGCAATCTACATCCCAGCAAGTTATGTTGTAGGTATTGATCACGTCATTGTACAGTTTGCATGGAGAGAAAATGACCCAGAGGAGCCCACACCATGTTACAGAAGAGCAAAGGTGGACAATCGACACCCCCTCCTTCAAGACCTCCTATAAAGTTACAGTCACCGCTGGAGGGGCCAACATGGCAGAGAAGTAGGGGGATCCATACTTCCCACATCTCTCAAAGAAGGGCTGAAGCCAAAGGACTTTGAACCCCAAGAGTCTGGGAGGAAAAGAGACTGAGTCTACCAGGGAGAAACTGGGACAACCTGATGGACAACAGGTGGGTGATTGCAAACTGGGGGAGATAAAATGGGCCCATGTAGGTACAGAGGGGAGGGATGCCCTTTTGTGGAGAGACAAAGGGAAGAGAAAGAGTGGCTGGGGAAGCGTAGAACTGTATCTGGAAAAGGGAATAAAATCGCGGACGAGGACGGAG
This sequence comes from Prionailurus viverrinus, assembly GCF_022837055.1. NCBI lineage: Eukaryota > Metazoa > Chordata > Mammalia > Carnivora > Felidae > Prionailurus > Prionailurus viverrinus. The sequence continues at coordinate 64,592,709 of NC_062577.1, forward strand.
AGGGATCCCACCTCTAACTGCAGGTTAGAAGATCTCTAATTGCAGATCCCACCTTCAGACTGGGGCCGGCTGCCCTGTTTGCACACCTGGGGAGGAGGGGAGCCACCTCTGGGTTCGGTGATAGATCAGGGGCGCAGTCCACAGCAGGAGAAACTGGTCCCCTCCCCTGAAGTGCTGCGGCACAGGACAAAACCAGCCAAGACCTCACCCCGGGAGGCACTTCCCCAGTACCAGGGCACACAGAGCAGGAGTTTAATTCCCAGCCAAGCACCAGGGCAAAAGAGTTGTGGGAGTGAGACAGACAGCCTTGTCTGCACCCGCAGCACAGTGACGATGGCTCCTAAGGAGTGATTTGGGACACCGGGTCATGGAGAAAGGCCCACTGTGGAGGCGGGACCAGCCTGCACTAAACCACACCCCTCCGTGTTGGATAACTGCGTATCTACCGACCGGGATAGACGGTGTGGAACCAGATGGCCCCCCTCTCCAGGCCAGTGCTACAGCGGTGCCTGGATTAATTCTAGGACAATTCTTGTTACAGAGATATATTCTCCCCCCCCCCCCCCCCCATTTCTCCTCTTTATCTCTTCCTTCCTCTAGGCTGGTGACTCTGGTTAGTGGTTTGTCTAAACAGACCTATTTAATCCATTCTCTTGGCACATGTTCTACACCTTCTTCTTTACGCTCCTTTCTCTCTCTCTGGAGAGACCCCCCCCCCCCTCCCCGGCTCCTTCCTTATTCTCCTTTATCTCTCTCTGAATTAAGCGTTTTGGTCTCTCTGCCTGGCCAATGTTTATTTTCTCCTTTTCCCTCTGCCCCCGTCATTTCTCTCGTTGTATGTGCTCTTCCATCAGCACCGCCTCCACCCTCTTCTTTATTGTAGCTGGGGTTTCTGTTTTTTTGCTTTTGGATTGTTTTTAGTTTTCTGTGTTTGTTTGTTTGTGAATCTGCATGTTTTTGTTTCCTGTTTGTCTGTCTGTTTGTGTTCCTTTCCAGGGCTACTTCAAGGAAAAAAATCAAAGCACATCTGGTGGAAGGTCCAAAACATCACTACGAGCAGGGAAATAAAATAGCCAAAGTCACAACAACAGAGAGCAAGTAACCCTCTCCAAAAAACACCTCCGGAAGGGTCAGGCCCTGGACAGTGTATGACCCACCCCTTTAATATAGCAGTGCTCACAGGTGCAGAGCACATAACAAACTTTTAAATCTCATAAGGGACAGAAAACTAGCCAAAATGATGAAACACAAGAATTCTCTTCAAGAGAAATCCCGGGAAGTGACAGGCCAACTCAACCATCCCGTTCATGCTCCTGTGGAGGTGGTCCCACTGGAGAGAGGCGGGCAAGGGCTTATGTCTGGGGACGGGGACTTTGGGATTCTTGAGGACACAGGGAGACTCCTGGGTGGCCGGGGCATCCCTGTCCTGTTACCAAGATTTTTGTTTTCCTCCTTTTGCGATTTACTCATAGATGTGAGTGACAAGGAACATACTGGGAACAATTCACACTTCTCCCTACTCACCGCCCTTGTGTGTCTAGAACACCAGCAACTCGGAACATGAGCCCAGGTTTCTGAGCTGCTTGTAATTTCTCTTTTCTGATTTTCTACACTCATCCCTGAACATGATCCACTGGAAAATCCCGTCATATTTGGGTAGTGAGACCACTACGTTTTGCGGAGGGAGGGTCCCTGAGGGAGAAACTACTAAGGACTCAGGGGGGCCTGGGGGAACCGGAGGGGCCACGGCCCCCTTCTTCCAGAGCCTGTGAGGACCTGCTGTCCCTGCGGACGAGGAGCCGTGCACGTCCTTCCGTTTGGGGCCACTCGTCCTGCTCCACAGCAGCAGCTCCTGTGCCACCGGGACCCGGAGTCAGCCCCTCCCTACCCCCCCTCCCCCCGGGGCAGGAGCAGGTGCACGGGGTGGGGGGCAACGGAACAAATACACACCTCACGCAGGGGGAGTAAGCAGAGGGATGGGGGAGACAGCATACAGGCAGGGGTGCAGAAAGGGGGTGAGAGCTGAGTTTGGCTCCGGGGTGGGAGGGGCGGAAAGGTCCAGGGACTCACAGAGAATCCCCGGGAAGGAGAAGCATCGCCATTGGGGACGGGGGGGGGGGGGGGGGGGGGGGTGCTAGATTGGAGAGACGGGAAGCGACCCCGAAGGCCTGGTGCCCGGCTCAGCGCGGAGCTTTGTCCTGAAAGTGGCGTCTCCCAGGCAGGCGACGAGCGGACGCTGGCGTAGCAGGAGCCCATAGCACCTCTGCTCCAAAAGACAGGAGTGAGAATTCCGCGCCCCCCATGACGGGAAACCCGGATGAGAGCATTGCCGCCGTTCCCGCTGGAGTCGGACCCTGAACAGGTCAGCAGGGACCCGTCTGCTGCGTCTCCCCCATTTCTCTGACCTCGTGCCCCGCCCCCACTCTGAGGAGCCTCCCGCAGAACTCACCCTCCCCGCTCGCACCCGGAGTCCCCGATGCAGGTAACCCGGGTGCCGGCGTGTGGACACGCTGAGCCACAGCGGCCTGGCCGGGGCCGGCTCTCCCTCCAGCCCCTTCTCTCTGTCCCCACAGGGCAGCTCCTGGACGCCCCCCCCTCCCCCCCCCCCCCCCCGCTCCTGTCTGGTGACCCCTGTTTGGTCTCAGCGGCAGGACCACGTGCAGGCACCGACCGCGAGCTGTCCAGGGTGCACCGTCTGCCCCCAACCGGACCCTCCCACGGTGGACTCGTTCCTTCCACGCCTGCGCCTGCTCCTGAGCTCCTACTGGGTGCACAGACCCCTGCAGGAAGCACCCAGCCCGGGCTCCGCCCCCCTCACTGTACTGGGAGGAGAAAGGCAGTGGGCGGTGCCCACAACACAGAGGGGGAGGGGCTCTGGAGAAAAGAGCAGGTGGGGGAGGCTCAGGGCCTGGGAGTGTGGTTTCCAGGTCACACCAGGAGGTCGGAGCGGCCTCCCCACGACGCCTCTGAGAGGAGACCAGAGGAGGTGAGGAGTGACCGTGGACATCTGGGGAGCTGCTCTCCGGGCAGAGGTGACAGCCCGTGTCATGGCCTCAGGCGGGACCTGGGCTGTTGTGTTCCAGGAGCCAGAGGTCAGGTGCCCAGAGCATACGTGAGCCCAGACAGGACAGTTGGGAGATTGGGATCAGACAGGTATCTGGGAGCCAGATCGGGTCCATCCTGACCTAGAATCCTGGGATCCCAGGGCCAGAAGGGCCTCGGAGCTGCCCCATAACCCACCAGCCGCTGGACGGCTGAGGAACCAGGGAACAGGAGGGACGCACGCCCCGAGGCACCCGGAGAGAACTTGTCCCCTGAACGCCTTGCTCAGACCCGGGTCTGGCCGGAGCTGACCTGGCCTGGCCCGGTGCAGGGCTGTGCCGTCCACCTTCAGGGTCCAGGAGAGACCTGCTCCCTGGGCCCTGCAGGCGGGGCTGGGAGACCGGGCCGCGCGCGGCCGCCGCTGCAGCTCCTTCCGCCAGGGGGCGCTGCCGGCACAGCTTTGCCCGCAGGCCCTGCACCTGCTGAGGCTGAGACTCAGGGGCGCCCCTGGCCCGCGCCCTGACCCTGACCCTGACCGCAGCCCAGCCCGTGCGCAGGGCCCTTCCCAGCCTCGCTGCCCGGGTCTCCGTGTCTGCCTCCGGTTGGGCCCCGGGAAGAGGCCTGAGGGCAGCCAACCTGGTTTGCGGGGCGGAGCGGGGAGGGGGATGAGGAAGGGCGTCCCCAGGGCGGCCTGGGCAGGTGCAGGGTGCACAGTCAGCTTGTCCCCCGTGCTCCCTGGGGCTGGCCCTTGTCGGTCCCTCTTGTGTTTGCTGCTGCGGGTCCCCGGGGCCTCATTGGGAGCCAGGGAACAGGGTGGAGGGGCTGGGGGTGAGGGCAGAGTAGAGAGCAGGGAAGAGTGGGGTGACAGGCGGCCCTTAACCTGCCAGAACCACTGGGAAAGGTGCCATGGCCCCACCCCCACTCACAGGGCTTGTCCCTCTCAAAGACAACAGCCCAGGAAGGGGAAACTGAGGCACCACAGGAAAGGGCCGGTTGCCAGGTGCCCTCCTCTCCTGCCCCTCATTCCTGAGTGTCCTGGATGAGAGTCATGTGGAGGACGCCCCCCTCCGGTCCTGCTCCGTGGACACACTGGGTTTCTGGGGTGGAGGGGGGGATTGCTGCTGCCACACCCCCTGATCAAGGCTGTTGGTCCGGGCCACACCCGCCTGCACACACCTGCTGGGCGAGCAGAGGCAGCCCACACCTCGTCCACCTCACTGCTGGACAGCTGACGACAGGGACGGGCAGGACAGGGCGATGCAGGCGGAGTCAGCACGGGGTCTCTCCCACCCATGAGCCCAGCGCCTCCTCTCTCTCCTGCCCCCACCCTATCTTGCCCTCTGAGCCTTGAGGCCTCACCTCCAGACCTAAAGAGGAGGGGTCAGTGGGAGTTCCCTGCTGAGCAGGGAAACAGGCTCTTGGCCTGAACTTTGGTCTGGCTTCGTAGTTGGCCTGAGGCCAAGAATAAGGTTTCCCTTTCCATGCAGACTTCCTGCTGGCCCAGGCTGGGGAAATCCCAGAAGCTGAACTGCCCTTATCCCCCAGGGACTCACAGCTGGCCTGGGCCAGGGGCAGGGAGCTGCTGTGTGTCCCTGACAGCACAGTCGCGGGCTTGGGGAAGAGGGTGGTGCTGAGGCAAAGTCGGGGGGGGGGGGGAGTGGCAGGAGGGCGAAGGGCCTGGGAGATACCCAGGTACGGACCAGGGCCAGCAGCCCAAGAGGGACAGAGAGGTGGCCTCTTCCAGGCCTTCACTTCATGGACATGGGGCTGATGTGGCTCTCAGCGAACCAGGGAGAGAGTCAGAGCTGGGGAGGGGGAGAGGGTGGGACGCCCATCTTGGCAGCCACAGAGGAGGGGATCGGAGGAAGGGACCGTGATGGGCTGAGGTGAGGGCGCAAACAGCTGGTAAGGCCAGCCATCCCGCACACTGGGAGCCAGGTGGAGAGGTGGGGAGTAGAGAGAAGTGGGGGGGGAGGCAGAGGGAGTGCGGGTGTCCTCCAGTCTGAAAGCAAAGCCCCCACAGGGAGCGAAGGCAGCCAAGCTGAGCTGGAACGGTGCGTTACAATGGTTATTCTTGTCCCTGTTGCCCTAGAGATCTCCTTGGGGCCCCCTCACGACAGCTGTGATGGGCTCCTCCTCCAGCAATGCCCCCCCCCGGGATGGATGGGCCTGGGGACCATGCCCAGAGTCCCAGCCACAGGCAGGAAGCTCCATCCTCCCTCCAAAAGCATCTCCCCCTGATTCTCTCCTCCTTCGAAGTTGCCTCCAGGCCAAAACTGAGCCCTGCCTTCCTCCCCCTCCTCTTCCTCCTGTCCCTCCTCCCCCGGGAAGCTCTTCTAGACCAGCCCTTCCCCACCCCCTATGCACAGCTCCTCGTCCTCTCCTCGGAGTGACCAACTCCCTTTCCTTTTCTGGGCGCTGACGGGAGGCTGTGCAAGTGTTCTAGACACTGTGGTTTCCTGGATGTGTCTCAGGGCTCTCCTGTAGGAACAACTCCAAGGCACGGACCTTGAGGCCAGGTCACACGCCGGTCCTCAGGGAGGGGGTGGGCAGCTAACAGTGGACTTTCATAGCCCAGAATCCTAAGTGAATGGCCCTGGTCTCTCCATCACCACCTGTCTCAACCTGACCTTTGTGTCTCCCTTTCCTCACTTTCCTCTCTGACCCAAGCCGTCAGCTTCCCCCAACTTCTGGTTCTGTGCCAACAGCTCCGCCCTTGTCCTCCCGACCTGGACTCGGTCCCTGGGAGTTGCCTTTGACTCTTTCCTCTGACACCCCAGATACACATGAGGCCCTTTCCGCTCCGGGGCTCCAACCCCGGGCACCTCCTTTCTTTTCAAGTCAACGGCACCTTCGGGGGGCCGGCTGACATCAGGTGCCGGTTCACAAAGGATGAGTAAGACACAGGCAGTCACCCTGGAGGGAGTCACCGCGTTGCGGGTCAGACTGTACTGAGCATCACCTGGGCAGCACAGATCGCTGCTTCCATCTGGGGCAGGAGGAAGACAGTGTGGACCGTTTCTGTCTTCTCATCCTAGAAGGGATGAAGCTGCCTGGGTCCCCTTGGACAAGTCACTTAACCTCCGAGCCTTCGTTTCCTCCTCGACAACTGGAGCCTCACCGTGCGGCTGGGATGAACCATCACGAGAGCTGACGTTTCTTGGTCACCAGGAACCAGGTGCCCTCCTAAGTGTTTCTTTGTGACGTAGAGTTCTACACTTACTCCCCCAACGAGATGGGCACGCTCTCGACTCTGGCTTTAGATGAAGAAACAGACTCAGAGGTTAAGTAGATTATGCACATGAGCCCAGCTGACGGGGATCGGAGCCAGGATTTGATGCAGGGCACCGTTCCATAACCTGACCCTACTCACTGTGTCTTCAAAATAATTGTCATCGCAGTCAACCTGTTGGGTTTTTTTTTTTCCCCAGCTCTGTGCCAGGCTCTATGTTGATTGTCCAATCCTTAGAACACCCTTGAACAGCAGATATTACCATCTTAGGAGAAAGTCAAGGCTCACAGAGGTGCCATGATGCCGAAGGCCACGCACCTGGTTCCCAGAAGTCTGTGCCTCCTGGGAGCTTTCTCTTCTGCCTGGTACCCTCCCCGCCTGTCTTGTCACCTGCAGGGCTCACGCGGCGCTCCCTTCCCGAGCTGTGAACGCTCCCACCTGCTTCCCACGCCAGCTCTGAGCGGCCCCGGCCACTTTTCAGAGTTCTTCCGGGCTGCACTGCTCAGGAAGCCCTCTCGATGATTCGTCAGAGCCACCTGGCCTGTCCTCTACAGACACGCTCAGCAAGTAACCCTGGTGGCCCGTACTCTGGGGCTTTGTCGTGTTTAACCGACAGCGTAATTACACGTTATTTGGCATCGTCTTCTAATCATTTAATGTTTAGAACCCTTATATCCACGATCAGAGAGCAAACATCCCTTGAGGCCAGGAACGCTGACTGTCCGTTCCCTTGGGTCTCTGCCTCCTGGCCTCCTTACTGAGCACAGGGCTAGACGCACCGCAAGGGCTCCTTAAATGGAGAGGGGCTCACAGAAGTGCCCAGATGCTCTCCCGCGTTCGGGTCCCGGGCACGCACGCGCCCGCACACAGCGTGAGACTCCGGCTGGGTGCACCGCCAGCCTCAACGGGGGGGAGCCCCCCCCCCGCGTTTCCAGGAGCTACAGGTCCTCTGAGGACGGTCTGCCAGACGACGGCCTTGCCCTCGGCTCCCATCTGGTAGCACCAGTTCCCTGCCCGCCACCCGCCCTCCCTGAAGGAGGGCGCTGAGCGATCTCCTGAGCACAGCGTTGAGTAACCGCTAACCCAGGTCTGGCCCTCCTTCGTCTCCACAGCGACCCTCCTCTGCGTTCCAGGGCCGCAATCCAGACCGTGGCGCTGGGTCCCTCACTCAGGAGGACGGGGACTCGCCGTCTCCATCCCGAAGTGATGTTTGAGCCCCGGGCCCCACAAATGAGGCAGCCCGCCCTAGGCAGGCCATCCCTCCCATGCCAAGGGGGCCACGGCAGCCTGGGCCCCTTCCCCGCCCTGCCCCTGCCACCGTGAACAAGGAGGGCTCCGCATGGCAGGGTGCCGAGCCTGTGTCACCCTATCTCCCAGCGCTGTCGTGCTCCGGCCTCCTGCGGACCAAGCGCAGACTCCCCTCGGTCACAGGAGAAGTGCGCACGGGGCTTCAGGCAGGGAGCGGCTCTGGGCTCTGGGCAAATGCTGCGGGATTAGCGGGATTAGGGGGAGGCCTAAAGCCGCAGAGGGAAGTCGGGGGCGTGGATGGAGGTTTGGCCTTGGGACCAGATGCCTCATACCTGGGGCCCCCCAGATCAGAGGACGGGCTCCTCAGAGTCCAGACCTCCCGCCGTGTCTCTGCTTCCTCAGCCTGTGCTCTGTCTCGGGCGATTTTCTTATCAGGCCTCGCACATGAGCGTGCTTGTCTCTGCTTCTGCAACTTTGCACAAAACGTTTGCTCCTAGATACCCGCTGTCACTCCTCCTTCCCGATCCGTGCCTGTCACCTCCTCCGAGAGGCCTCCTGTGACCAGCACGTCTGCCCTCCTTCCCTGCCCGGTTCCAGGAGCGACACTACACTCTAATTGCTTAGCCTGCTTACTCACGGCTCCCTGCCTCCCCCCACCCACTCGGAGGAAGCAGATGCCATATCCCAGGACTGGACTGACCCCTTCGAAATTCTCCCCACGGCACCCAGCCGCCTCTTGCTGAGCTCTGAGCTCCGTGCAAGCCCACTGCCTGTCAAAGACGGCGAACCAAGGACCAACGCCCGCCCCACCTACCTCCTCAGAGTGACGGAAGGTAACGCTTAGAAAAGAGGGCTGACCTTCTGGGAATCAGGATTCTAGAAAATTGCCGGATGATTATTACTGAAGTGTGCTCCTGTGCTCACCAACGGGAGTGAAGGAAGCATCACGGTGCCTAGAAAATCCCCCTGGAAGAGAGCCCAGGAGAGCCAGGACCCCACGTCCAGCTCTCCCACCGACGTGCTGGGTGACCCGAGCACAGAACTTCTCCGTGACTCAGCCATCCGCGACTTGGGGTTCTGAGTGCGGGGACGGAGTGGTCCCCACCAATCGCAGGCTGTGCCTACGGCTGGCCCTCCGAGGGCTGAGTTTGTATTTGTCCGCTTAGGACTGAAGGAAAACAGAGCTGGCGAGTTCTGGAAACTGAGTCCCGTCCTTTCTGCCCAGATGCCTTCCACCCTCTTCCCATATTCAGTGGGAGGCGAGGGGCAGGCCTCCTCTCCCAAATATGCCCTGATTCTCTCCCAAATTCTGCCGTCTACACATGAGATCATTTGAGTAGCAGGCATGAGACGAATCCATCATCGGCTTTCTCTGGTCAGTGAGCTTCAGTCCATGATTAGCAACAATGATGGGGTTGACAGCCTGCCATATGCTAATCGTTATCTGTGGGAATACTTGGATGGAGACACCATGAGGAGTCCTTCTGACCCCTGAAACTCCTTGTTCCCATTCAAAATATTGCAAATAAGCCTTATTTTCTTTGGTTCTGTTTTCTATTGCTGCGTAGGAAACCACCCCAAAATTTAGCCGCCTAAGACAAGAGCTGTTTTACTAGATTGGATGATTTTGTGGGTCAGGAGTTTGGACAGGACCCGGCAGGGCAATTCTTGTGCTTCCTGTTGCTCAGACTGGAGTTACCCGGTGGTTTCGGCTGGTGGCTCAGCTAGGCTGGGGGGTCCAAGATGATTTCCCTCATGTGTGTGGTGTCTTGCCTGAGATGGGGGAAAGGCTGGTGCCTGTCCCTGTCCGTGCAGTCTGGGGTCTCTGGGTGTGCTTTCTCTGGCGGGCGGTGGCTCCGGGCCGCGAGAGAAACAGGTAGAAGCTGCAAAGCCTCTTGAAGGCTCAGCCAGGACTCACTCCGAGTCGCTACGGCTGTCCTTTGTCGGTCAGAGCAGCCGAAGACCAGCCGAGATTCAGGAGCAGTGGAAATAGCTCCCACCTCTGCAGAGAGGAGCGTGGGAGAACGCTCGGCCGTCTGCAATCGGGCACACAGGGCTGCCTGATGGCAACCTGCAATCGGGCACACAGGGCAACCAGGCAGGAAAGATGTGGGGGAGGACACCCAGGATGCAAAAGGCCACAGAGAGCTCCTTGATACAAAGTGAAACCTTCAGACTTGGCCATGGTCCCCAAACACCTCAGCCTCCCGGATGTTTCTTCTCTGCACCCTGAACCCAACCTGCCCAGATCCCAGGAGTTACCTCACTGGATGATTCGAAATCCAGACTGTGGTCTCGAGCCCGCCCGACACAGACACCGAGCCCTCCTCTCTGAACACCCCTCCCTGTGTCCTAACAGCTCCCATGCTCCCCTTCTGTCCTAAGGAGCTCAGACTCTGTGCCCCTCGGCCTCACTGTCTCCCAGGACTAGTTTCTCAGACCAGCATCACCCCCTTCCGTTTCGTGGGCAGACTTCACACCAGGGTCTGTGCTAAGGGCTTTAGAAGCTTCATGACGGTGGCTCCTTGCAACGAGGCGTTGGCCGCGCACTCCAGGTAAGGAAACTGAGACTCAGATGATGCAAACACACCTAAGCTACGAGCACCAGGCGTTGAACACTCTCCATACACCGACTCACTGAATTCTCTATTTCAACAGACCACCCACGTCCCATGCCTGGGCCTTACATCCCAAGTTCCCTGTCAGTGGGAGAGGCTGCAAGCCCCTCAACGTGCTGATCAAGGACCCCTTAGACGGCAAAGGCGGTAAGGAGGGAACTCGGGGACCCTAAATCCTTCAAGAAGGAAATCCAAGGAGCAGCTGCAGCCATGGTTTGGGACCGATTCCGCGTCATGGTGCATCCGTGGTGGGGATAAATCCGCACCCGGCCTCACGACAGACAAAGAGAACCGACTGAGCAGGACGGATGAACACTGGACACCTCATTCGGTCGTCCCAGCACCCCGGAGGCCCGGCCCCAGCGAGCTCGGTTCTGCGGAATGCAGCAGCCAATCCAGACGTGGACAAGGCCTTTAGGCCCCCAAAATAGCTGACACAAAGCTCTTGAACGAAAGCCAGGTGCTCAGGCCTCCACACAAGAGCCTTACTTACTGAGCCACGCCGGACAAAGTATTCAGAGGCTGGCCTCTGATTTCCCAGCCCGTGGTCCGGGGAGGTCAAGGTGGGGCGTGGGCAAAAGGCCTTCTAGCAAGGCAAGCGTCTGGTCGGGGAAGAGAAAGCCAACAACCCAACAGCAAAAGACAGTAGGAGTCGAGGGCGGACGCAGCATTGTGTCATAGGCCGCTTGGCTCCAGAAAAAGGGTCACAATGCCTCCGAAGACGGTGTCTGGTGGCTGGCCCAGCCCTTCCACACGGATTCTCTGAGTCTATGCCCACAGCAAGCCTGTGAAGTAGGTGGCCAAGGAGAAGAGAAGTAGAGAGGCGAAGTGACCTTTTCCCTGACCACACGGGTTAGCGAGCGTGGGGCTGGGAGTAAAGGCAGATCTTACGATGTCTAGCACACCCTTCTCCTGTGCCGTGACGCCTCTCTTCCCTAGTGGCGACCATGAGTCAGCAAGAAAAGGCTACTTGAAATCTAGCCAACTCTGTTGAAAAAAGACAGGGAAGGACGTGGTCCTTTTTTAGATTTTTCATAAAAAGTGACACAGAGGGACAACGTTTGGCATTTGGGATACAGTTCAACTTCCTGCTGTCAGTTTTCCCTCCCCCTCTCTATTCCACCTGAATTCTGCTCCCTCCTCTCTCCTGAGCTCTCCTGAAACTCCTGATTGGGATCCCTGCCTCTGCTCATGGCAGTCTGGCCAAGGCCACAGAAGGAACAGCAAACTCTCCCGGAGGGAACAGTCAGGCTCTCCCAGAGGGAAGGCACACCCTTCATAGGGGGTCAAGGCCTCATTCCTCAACCCAAGCCCTGCCCACCCCCTCCTACGACACCAAAGACTCATAGCTACCTCATGTCTCTCGAAAAGCTGGTGGCTTCTGCTCTTGGGGTGACCCTGCGTTTCTGAAACGCCCTTTGTCCAGCCTCTCACTTGATGACTTTCTGCGTATCTTTACTTTTTTGGTTTTTGTAATCAAGCTTATTTATTTTGGGAGAGACAGAGCCAGCAATGGGTGGGGGAAGGGCAGAGAGAGGGAGGGAGGGAGAGAATCCCAGGCGGGTTCCATCCACGCTGCCAGCGCAGAACCCGACGTGAGGCTCGAACCCGCGAGGCCGTGAGATCATGACTCGAGCCGAAACCAAGAGTCAGGTGCTTAACTGACTGAGCCACCCAGGCACCCACTACGTGTCTTTAAAAACCCAGGCTGAGTTGCTACTGGACACTTCTTCTGGGTGTCCCTGCCATACCCACCTCCGTACGACACGGCCTCCGTCCTTGCGTCATCAGTCAGGATGCTCGTGGTTCAGGACTCCCACATCTAACGCAGCTTAGACACCAGGGGCTTTACTGTCTCTTCACGACAAACGCGACAGCGGATGGTTCCAGAGTTGATCCAGTGATGCCAAGGTTCTAAGTTAGCGTGTCTGCAAGGCTCTTGGCCCTCAAGGCCTCATTGTAATTTACTTCCCTCTGTAGACACCCTATCTCCAACTACAGTCATGGTCACGTTCTGAGGTTCTGGGAGTTATGACTTCCACATAAGGAGGAGGGGAGAGGGCGGACAATTCAGTCCTAACAGTGGGAGATGCAGGGTCGAAAATCCCTCTCTGGGAATCTCTCTCTTCAAGGGAAAATCTTTGCCAGAATCCTTCCAGTAAATTTACAGGGCAGGATTTGGTAACATGCCCTTTTCCTAGTTACAAGGGAAGCTAGGAAAGCATTTGCACTTTGTAACGGGAAGAGAGCTCTGCCAGCCGGAAGGAAAGTGTCAGGAAGCACCGTGTGGGGCGGGCTGCCGGGCTCTGGCACCTTGTGCCACACCGCTTCGAGCTGCCTGCTTACGCGTCCACCTCTCCCGTTGGGTTCTCAGCCCTTTGACACAGAAACCGGGGTTGCGATCATCTGTGTGCCCTCAATGCCTAGCACAGTGCCTGGTTCACAACAGGTGCTCAGCCAATATCTATCGAAGCAACGAACACGTAGAATTTAATGAACCAGATGAGCCTGTTTATGTGACACTCGATTAGGATATTAACCTCTGTCCCTACGCTTGCCTCACATAGCCTGTGGTTCACACCTTTGAAAGACCGTAGGGAGTATTGCTAACGGAACTGTTTCTACAGTCGGAGGAAACCAAGCTCTGTGAGCCGCGTCCCTCCCGAGTCTGGCAGAGGGTGTGTCCTGGCACCTGATGCAGGACTTGTTGTGGGACGAAGAATGGATACATGAAAATTAAAGTACAGAAGCTGGGGCACCCAGCTGGTTCAATTGGTAGAGCGTGAGATGCTCGGTCTCGGGGTCGTGAGTTCAAGACCCGCATTGTGCATAGAGATTACTAAAAAAAAAAAAAAAAAAAAAAAATGCTTTGGAAAGGGGCACCTGGGTGACTCAGTCGGTTAAGCGACCGACTCTTGATTTCGGCTCACGGTTTGTGGGTTCAAGCCCCCACGTCGTGCTCTGTGCCGACGACACAGAGGCTGCTTGGGATTCTCTCTCTCCCTCTCTCTCTCTTGCCCTCCCCCGCGCCCGCTCTGTCTCTCTTAAAATAAATACATTTTAAAAACTCTTTGAAAAATATCGTCCTACAAATTTAAAGAGTTACCATATTTTCTGGACAAAATGTCTTCCAGAACCAGGCATGCATTCTGCTCTGTCAGCACTTGTAAAGGGGCTATCGCGTCAGGCATTTATAGCACCTATTCTTTTTAATGTTTATTTATTTTTGAGAGAGAGAGAGAGAGAGACAGACTGTATGCAGGGGAGGGGCAGAGAGAGGGAGACACAGAATCCGAAGCGGGCTCCAGGCTCCGAGCCGTCAGCCCAGAGCCCGACGCGGGGCTCGAACCCACGGACCGCGAGATCACGACCTGAGCCGAAGTCGGACGCTCAACCGACTGAGCCACCCAGGCGCCCCTACATCACCTATTTTTATTCCACTGGTAAAGAACGGTCCTCGCGATCTCGGCCAACAGGCCCACGATGTCAGAGCGATTTCATCCGAGAAGTGAGGCTACGCCAGCAACCTGAGCAGCTGAGCTGTTGTGAGTGGCTGGGACTCTGGCTCGGCGCGGTCCCGGGAGGAATACCACCGGGCTGGGCTGCACAAAGCGTGCTGGCCGCCGGACGCCAGTTCTGTTCCACAGAACAGACTGCTCCACTGTTCCACGTGTCTGACCTTTCGTGTTCCGCAGAATAGGGAAGAACGAGCACCTAACTAATGAACGGCATCAGCTGTGGGGGTACGTGGCGGATCGGGTGGAGGTTCCCCAAATTCTGGCCTCCCCAACGGTAGAGAGCCTCTCGTGACTCCCATGCAATTGCTACTTCCCTCTCTGCATCCGGGTGAAGGCCTCCGTTGGCCAAGGCGTGAAGTACGTGAAATAAATGAGGACCAGGGACGCAGAAAGTTGCCACAAGCAACCGGGCTCCCAGAGGCCCAGAGGCCACCGAGTCGCCCAGAGCTGTCCCCTCCCACCCTTTGCAGACCCGGGGGACCCACACCTCCTTCACAGGGCTCAAGTAACGAGGTTCAATTAAAACGTTCGGGCTCAATTAGCGTCTCAGGGCAAAATATTTTCCACGAGGAACTTGAGAGAAAGTAACCCGGTTCGGGACCAGCTTGGCATGTAGGGGCAGGAGAGGGCTCGGTCTGCACAGCGTCGAAGCCGGACAAGACGGCACTTGCGCGTGTGTGTTTGCGCGTCTCCAGCGCCCTTCTCTGCGCCCGGGGTGTTTTCCCAACAGCCAGGAGGAGGACGTGCACGCCAGGCTGTTTTCCCTCCGCGTTTCGAGTTTTTCTTCTCTCCTTCAAATATTAGCAGCCCAGACTTCTGCTGCAAAATCAAGACTTGTTTTTATAATGACGGTGCTTCGTTTTGGTTTGTTTAATTGTGCCAAGGAACCTGGTGTTGAGGCATTCTTGCAAGCGCATTAACCCAGCCCATTGCAAGAATCTATTGTTCAGACAAAAATGTCCTGGCGGCACATGCATCGAGAAGTTCCGCCTTCTTAATTGATGCCAAAATATGATAGATTTCCAGTTCCTTACGATGTCCAACTACTTGACACGAACCCCCACTCCCCTCTCCCTGCGGCCAGCATAACCAGTACTTTTCCTTTGATGTTCTTACTTTCCACAGTGGCTTTAATTCTCTACCAGAGTCTCCTGCTCTAAGCACTCTGCTATTTGGAATCCCATCACCTCCAACTCCACTAACGCATCCTGCAGATCAAAGGTACGATAATTGAGGACACACTACGGGATCCTGCAGTGACTTCTGAACCCGTCAGAAAATATTTGATTGTGTTTGGAGTAGGTTCACGTCGACGTTTTAATGCATTCTGCAGAAGTCTGCCTCATGCTTGCTCTAAGTAGAGTCTCTCTACCAGGACATCATACAATAATATATTCCAATAAATCCAGATGATATAGACAGGAGGCTGGAATGAATAACAGATCAAAACCAACCATATAAAGTTGACAAGAAGTAATGTAATTCATGTAAACTCTGGCATTTAGACTTCGAGACGACTTAACAGGAGACCTGGACAGTTCTCGTAAGAAAGCCATAGAGATTTTGACTATCTACTCAGCAGTAGGCTATGGCCTCTGAAACAGTCAATCTTATCCAAGGCCATTTTAAGGTGGGGGGTGGAGGGAGGGGGAGAGAGGGAGAGAGGAGGGAGAGGGAGAAAGGGAGAAAAGAGAGGGAATGAGAGAGAGTGTCCAAAGAGAGAACAGCCCCACTCCATACTTTGCTAATCAGAGGAGGGCTGTGTTTAGTTACTGAAGCCACATTTGAAGAGGAAAAGGAAATAAGGATGTTTCTTCCAGTTAATTCCTTACAAAAGGCCTAATAGTTGCCTTCAAAGAACTGGTGGGTTGTCACATGGAAGAAACATTCCACTTAATCTGCACAGCCCCAGTGCCCAGAGCTAGGAGTCATGGGTAGTCATGTCAGGGCGACACATTTCAGCTCCATATAAGGAAGAGCCTTCCACAGTTAGGGTGATCTAAACGCTGAACGTGGATGAAAACGGGAGAAGCAAAGAAAATCCCAGGGTGTGGTAGCTTCTTTCCCTGCATGGTAGGTACTTAAGCACCTTTGTCTTATTATGGTGTTTCAACTGACACGTAGATTTCCATATACTCTTCTGCAGGTCTGATATGTTTTACAATGAGAAAACTAGGTTGACTAGGTGCTAGGCAAAGTGGTGAGCTACAAAGTAGTAAGGGTCCAGGCAGAGGCTGATGGCGAGGGGATGGGGTAATGACCTCTGACATTCAGTCCATCTCTAAGATTCTACACATCCGAAAATACGTGGGCAATTATTAAAGGGAAGCTTTTCAAAAGTATTTTTAAGATGATTGCCTTTCAATTAACGTTGAGTCGAGGCCTCGTTCCATTGTTTGCCGCAATTAGTACGGGCGTTTGCTAGACTATGATCCCAAGTCTCTGTTACAGCGATTATCTGGTTTATTGCCATTGTGTAATGAGAATTAGATAGACACAGTGTCTGCCCTCTTAGGACAACAAATGATCTAAAGAGTATACAGTAAGAGCCGGACACGAACAGTGAACAAATACAAAAGATAGCAAAAAGGTTCACGTAGCAAACAGGGCAAGGTTTCAGGCTTACAGGAGAGGGGACTAGGTACGCAAGGACCTTGGGAAGTGTGCCCTGGGTGGGTCAAGATCAGGAGCTAGCCCTCTGCTCCAGTTAACTTCAGTGGGCTTCCTGGGTGAAGCGAATTTTCAGAACGATCTAGATTCTGGCAATCGTACATTTGGTTAGGGGAACCTTTGTCCCGGGCTGCCAGGAAAAAGAAAAAGAAAAAAGTCAAGATAGCCTGAGTGGCTGGTTCCTCACGTCAACCCTGTTCTCCTGTTCTGTTCCTTCGTGATCTCTCACTACCGTCTCCCCCGTGCTGATCTGAGATGGGGGAACCAAGACCTGAAAAGGGGAAATGAGAGGAAGGGGTATTTGTGGACTGTGATAGATGTGGAGTCGGGGAGAGTCCTTGAGTCCCCGAGTCACTGCTAAACAAACACACAGGCTTTGCCCCTCCTGGCTGAGCTGTGACTCTGGGCCAAGTTACTTCTCCTTTGGGCTCACTTAACCTTTAATCTGGGGATCCCCACTCAAGTTACTGACATTAACTCCTCTATCTTTACAACAACCCTGGGTTGATGGGAAAAATAAACCAAAACACGAAAATCTTATGATCTGCTTGAGTCCAATGTGGTAAAATACAAATAATCCATAGCCGACGTTTATTCTTTCATAATCACTTGTCTTCACTTCACTGAAAGGGAACCTGAGTCACAAAGAGAGGAAGTAAGTTTATTCCATGTACACCCTCCAGCTTTTGGCTCTATTGATATAAATAACGTTCTAACAGTGTAGTATTTTTCTTTCTGAAACTTCTTGTCGTGGTCATTTTACGGGTGGGGATACCGATACTGAGGCTCAGAGTGACTGAAATGGACTGTCTCAAGGCAAGCCTGACAAAAAATATCGTGCCTGGATGAGAAACTCAAGAACCCAAATTCTCAAAGCAAAATTCTTTTCCGTTAGATTGCCACCCAGGTCTGAAGCATTAAGTTCACTTGAGGTTTGTGAAAGGTGATTATGGCTGTCTAGTTCAAGTTCTGGATACCAAGAACAGTGCGGGGTCTGGGGCTGGTAGCAAGAGGCATCACGGTCCATGACCTTCGTAAAGAGTTTAGAGTGTACGGGGGCGCCTGGGGGGCTCAGTCGGTTGAGCGTCCGACTTCAGCTCAGGTCCTGATCTCGCGGTTCGTGAGTTCGAGCCCCGCGTCGGGCTCTGTGCCGACAGCTCGGAGCCTGGAGCCTGCTTCGGATTGTGTGTCTCCTTCTCTCTCTGCCCCGCCCCGACTTGTGCTCTCTGTCTCTCAAAAAATAAATAAATGTAAAAACGAGTTTACAGCGTGCGAATGTGCAGCTGCCATCACGCTCTGTCCTCATCAAGGACGTCAACAGCGTCCCTTTTACAGACGAGGAGGCCAGGACTCGTTTAGCGGCTTGTCAGAGGACCCGGTTAGCAAAGGGCAGAACTGGGACTGAAACTCAGGCCTTCCGTATCCAAGTTCAGCGAGAACGCCCTTTGGGGGGGGGAAAGAGGCCGCCTAGTTTTTACTGGGAGACCTAGAGGAGATTAAGGGAAGGTGGGAAGAAGCTAGTCCCGGCAGCACCCCAGCCCGTGTGTTGGCAAAGATTACCGTCACCAGGCATTTCAAGTGATGACACAGAACTGCTCTGGGCACCGTGACGTCTACCGCAGCTCTGGCTTCTGAAGGCCTGCAATCTAACACCAACACACCGAGAAGAACAAACATGCTCACGACACATAGATGGCATCTACTGCAGTGACAGATCTGCCGTGTTAATCCCCTACAAGGGTAGAGAGGAAAGCATCTGTAGCATACACACGCCCAGATCGGTTTGGGATGTAGAGAATTGAAGGGCACAAATAAAAACGGGAACCATAAAAGAGAGCAAGCCGGGCAAAGAAGAAACACACGTACACAAGCAAATGCACGCACCAATCCGGGAAGGGTTTCTCGGAAGGAAAAATAAAACTGAGGAGTTCCTTTTCTCTTCTTTGAAAGGGAAGAAACAACGGTGTGGCGGGGTCATGGCAAGAGCAGAGGGGAGAGCGCAGGATTTAGAGCAGAACTTGTCCCAGGCCTATGGAACAGCTACAGAGATGGGGAAGCAGGGAGGCGGGGGCAGTGGACAAAGAGGGCCTTGAGCAAGTGGAAATTCGAGAGAGGTCACAACCTGCCTTGACTCCTCAGACTATGCCCAAGTGTCTCCACCCCCACGCTTTCAGAAAGCTCGTGCTGTGTGTGTCTCAGAAACAAGGACCCCCACCTTGTGGAAGCCTGTCTGGAGAAGAAGGCCGGGTGCCACGGTGAAGGCGTAGAGGACGGGGACCTTGAGGGTGCTGGGCAAGGGGTCTCACACCGTCCCCATCTCCCCAGCTTCTACCACCCAAGGAGGTTGCCAATGCAAAACTTATTCATCTGGACCCAGTAATTGTTAGAGGCTTCCCAAGATTTGTTTTTTATCAAACCCAAATCTTCCCGTTTGAGTTTGAGGCCAGTGAGGAGGTTCTTCACGTAAAGACTGTTGAGGTCTGCTGGGGCATAAACATTAGTCAATGGATCAGTTCAAACTGCAGCCAGGTAGAGACACCTGTTCCTCTCCGTTAACTGTGTTTACGGACTCGTCATCCTTTGTGACCCTAAGTAGTCAGAGAAGCAGCGGCAGAGAACCACTAGGAGACCAGGGTGAATAATATGCAGAAAGAGCGCCTATCCTCTAGTTGCCGGCCCCTTGCAGAAAGGGTCCTGGGAGATAAGGGGCTGGCTCAAACCGTGACAATTTGAGAGCTGAGCCAAAAGTTAACAATTTCAGACTTTCAGAGGAAGCTGCTCATTCCCAATCATGCTGGTTTCTGAGCTGACACAACCAATAAAATTTGCAAGGGTGGTGTGAGAATTTGAGGATTTTTATAATGATTCTTATGATTATTTTTGCCAATATTTGTTCACCTGCCATGTTTACAATGTGCTCTTTTTAACCCCCCCTACATGTCTTAAAGCATTTAATACAACCACATGAGCCGATACTATAGGAACTGACACAGAGAAGTTAAATAACTTAATGGGGGGGGGGTCACACAGCTAGTACATGAAGGCACTAGGATCCAACTACAATTCACATCATTCCGCTTAAATGATTTTAAAAAGAATGTTCAACCAAACATCTGATACTTACGTGTAAGACATTGTTCTAGGTACTATGTAGAAGATACAAAAGATCGTAGACAGTTCCTTACAAAGAGCTCAGGGTATAGCTGCAGGTATTGGTAATCTTGGTAATCGTCTCTATGGCACTAAAATTGTGCTCATTTTATTCACCTACATCGTAGCCTTTTCTAACTAGAAAAGACCTTACATCCTCAATGTTATTGTCCTTTTGTGGTTTTTGTTTTGGGGGGGGGGGTGTTTGTTTTTGAGAGAGAGAGAGAGAGAGAGAGAGAGAGGGAATGGGGGAACAGGGTAGAGGGAGAGAAAGACTCTTCAGCAGCCCCCACGCCGCACACGGAGCGGGACCGGGGCTGACCTGAGCTGAAATCAAGAGTCAGAAGCTCAACCCACTGAGCCACCCAGGTGCCCCATCCTTTCTTTTTTAAACAAAAAAGGCAACCTGAGGTCCAGTTAATCGATCAACAGCTAGAGAATGGCTAGTGGCAAATTCACAAGTGGAAGCCACCTTTTCCAACACGGGATGCTGACGTCCCCACGCGTCTGTGGCCTGGGTATATCAAGGCACCAGGGGAACACCAGGACAACACGAAGTGCCCTCTTCTGACCTCACACGCCGGTCAACTCCCCTTCAGTCCCGGGTCCCTCCTCCGGGGCTGCCGCTCTTATCCGGCCTTCCTCCTCCCTTCCCGACCGCCCACTCCCCACCCCCCCCCACCCCCGGTGACACAGGCCCGCACCCGCGCGCGGCTGGGGGAGGCGGGGTCCACCTGCCCGAGGCCCCGCACGGCGAACTACCCCTGCGACAAGAACGACCTAGGGAGGAGGCGAGCCAGCGGGCTCCGGACAGCAGGACCGGACGCGGCCCGCCCCTAAGGTCCCCGCGGCGACCCTCCCCCGGGCTCGGAGAGGCCCCTCGGCGGGCAGGGCGCCCCGACTCTCGCGGGGGATCTGCCCCCCCCCCCACTCCGCGACGGCCCAGCCCGGCCCGCCCCCTCGCGCGGCTCCCCCGGCCCGCCCGCGCCACCCCGCCCCCGCCCCCCGCCAGCGTGCGTGACGTGTCCCCGCGGCGTGACGCGGCGCGGCGCCCGGGATGGGGAGCGCGCGGGGGCGGGGCGACGGCCGCGGCGGAAGTCGGCGTCTGCGGAGACGAGAAGGACGGGGGCGCGGCCCAGGAGGGGAGCCCGGCCGGACGGCACCGCCCCGTTTCCCGCCCCCTGCCCTGAGCGGAAGTGACGACAGCGGCCGCCGAGGTCACTTCCTGCTGGGGTGGATGAGGAGGAGCCGGAGACGCCGCGGAGGAGACCGGAGCGAAGACGGGCCGCGCCGGGGAGAGGTGAGCCCCGGCCTCGTCGCCGGGCCTTGGCGGGCCGACTCGGAGCCTCGCGGGCGGCATCCCCGGGGTCGGGCCGCCCAGCGGGCCACGCACAGGCCCGGCCGGGCCGCCGGCAGCGCGGGGGCGGCAGGGCCCCGGGGTGTGAGGGGAGCGGGAGCGCGTTCGTGTGGTGGCTCCGCGGGGCCCCGGGGCGAGGCCGGCTTGGCCGGAGGCAGGAGGGAGACAGGCTCCGGGGGCCGGGACCCCGCAGCCGCGGGGCCGCAGCGCCGGCCTCGGCGCGCCTCGCCCTCCCGGGCGGGCCGCGAGCTGTGGAAGGGCGAGGGCCCGAGGAGGTTGCAGACGTGCGACGAGCGGCCTCGCGGGGACTCTGTGGGCGGCAGGGAGAGGCGTCTCCGGGCTCCTGCGAGGGGGCGATCGGGGAGCCGGGGGGCCGGGAGGAAGGTTCCTGGCCAGGTCCTTGCCGCGGCGGGACTTGCACCCCCGAGTCTTGCGGTTGGAGGGCATTCCTGCGGCAGAATGGGGGCCCCGCGTTCCGACGGAGCGATCCGGGGCTCAGAGTCCGGGGCAGCTTCCTGGAGCGGTGGAGAGCAGTGTTTTTCCTCCGTCGCGGTCGCGGAGATGGGAGCAGCCCGGAGAGGAAGCGCTGGCCTCTGAGCTCTGAGGCCTTGTTATTGTGTATCTTGTGTGTGGGACTGCGTGTCTGTGTTTGTGTCTGTTTTCTCCTTCCTTTGGGGTGTTTCTGTCGCCCTCGTTCCCTGGTCGTTTTATAGACTGAAACTTACTGATTATCCTAACGTATATGGTGAGAAAAAGAGCTCGAAGGACCTAGAGGAATTCTGGTTAGATGAAATTTCCAAGATCGGGAACTCGCCCCCACCCCACCCCACCCCACCCCGAGGCCATTGAGGCACCTACATTCCGGCCTTGAGCGCTCTTGTTGATGTGGGTGCTGCGGCCCTGTCATCCACCCTGGGGAACGGAGAGTGTGGCCCTGCCCCCTCCTGCCCGCATCTCCCTGAGGCAGCTTCACCCCTCCCTCCTTTTTGCTGAAGGGTTGACCGACACAAAGCTGCTTGCTGCCAGGAACAGGAAACTTATCGAGGAGCCCTAAGTCTGGGTGGAATTAGTTCAGATCAGCCAGACTCCTCCACCTCCCCAACAGAAGCTTCTCAGAAATGCCCGCCTTCTCCCCTCCCCGTTAAAGGGAGAACATGTAAAAATACCTCTCCAAGTAACGTAACTGTACATGTGGTGTGTTTACTTCCTGTATCCCACGGTGTTTTTCAAGAAGGAGGGGGCAGTCTCCGACTGGGAGGAGTTTCCTTCTCCCGTCTCATATAATTCGAAATAAATCAAAATCAGATGTTTTCTTGAGTGGCACAGGGACTTGGATTTTTTTCACCCTTTTAAACTGGTACATCTGGGTGAACTCAGGCATGTGTGTCTTGGCATCTGGGCCTGTCTGGTAATCGAAGAGAACGGTTTGGCTTGTTTTGGCTGCCTCTCTGGACCCATTTCACGGCACTCTTCCTTTTTTTTTTTTTTTTTTTTTTTTTTTTTTTTTTTTTTTTTTTTAACATCTGAAGGGCCGGTCTGGGGGAAGAAAGCAAATACTAAAGACGGTGTTTGCACTTTGTGGTTTGAAGTCAGGTGAGAGGTAATTATGGCCTTTGAAGCCAATGACCCGAGGACCATCATTCGATGACTTGGGGATTAGCAGTTTGGAGGTGACCTATTCGAAAGAAAGCGGGTTACATAAGGAGGGAAGACAGGGAAGGAAGGTGGGGGAAAGGCTGTGCCGGAAAACGTTGGGAGGATAATAAACAAATAGCACCTTAAAGTAATTGATGTGGCTTGTGTCTCTCAGCAGGAGGGTGAAAATGAAAGCAGGCTGTAGCATCGTGGAAAAGCCAGAAGGAGGTGGAGGTGAGCAGAAGTTAATCATCTCTGATGTACCTGGAACGTTCCTCCCGGCGTTCCTTTTCTCTCCACTGGGGCTCTGTTCACAGATGTCAGGCTGTGACCAGACGGTCTGACTGGGTGGATACTGCCGGCACAGTTGTGGGCTTGTTTCTTATGAAAGCATATTTAACGTGTCTGGTCACCGCACCTTTATCCCGGGCTTGAGTCTCCTCCCTGTTGGAGACACAGCTCCACCCTGGGGGAGGGGGCAGGGTAAGGGGTCTTTCCGCTCTATTTTCCTAAAACGTTAGTTTGTCTTTCCCGTTTGTTTCTGTTGGAACTCTCATGCCCTCGTGGAAAGTAGGTGTGAGATTTAGTAGCGTAGGAAAAGGCGACAGGTTGGGACACCTTGGTGCACCGGTCCGGCTCTAGCAGATCAGATGATTGCCCCAGGGAAGGTGACGCGCCTTTGCTCTCCCCTCCCCTGTTGTGTCAGCCCCAGCTGACCGAGGGGGTGTTTATGGCATGTTTGCACAGCACTCCTGAGATTCTGAGCGTCGGGGTGCGAGGTCGGGGATACTGATAGGTGTGTGCCCGACTCCTGACTACCTTGATCTTGCCCTTTTCACGTTAAAGGGTATCAGTTTCCCGACTGGGCCTACAAAACAGAGTCGTCCCCAGGCTCCCGGCAGATCCAGCTGTGGCACTTCATCCTGGAGCTGCTGCAGAAGGAAGAGTTCCGCCACGTCATCGCCTGGCAGCAGGGGGAGTACGGCGAGTTTGTCATCAAGGACCCGGACGAGGTGGCCCGCCTCTGGGGCCGCAGGAAGTGCAAACCACAGATGAATTACGACAAGCTGAGCCGGGCCCTCAGGTGAGGGAAAGGATTCCCAGATCCACGGTTTGAAGAGATTGGAAGGAGACGAAGCAGTTGGGTGAATGTTGGATAGAAAGGGTATCAGGTGGTAAGAGACGGCTCTATCGAAGTGAATAGCAACGTGTGGCTTTAAAGTGGGAGTATAAGCGCTTCTGGATCTGAGTAGCACAGGCACAGGAGGGAAAGGCATATCTTTGGTCATATGTAGGAGGGATTCCAGCGTGGTTGGCATCGGATCCTGACAGACAACCGAGTCCGCTCTGCAGTGGGCGAGGGTGTGTGGCGAAACATGGATTGGAGCTCACTTAGAATCCAAAGGATGAGTTTAGACTTCCCTGTTAGAGGTTGGTTAGACTTTCTCTCTTTAGGCTTTCCTAGAAGAAACAGAAAAGTGAGGCAAGCACACGGGAGGAGGGTTCGCTGGATGGCAGTGACCTCACCTTTCAGCAGCCATATCTGGGAGCTCCGTTGTCGGTCCAGAGGTCGCTCCAGCAGGTCTAAAGATTGACCACTTCAAGGTTTCTTGGGTTCTTTTTTTCTCCCCTTGTCAGTTTTTACATCTCATAACCCGTTAGCCCTCCAGGGGCCAGAAGGTAGGTTATGACCCGTGCTGCTGAATAGATGCGACGCCAGAGGCTCCGGGTCCGTTGAAGCCCCTGCCTCTCTTCCTTCGTAGCGACCTTGAGCGTCAAATCTGTGGCAGCTGTGCTGGAGCCGCTCTCATCCTCGTGAAAGTGAGGCAGGCCAGGCCGACAGCAGTTTCCCAGATCAGGGTACACGACTGTTTGACCTGCCACCATCAAACGGTTCTGCGTTTCTGTGTCTGCGCTTTGCGCTCAGGTCTCCAGACTAGCCTTATCAGGTCTCCCAAGAGACCAGTCTGCCCCCACCTGGGCAAGGCGGCGACATACAGTGGGATAGGAAGGAAACAGAGAATGGAACTGAAAGTGTAGAGCGATGGACGACAAAATGTGGCTGGGGCTGGGATAGGCGTTCAGGATCTGAGAGTGCGATTGTCTTTGTAAAGCCCTAGCCAGGCACTAGAACCTAGTTTGAAAATGGAACGGGAAATGGAAGCTCTTAGGTCTCCCAGCCCTAACCTGAAGGCCAGGCTGCGGAAGGATAGTGACGTTGCCACGTAATTTAGAGCAAGAACCGTTTGTCTCGGTGGTTACCTAAGTGTATCAAGAACTGTCAGTAGCTAGAAGGTAAATTGACATGTATTCCTATTTTTACAGATACTATTATAACAAGAGGATCCTTCATAAAACAAAAGGGAAAAGATTTACTTATAAATTTAACTTCAACAAGCTGGTGATGCCTAACTACCCATTCATCAACATCCGGTCAAGTGGTAAGAAGCAGACTGTTCTGGGGGGCAGGGGCCGGGGGGGATGAATTTTGAATTGAGAAAGGATTTTAAAAGCCCAAGTCTAAGACCTGGCATGTTGAAGGATTTTTAGAAGTGCTGAAGTCAGGTGGATTGCCTCCAGGGTCTTGTTCAGGTTTCCCTATTTGTCCCGTACAGGGAGTGACAGCCTCTGCAGCCTCAGAAGAGGTGTGTTTAGTTGTGTCTTTGGTTCCCTTTTCTACATGTTATTTGTATCTCCCAGATATTCTTGCTCTGTCTTCTTTAAGAACTATGTTCCACAGGTCTGTGTTCATCTTTCAGGTCAGAACTCAGAGTGTTAACACCCTGCCCAGAGGCTCTTTCATAGACGAGGGCCTGTTTCTACAAACACTTCCGATTTTCTATGAAACTACCAAGCTCTCCCTTATCGAGTGAATATCATCAAAACCACAGCATCCTTAATCACAGAAGGGGAGGTTCATATGTTTGCAGTGAAAAGCAGGGTCTTTGATCTGCACTAGCAACTCCTCAGAGACTAAGATCTGGGGTTGTTTGACCTTCTTTCCTCTTACGTGCAGCAAGGCTCCCTCTAGACTCTCCTCTAACCACTTTCCATCACCACTCCTCACGAAGAGTTGAGGTCTGCCTCTGCCCGTGCAGAAGGCACCCTCTTAGAACGGGTTTGCTTTTGTTTTGTTTCAGATGGAAGTCTTATCCCTGTCCAAGAAAACAGATTGTATTTAGTTTCTGACCAGCCCATCAATACTGTGTTTTTGTGGAGTTGTGTGTTAAGGCAAAGAAATCTGATTGTAATTCTGCAGATTCTGAGTTCTCAAAGTTGGAAGAAACTTGAAAAATCAGAGCGGGGGTGTGGCCGGGAGAATATACTGCTGAGATCCATTGTAGATAGGTGATTACTACACACAACAAGTTAGGGCAGTTTTAGCTTGACTCTCCTATCGGTAAAGTCCTGTCTCTCCTGTAGCCACTCCCTCCTATCCCTGGGGCATGCGCTTAAAAAAAAAAAAAGTGGTATTGGAATGCATCTCTCTAATTACAACCTGTTTTCTTTCCTTGTGCCTGAGGGAGAGGTGTTAGGAAATCAGACCTGTTCTAGTCACTGGAATCTTGTTTCCTCTGTTTTCGCTCCTGTCCCCTTCTGCGTACCTAAGGGAATTGAGACTATGGATGGGTAGTACACCAACAATTTTGAAGAAAATGTTGGTGTTCCATACCTCCTGCCTGAAAAAAGGTTCACCGCTTTTGTTTGGACCCACTTTTTCCTGTTGAAAACCCTGAAGTCCAGCCAGCCACTTGAAGAGCCTGGAATGGGACACATCCATTAGCCCTTGGGAGTTATATGCTTTTCCGGGGCAGGAAAATCGGGCGCCTCACTCTGTGAAGTCTCTGGTGTGCTAGCCCAACAGTACCGGCCTAGCACAGCCTATTCTCCCTGATGAAAGCAATCGGACCAACCTTGATCCTTAACTAAGCTCAGGACCCTGATCGAATGAAAAGTCACAGGGAAAGGAAAAGAGTATACATTTTGTTTGTGTATACCACTTGGTTGCATACGTCCTGGGTACAGATAACTCCAAAGAACTGGAGTCATCAGTTCATAAAGGACCTTTACCCAGACCAAATGTTGTTTCAGGTTTAACTTTTATGGTGACGGAGAAATGTAACATTTATTGAACAACTGCTTAATGGAGGTACTTCTGCTGGGTGTGTTTATGAGTTCTGTCATTGAACTCTCCCAGCCTACTAAACTATACATCTCCAGATTCACATCTTACAGATGATAAAATGACGGATGACGGCAAAGTCAGAGATTGATGAGGGCAGGTTGAGTAGAGTTATTGTACAGAGTTGTTGAATAGTTTCTCGGGAAACAGTTCCTGAGAGACTGAGCTATTGACGCTCACTCTTGTTTATTATTAATAGGTCATACTTTCCTCCCCCAAATTGGGATTCATTCGTTTGCTCAACAGATAACGTGTTAAGTCCTGAAGACAAAAAGAAAAGATTACGGAGGAGTTCTTTCCCTCAAGGAACTTAAAATTTAGCGGGAGAGATCAGATATATGAGGTCTAGCACGATTCGGAGTAACGGTGTGAAATGTGATAAGCACTCTCCGTAGCAGAGCCCTGTGGATTTTGATTCTGGAGGTCAGACGGGTCACGTCCAGATGGTGGCGATATGTGTGTGCTTTTAGGAGACAGTAGATGCTGATGGTAACATACCCAAATAATACAGAAACTTAGAGTGAAAAGCAAAGTGAGCGCTCTCTTCCCTTCCTGGCAGTCCTCGCTGTTGACAGTTTAGGGTACGGTGCTTAACATGTGGGTGGCGTCAGAAGTACTTCTACGTACAGCATTTCATGTTTATCTTGAAAGCGTGCTATGAAATACGTTATCGTATATGTGTCTTTTCACGTTTACTGTCTTTGCATCAGAAACATTGGGAAGATGCAGAAGGTACTAGTGAAAATGGTTACCTGTCAGGGAGGGGGGTGGGCAGGACAGGCCATTCCAAGGAGGGATTTGAGAGCTCTCACTCTGTGCCTCCCCACCCCCAGCCTGGGTGTTTACAGTTCTCTTTATTTTGGAAAACTTTAAACCTATGGAAAAAAAATTGCAAAAAATAGAACGGTGATTCCTCCATCTAGATTCACTAATGGTCGACGTCGTTGCCACATTTGCTTTTTCTCTCTTTTTTTTTTTTAAGTTTATTTTTGAAAGAGAGATTGAGAGAGAGAAGGCTCTGTCAGCGCAGAGCCTGATGTGGGGCTCAAACTCACCAGCGAGTCTTTTTGAGGTTAAGTTGCAGACAACACGACATTTCTCCCATGTTCCCCCCGTAGGTCCAAGGACCTTCTCTTCCACAACCACAATAACATTAACACACCCAGGAAATAAGACATTGCTCTAATGCTCTTGTCTAACATATGGTACGTAATCAAACTACATGTCTTTTACAGTTTTTATTTTTATTTTTTTTTTCTTTTTTTAACGTTTTTTATTTATTTTTGAGACAGAGAGAGACAGAGCATGAACGGGGGAGGGGCAGAGAGAGAGGGAGACCCAGAATCGGAAACAGGCTCCAGGCTCCGAGCCGTCAGCCCAGAGCCCGACGCGGGGCTCGAACTCCCGGACCGCGAGATCGTGACCTGGCGGAAGTCGGACGCTTCACCGACTGCGCCACCCAGGCGCCCCTACAGTTTTTATTTTTAAACGATGATTACCGTGTAGTAAACAAATTACTCGTTGTAACAAATAGTTAACATAGGTAGCTGTGTGCCAGTACTGTCCTAGGGACTTTATAAAAATATTAAACCTTCTACTTACTATTTTTTTTAAGTTTTTTATTTTCATTTATTTTGAGAGATAGAGAGCAAATAAGGGAGCGACAGAGAGAGAGAGACAGAATCCCAGGCGGGCTCTGTGCTGTCCACACAGAGCCCGACTCGGAGCTCGATCTCACGAACCATGAGATTATGACCTGAGCTGAAATCAAGAGTCAGACACTTAACTGACTGAGCCACCGAGGTGCTGCAACCCCTCTAGTTTTTATAACATGAGGACTAGTCCTTTTACTATCCATTTTACAGGTAAGGAAACTGAGGCACAGAAAGATGAGTAGATTATCCAGAGTCACACAGCTAATAAGTAGTAGGGCGAGGGTTTGAAAGTAGGCAACGGTCCTGTTATTTCCATCTTGCAAAAGGGAGTTAAAAGCCAGTTGGTTACAGGTCACAAGGTAGAAGGTGCCAGACCTGAGATTCAATGTCTTTTTTTATTTTTTTTAATGTGTATTTATTTTTGAGAGAGGGAGAGGGAGACAGAGTTTCCAGAATGGGCTGTGCACCATCAGCACAGAGCCCGATGGGAGCTTGAACTCATGAGCTGCGAGATCAGGCCCCGAGTCGAAGTCGGACGTTCAACTGACTGAGCCACCCAGGCGCCCCCAGAACTGAGATTCAAACCCAGATTTTCCAGCCTTGCCACCCAGATTTCATAGTGGCTCCTCGAAGGCGGTCTTGTTCTAAAGCAGTGTTATTCAAAGCGTTTTAAGCAGCAAGCTCAGTTTTTCAAACAAAATCTTAGATTTGTTCTCTCAGCACATCTACCCCATAGAAGAGTGTTGCTGCTACTCAGCGTGGGAGGCGAGGGCCCATAGTGCTGCCCCAGCACGTGTGTTCTCTGTTCTTATTGCAAATCAGCATACCTTAGCCTGTGTGGAGAAGGAAGTAGAAGTTAAAAAAAAAAAAAAGACTGTCTAGGAGACAGGACCTTCCTCCCTCCCTGCCGCTCCCCAGAACACACCTTCCAAACACATAGAAGGAGCTTTTTTGCTTTTCGGTACATGTGCTCTTAATACAAAATTAAGACGCAAATGAGTCCAAAAGAGAATTTTAGCCACTAATAGGCTGGTAGAAGAGATCCTTTTGGCCTGAGACGACCTTGATGCTACTCGGATTGTATATACAAGGTCATCTACCAGTTTTTCCAGTTGTAAGATTGAGTTACTGGCTTTAGGGGAAAAAGGCCCTACGGAGCCGTTTCCGCGGAACTTCGGTTTCGGAAATGCTACTCTGGCACAGTTCCTCAGTCGCGTGTGCCTAGAAAGCCACAGTGCACAGCCCGGCCACCTGTAGAGTCCTGGCTGAGGATGGCCCATGGTGTCAGCAACGGAAGGGGGCAACTGATGGGGGCGCTTTCCGACCACACCAGGCCTTACACCCTCTTGTTTCTTCTCCTTGGTCTGGTACTTTCATTCACTTGGCTTTTCTTATTTTTTCCTTCTCCCGTATCTCCGCCTCAAGAGTGTAGAAAGCCCTTCTGACATCATCACTGATAGAAGCCACTGGTACCTCCCAGGGGCCCAAAGGGTCTCTGAGGCCTCAGATGGCATCCCTTTCCTCTGACTTGTTTATAGAAGGACCTTGGGGGGAGTTGAGAACTCGCAGGCCTCTGAGGCTGATGTTCAGTGTGGTGTTGGTTTTTGCATCAGTTAAAGTTTCGGTACCAGCAGGCAGACGTGGGAGAGGGGGTGGTAGGTCCTCCGTTTTCTCCCAGCCTCTTCAGTGCTTGAAAGCAGGATGGGAACGGAGAGCATTATATGGAATTTGTTAGAGGAAAATAGATTTACAGACATCAAAAAATACTTGAATCTCCGTAGTGATTGTGTATCAGAAATGACAAAGGATCTACCACAGCAGCTCACCTTAGTAAACACGTGGCCTTTTCTTTTTTAAGCTGTTTTTGCTCTTAAATATGGTCTTGTTCGTGACCTTGTATGTGAGGTGCAGAGTCTTTGGGCTTTTAATGCATTGCTTTACATACATGTCCTTTCCAGTTTTGTTAGTGTTTGATTTGCTCGCTTGTTTTATTGATACAGCCCAAACTATGAAAGTGAAAAAGAGGGGCACCTGAGGGGCTCAGTACATTTTTTTATAAAAATAAAAAAAGACTCTTTGCAAAGCTGAGAATTGCAACAGGTGATACACGCACAGTAGTTTGAGTCGCCGAGGAGAAGGCTCGTGTGCCCATCTGTGCGTCCCGCTGACCCAGACTGGGCCCCGACTAACCCGTTGACCCCCGGCTGCTTTATTACATCTAGTTGCAAACAACGGGGAGTCCCCACCGTGGTGGACATGATGTTGGAGGACAGACAAATAAGAAATGTGATTTCGGACGCCCGGCGGGCAGGAGGCTAGGGGAGCCCACAGCAGCCGCCTCCTGGGGAGGGAGCTGAGCTGCAGCTGCTGGGGGGGGGGGGGGGGGGGGGGGCGGGGCAGAGCACGTGCTTCCTGCTGTGAGGAGCTGTAGACGCCCCCCCCCCCCCCCCCCCCCCCCCCGTGCTGCTTATCAGGCTGAGCGTGCCGGCGGTGGGTGACCAGTCCTCTAAAGTGGCCTTTGTCTCCTCCACCCCCACAGGTGTGGTCCCCCAGAGTGCGCCACCAGTGCCGACGGCCTCTTCCCGGTTCCATTTCCCCCCCCTGGACACCCATTCTCCGACGGGCGACGTGCAGCCCGGGCGGTTCTCCACCGGCTCCCTCGCCGCTTCTGGCCAGGAGTCCGGTAACGGCGCCGAGAGAAAGGCGGAGCTGCCGGAGCTGGACGACGGCTCGGCCGCCGACTGGCGCCGGGGCGTGGACCTCCTGTCCTCACGGAGTGCCGTCGGTGCGGGAGGAATCGGCCATCAGAAACGCAAGCCGGACATCATGCTTCCTCTGTTCACCAGGCCCGGGATGTACCCTGACCCCCACAGCCCCTTCGCCGTCTCTCCGCTCCCTGGCCGTGGAGGCGTTCTCAACGTCCCCATCTCCCCAGCCCTGTCCCTGACGCCCACCATCTTCTCCTACAGCCCGTCCCCGGGCCTGAGCCCCTTCGCCGGCAGCGGCTGCTTCTCCTTCAACCCTGAGGAAATGAAACACTACCTTCATTCTCAAGCCTGCTCCGTGTTCAACTACCACCTGAGTCCGCGGACATTCCCCCGTTACCCGGGCCTCGTGGTCCCGCCTCTGCAGTGCCAGATGCATCCTGAGGAGTCGGCCCAGTTTTCCATCAAGCTGCAGCCCCCGCCAGCTGGGCGGAAGAACCGGGAGAGGGTGGAGAGCAGCGAGGAGTCCGCCCCCGTCACTGCTCCCCCCGTGGCTCCCGTCCCCCCGAGAATTAAGGTGGAGCCGGCCTCCGACAAGGATCCGGAGAGCCTCGGGCAGTTGGCGCGGGAGGAGGAGCGCTCCCAGGAAGAGGGCCCTGTGCCGGGCAGGACCACGGAGGAGGAGAAGGGCACCCTCTTTGCCCGCCCGGCTGTGCCGGTCTGGCCCTCCGCACCCGTCGGCACCCCGAGCGAAGAGCCCCTAGAGGTGGCTGAAGACAGTGAGGACAGGCCTGGCAGAGAGCCCAACGCGCCTGAGAAGAAAGAAGACGCCCTGATGCCCCCCAAGCTCCGGTTGAAGCGGCGTTGGAACGATGGCCCTGGAGCCCGCCAGCCCAGTAAGAACGGCGCGGCCCTCTGGAGGGGGCCGGGACCCCGGGGCTTGGCCGCGGCCGCCGACGCCTAGAACTGGCGGGGGGTCGGGGACCGTTTGTACTCTAGTCACACGCGTCCGTGTATTTATGTAGCGAGATGGGGGGTGGGGGGTGGGGGGAGGGAGTTAGACTGGTTTGATCATTCTAGGGGCATAGACTTGTATTTTTATGTTTGGGGGACGGGATGGGCATCTTCTGTTGTAAATTAGGTGGGGTATGAACACTTTCCCTGGTGAGTAGCACGCGGGGAGGTCGATGAACTGAGAGGAGGAGGGGCCTCCGCTTCTTGGGGAGGCTCACACTTCCCGACAAACTCTCTCGGGGGCCTCGCTACGCCTGGCCCCGTCTAGTTCAGGTTCCAGACTTCTTTTCTATTGTATTTATATATGGAAAGCCATTAATGAATTTCTTTTGCTCTGAGAGATACACGTAAAAGGGAATAGGGCGTGATCAGGAGGGTGAGTGGGGAGAGCCCATTCATACTATGGGTGTCGCCTGAGATGTTTCTGTATAATTATTTCAGGGGAGGAATGAGATAACCTGTCTTACTGGGACGGGGGGGCGTGTTCAGATGTTGCTTTTTTCCTCTTTTCCTTTGTTGTTGTTGTTTGGCGTTTTTTCCTTTGCTTTAAAAAAAAAAAACGTTTGCAGGAAACATGAGACGTTCGCGCCGGTCACAGGCGGGGGTTGGGGGTTCCACAGGGGTGGGGCCGGGGGCCCCACTGCAGGTTTCTCAGACTTACCCCTGCTTCCCGTAGTGAGGAGCCGTGAGGAGCTGTAAACTCTGGTTCAGGGAAGCAAGAAGAGGGCGGGAGGACATAACCCAATGCCTTTAAAAACAAAACACATACAAAAATGATCTTCATCTTTCCTTCTCCATCGTGGGTTTGGAGAGCCAGGCTGCAGCGTGGCCGTGGGCGCGCCGAGCATCACGACGTGGGAGATGTCTTTGCGTTGCGTCTGGTTCTCTGGCTGTTTCTTAAGTCGAGCCTTAACAATGAGCATACTTTCACCTGATACGGGTCTGTCGGCAGAAGCCCAGAGAAGGGCACGGACAACTTTGCAGACAAGCCAGGAGCGTCGAAACAGGGTTAAGTTTCGAGTTGGCATTTAGTTGTTCCCCTGAGCGTCACCGGGACGGGAAGCAGGACGGCGGGATTGTGGGCGACAAGGGACAGGTGATACCTGGAAATTCAGAAGGTAGCCGGGGTGCGAGTGGATGTCGGCGGAGACTGAAGGGCGAGGCGGGCGGAGACACAGAAGGCGGCCAGATGCCAAGAGCCTGGGGGGAGCGCGGGAGTTGGTGTCCGTCTTGTCGTGGGGTGCCGTTCCTGGCGTACCCATTTCCCTAGATTGTTCTAATCCTCCTGATCAGCTGGCCGTCCCCCCGCCCACCCCCCCCCCCCCCCCCCCCCCGTCCCGAGACTCCAGTTTACAGATGGCGAGGAGCGGTTTCTCCATGGGGAATCCCCTTCCCTCGGCACGAAGGAACGGGAAAGTACTGCTCTTAAATGAAGTGAGAGAGACCTGACTGGGGGCAGAGAGAAGCCACAGCCACCCGCGTGCACACACGCGTAACTGCGAGGTGTGCCGAGATGCCGGACCGGCTCGCGTCTGCCCAGCGTCCAGGAGGCGGGGAGAGAGGAGATGACTCCCCACCCGACAGAGGCAGGGAGCGGGCACAGGGACGCTGTCTAGGAAGTGGCGAAATCCCTGACTGCACCTTAGCCTGAGGAAACTGTATACTAAGAAGCATTCAAAGGTTGTCTTTTAATGGGAGGGGGGGAGGGTCTTTTTTAAAAGAGTGCATGCGGGAGGGGCGGGGGAAGGTCAGAGCAGGTGAGTGGGTTGGTAGGTGGCTTGGGATGTCTTGAGTCCATCGTGCTATTCTCTGGCAGGTGTCCTCGTTCAGATTTCCAAATAGTGACTTGTCTTTCCCTAGGAAGGGCTCAGGAGAGTGGTCTATCAACTCAGGCTTTGGTCAGGCTGCAGAGGGCTCCCCGTTCAGCCTCCTTGGGGTTGGTTATGTTTTTGTCCGTTTCTTTCTCTGCACCTCTTACCTCGGATCAGAAAGCAAGCCCAGGCAGGTGGAGGAAGGATCTCTGCGTGGCATTGCCCAATCTAACCAGGGTGGCTGGCCGGCCCCCCTCCCTGTCCATGAGAGGGGGGGGCCAGCACGTGTCGGTATGAACTCAGGAATAGAAACTCGAGGCCTTTAAAATAAGAGGGAGGAAAATCCGTGATGCATACCTGGAAACCCCTGGAACCCAAGTGCCAGAATTAATTCCTAGATGCTGCTTCTGTGTGAACAAAAAGTCACCGCTTTTACACTTGAAAAAACACACTCGAAAAACGTTCAACTCCATGAGAAATGTTTTTTGGCTTTAAGAAATTGTTTGGTGTTTACTGTTTTCTTTGGCTGCCATTCCTCTGGTAAATCGTTGGTTGATCTGCACTGTGCGCGGGCTGGCGTCGGGGAGGGCCCTCCTACAGAGCCAGACTTGCTCAGGAAGGGGACCGGGAACGGGAAGTCATCGACATTTCCCGGGGCAGTGGGGTGGGAGGTGCCTCCTCACCCCAGGGGACCCATTCCGGCAGGCACCCGTCTCCCTGGCCCGGCACAAAGCCAGTCCTAGCTCTTTGCGCCGCATTTCACCCCTGTCCCGCAGCAGGCGGGGAAAGGGGGACGAGACCGGGCCTGTTTCTCCCGTTCCCCCCACGTTTTGCTGCGCCAAACCTTTCGGACTTTGCAGATCTACGTCTTGGATTTCATCAGTCAAGAACTCGTTCATGCAAACAGTTTGCTTTTCTGACTATAGAGGGAACAGTAGTGGTCTCCCAAGGGCATCCGGCGCTGCTGAGCTCCTCCTCCTTTTTTAAAGGATGGCTAGGTGTGTAGCAGGCGACCCACCAGGTCCCTTCACCCCAGTTTTCAAGCTGCACTGCGTTAAACCCAGCTCGCCAGCCGACAGGGAGACGCCGCGCCCTAGTCCTCTGTGGGCCAAGAGACCCTGCGAAGCATTAAAAAGTAGTTGAAGTACATCACTTCTCACCAAGCGGGTAGTCGGTTGGCTGTTCGTCCCTTGTTTTGGGGGTTTTTTTAATTTATTCCATAATTATGTTTGTACTTTTTATTTTGTAAAGGGTAATGGAACATACGTTTTAAATTTGCTTAGAAGAAAATTTTTGACCCATTCTTTCGTGAGCAGTTCTCTTTCTCGTTTCGGTGGGGTGGGGGGAGTCACGGCTCATTCGTTCCGACATAGCTAAGCATTCTCTGAGTTACAGAATTGCGAGGCAGGGATCTGGGAGTGAGGCGCTCACGCGTGGGGGAGGACTTCTAGGCGTGGCTGCAGCAGAACCAGCGTGCATGTGTGCGTACGTGTAAGTAACCGCCTCCATCGTGCAGTGCCTTTTAGACGTTCCTCTTTCTATAAAGTCTTCAAATTTTTGCATATATATTATATATATATATATGATGTAATGTTATAGAAATATATGTATAATATACATATTTTTTCCAGGGGTATCTGATAGCTCTGTATTTTGTTATGGAAGTTGAAAGAGAAAAAGTATTTTACCTCAGAAATTAAAGTTAAATAAAAAAATACTTTTAAGTAACGCCTGCGGGGTGTCGGTGGTGTTGACGCGCCGGGGCGGTCGTGGCAGAGAACTCGCCGAGCCGCGCCCGCTCACCCTCCCTGCCGCACGCGTCCTCACGGGGTGCCAGCGCGGTGACGGGCAGGTCTTTTAACCGCCTCGGGGGCTGTCGAAACCCCGGCGGCAGCGGCTGCAGCCAGACGAAGGACACCTGACGCCGGGGACACGAGTTCGTGGGGGGAATTTTGACCTCGGGATTGTTTGGAGGGTCCGGTGAGAGTCTGTGGCAGGGGCGCCCGCCGACTCAGCCGGTGGAGCCTCCGGTTCTTGATCTCGGGGTCGCGAGTTCAGGCCCCACGTCGGGCCTAAAGCTGACTTTAAAAAAAGGGAAGAAGTGCACGGCGAAGCTGGCCCCGTAGGCCGCGGGCTGTGCTGTGCGATTCCGTTTCTACGAAGCGTCCGGGAGAGGTGAGTCTGGAGACGCAGCCTGGCTGAGCGGCTGCGAGGAGGGCAGCGTGACTGTGACCCCTCGCGCGTTCCCAGAGGGACAGGAGCGCTCTGCAGTTGGCGGCGGGACTCGCACGACGATCTGATAAAGCCCGCAGGATGGCGGTCGCTGCGAAGGGGTGAACCCCGTGGCTTGCGGTTGTACCTCCGTGAAGGCGGTTTTGTTAGCTTGTGGTTCCTCGGCAAGCTGGCTCCGGTTCCGGGGAAACCAGCGGAAGATGACCATCCGGAGGCAGGAGGGGAGCCCGTGGGATGTCGAATGTCCTGCCACACCGCCTGAGAAAGATGGTGCCACGCCCTGTAATCTCGTCGCGCCCCCCCCCCCCCCCCCCGAGCTCCCCACGTTCGCAGAAGCCCAGCCAGGTGTTGGGTTTTACTTCCGCGAGAGGGTCCTGTGGGTCGGGAAGGCCCGGACATAGGAGGTGCCGAGGCCGGCCCGCAGAGCCAGGGCGGATCGCAGGAGGTCTCAGGAGGGGCCTGGAGGTCTCACGTTCTCCCGGGCCGGCCGCGGCCACACCCTGTGTCTAACAGGAGTCGGGGCCGGCCGCCGAGCGTGGCAGTCCCGGCCTCGAGAGCCCCCCCCCCTCCCCGAGCCTGCTGGCACCCCTGCCCATGGAGAGCAGGGGAAGGGACAGTGACGAAGGTGGCTGCTCGAGGCCGGAAGCAACCCGGTCAGGCTGGGAATGAGCGTGCGTGCAGACCCCGGAGCTGGGAGCCAGGCAGCCGGTCAGAACACGGTCGATCCGTCCTGTGTCGCCGCCTCCGTGCACAGAACTGGGATTGCTAGATGCCGAGCAGAGAGAGAGGTGAGCGGGGCAAGGCGGCGGGAGGGGGAAGGGAGGGCTCAGCCCCTCAGGTGGGCGGGCTCCCGGTCACCTCCCTGTCCCACGCGCAGCCCCGCACAAAGCCTGCGTTGTAACCAGAGCAGTCGCCCGAGCCGGGCCTCCTGGCGTCGGCTCCTTTAAACACCCTGTGAGGCAGGTGCCGCTAGCTCCCATCGTGCCGAGGGGACACCGAGTCGCGCTGTTAACTGGTGCGGCCCCCGTGCGAGCCCCGCCCGTGCGCTCAGCCTCTCGGCCCTGCTGACCGAGGACACCCTCTTTTCCTCCCCCTGCCCCTGGCCGGTGACATCTCATCCCTCAGAAGTCCACTCGCACGCCGCCGCCCTTCCCTGGCTCCCCCGAGGCGTCCCGTTGCCCCCGTGCCGGCCTCTGAACCACGGCCTCGCGCTGCCACCGGTGCCGTCGGTCTGGCCGCTGACGGGATGGTGGAGAAGCCGGGGGCCGGCACGTTGCCAAACCCCGAGGATGCTTGACAAGCGTTTGCTGGACAGACGGGAAGCAAGAGACGCACGATGGGTGTTCGCCTGGGAGAGGGGACACAGGCCTGGGATACAAGGACAGGCTAAGGGACGAGGGGACAGTGGCACTCGGCGGCATACGGTGTCTCTGTGACGAGCTTCCGGGCCCGGAGGAGTCCCCGTGCGGAAGGCACTGTGCCCTGCGGCTCCCTCTCCCCCTGCCTCTTCACACTCTGTCTCCTCCCCCTGCAGCTGAGCCCCCCTCCCGGCAAACCTGCCTCCCCCCGGGGCACCGACACGTGTGTGCTGCAAACTCACGCCCACGTGGAACGTGAGCCGGAGGAAAATGAACCGAGACCCCTCCCACTAGGCTGCTCCCTAAATAGCCCAGCGGGGTCTTTCCCTTCTCGCCCCTTTGGCCAGGATTGACTCACACATTCCAGCTTCACTCACTTGCCCCCGACCCTACAGAAAGAAAGTTTTAAGGGTGTGCGAGAAGGCAGCTAAAAATCCCCAGAAGGCCTGCTGTGTAGACAGCCCCCCCTCCGGCATCCCCTCCCAGTCGTGGTCCTGTGGCCAGCTGTGCTGAGCCCCAGAGGAGGGGAGGTGAGCTGGCGCTGGCCTTGCCCCCACAGCCGCCCCCCCCCCCCTGCCGTTTTCCTGGCTAGGACATGGGCAGGTTACAGAACCTGCCTGTGCCTCAGTTTCCCTATTTTGTGGAGACCGAATGATGCACACAAAGCACTTAGTACTCAACATCATTTGTTGTAAAGATTTTATTTTTAAGTCATCTCCACACCCAACGTGGGGCTCGAACTCACAACCCCGAGGTCAAGAGTGGCACCCACTGAGCCAGCCAGGCACCCCTCAAAATCACTCTTTTAATGAGACCGGATGTCTCCTCATTGAGGTGCGGCTCTGTCTTCACGCTCCTCTCCTCTGCAGGGCTGAGTGCCTTCTCGTCCCCCTTTGGCCCCTCGAGAGGATCCCTGGTTTGCAGATGAGAGAAAGGAGACCCGGCACGGGTGACCTGTCCCAGGCATTTAAACAGGTTTCCGGACTCCGAATCCCCAACTTGCCTCGGATCTCTGAGGCAAGAATGAACACACGGAAGGAAGTCGTGGGGGGACCCCGGCCTTGGTGTTTCTCCACTGTCGGGCCAGTCTGGAGCCCGGGAGGCTCTGGTCAGACAGGCTCCAGGGGCCGGGCTGCCTGCTGACCAGGGAGGGAGAAAGGTCGAAGATGGAACCCTTCGCCAGCGCAGATGAGCCGACCCGGAGGAGCAGTCCCCGGGGTCTCCGACCGCAGGCCTCAGGATGTGGGGACGCGTCCGGGCAGACGACGGGGTGGGATGCAGCCCGGACACTGGACTGAGCCCGGACAAGAAGCCCAGGCCTCGGCCCGCGTCGCCGCCCCTCGCCTCGGCTGGCAGGTGCCCGTCCCAGCCAACTTCTATCCAAAGGCTGGTCTGCAACCAACCTTGGTCCCAGAGAGCTAACCAGCAGGGAGGCACAGGGCCTCGCCCCAGGAGCCCTGCAGGGACCTCACCAGAGAGGGGTAGGGAGGAGGCAGGAGGGTGGAGGGACCCACCCCCCCCCCCAAGAGGCAGAGAACAGCGTTGAACCAGGGGTCCAGCGGTGGCCGGGCAGGACCCAAAGTTCCGTGTGTCGTTACGAATTGCTTCCCCTCCCCCATCCCTCCAAGTGACATAAACAGGTGAGAGGGTGGGCAGCCGGCCTCACCTGGTGTTTTGAGATGTGTCGTCTTTGTGTGACGTTTGTCCTCTTGGCAACTGGCCGAAGGAAAGGGGAGGGGAAACTGGCCGGAGGTGTTGCTCTCCATTCGTGCCACCACAGGTAACGAGGTCTGTTCACTGTCCTGCTCCCGGCCCGGCTGGAAAGCGTCTGCATCCGTGCTTATTCAAGCTCTGGCCTTCTGTCCGGCTCCGCCCGACCCCCGTGTCGAAAATAACCACCACCGTCTTGTCCAAATCCACAGACTTGCCCCCTGCAGAAAGTACTTCTGATTGTCCCCATTTTGCAGACGAAGGAAGCAGAGGTCAAGGAAGTCAAGTGAGTTGCCCAAGGTCGACTCTGCCGTCGAGGAGCCAAACCAGGACTCAGCCTGAACTTCCGACTCCGAAGTCCGTGCACCGCTCCCCCCACCCCCCGCCTCTCAGCCGTGACACACAGAGCCTAGAAGCTGGAAGGAGGGCAGCGGGGTGGCTTCAAAGAGGTCCCTGATGTCCCTAAGGGGACTTGTGGAATCAGGAATCAAGAATGCAGGGGGCTCTTCTGGAACAAGCTCCAGGCCACACGGCGCAGTCAGTTCACCCACAAAACACGTGGCGGCCCATGCGTGCCAACAGCAGGTCCCCGCTCTCTGGGGACTCCTGGTTTGGCCCGGGAAACAAGCTGACATGATGAACTGACGGTGGCCTGGTGACAGTAGCCATGCATGTATTCATTCAACTAGCCTTTCCTGAGTGCCTGCCGCATGCCAGGCTCTGTCCTGGGCTTTCAAAGTCAAATAGAGATGCTCCTTACCCACCAAGAGCTTCCCCCTGGGTGGGGTCCCCGCAGACGCAGGCCGCCCCCCACGGTGCCACCGCCTTCCCCAGCAAGCTGCAACTTTCCTGGCCCGGGGAATTTTCAGTACTGACCGGGCAGGCAGGAACTCAGGTGTTCCCACAATACTCGGGGAGTTCCCACTCTCCCCACGCCCCTTCTGGAAAGAACCAGAGCCTCGAGTGCCCCTTCTGACCCCGGGCAGTCCCCGGATGGACTGGCGCCCTTCCCTGCCAGCACCTTCACAGCCACCTTTGGAGCCGCACGCGCAGCAGCAGCAGCAGCAGCAGCGGGGGCCTCCTCCCGGCTCCTCCGGGCCCGGCCCTGACCTCCGAGTGGGGCTCAGCCTGGGCCTGGCGCACCGGGAGTGCTGGGTGGCGCTCAGCACTGGAGAGGTCAGGTCAGGTCCAAAGACAGAGGCCCAGCTCCCTCCAGTCCCGTCTGGCCGGTGGGGAAGCCTCGGTCCCTGTAAACCTGGGTCTTGTGCTCAGAGAGTCCTAAGTGATGCCCCCAGGACACAGATGCGGGCAACTGGCTCCCCAGCTGGCCTGGGGCGTGGCCCCCAGTAGGGGGAGTTGGCGAGAGACAGGGAGGCATCCCGGGCAGCAGCCTAGAAGGACTGATGCTAAGGGGGTCCGCTTGGGAGGGGAGGAGAGGGCGGTAGGGGAGGGGAACGAGGGGAAGGGAGGATCCAGGGTGCAGCCTAAGCACAGGTGGGGGCCGGCCGGAGGGGCAGGGGGTGATCCTCTGGGGGGCCAGATGCAGAGGTAGACTCAGGAATTTTCAAGGAGTGGGCAGGGGCTGCAGCAGGGAAGGGCAGGGGACCCCCCCGCCCCAGCCTCCTGCCCACAGTATTGATCTGCTAGATTACTCAATTTCACCCGTATTGATCAGGTAATTGCTTTATCTCGGGTCTCATTTGAGCTCTGCATTCTCCTGGCTTCCCCTTCTCTCTCCCTCTTGTTTTTCCTATCAGCCTGACACAGGGCTCCTTAACACAGAAAATATATATGTATATCTATATATAGATAGATAGATATAGATATATAGATATAAAGTTTGGTTAGCTTGTTGGGGGGTGGATGGAGCTCCCCTCTAGCCCCTGAATCGTCTGCTCTCCAGAAGCCCCTACTGGCTCCAGATAGTGGGCAGGTTGGCTGTCCTGAGCTCCAAGGTCCAGAAAGGAGCTGGGGAAATAGAATCCATGGGCTTCGACCTCTGTTTCCTCTTCCCGTCACCCCACCTGGCTGCCCTCCGACTGCGACCTGGAACCCCCTACTCCTTAGCCAGGCTTTGGGCATCACCAGGTCTTGCCCCCTCGCTGCCTCCTCGGGGGCCTCTTCAACGGCGGTAGCGCCCCATCGGCCCTGCCCTCTCTGCAGCCCTGTGTGGGCCCCTCTTCCTAACTCCTGCTCCCCTCAGCCTCACCCCAGCCCAGTGCCCCGCCCCCAGGGCCCAGGCAGCCTGGGGAAGGGGAGCGTGGGAAGGGTGCTCACAGCCCTCCCCCAGGGAGCCCCCCATCTGAGAAGCAACAATTCCTGGCTTCTGCAGAAGAGACAGACCCATCTGAGGACCAGACAGAAAGACCCACACAAAAGACAAAAAGACAAGGCCCAGAGGGGAGCAGGCAGTGAAGGGTCCTGGACAAGTGTCATTTTGAGCACCATCTTCCAGAGCTCGGGTCACAGACCAGCCTGGCAATGGATACAGATACAGAAATTGTAACTTGCAAGCAGGACCACCGGAGCCTGGGTCTGGAGTCTGTGGCCAAGGGGACGTGTCCACCCCCAGCCATGTCCTCCGTCCGGCCACCCTCTGGGCTCCTGGCACGCGGGGACCCCTGTCCACATGATGGAGTGGTGAGCAGTCTGTACCCCAGACATGCCCCCCTGAGCAGGGGTGCGGGGGGCGGTCGCCTGTTCGTTCTCCTGCACAAGTACCTGCAAACGTCAGGAGTGGACCAGGCTGCAAAGACTTAACATTGGAGCTCCGTCTTCAAAACTTCCACTGAGAGCTTGGTTTATAAGACAGATGAAAGCCTGCGTGACCTCCGAAGACAATGAAGTCTTCATGGTTATTGGCACAACCCTCCAAACACCTCGAGGTGCCAAAGGGCCAATGTCAGGGCGATTTGAAAAGCACTGCGTTGAGATCAAACAGCAGGGGACATCTCTCCCCTGGGCTGGAGCCCGGTCCTGTGTGAGCAGGGACTGGTGCAGGAATGAGATTTGCTGGTGGCCGTGCTCCCCTGTGTGGCCTGGACAGCAGTGGGAGGGACAGGAGGGACAGGGGCTGGGGACAGGAGCAGCCAGGGGACTAAAGGGCCCCCAGAGGAGGGCAGCTAGCACCCTCCGAAGAAGGTGCAAAGCTAGAGTTAGTCAACAGGATCTTCAGAGACACTGTGTGCCAGGCATGGAGGGAGGGACCCGGAAGTTCCACGGTGAAAACCATGACTGGGACCCTCCCCGGGGGAGCTCAGAGACCCTAAGACACTATAAACCAGCTCAGCCTCGAGACCCCCACTCCACCCATGCCCACCCCCCGGGGCCACCAGGCCTGTTCCGGCCCATCTCTGAGTCGCTGCGGGGGCAGGGCGGGGGGGGGGGGGGGGGGGGGAGGAGGGAGGCTTTTTTTTTTTTTTTTTTCTAATTTTTCTAATTCTTCTAACGTTCAAGTGCCAAGCGCCTCGACCTTTCCAGCTTCCCCTTCAAGCCCC
This sequence comes from Prionailurus viverrinus, assembly GCF_022837055.1. Lineage (NCBI taxonomy): Eukaryota > Metazoa > Chordata > Mammalia > Carnivora > Felidae > Prionailurus > Prionailurus viverrinus. The sequence goes on from NC_062577.1 coordinate 64,635,344, forward strand.
CACATCCCACAGTTCTCCCTCCCTGGCACCTGCCCCGCCCTTCACTCCAGCCTCCTGGTGTCCAGGCCTGGACGAAGCAGGAACCCCTGGCCTGGTTTTCGTGGGGCTGGGTCAGCTCCAGTGCTGAAACTCCCGTGTCTGGGGAGACCACTCAGGCCCCTCTGGGCCTCAGGTCCAGCCCAAGGGCCAAAGCTGGGGGGCAGGGTTAGAGAGCGGCGGCACCCGCCCACTCGTACAAGGAGACGAAGAGGGGGGTGCACGTGTGTGCACGTGCCACACACACACACACGGGTGCACACACACAGAGACGCTCGGAAAACAAAGCGTGACCCACACGTCCAGAGCAGACACCCACAGAATCGCGGACACACTCGCGAACCCGGGCTCACACACCCACGTTCCCAGAGACAGGCGTGCGAGGACACACCGGCGACAGAAAACGTGGCAAACACCCGCGCGTGAAACCGCACGGCTGTGGAGACGCCTACGGAGACACATGGCCACTTCCCGGGTCCTCGGAGACGCACAGACGCAGGCCGGCCGAGACAGCCACACACGCAGACGCCCACGCGCGGGCACGGGCGGGCCAGGAGCACAGAGACGCCTTCACCTGTGCCCACGGGGTGAGCGGCTCAACAAACTCCAGAGCTTCCCTGGTTCCGCCTTGGAAACATGCGCAGGGCTGGGGACGTGAGTTCAGCCCCGGGGGGCACAGGGTGGGCCCGAGCCTCACAGAGCCGGACATCACCACCCTCCCCCCCAGGCCCACCTCACCACGCTGGGGGCCCCCAGCCCCGGGGACGGTTCCGGGAGCAGGCTCTCCGGGGAGGGGGTCCGGGGCGGCCAGCGGGGGTGGGGAGCGTGAGTGAAATGGGTTCATTACTGGGAGTCTGTTGCCTCGATTGGTATCGATCCCACATGTCACCTTCCATTGCTGCTAATGGGACCTGAAGAGTCTGCACCGACACCACAGCCACGGGCTCCACCCCCGCGCGCCGCCTCCCCTCCCCCTGCCCGGCCGCCGCCTCCTCTCCCGCTCCTGAGGTTCCCCAGTCCTCCTCTGTCGCACCAGGGACCTTATCCCTCTTTTCAGGGGTGTCCTTCCCCCTCTTCCCCCCGCCGAGTCCGGTCTCAGTCACATCTGTCACAACCGGACTGGCCAATGGACCCTCCTGAACTCGCCCGTCCCCTGCTGCCCTCCACTGCCTGCCAGGCCCCCGGGGCCAGATCCCTTTTCTCTCCTCCTTCCTACTCCTCATTTCTGAGCCCCGACCCGCACCCTGTGCAGCCCCTCGATCAGGCCTCGGGGGGCTGAGCCCACCCTGTGTCTCCTGTCCGCCCGTCATAAGTTAGAGGGTCACAGGGGCCCACATGAGGCCTAAGAGGACCCACGTGGGGTGATGAGGTCTTGATCCAAAGTGTCACACAGTGTCCATAGGCTCACGCTGGCTACTCATGTATGAAAAAGTCACTAACTAGGACGGGAACCTTCGACCCCAAGCTCACGTGAACACCCTCTGGTTGGCCCCCAACCTGTGCCACTAAGCTCTAGGGGGTGGCTGGGGAGCCAAGGCCCATCCTCCTCCCCCTGGGGAGACTCCTCTCTCTGGGCGGACTCCCGGGGGACACCCAGAGCCGGCTCCAGCCCCAGAGTGGGAAGGGCCGCCATCTGCGGTCTCCGCCTCACCCCGCTTGGTGCCCATGATTGTGTCACTGTGTTGAGAAAATGTAGGTGGCCTGGAGCGGGCCACTAAAATCAGTGGCAATGAGGTTGGGGGCCCTGAGGCGGTGTAAAATGTGTCGAGGCTGATGTGAGCTGGGGCCGTGGGATCGGCTTCAGCGGGGGGAGCCGGTTGGGTCCTTTTGGGGTGAGTTGCTCAGCAGTCATTGGTGAGGCAGCCCCGCGGCCAGGCCCTGGGACACATCAGAGATGCTCGCAAGAGCGAAGGGCTGCATTTGGTTAGGGGACGCATCCCCAAGGGCACTGGGCCCTTTGCCTGTGTCTTGGGGAAGAAACAGGAGGCCCAGTGTGCCACCCGGGAGCCAGGGTCGGTGCCAAGCGCCTGACCTCCTGTCCCCTGGTGAATGGGAGTGGGGGCTCTGCTCTGATCGGGCTTACGGGAATATGGAAGGAAATGGGCAGGGAAGTGTGTAAGGCACTAGAGGGAAGGTGAAAACCCTAAGTGTCGCAGAAGCAGCTGCTCTGGTTCCCGAAGGGACTGTAGTTAGCGACTTGGGGGACTTTCCTGGGAGCTGGGGTCATGGCAGGCAAGCGTGGGAGCCAGGAGCCGCCCTCCTCGGAGGCCCCCCAGATGCTGCCTCCCGGGGGAACTCTCGGAGGCAGCAGGTGCTCTGAGCGGCCGTGGGGTCCAGGCCTTGGACTCGGCTCCTTCGAATGGGCGGGGCCTTCGTGGAGAGGAAGCTCTTCCTGCCCGCGTCCGCCTGGCCTTGGCATCTTCCGGGTCCTCACTCAGGTGCCAAGTCCTTAGATGAAGGAGATGGAGTGAGGTGACACGTGTAAGGGCAGGACCACCTGCCCAGGGGAGGAAAGGCCAAGGGCACCTGAGGGAAACGCCGGGATCGCGTCTCAGTGCCGACCTCGGCCCCCTCGCTGAGGCTCTGTCTCCCGTGGGCACCAGGCCTGCCTGCTCCTTGCTAGGCCTGCATCCAACAGCCTGGACACGCATCCTGTCCCCCCCAGGACCCTCTGCCAGCGGTCCCCAGCGACCTGTCTCTCCATCAATCATCCTCTCCCCCCTCACCTCTCTGTCATGTTAGCTTCGGTTGATTTAACCAGAAAACAACCCCCAGGATTGAATTCCATGGCTCTCCCTCCCCACGTCCTTCAGCCCGAGGCCGGGAGGGGCTGCGTAATGAGGTGGGGAGGGACACTTGGCCTCCCAGAGCCAGGGAGGAATAAAAGAAAATCATATTGATTCCCCAGCGACAGCCGTCGACCTTTTCATCCCCGCCGGAGACTGGACACGTGGGCTCCAGGCCCCACAGGCTCCAGGGGGGCTCATTCCCCGGGACTTCAAAGGCAGGGGGACTTCAAAGAAGGGGACTTCGTTTCCCCTTGAGAAGCGGCTCCCGATGTCAGGCGCCTAATGCAACCCCCCCCCCCCCCGGTGTATTCTGGGACCCTACCCCTTCCCTGCTCCTGCTCCTTCCCTGCAGGGTGTCTGATGCCCCCCCAGTCACTTCCTCCTGTCCAGTCTGTGCCTGACCTGGAAGTTCTTCCCGCTGTCTGGCTTTCAGTCGTATTAATAGAGGAAAGAAAACATCATTTTCCAGAACTCCGAAACTCCCAGACAGGGACATAATAAGTGCTTAAAAATCCTCAGAGAAAATGCATCGGGTAAACCATTTGTATCATTTAATCCTCGAGACTCGAGGAAAACGCCAGATTTCGGGGACTGTAACCTCCATGAGCTCGAGCAGAGCCGCGGCCTGGAAGCCAGGGGGACTTGGGGACCAGGCGGTGGTAACAGTCCCAGGTTGGGAGGGGCTTCTCTTCCAGGCCTGGGCTCTATCTGCACAGAAAGTTCCCTGAGACGGGGACCGACTTATCTAGGGAAGGGTAGACAGCTGGAAGGACTTCCCCACAGTTCAGGGTCCCTTTGCCTAGAACGGAGGACAGGTGGCCTCCTCACGAGTCTCTGTGTTGGCCTGACACTGTAGGAGCCACCAGCCCCAGAGGCAGCTCTGGATACGGAGGACGGAAGGAGAGACACCCCTCCTACCACAGCCCTCACGGAGGCGGAGGGCGCGCGGGCCGCGGTGCCACTGGCCCCCGAAGGGTTAATGCTATTGTCTGAAAACCACATCGGCTCCCCCGGGAGCTTGGAGATCCCGCTCTCATTTTAAGTAACCCTAACTCGCGTGTGATGAGCGAGGGCCGCTGGGCGAGGCGTGCTCCAGGAGCAGGGGACGTAGCAGGGGCCGGCCGGCCACCGCTCCAAGGTAAGGGACTCTGGTGGCAGGTGTGCGGCTGGGCTGGCCTGAGGGACGGCCCTTCTCGCCCCCACCCCACCCCAGCTGTGGGTCCAGCTGTGGAGCAGCCGGGAAGGGGGTTTGTAAGGAGGAGCGGGCAGCGGTGGGGGTGAGAGCCCAGGGGCCTCGCAGAAGCCTCCCGGGAGGCGGCCGGTGCGGGACAGCCGCAGGGCCGGGTGCTGGGGGGCCAGGGCGGAAAGAAGTGGAGACCTCATCAAGACAGCTGGTCTCCTCTCCCCAGGTGGGGCGCTTCTGGGGTCAGATGTCTGCGTGCCGGGGCAGAGGAGACTCCTGGCACGGATGGGGCCAGGTCAGGCTGGGGCCGGCGGAAGGACGGGCTCGGGCATCCCCGCACCCTGCCGTCCGCACAAACAGCAGCCCGCACAGAGCTGACCGCACCATCGGAGGGGCTGAGGGTGGGGCCGGACACCGGGGGTGCGGGCATCACAGCCCGGGGGTATGGAGGAGCAGGGGTTGGGCCTCGGGGTCCCAAGGGCGGGAGAGTTAAGGCTGTGCTCCCACCTGAGCCGGGCTGGGGTGGACCGGACCGAAGCCTCTGGCAGGGTTAGGGGATTCTGCCCCGTGTGCCTGCCGGGCTCCCTTCCTCATGCTCCTGGCATCCTTCCCAAAAACGAGGTCCAAGAAGCCTGAAGTCGCACAGCCCCTGTCCTGGAGGGCAGGTGCGGGCTCTTGGAGGCTGGAGAGGCGCAGGGAGGGGTGATTCTCTCCTCCAGCCCTCCGGAAGGACGAGGACGGAGAAGGAGGAGGAGGAGGAGGAAGAGGAAGAGGAGAAGGAGGGCTGGGGAGGGCGGGGGCAGGGAGAGGGGCTTCGTTCAGGCAGGGGGCTTAGTGAAGTTCAAGTCAGGGTTCACTAGGACTGGGGTGAGCGCCACGAGGCTGGAGGTGGAGGCTGCGACTGGACTGGGATGGGGGGGGTCGTCTGGGGGTGGCGACACCCCCCAGCCGGCGAAGTCCTGACACTCTGGTCCCTGTTTGCTCCGTCTGGCTGCCACTTGTCCCAGATCAGCGTTTGACTGAGAACTTTCACTTCCTCTGGCTGGCCTGGCTCCTGCTGGAGGGGATTTCTTGTTGGGGTGGGGGGGTGGGGGGAGCAAAGGGAAGGATCGGGGATGTCCAGGCAGGGGGATCCCCAGGGCACAGCTGACAGGAATGAGATGGCAGGAAGGAGGCTGGGGTTGCCCGGGGAGGGATTTGGGAGGGAGCAGGGTGGGAGGGGGCTGCGGGCACCTAGGCCCGGGAGCTGGGGGCCTGGGCTCAGCTTCCAGGTCTGAAGCCTGGGTGCGAGAAAGAGCACAGGAACAGGACGGAGAGAGAAGCAGGAAAACGCAAGACACGGGGCCTGAGCCTGGCGGCAGTGCCCAGAGCAGGAGACGGGGTGAGGCGGCCGCCTGGTCCCCAGAAGTAAAGACGGAAAGGGACCGGCCTCCTCCTCGACACCGAGACGGCAAAGGATGGGCCACAGAGGTGGCGGGGCAGGGAGACTCAGAAGCCTGGTGGCCTGGGGACTGGAAAGAAGGGAGAAGAAGCAGTCGGGGAGCAGGAAAGGAGCTAAGATGAAAAGGTCAAACCAAGTGAAACAGAGGCCGGGAGGGGCCAGACGGGAGAGGGGAGCATGCGGGGCTGGGAGCCTGTCTCCCGGCCCCCGTTGCCCATCCCCCAACCCCTGGGCCAGGGGGCTGTGACTTGCCCCACCGCCCTTCTACTGCGTCTGGGGTGGGGTCTGGGGGCGTCTGGGATTTCTACTCCAAGAGTTGCACAAACCTTTTAAAGCCCACGGTCCCCAGGGATACAGAGATCAGAGTCAGAGGGTCTGCCAGGGGCTGGGGGGCAGGGACCTGAGACCCGAGGGCCCCTGGAGAGAGAAGTAAAGTGACGGGGAAGCAGGGCCGCCTGGGGACCCCCCTAGGGAGTGCCAAGGAGGGGCGCCTTTCCTGTTTGGGGTTACAGGGGAGAGGCAGGGCTCAGCTGGTCCATTCCCAACATGGAGCATCGAGAAGGGGCCCCTCGGCCCCATGCGGGTCCCCTGAGTTTGCGGACCTGCAGGAGGGACAAGATGCCCTGGGGTCTCTGGGAAGAAAGAACTTCTGTCTCTGCCCCTCCCCCAAACCCCCAGGGAAGAAGGTGGTTGGCTTTTCTCCCGGGCCCCAGCCCCTCGAAGTCCTACCTAACTAAGCAGCTTTAGCTAATAGCATTAAGGGAGGTCTCAGGACTAACCACTCTCCACTGGGGGAGAGATCAAGGGGACGGACCAGAGGCTTCTAATCAGATTGGGGATTCTGCAGAAGTGGGGGGGAGGCGGTGTGCAGTTTGCTCAGTGTCCCCTGGAGGCCGTCACCTCTGTGTTCCCACTGCCCCCCTCTGGGCTGGTCTCCCCACTGTGACCCTTCAGCCCTCACCTGTGTCCACACACACACACACACACACACACCGCAGAGCTGCCTCTCTGTCATTCCCTTGGCACTCTTTCTCTCGGACTCTGTCCCCCTGAATCAGTCGGGGACTCACCCACCAGGAAGGCTCGGTGGAGGTCAGTCAACCCGACCGTGCGGTCAGCCCAGGCCAGCCTCCTGGAAGGCCCAGCAGCAAAGTGACTCTCGATGCAAGTTTTGCTTTTCAGATGGGTAGGCAGTACGGGCCTTTACCGCTCAGCTTTTTTTTTTATTCGGAGTGTGTTCGTGTCTTTCTCATCCCCTTCCCGTCTGACTGTCGGTCCTCAGGCTTCCGGACAAGGAGCCCAGCACAGCTTAGGTTAGACCCGAGAGGCTCCTCCAGGGCCCCGGCCGCCACCACCCTCTCAGCTCCGAAGTTTCAGTCTCGGCCTCTCTGCCCTGATTGACTGATTACAGCTCGGAGCCTGGAGTCAGATCGACCTGTTCCCGAGTCCGGCTCAACCACCTGCACGGGGATCTGATGCAAGGCTCCCACTCTGTGGAAAGAGACGGCTGGCCCGGTGCTGTGACACAAGGGCCCGTTTCTAGTAACTAAACTCTCAGAAAGATAAGATCTGCTCTGGACTTTTCCTCTGGCTCCAAGCCCAGAGAAGTAAAGTGTCGGAGAGCAGGGCCGCCTGGGGACCCCCCTAGGGGAGTGGCAAGGCAGGGTGGCTCTCCTGCTTGGGGTTACAGGGGAGAGGTGGGGCTTAAGGCCCGCTCTCCGTTGTTACCAGGCTCCTCTATATCGCGTTGTTAAATAATGACCTAAAACCTACCTGTGTGGTGACGAGGGCTCGTATTAGCCAAGCAGACCGACCATGTTATCAGTAACCAGAATGACGGGGTCGGTGACAATAAAATCGCTCACGGCTACGAGCCTTCAAACAACACAAAGCGCCTAACAGCAGCCCCTCTGATCATTCCAGATTGGGTTATGGTCCTCTTTGATTTATAGCTCTCCACGCTGACCCTCTGAGACCCCGCTGTCGCCGGGGCTGTAGGGGCTGCGAGAGCCGCCGGGCAGGGGGGCCCCCCAAGCCCTGCGAGCTCAGCTCACCACACGGGAGGGAGGGAGCTGGGGGCCCGGGGTGGGGGCTCGGGGGACAGAGCGGGTCACCTCCCCCGGCCTTGGGGTCACCACCACCAGAGCCGCAGGGTAAAATTGGAGCACAAGGAACCGAGATGAAGCACGAAGGCCGCGGCCGTCTGAGGGCGGGTCAGCTCCTCGGGGCCCAGGGCAAAAGGGGGGGCTGGAGGGGGGCCGTCAGGAAGGATTTGCCAGCAGCGAGGACTTCCACATCCCCGCCGCAAGCTCCTCAGAGACCCGGGGGTCTTGGCGGGACCCCCACACGCATGGGGGAGACCAGGAAATGGGGAACGGCGGGGACGGGTGGGGCTTGACGTCACCCACTGATGCCACTTGTGGTTTTTGTATTTGGGGTTTTCTCCCTTTGGGGGCCAGAGGCGGGGCGTCGGTCGGTCGGTCGCCTCCCTGGGTGGCGGAATAGCACACATCTTGAATCAAGGTGTTGCTGTCGCTTCCGCTTAAGAGCTGTGTGACCTTGGAGAAGTTCCTCGACCCCTCTGAGCTCCATCTTGTGAGATACTCCCGCGAGCTTTCGGGGCGTGTGGGCTCCCCGGTTGGGGGCGGGGCGCACCGAGGACCCCCTCCGCGGTGGGTTCATCATTCTCCTCGCGCCAGATCCTAAAGCTATCCTAAGGTCTCCAATCCTCCAGACCAGACACTGTGGGGGCCCGGCAGCACTGGGTGGGGGGGGGAGGCAGCTGGAGGAGGCCACCGCTCCCTCCACGGAACAATCTTCCCTTGGGACCTCTCACCCCAGCACCCCCCCCCCCATTTCCCAACCCATTTTCCTAAGGTGAGGTGGAAGGGATCCCAACCCGCTTGAGTTTAGACAGGAGGAACTTGTCAACGGACAAGGCGGGGGAGGAGGGTGGGAGGCGGGTGGGGGGGCTTCTGTTTCGGGGGAGGACGGGAAAGGGCGAAGTTCCAGAATGTCAGCTGTCAGTTTAGAGGCGGAAGGCTGGGCGGGAAGACCCCAAGCGGCGTGCACCCCTCACCACCATCCACCGGCATTTCCGGAGGTGCCCTCTGCTCCAGCCAGACCGGGCACCCCCAGGAGCACCTGCCCCCAAGGGGCCACTGGTTTGTCGGTTGACCCCCTGGAGCCGTGTCCCCTGGGAAAGGAAAAGCAGGAGACCAGATGACCTCTGGGGCGGGGGTAGGGGTGGAGAGGGCAGGGAGGGTCTCAGCAGCTGAGGTGTCTGACGTCCTGACCCCCAGCAACTTCCGGGGTACCCCGTGGGCTCTCGCTACTCAAAGCAGGGTCCGCAGACCGGCAACATCGCGTCACCGAGGAGCTTGTTAGAAATGCAGGGTCTTGGGTACCACCAAGTGCCTCCGAATCAGAATCTGCGTCCTGAAGAGATTCTCGGGATTCTTCCGCCTTGGTATTTGAGAAGCACTTCTATAGACAGCAGGTTCTAAGTCTCAAGACGACACGGCGTAGGAGCGGGGGCCGTGTGCGAGGGGTGGAGGTGTGGCCGCTGAGCCCGTGTGTCGGGTGGCTTTCCCTCTGTGAGCCTCGTCTGGAAAGTGAGGAGGCCACTCCAGGCAAGCCCTCACATGCCCTCCAGACCTGCCAGCCTAGTAAGTTCTGGCTGAGAGCAGGGCTCACCCCATCCCGACTTCCCCCCTCCCCCCGAGACGGAGCCCGGAGCCAGGTCCTGTAAGCCTCGCCACAGGGTCCTGACCTCACAGGTGACGCCTACCCTGGAGCGGGGCCCACACCCTGCATCTCCCCCAGGCCCTGTGGGCGCTCCGCCTCTGGGGTCATCTTCCCTCGGGGATGGGAAGCCAGCCCTCGGCCCGGCCTCAGCTCCATCTGGAAGGTCTGGGACAGGGACGGGTGCTGTCCTCCCGTGGCCTGCATCAGGGAGCTCACCCCCGAGTCCTCTCCCCATCTGGGCCACGCTGAGAACCAGCAAGACCCCTCCTTCCATGGCCGGGGCCGGGGTTCAGTAACTCCACGGATATTTACAGAGTAGCTGGAGCCCAGGGCCCGTGCTGGGCTGGCCTGGGGCCCCTGACGGCGCGGAGCCACCACTCGGAGGCGAAGACAGACACAAGCACACAGACCCCGTCGACAGCCTCATTCCCACGCGCGGACTCCACCGCCAAGCACTTCACCGCCAGGCACCTGCGACGCGCCAGGCGTCTGCTGGGCCAGGAGCTCGCTGGGGACAGAGCAGGAAGCACACACCCCTTGCTCGCCCGACGCCTGCAGCGGGTCCGGCTCCGTAAAGGTATGGGTGTGCGTATCTTCCGCCTGCCCCCGCTCGAGGTTTACGAAGAGCCCACGATTAATCACATTTTCTCTGGTCTTCTCTTGGGGAAAGCTCCAATCCTATTAAAGCCCTGAGAGGAGAGCGCGTCCTGTCTAAATCCCCCAGCGGGGGCAGGATATAGGACCCTCTGCCTTCCTCTGCATCCATATAAGTGGTCCCAGCTCCGGGTCTGCCCCTGGCCGGGGAGGACGTCCCCAGAGGAGGCCGGGCCCTGCCTTCCGTGCTGGGGAGCTTCCCGCCTGCCACCTGGTCCCCTGCCTCAGGGCCCCTCGGCCTTGTCATCCTCCTCTCTGTCCTCTTTTCTTTCCCTCATTCTTCGCCTCCCTCCTAAGCAGTGACCGGCTCCCCCAGGCCCAGACGCGGCCCTCGCGGCCCCAGAGGCGACCATGCACTGCGGCTGCGGGGCCCAGGGCGTCCCTGTCGCGGGCAGCTCCTGGATCTCAGGTGAGCCTCTGCCAGGCCGCCCGCCCGCCCGCGCCCGCCCGCTCGTCGAGGCCCAGCCGCAGAGGGGCGGCCCCGGGGGACGGGGTTGCCCCCCTCCCCCCGCAGCGCTGTGGCACTCACGCCCCTCCCCCCAGGCTTGGCCTTCCCGGACTGGGCCTACAAAGCCGAGTCGTCCCCAGGCTCCCGGCAGATCCAGCTGTGGCACTTCATCCTGGAGCTGCTGCAGAAGGAAGAGTTCCGCCACGTCATCGCCTGGCAGCAGGGGGAGTACGGCGAGTTTGTCATCAAGGACCCGGACGAGGTGGCCCGCCTCTGGGGCCGCAGGAAGTGCAAACCACAGATGAATTACGACAAGCTGAGCCGGGCCCTCAGGTGGGAAGGGGCGGCCAGGCGGCCAGAGAGGTCAAGGCTCAAAGACGGGGCTGTGGGTGCTGGCAGCCCCGCCCCCCCCCCCGCGAGGCTGGTGGGGTGCCCCGGGGCTCCCCAGGCTCGCCGGCCGGGGGAGGGGCGTGACCGGCCCAACTCTGCGTTCTCAACCTCGGAATCCGCAGGTATTACTACAACAAGAGGATCCTGCACAAGACCAAAGGCAAAAGGTTCACGTACAAGTTCAACTTCAGCAAGCTGATTGTCGTCAACTACCCTCTGTGGGAGGTGCGGGCACCACCTTGCCCCCTGCTGCTGGGGGCCCCTGCCCTGTTTCGGCCAGCCCTGGTGCCCATGGGCACGCACGGCGAGGTAGGCACGGAGGCGGCCCCCCCTCCCCTCCGCCCAGGAGGACCCCAGCCCTCCTCTCTGCCTCGGGGGCCCCGGCAGTGGCCAGTGGTCTTCTCCCACTGCTTTCTGGTCCCCCAGTGCCCCGGGGGGGGGGTGGGGGGAGGGGCAGGGCCGTCACCCTGAAACACCTTCAGGGGGTGCAGCCTGCGCCTGGGGGCGAGGGTGGTTCCTGCGGGACCCCTCCAGCGGGAGGACCCCAGGGAAGGGGGCGGGGTCTCAGGGAGGAGTCTGGGCATGAACCGGGGAACACAGGCCGCCGGCCAGCCCACGCCACCCTCACTCCTGCTTCTCCCTCCCCAGCTCCTGCACAGCGCGCTGCTCGCCCATTGGGCCACAGTGGAGCAGCTGGCCGGGCAGCGGACCCCCCGAGGGCCGCCAGAGGCCTCTGAGGATAAGAAGGGGAGCGGCAGCAGTGCCCCCCGTGAGTGCTCGGGCCCGGGGAGGGCCCAGGGGATTGCAAGTGGGACCCTCCTGGCTGAGCCCATGGGCCAGAGGCTTGAGACGGGGACAATAAAGTCATTCATTTATTCAACAAACTGAGCCCCAGCTATTCCCTAGGTGTGGGGGCTCAGAGGGGCTGGACGGCCCTCAAGATGCTCAGAGAATGGAGGGAGTAGAGGAGGGACAGTCAGCGAGTGGTGTGGAGACTCAGGGAAGCGCCAGGCGCTACGGGAATGCAGAGATGAGCGGGCATCCCGGAGGAGGAGGCCCCTGCCCCCGGTGAGGCAGGTGAAGAAAGTGCCCAGGCAGAGGGAATGGCATTTGCAAGGCAGGGAGTTGTGAGCAAGAGTAGAGGCGCTGAGGGACCCAGTGACTGGCCGCGGTCAGAGAGTGAGGGGTGGAGCTGGGTTGGAGGGGGCATGTGGCGGGTACCGGCGGCTTGGGAGGACCATCTAGGCAGAGGATGACGGGACCAGAACGAAGCACGGGCGGCAGGTGGAGAAGGAGGCTCTGCACAAGGAGGAGGGAGAAGAGCACGGCAAGCAGAGAGAAACAGTGTGTGCAAAGGCCCTGGGGCAGGAGAGAGGGACTAGGAAAGGCCAGCGTGGCAGCACTGGCGATCCCAGGGGGGTAGGTGAAAATGTAGGCAGAGGTCAGCTCTCCCAGGGCTGTAAACAGCGAAGTGACAAAACCAGACTGTCCGTGAGGAAGATCACGGACACGCCTGAGCAGCCTGAGGCTTCACGCAGGCGGCTCAGACCTGCCCCTCCTCTCCGGGCGACTTCACGGGAGAGAGACCCTGGGCCTTAGCCTTGTCCCCAGAGCCAGGCACCTCTGGGCCCCAGGGTGCAGCCGAGGCTGTGGGCGAGGGTGGCCCAGGGCCTGCTGGGACCTGCTCAGCCACCGGTCTGGCCCCTGGAGAGAGACAGCGCCTGCATGGCACCTCTGTGCTCCTACCCCCACCCCCCTCCTGGCTCCAGAAGTGCCCCGCACGGAGCTTTCTCTTTGGGGAACCGCGAGGGGGAAACAGTGTCCCCGGTGAGCCCCAGCTTGGAGTGGGCCGTCTGCACCTCCCTGCCCTCTGTGGGGACACACACACACACACACACACGAGCTGCCTGGCTGAAGTCATCTGAAGGCTGTGCAGGCCCCTCACCCCACCTCCACTCCGGGCACTGGTGCCAAGAGAGGATGCTTCTGGGTGGAAAAGTAGCCAGGCCTGCGAACCGGAGGCAGAGGCTGCAGGCCCGGTGCTGGGAGTGGCGGTGGGGGACACTCAGACCGTCTCCTTCACCTGCTCCTCAGCCCCCATCTGATGTCGGAGGGCGGACGCAGCCCCAGACCCAGGGAGAAGGGCATTGACCCCGGGGGACGGCTCGGGGTCACCTTTGCCTCATGCAGGACCCTGTCCACTGGTTTCCCTTCGTGGGTCCGACTTCAGAACCATCGTTCCGTCCGAATACGTCGGGCGTGTTAAATAATAACGAATTTGCCTTTCCGGTTTTCATTCACTACAGCCCCACCGATGTGATGACATTACTCTTGTAGTTCGATGATGTGGCCTTGCTAAGAGAGGACTCGAGGGGTCGGAGTTGGGCTTTTGGAAATAAGGACAGTGCTGGGAGGTTGTGCTAGTCGCCCTGAGCCCCGGCCCCCGCCCAGGGTTTTGGGCGCCGGGTTGCAGGATGCCCGCAGGGCCGGAGGATCTGGAGGGAGGGACGGAGGGAAGGATCCTGGGGGAGCAGGCCAGGGCCCAGCCGGCCGAGAAGGCGAGGCCGGGCCCCCCACGCGCTGGCCTCCCACTTGACCTTCGCCAGCAGAGGGGCCCGTACAGATGAGGAGACCGGGGCCTGGATTTCAGGGACAAGCTTGGGGCCACAGGCTAGAGCCAGAGCCCTGCACTACAGAGAGTGCAGACAGGACTCACTGAGTTCCAGCAGTGTCCTCACCCAGTCACCCCACACGCTCGTCCTGAGCTCTTAGGAGGCACCGGGCGGGTCCAGGGGACAGCGATACAGGCGCGGTTCCGGCGCGCACAGAGCCGGGGGCACAGACATTCTGGGGGTAACCACGCTCATCGGGCCAAGGGCCCAGGAGGAGAGGGGCGGGAGCCACAAGGGGGACCCCCAGGCTGACCTGTCTCGCCCCCAGGGAATAGACCCGAAGCAAAGGAAACAGGATGGGGCACAGCAAGGAAAGGAAGTTTCCAGCAAGAGGAAAAGGAAATAGGAAGTAGGTGGAGAAGGGAGATCCCTCCTGACCCTCCCTCCCTCTCTCTCTCTGTCTCTCTGTCTCTCTCTCTCCCCAGGCCTTGGCTCTCTCCCAGCCCCCTGCCAGCTTGGCCCTTGCTGCCTTCTGGGGAGCCCCCGAGAGGAGCTGCTGGGTCTGGCCTCCTTGGCCCCTCCTCTCCTGCCTTCCCTCCCTTCCGACTGGACCCGCCTCTCAGGGCCCTTCCTGCCCCCTGTCCCCCCAGAGCGGCTGATCCCGGGGACCTCCAAGCCAGACACCCTGCTGCCGGGGCCCGGCTGCCCCCCAGCGACCCACCACTTTCCGGGGCTCCCCCTGTTGGCTGGGCTGGGACAGGGGGCCGGCGAGAGGATCCGGCTTTTGCCCCTGAGGCCCCCGGGGCTGGAGGTAAAGCCCTATCCCATGATGGGGGCAAAGGGACGCCTGGACCCCAGGGAGGGCTTCTCCTCAGAGATACACAGACCCAAAGCCGGGGACGAAAGCCCCGTGTCCCCCCATCTGGAGAACTTCAAGGCAGTGTGGCCCTTGGATCCTCCTTAACTGGGGAGAAGAGGGGAAGTGGGGGGTCCCCCAAAGTCCATGCCTCCTCCCGTGTATTTCCTTTCTGGCTTTGCACCTTCCCTGGCCTGGAAACAGGTTTCAATTGCAGGAGGCTTTGAAGGGGAGGAGTTGGACAAAAGGGGGTGGGGGGCATGCCGGGGGTGGGGGTGGGGACTGAGGCAGGGTGACCCTCCCTCCCCTCCTACCAAATTATGAATCAGATTAAGGAGGCATCCTTAACCTCAGCTGTCTTCAAAGGAGATGAGCATACGGATTCTGTCGCTTGAGCGCCCCCAGCCCCACCTGCCCACATGACGGAGAAAGCGAGCATCTGGGGAGCCCCTGCCCCCTCATCCGGGCTGAGGCCCCAGTCTCTCTCCTGCCCCTCCGTGTGCTTCGTCCTCGGCCCTCTGGTCTCTGTGACCCTGGGAGCTCCTGTCCTGCACGGGCACTTCCTACAAGCCACCATTTCCCCAAGATGCCAGGCAGTGGGGCAGGGAGGACCCGGCCTCCTCAGCTCTGTAATTCTCCCTGCGAATAAAACACCCTTGGCCAACTGCACTCGGCTGACTGTCCCACCGCGTCCCCGCTGCCCTGAGCTGCTGTGGGGCTACACGTCACCCCAGGCTCTTGTGGGAGGGGGGGCAGGGGACAGGGTGCTGCCATCATCCCCCAGAGAGAGAGGCTGGCAGACGACGTGGTCTGGAGCCACCTGTGCTGCGTGGGGACCAGCCTCAAGGACAGAACCAGAGCAGAGCGGGGCCTGCCGTGGACCCGTGAGCAGAGCCAAGGGGGCAGTGGGTGAAGGGGGCCCTTCGTCTGTCCCCAGCCCTCAGAATGACCAGAGGAGCTGAGGAAGCATGGGGCAGCCAGGGGAGGGGGCCATGTGAGGGAGGGGCTTTTGCTCAATGAAGGAAAAGCCAACAGGGCAGAATGTTCCAGGAGCCAAGACGAGTGAACCGCATCGCTGGGCCACCGATTACAGGTTTAGGACTCGTCTCCACTTCCTGTCTAGGATATGAGGAGGCACAGGGGTCCCCGTGGGTGTGTGTGTGTGTGTGTGTGTGTGTGTGTGTCTGCACTGGGCTTGGGGGTGTGCGCATTTTGCTTTCTGCCACCTGCTGTCCTTCCTTGCCGCAGATGCCTGGTGGCCTCCAACGGAATGGGGGAGGAGAGGCCCAGAGCAGGGCGGGGCCGGGCCCTCACCCCGGGGAACCCTGGATACAGGCCCGGGGTCTCCCTCCCAGGAGCTATCGGGGGTCCGTGAAAACCCGCTTCTCACTTGCTCCCAAGGCGCAGGCCGATCCCCAGCCCAGCGGGAAGGAGGAACCACCAGCCCCGGGCCTGCCCCTCACCCTGCCCGGTTTGGGAGACAAACCAGGTCTCCTCTGACACAAGGAACCGGCTCGCGCTGTCATGGGGCCTGGGCCCTGTTCAGAGAGCCCCCCCCCCCCACGCCCCGCCTCGACAGGGTCCGTACTGAAGACCCCATGTACCCTCTGCAGGGCACACAGTGAGTGAACCCGGGACACGGCCACAGCGGGTCCAGAGGACATAAACTCCCAGGGCGCGTGCCCTGCTCTGCTCTGCATAAACCATTTTCTCAACCTTGGCAGTGCGGACATTTGGGGCTGCCTCGTCTTCCCTTCTGGAAGCTGTCCTGGGCGTTCCAGGATGCTTAGGACATCCCCGGCCTCCAGCGGCACCCGCCCCCAGCAGACGCAGTGAACTGTCCCCCGGGGGAGGAAACCGTCCCTGGTTGAGGGTGGCTTCAGTGAGTCCAGATGTTCTAGCAAAGCTGGGCCCTGCGCCGTGCCAGCACAGGAAGTACGAGGGTTCCATGGTGCGAGAGCGCCCTCTGGTGGCCAGGACCTCCACCGACGCCCGGCGTGGGGGGAGGACTAGGTGTGAGGTGACGGGCACCTTGGGGTCTTCTCAGATTAGGGATTCGCAATTTCACATTGTGAAACCCTCCCACTTCAAACCCCCTTGGCTGATCACGGAGGAGCCCCCAAAGGCTCCGCAGGCCTCATGTGACAGCAGACAGCAGGTGAGCAGCTCCTTTGGGACAATCGAGTACAGCCATCAACCCTGGACCTCACGCTCCCTGGCCGCCTGTGGCCGGAAGGGCCCAGAGTGGATACTCGGCCCTCCTCCAGCAGCAGCGGGAACCAGGACGAGACACGCAAAGTCAGTGCACCAAGCATCCTTCCTCCTGGACGCTCCGTCGCACCAAAAACAGGGACACTCGTGGGTTCGGGCAGGCTGAGGAATCACAAACCCGAGCTTCACGAAGGCTGGACTGTTGGCAGCCGGAAGGGACCTTTGCGATCACGGCCCACAGAGAGAGGAAGACACCTGCCCCAAGTCACACGTGTGGAGGGGCCACGTGTAAAACCAAAGTCCCCCAGGTATCAGGGACTGTTCATCCCACCTCACCACAATCACGTGGACTGAGAGCTTAAGACGCCCCGAATCCCTTAGAAACGAGAGTGTATTACCTACGGAGAAGGAAATTTGACGTCGTTCCTGCGTGATTTTTACTATGGCCGCGGTGGGATTCGACAACAAAAGCGAGTCATTTGCTGCCCTGAGTTGTCAGTGGCGGTGAGGTCCTTCCCTCCCCTCCCCCTCTTCGTCCCTAATGAGGCCCCTGCCCAAGAGCGGGGGTAAATGTTCAAGGACCGCGGGTGTTACGTGCACACACACGTGTGCGCGCTCACGCGTATGCACACGTATGTACGTACGTACGTAACTCAACAAACGCTTCTTAAACACCTGCTACGCGCCAAGCACCATGCTGCCTGTGGCTCGGGTAACCGCCCTGGAGATACTTTCCTCTGTGAACATCGGAGCCCCGGATGCCGGGGGGGAGCCGAGAAAGGAGGAGGGTCCTTGGGTGAACCGCGGAGGGGACGGGGCCTTGGCAGTCACTGCGGGAGCTCCGAGTGTGGCGTGCCTGAGGGGCAAGCTTCATCCTAATGTTCGACACCTAATTTAAAGATCAACTTTGTGGGGCGCCCGGGGCACTCGGTGGGTTAAGCGTCCGACTTCGGCTCAGGTCGTGATCTTGCGGTCCGTGAGTTCGAGCCCCGCGTCGGGCTCTGTGCGGACAGCTCGGAGCCTGGAGCCTGTTTCGGATTCTGTGTCTCCTTCTCTCTGACCCTCCCCCGTTCATGCTCTGTCTCTCTCTGTCTCAAAAATAAACGTTAAAAAAATTTTTTTTAAATACCTAAAAGTAAATCTTAAAGCATTTCCTTTTTTTTAAACGACTTTTTTTCTTTTTTTAGTTATTTACTTATTTCCAGGAAGGGAACGAGCAGGGGAGGGGCAGAGAGAGAATCCCAAGCGGGCGCCACAATGCCAGCGCAGAGCCCAACGCCGGGGCTCGAACCCACAAACGGTGAGCTGGCGACCTGAGCCGAGATCAAGAGCTGGCGGCTTAACCCGCTGAGCCACCCGGGCGCCCCCGGGAGGCGTTTCTAATCCCCGCACACAGTCAGGCAACATGTGCCAACGGCTTGTAAAGTCACCAAAACACATCCCAAGTCCGTGATCGCTTTTCTGCGTGTTACTTCATAAACAGCTCACCGCGCGCGCTCGGAGCCCACGTTGGCCCGCTCGCCACGGCCGACCGTTGGGTCACGCGGCCACGGCGTGTATTTAAGCGTCAGCCTTTCCGTGGCCTTCTAGGTTGTTCCTCTTTCTTTGCTTTGTAAATACAATGGTTTCAAAACCTTTGTCCCAAGTTGCCTTGTTTTTTTTTTTTTTTTTTCTTTTTTGACTTAATTCCTCGAGATACCTCCTCAGGAATGAAATTACTGACTCAAAAACCATGACATTTGAATGGCTTTAGATGCGCACTGCCCAACCGTCCTCAGGAAGGGTTGTAACAGTTTTGAAAGCCACGTCTCCGCACCACTCGCTAGGAACCGTGCTGTGTCTCACGCGAGGCCTATGGCAGCTGGCGGGGAGCAGGGGGATCGTCATCACGCTTCACGGATGAGAACATCAGGTGTAGACGGGCCAGCCAGCTCAGGGCCCAGCCGGGGTGCACTTGGCAGCAGGCTCCACGGCCCGTGCGCCCCCCGCCCCCCCGGGGCTGGCCAAGAGGGTCAACTCAACTGCAAAGGACAGGCTCTCCCCGCCGGGCCCCACCCGTCTCAGTGAGAGAAGTCTGTTCCATCTCCACCGTCGTCTTCGGTCGGTCTTCAGTCAACGCTGAGGGCAATCGAACATTTGACCGCTGTCTTGCTGTTTTTAATCTGTACGAATACAGTATCTAAAAGACACTTTAGGGGCGCCCGGCTGGCTCTGTCGGTGGGGCGTTGGACTCTTGATCTCCGGGTTGTGTGAGCCCCACACTGGGTGTGGAGAGGACTTAAGAATAAAATCTTTTGGGGGGCGCTTGGTGTGGCTCAGTCGGTTAAGTGTCCTACTTCGGCCTAGGTCATGATCTCGCCGTTCCTGAGTTTGAGCCCCGAGTCAGGCTCTGTGGGGACAGCTAGGCTGTGTTCTGCCCCTCCCCCGCTCATGCTCTCTCCCTCTCCATCTCAAAAATGAATGAAACATTAAAAATTTAAAAAAAAAAACCTCAAATAAAATAAAATCTGCTAAGGGATGCCTGGGTGGCTCAGTCGGTTAAGCGTCTGACTTCGGCTCAGGTCACGATCTCACAGTTCGTGAGTTCGAGTCCCGCGTGCGGCTCTTTGCTGCCGGCTCAGAGCCTGGAGCTGCTTCAGATTCTGTGTCTCCCTCTCTCTCTGCCCCTCCCCCAACTGTGCTCTCTCGCTCGCTCGCGCGCTCTCTCTTTCTCGCTCAAAAATGAATAAACATTAAAAAATTAAAACAATAAGGGGCGCCTGGGTGGCTCAGTCGGTTAAGCGTCCGACTTCGCTCAGGTCATGATCTCACGGTCTGTGGGTTCGAGCCCCGCGTCGGGCTCTGTGCTGACAGCTCAGAGCCTGGAGCCCATTTCGGATTCTGTGTCTCCCTCTCTCTGCCCCTCCCCTGTTCATGCTCTGTCTCTCTCTGTCTCAAAAATAAATAAACATTAAAAAAAAAAATTTTTTTTTTTAAATTAAAACAATAAAAAATTAAATAAAAAATTAAAATATAAAAAGCCCTCCCTTTATGGGGGCTGAGAGCTGTGGTTTCCATTTGAAATGTTAACAATAGCTACTGGGCACTCTGTTTTCTTTCTGCGCCCTGTGCTTCTGGCCTCAGCCCCTGGGTCCTATGGTTGGGCCAGAGGTTTTGCCTCCCAGCAGGTGAGCCCCAAACAGCCCACCGCCGGGAACCTCGAAAGGAAGCCGGCAGGGGGTGGGGGGCAGGGGGTGGGTAGCAGTCCAGCCATCCCAGGTCCCCAGGCATCGGGTGTGCTGAGTCGCCAGAACAGCAAAGCCGGCGTATCAAGGCCTGTGCGGTCCATCCCGTCCCATTCACCCCTACTCCCCTGCTGAGGGCTGATGGAGAGACCCCTGCGCCTGCAGGGACCCCGGCCCACCCCACCTCTCCCGGAGTTCCCAGGCCGGCGGCAGCGGCTCCCTAACGCCTCCCTCTCTCCCATCCCACCCGGTCGTCCTCTGTCCTCCAGGTGCTCCAGGTCGTCCTCCGTCCTCCAGGTGCTCCGGGTGGTCCTCTGCCCTTCCTGCCAGACCCTCCCTTCCCTCCCCGCTGACTCTTTCCCCCAGTCTCCCCCGCGATGCGGCTCCCCCCACCTCCCCGCCACCTTCACGGCCAGGCAGTACCATCCCTTTGGGCAAATCTCCTCAGTGACGGGGCCACGCCTGAGAAGCACGCAGCTCAGGAGTCCACGGCTGTGTCCAGAAAGGGGTGGGGCTGTGTTTTTTCCGTGACTTCCATATTCCATTGCAACCAGTGATCACACTTTGGTCCTTATCTTGATCAGCCTCTCCCTGCATCCACCACCCTTGACGGCTTTTATTCCATTAGTTGCCAAGATCGACCCCTCCCCAGGTCTCCCTCCCATCCCTAAGATGTTCCTTTTCTTTAAAAAAAATTTTTTTTAATGTTTATTTTTAAGAGACAGAGAAACAGAGCATGAGCAGGGGAGGGACAGAGAGAGAAGGAGACACAGAATCCGAAGCAGGATCCAGGCTCTGAGCCGTCGGCACAGAGCCCGACGCGGGGCTCGAACTCACGAAAAGCAAGATCATGACCTGAGCCGAAGTCGGACGCTTAACCAACTGAGCCACCCAGGCGCCCCAGTAAGATGTTCTTTTTCAAACTCCATTCTGGGGTCCCCTATACACGCCCACCTCCAGGGCTCTCCACGGACCCCGCCACAGCCCTGCTAAACCTGCCCTTGATTCCTGGGTGGTTTCAGTTCTGTCCTGTCTCCCCGCCATGGCTGCCACCTAAATGCTGACCGTGCCCACGTCTGCACAGCCAGCCATACCTCTGACCCGAGCTCCAGGCTCATCGGTCCGCCTGCCCACTGCCTGGACGTCCCACAGTCTCCTCGAATGTGTCATGTCCCAAGTGGAGCTCTCTGTCCCAATATCCAGGGCTGCCTCTCACGCCCCTTGCCTTTCTGTTTCTTGCTTTAGTTAATGGCACCACAAAATATCCACTTACACCCAGGGAGAAGCTCGGGGGTCAGGCTGTCCTGCCTTTCCCCTCACCTCCTACACCCTTTCAGTCATCAGAGCCTACCGGTTTACCAGTTTTCCCTCCTAAACATTTCTCGAATCTATCCTTTTCTGGATGATCCTACGCTGACCTGGTTAGGCTCTGACCAGCCCATAGAAAGCCCACCCTGCACATCCCATACATTTCTGTTCAAAATGCCGATCTGACCACGTGACTTAAAACCCTTCTGTGGCTCTCCCGAAAGGAAAAAAAAAAAGTCCTCTGTGCCCCCAGTGATGGTAATTTATCTGTACAATAATGTCACTTAAAGAGACAGAGACATGGGAATGCAAACTGGTGCAGCCAGTTTGGAAAACAGGATGGAGGTTCCTCAAAAAACTCAAAATAGAACTACCCCACGACCCAGCAATTGCCCTGCTAGGCGTTTCTCCACGGGATACAGGTGGGCTGTTTCGAAGGGACACACGCACCCCCACGTTTACAGCAGCGCTGTCGACAACAGCCAAAGGATGGAAAGAGCCCAATGTCCCTCGATGGATGAGTGGATAAAGAAGATGTGGTCTATATATACAAGGGAGTATTACTCGGCAATCAAAAAGAACGAAATCTTGCCATTTGCAGCTACGTGGCTGGAACTGGAGGCTATGATGCTAAGTGAAATTAGTCAGAGAAAGACAAAAATCCTATGATTTCACTCATATGAGGACTTTAAGAGACAAAACAGATGAACATAAGGGAAGGGAAAAAAATAATATACAAACAGGGAGGGGGACAAAACAGAAGAGACTCCTAAACATGGAGAACAAACTGAGGGTTACTGGAGGGAGTGTCGGGGGGGATGGGCTAAATGGGGGAGGGGCACTAAGGAATCTACTCCTGAAATCATTGTTGCACTACATGCTAATTTGGATGTAAATTAAAAAAAATAAAAAATAAAACAAGTTTTTAAAAAAGAGATAGAGACAGCTAGTTGTAAATACGTATTTATGGCACATCCAACTATAAAAGATCTGGCAATTTACCAATCAAATGGAAACAAAATTAGCAAGCCAATACGTATTTTACTAATAACATTTTTTTTAAGTTTAGTTTATTTTGAGAGAGGAAGAGAGTGCAAACAGGGGAGGGGGAAAGAGAGAAAGAGAGAGCGAGAATCTCAAACAGGCTCGGCACTATAAGCATGGAGCCTGATGTGGGGCTCAAACCCACCCACTGCGAGATCGTGACCTGAGCCGAAATCAAGAGTCAGATGCCTAACTGCCCGAACTGCCCAGGCACTCCTTTATTTTACTAGTAACATTAATTTATTGCAACAGATGGTATTTACTGAAACTGATGACTGCACAAAGCATGACCCTCCAGCGCAAGTTCCCCGGTGTTTGGCAGGCGTGTGACAACACACCTCTGCCGCCACTCTCCGTTAGAACTTCTGCTAACCCCCTCTTCACGCCACCTGGAGGGAAGAACCAAGTCCTCTATTCTCTGTTCGGTGGCTGACACCATTAAAGCGGCGCTCCTCAGCACCAACTCATCATAAACACAAAGGCAAATGCAAACACTGAAACCAATTGGCAACTTAAGTCATTGAGCGCCTCCCGGATAATCCAAAACATGATTAGCTCATTTGTTTGTTATCTTATCACTAAAAGTAAGACCCAAAAGTTAACCTTTCCGCAGAAGTTTCATGGACTTTGGGTTGAAACCTACAGAACCGATGGGGCGCCTGGGTGGCGCAGTCGGTTAAGCATCCGACTTCAGCCAGGTCACGATCTCGCGGTCTGTGAGTTCGAGCCCCGCGTCAGGCTCTGGGCTGATGGCTCAGAGCCTGGAGCCTGTTTCCAATTCTGTGTCTCCCTCTCTCTCTGCCCCTCCCCCCTTCATGCTCTGTCTCTCTCTGTCCCAAAAAAATAAATAAACGTTGAAAAAAAAAAATTAAAAAAAAAAAAAAAGAAACCTACAGAACCGAGTCAGAGTTCCAGAAAGAGCCAGGAGCTCCCCACTGCACCCGACACAAACACTCAGAGCCACGTCTGTAGCCATTCCCCGCCATTCACTTGACATCCCAGTGGAAACAAATTGCTTGCACCTCTGGGCTTTGCATGCCTCCTCATCCCCCTGACTGAAAGGCCCTGTTTTGCCCACTTCTGAAGCTAACTCCTCCTCATCTTTTAGAATTTCACTCAGAAGCTCATCCTGAACCCTCAGGCGGGATCCAACAGGATTTGGCCGAGCTTGCCCCCGGACCAGGCAGCATGGAAACAGGGCCACCAGACTAAACCCCAGCCTCCCTGCAGCAGTGGAGGGAAGCCCTCACCGTGGCTGAGCCGTACAGCTTGCCGCGATGATTGTTTGTGACCTTGGACGTGCCATTTCACCACCTAGGACCTCAGCTGCCCCATCTGTGATGCAGGAACAATACAGATAAACTGGCACAGGTGAAAAGTATAAGTATAAGCAAACTTTGAGCCTGGGCTCGAAGCAAAATATTAGAAGCAACCCAATGTCCACAAATTACACAGATTAGGGCACATCCATAGAACGGAATCTCATGCACAGACAGAAAGAAAGAGGAAGCTCTCTGTGTACAGATGTGGAAACACCTCTGAGATTTGTATTGGGAGGGAGTAGGGACATAGCAGTGTCCGTGGGATGTTATCATTTGTCTGTGAAAGGGGGGAGGGAATACATATTCACATTTTCTTGCTTCTGCACTAAAATGTCCGGAAAGGTAGACAAGAACTAATCACAGAGGTTACCGTTAGCGAGAAGGAAGTGGGTGGGTGGAGGGCACAGGTGACAGATTTTTCACTGCACAGACTTTATGTTCATGATTTTAAAGTTTATTTCTTGGGGCGCCTGGGTGGCGCAGTCGGTTAAGCGTCCGACTTCAGCCAGGTCACGATCTCGCGGTCCGTGAGTTCGAGCCCCGCGTCAGGCTCTGGGCTGATGGCTCGGAGCCTGGAGCCTGTTTCCGATTCTGTGTCTCCCTCTCTCTCTGCCCCTCCCCCGTTCATGCTCTGTCTCTCTCTGTCCCAAAAATAAATGGACGTTGAAAAAAAAAATTTTTTTAAGTTTATTTCTTTATTTTGAGAGAGAGAGCGTGCGGGGGATGGGCACAGAGAGAGGGAGACAGAGTCCCAAGTAGGCTTCATGCGGTCAGCACAGAGCCCACATCGGGGCTCGATCCCACCGACCGCGAGATCATGACCTGAGCCAAAACCTAGAGTCAGACGCCCCACCAACCGAGCCACCCAGGCGCCCCACGTTTATGATTTTTAAACTACAAGATTGTTATCAGTTATATAAAAAGTAAATGAATTCAAGAGCAAACGGTAATATTGCTGCCATGGCCACATCTCGGGATCAAGTGGGGAAACCAAACAAAATCTGCAAAAGCAGGTGCCGTGGTCGTAAAGCGTGGAGCAACGGCAGCATTTTTGTGGTGAAGTTACTACCCTCCGGGGTCACATGCCTGCCCTTCTCTATCCCTGCACCCCTCCCGCCACACTCACCGGGAGGACCAAGCTACCATGTGACAGAGGGACGTGGGGAGGCTGCAATTCAGGAAAGGACAGCTGGGCACATGATCTCGTGCCTGCTTGTATTATGGCGGGTCCCACGTGCAAACCCTCCCCCCCAAGAGCTTCCTCCCACCCTCCCTTCCCACAGCTCAGTCCCAGCCAGACCTTCTCGTGGGGCCCCGCACAATCGTGACCTTCCTTACTCAGTTGGACGTTCTCCCAGGAGCCTCAAGGCCGCCAAACAGCAGGTCCCCACAGAGATACTGGGTGCTGAGTCCTGAGATCCTGGGTGAGCTAGCTCAGGGTGAGTCACTTCGGATGGGCTTCCCGCCTCTTCTCCCTCTTGCTTCAAAGAAACTGGAAGGGTGAGGGCGCCTGGCTGGCTCAGAGCACATGACTCTTGATCTCAGGGTCATGAGTTTGAGCTCCATGTTGGGTGTAGAGATTACTTAAAACTTAAAAAAAACAAAACAAAACAAAAACAGAACTGGAAGGGAAGAATGCCAACATTGGCTTTTGGAGAGCAGGCAGGTGCCATGCAAATAACACCCCAGCAATGCCCACAGGAAGGGTCTTCTGTGAAATTCTACGCTGAGTCCTACTTGGTTCAAGGAACGGCCGGAAAGACCCTAATCATGAAATGATTAGATACATGGATTTTGGTCATGTGTCTATTCATTCAACAAATATTTACTGAGTGCCTACTAAGTGCCAGGTGCTGGGCTAGATAA
The DNA here is from genome assembly GCF_022837055.1 of Prionailurus viverrinus. Lineage (NCBI taxonomy): Eukaryota > Metazoa > Chordata > Mammalia > Carnivora > Felidae > Prionailurus > Prionailurus viverrinus. The sequence continues at coordinate 64,660,475 of NC_062577.1, forward strand.
TGGCATGCTGGTAAACAGGCTGTCCAAAAACAAAAATTAAAAGGCCCTGATTTTTTTTTTTTTGAGTAGGTTCCACACCCAATGGGGGACTCGAAGTCATGACCTCAAGATCAAGAGTCACATGTTCCACCAAATGAGCCTGCCACACACCCCAAAAAAAGCCCCGATTTAAAGCATCTGTCAACTACCATGGTGTGAATACTCCCACTATGGTCCATTATCAGCTGTAGGACGTCACCGAATGTGGAACTGGGAGGAGAGAGGCGCGACCGGTTCTCGTCGGCACAGGCTGGCTGCAGCGCGCCACCAGACGATGAGCAAAACACACAGACTCTACCTTCATGAGCACGTGGCATAATTACTAACGTTTCCTGAGTGTTCGCTGTGCACCAGATAATATTCTAATAAGTTCATCATTATAAACCGTTAAGTTGTCACGACAAACCCTATATGGCGAGTTTTATCATTGGATAACAGGAAACTGCACACATAATCTCGAAGTGGGAAGCCAACAGACAGGGTACTGGAATAAACTATCGACAATAGGGCAGGGGCAGGACATGATGACCAGGGCAGAATCTCTCCCCGCCTGGGTACCTTAATGAATAAGCACAGGAGGGCCGCATGCTACCCTGTTCACCCATCCCGCTGGTTAAACCACTGGAATTTGGGGATGGTTATGCTAGCTAGAATCATCCTGGGACAAATATTTTCAGTTGGTGGCAAGTATTTGTTGTATTTGTCACACGGAGGACATCATTCCACGGCTTTCTGATTTCCATGGTTGAACGTTGAGAAGTTGGCTATCAGTATAAATGTTGCCACTTTTACAGACAGCGGGGTTTTTCTCTAATCCCTTAAAAACATCTTCCTGTGCAATGATTTTAATAGGCATCTCTAACATACAAAGAATAGGGGTGCCTAGGTGGTTCAGTCGGGTAAGCCTCTGGCTCTTGGTTTCAGCTCAGGTCCTGATCTCATGGTTCGTGGCATTGGGTTCTGGGTTGACAGCTTGGAGCCTGCTTAGGAGTCTCTCTCTCTCTCTCTCTCTCTCTCTCTCTCTCTCTCCCCCACTCTCTCTGCCCCTCCCCCACTCAGTGCTCTCTGTCTCTCTCAAAATAAGTAAATAAAAACATTAAAAATAAATAAATAAAATAAAACACAAGAGATAACTATTTTTAACATAACCACAATACCATTATCATATCAATAGTATTACAATAGTATTAGCAATGGTATTACTAGTATATCACTCATCAATAATTCCTAATATCCAGTGATCTAATGTCTAAATTGACTCACAAACGCCATATGCTTTTTTAAACGTTTTAGCAATTTGTTTGTTTGAATCAGTATCCATAAGGCCCACATATTATGATTGCTTGGTATGATTTTTAAAATCTCGTAATCTATAGGTTCCCCATACACACACACATACAAACACACACACAAAATCTATATATAAGATACAGATTTTATATATATATATCTATACATATATATGTGTAGATATATATACTTTGATATATTTCATCAGTTTCTGTGGTTTTCCTCAAATAGATTTGGTATATACTTTGTTAGATTTTTTTGGTTTTGTTTTTTTATTTTTTTAAGTAGGCTCCACACCCAACATAGGGCTCAAACTCACAACCCAGAGCCCAAGAGTCACATGCTCCACTGACGGAACCAGCCAGCTGTCCCTATTTTGTTAGATTTATACTTAAGTATCTCATTTTGGGGAGTGCTACTTGAAATGGTAATGTGTTTTTAATTTCAGATTTCAACTAGTTCATCGCCAATATATAGAAAAGCAATTGACTTTTGCATGTTAGCCTCATTTTCTGCAACTTTTCTCTAATCTCTTATTAAGTTACAGGAATTTTTTGTTGACTCTGATTTTCTACATAGATGATCATGTCATCTACAAAGTTTTATTTACCTCTTCCCAATCTGTATCCTTTTTACTTCTTCTTTTTTTTTTTTAATTTTTTTTCAATGTTTTTTATTTATTTTTGGGACAGAGAGAGACAGAGCATGAACGGGGGAGGGGCAGAGAGAGAGGGAGACACAGAATCGGAAACAGGCTCCAGGCTCCGAGCCATCAGCCCAGAGCCCGACGCGGGGCTCGAACTCACGGACCGCGAGATCGTGACCTGGCCGAAGTCGGATGCTTAACCGACTGCGCCACCCAGGCGCCCCTCTTTTTCTTATCTTATTACATTAGCTAGAATTTCCAGCATAATATTGAAAAGGAGTGGTGAGAGGAGACATCCTTGTCATGTTATTGATCTTAGTGGGAAAATTTCGAGTTTCTCACCAAAAGTATGATGTTAGCTATAGGATTTTTGGAGATTTCTTTTATCGAGTTGAGGAAGTTCTCTATTCCTAGATTGTTAAGAGGTTTTTGTTTTTTTTTTTTATCATGAATGGTTGTTACATTCATGTCAAATGTTTTTTTCTACACCTATTGATATGATCATATAATTTTTCTTCTTTAGGCTGCTGATATGATGGATCACATGAATTGATTTTTGAATGTTGAATCAGACTACCATGCCTGATATAAATCCCACCTGGCTGCAGTGTATAATTCTTTCTATAAATTGTTGAATTTGATTTGCTAGCATTTTGTTGAGGATTTTTGTATTTATGTTTATGAAAGACATTGGTCTGTAGTTTCCTGATAATGCGTGTGGTTTTGTTATTAGGATAAGATTGGCCTCATAGAATGAGTTACAAAGTATTTCCTCTCCTTCTGTCTTCTGGAAAAGATTGAAGAGAATTGGTAATAATTTTTTTCATAGATGTTTGGTAAAATACCAGTCGGCAAATCTGTGCCTGGTGCTTCCTGTTCTTAAGGGTTATTAATTATTAGTTCAAAAACATTTTTTAAGATACAGGCCTATTCAGATGGCTTCTTTCTTCTTGTACGAGTTTTGGCAGACTGTGCTTTTGAAGGAGTTTGTCCATTTTATGTAAGTTATCAAGTATGTGGGCATATAGCTGTTCATAATATTCCTTCGTTATCCTTTTAATGTCCATGGGTTCTGTAGTGATGCCCTTTTTTTATTTCTGATATTAGTAACTTATGTTTTTCTTAGTTAGCCTGGCTAAGGGCTCATCAATTCTATTGAGCATCTCAAAGAACCAGATTTGGTTTTGTTTATTTTCTCTACTGATTTCCTATTTTCAATTTCATCGATTTCTGCTCTAATTTTTATTATTTTTTATCTTCTGCTCACTTTTGGCTTAATTTGCTCTACTTTTTCTACTTTCCTAAGGAGGAAACTTCGATAATTGATTTTAGATCTTTCTTCTTTTCCAAAAAATGTATTCAATGCTATAAATTTCTCTTTAAGCACTGTTTTTACTGGATCCCACAAATTTTGATACACTGGGGCTTTTTTTTTTAATTTAATCAGAATATTTTAAAATTTAGCTTGAGATTTCTTCTTTGACCTGTTGTTTGGAAGTATATCATTACATTTCCAAGTATTTGGGGCTTTCTAGCTATCTGTCAATTATTGATTTCTAATTTAATTTCATTGGGGTCTAAGAGCAAACACTGTATGATTTCTACTCTTTAAAAACTTGTTAAAGGGTGTCTTATGGCCCAGAAGGGGGTCTACCTTGGTGAATGTCTCATGTGAGCTTGAGAAGAATGTGGTACCGGCTGTTGCTGGATGAAGGGGTCTCTAGATGTCCATTATATCCAGCTGATTGATGGTGCTGCTGAGTTCAACTCTGTCCTTACTGATTTTACGCCTGCCGGATCTGTCCATTTGTGACAGAGGAGTGTTAAAGTCTTCAACTATAATACTGAATTAATATATTTCTCTGCATCAGTTTTTGCCTTACATATTTTGATATTCTGTTTCAGATGCACACACATAGGATTGTCATGGCTTCTTGGAATATGGACTCCTTCATCATTACATAATGCCCCTCTTTATCTCTGATAACTTTCCTTGATCTGACGTCTGCTTTGTCTGAAATTAATGTAGCCACTTCTACTTTTTTTTGAGTAGCATACCTTTTCCTGTCTTTTTTTTTTAACACAAAGATTGAGTTTGTAGTTAAAAACTTTCCCACAAAGAAAATTCCAGGTCCAAATGGCTTCACCGGGGTATTCTATAAAACATTTAAAGAAGAAATAATGCCAATTCCACACAAACCCTTTCAGAAAATTGAAGAGGAAGAAATTCTTTCCAACTTGTTCTACAAAGCCAGCATGACTCAAAACCAGATGGGGCGTCACAAGAAAAGAAAGTGACAGACTAATATCTTTCATGAACATAGATGTAACAATTCTTAACGAAATGTTAGCAAATCAAATCAAATCATAAAGAAAAGGTTAACATCACAACCAGGTGGGGTGTATCCCAGAAATTCCAGGCTGGCTCAACGTTGAAAATCTACAATATCAAACAACTAAAGAAGAAAAACCATATGATCATCTCAGTCAATCCAGGAAAAAAAAAAATTGATAAAATAACGAACCTCTATCTATTCTTGATTTTAAAACAAAACAAAACAGAAACAAAAAACAAACAAAAGCAACTCTCAGCACACTGGGAATAAATGGGGACGTCCACAGTCTGATAGAAGAGCACCTAGGAAAAACCTACAAGATAACATCATATTTAATGGTGTAAAATCAATTGCTTTCCTCCAAAGATCAGAAACAAGACAGGAATGCATGCTCTCGCTAGTTCTATCAACTTTGTTCTGGAGGTTCTAGCTAGTGCAGTGAGACAAGAAAAAGGAAATGAAAGGAATGCATACTGGAAAGGAAGGAGGAAAATTGTCTTTATTCTCAGACAACACGCCCATCCATACAGAAAATCTTATGGAATCCACAAAACACCTACTAGAACGAGTGAGTGGTTTTAGCAAGATTGTAAGATATAAGATCAATATATACAAAAATTACTGTAGATCCGTGTACTAGCAGTAAGCAATTTGAAACTGAAATTTTAGGGGCACCTGGCTGGCTCAGTCGGAGAAGCATGTGACTCTTGATCTTGGGGTCATGAGTTCAAGCCCTACGTTGGGTGCAGAGATTACTTAAATAAATAAAGCTTAAGAGAAAAGAAAGAAACCTAAGAGAAAAAAGAAAAGTCCCATTCAGCAATAAACTGATGTACTCAACAATATAGATGAGCCTGAAAATATGCTGAGTAAAAGAAGTCATGCAGAAAAGAATACATACTGTATGATTTCATTTATATAAATTCTAAAAGATGCAAACTAATCTACTGGGGCAAAAAGCAGATCCCAGATTGCCCAGGAACTCGGAGGGGTGGAGGGTGGGGGTCCAGTGGGAAGGAGCTGAAGGCAAGAATCAGAAATGAACAAAAAGTAACCTTGGAGGTAATCAACATACTCATTATCCTGACTGTGGTGATTGTTTCATGGGTGTGTAAGTGTCAAAACCCCTCAAGCTGCACATTTTAAATATGAAAAATTGATTATATGTCAACAATTTCTTTTTTAAATTTAAGAACATTTTCAGTTTTTAAAGCAAGCTTCGGGTGGTTTTTAAAAAATTATCTTCCCCTTGGCCTCTCACCTTTTTTTGTAGCTCACTTTTGATCCTGGGAACTTTTCCTTATTCAGAGGGAAAAAATAACACACGTACACAGCCAGCTTCCCGAAATATTAGCCTTCAATCTAAAACTGGTTTTCTTTCACACATTTTCCTTTACAATGTATCTTGGCACCTTCCCTGCTATTCAGTTCGTCTCAGCTACCAGAGGTGTTGGTGGGAGAGAGTTGGTTTCTAAGGTAACCACAGACAGTAAGGTACCAAGCTTGGGAGGCTGGAGTGCACACCCAGAGGTGACCCCCCCCCCCCCCCCCAGGCAGCACAGACCTCCCCTCAGTGGGAGTTAAGGCGAGAAGCCCCTTCTCCACTAAATGCCTTGAGATCTTCAGAAACCATGAAGGGCCGAACTTCTGGGGGTGGCGTCTCAAGGCATCAAGGGACAGTAGAAAGGGAGACACAGAACTGAGAGCAGGAAGGTGAGATCTGCTCGTCACCGCCCCGTGGGAAAGAGGACCGTGCAGACGGACCCACTTCCAGCAACACCCTCGCCAGTGTCCCCGCAGTAAGCCTGCACGCTTCTAATCTTCTGAGAACCTCCTGCCTCCGCACCGTTCTTTGGTTTCATCTTTTCCTCCAGTGCTGGCACCGTGCCTACAACATTGAGGGGGTGTGGTTGACAGTTAAGCACAGACTCCGGAGACAGACAGCCTGGGTTCCCAGCTCTGTGACCCTAAGCAAGTCATTCAACCTCTCTGGGCCTCAGATTCCCATCTGAAAAGAAGGGGTAACGGTAAGCACCTCAAAAGGTTGCTTGAGAGGATCTAATGGTTACTACTGACAGTCTGTTTAGAATGGTATTCACACAGCAAGCACTGTATATGTGTGGGGTATGGTTATCACTTCATATTAAAATGTGATCGGGAACTCAACAGGTTGAACGAACAGAATACTGAGTGGCATTCAAAGGGGGTGTACAACACAGGTTGACTACTGGTTATCCCGTCTACCCGAAAGCATTCTAGAGAAATCTAAATCAGCCAGAAAATAAGTCTCCGCCTTAGGGCTAAACGACACCTTAACTAAGCCAGCCTTTCCACATCCCCTTCCCAGTGGAGAAGGGCCACAAGCAGGATAAAAGATCTCCAATAAACAGTGGCACTGGGGCCTTCAGTGGTGATGTTGTATTCAGAAGGAGAATGGCTGCAACCTGGAGTGACCTGGCTGTCACTCTCTAGGACACACCTGCTTTGGTCTGGGGATGTCTGCCTGTGAATGAGAAGCTGTTTCTCTAGAACTCACTCCGAACCATTCGGGGCTCTGTATCACTACTCTCCCTCCGCTACTCAGTCAAGCGTTAAGTTTCTAGAATCCCTCCCCGCAAATAGGAGCCGCCCATACCTGTGTTTTCCTCTGCTTCTCACGCCTAAAGATGAGGAAGTATGAATTCTAGCTTCAATTTATCAAATTAATGAAACTTCTTGCTAACCACCTACAACCTGTCTGTGCCCTTCCTAGTTTCCTTAAGTATAAATGAACGAAAGCAGCATAACAACGAACGCCCTCCCCACCCCACAGGATGTTGGACAGAAGAAAGGATTCATTTATTAATAGAGTTCGGGGGGGGGGGGCAGTTAAAAGGACTACGTCAACTCAAGACATCACTTCTTAATGTCTATTTTGATTTTTCTGTCCAGCACGCTACAGTTTACAGAGCCCGTGCTTGAACTTATTCTATCCTTACGACCTGCAAACAGCGGTCCCAGAGCTGAAAAGGGACACAGTCCCCCAAAAAACTCAGTTCTTTGGACTCCTAGTCTAGTGCTCTTTCCATTAACCAGCCGCTGCTTCCAGACCCCTACAACGCAGTCTGTCTTGGGTCTAATCTAGGTCTTGTTTCTAAACCAAGAGTTGCAATTCACTTAAGTGGCCAGCTAACTTGAAGGAACTCTCTTCTGCTGAAGCCCCCCCCCCCCTTCCCCATAGACTTCAAAGTGGAGTGTACCAAGGGATGCTCAGGTGTGCAAGAGGAAAACGTCTAAGAGTGCGTGCACAGTAGTATTTAACTGTAGCAAACACAGTTGTCTAAGCTTTACTAAAACCTGTCTTTAACACAGGGATCGACCTAGAGCTCTCTCTGGGCAGCGTGTCGGATGTTTCCAGGAACGAACAGTAATGCCACCCACAGCTTAGACCTCCATTTTCGCCATCGCATAACGCCATCCGCCAGACAAAAACAGGCCTGTTAATTGCTACAAACTTGACAATTCTTAGGAAAGACACGGAGAAGGACCATGAAAATCCTTGTTCTGCAGAGAGTCACTGGTTATCTCCAGAGAAAGGCCCCACAAGAGATACTGAACACAGAAGAGATACCCGTTTTTATGTGACAGCGTCCTACGCTGAGGACTGGCCGGCAAGAGTGGACTAACACTTGTGTTCCAAACCAAACAACGACAACAAAAAATCCACTTAATCTGTTCCTTCAAAGTGAACAGGGCAGTCTATTAATGAGTGAGAAAGGCATTGCTTTGCTAAAGAACGTCATGCATATGGGGAAAGCATTTTGAAAATGCACGACTACATATGGGTCCAACATTGTGATTTTTTAAATTTACTTATCGGGGAGCTTGAGTGGCACAGTCAGTCAAGTGTCTGACTCTTTATTTTGGCTCAGGTCATGATCTCGGAGTCCTGCGAAAGAGGCCGCGCCAGGCTCTATGCTGAGCGCAGAACCTGCTTGGGATTGTCTCTCTCCCTCTCTCTGCCCCTCCCCCACGAACATGCACTCACATTCTCTCTCTCTCTGTCTCTCAAAATAAATAAATAAACATAAAACAATAAAATTTATTTATCAAAAACAATGTGTTACCTGTAAAACATATATATATATACATATATATATGCATACATATATATATATTTTTTTAATCAAGTAAACCTTATGCCCAATGTGGGGCTCAAACTCATGACCCCAATGTCAAGAGCTGCATGGTCTACCTAGTGAGCCTGCCAGGCACCCCGTCACCTGTAAAACTTTTGTCTGCACGCTTGAAAAACTAAGAAACAGACTTTTAAAATCTGTTTTAAAAACCTAAACGAACTTTCTTAGTAGGTTTGGACCCATTTGTTAAAAATACAAAACGCAGTACCTTTCAATCAAATACCAAACAACTCATTGACTTAAAATGTAAGTTTGCTGACTGGATTTCAATGAAAACCTTTGTATCGTGGTGAACAGACTGGAAAATGAGTCCTAATTTAATAAATGCAACCAAGGATGCTCTTCCTCTACTTTAATCTACCTCTTTGACAAGTATCTCTTCCAGTTATGACAGCCAATACCTTTCACTAAAAAAGTATGATTTTAAAAATGCACTTCATCTTTATTTCGATCTTCGCGTATTCCTACTCTAGGGCCTGTTTTATAGGGTATGTAATAAAATTGCATGTACACCATTGTTTTTAAAATATCGCATGTATTCAGAAAGCACGATAGGACTTGTCTGGCGACCACTGGTTGGTCTATCGGCACAGAGGAAGTGTCCACATTCGGGAGCATCATCCTCGCAGGTAGAACGGGAAAGGAATAAACAAACGGACAGCAGCAATTTGGACCGTGGCGCCTCAGATGCCGGCAGACCACCCGTCTTGGGGAGTTCTGACCTGGGAGGTGGTGAAGACGGGTGAAGGCAGCAGGTTTTCTTTTCATTGTCAACTTGTACTTGGGTATCATCTAGGGGAAGCTCCTGGGTTATTCTAATCGTCAGCCAATGCTTACTCGTCTTTCCTCGTGCTAACTGGTAACGCTGCTGGGGTCAGTCCACACGGCTCCCTCCACGCTGCTCATGGATGTGTGGGTAAGCACACGTGCACCGTGCGTGTATTCCCCGCCCCCCCCCCTCGCCCCCCAACGATCGAGGTGGTGTGGGAGGGAGGGAACACACTGCCCGCGGGGTGTTCTACAGTAGCACTTACCTAGGCCGGAAGACAGAGAGCATTCCCCAGTCCCGATGGAAAAGTTTCCTTTTTATCTTATTTTTAACGGTAATGCCAGGGACCCTCTGACCAATGTCACGTTACTTGGAAAGATTGAGGCACCGTGATTCTGTGAGAGGGGTTGTAAAGATAGAATTGTCCTTGAAAGGCTCTTCCACCGAGTTCAAAAACGCTCCAGGGCTGGCACCAAGGTGCCCAAACGCAGGGGAGCGGGAAGAGCGAAAGGTCTCTGCCTCCCAGGTGGGGGGGGGGGGGGGGCGTCGGGGGTAGGGAGGTCACGGACACCGGGAACAGGCTAAAGAGCTCCCGGCACCCAGGAAGAAGGGCCGCACAGATTTTTGGAAAATAAGACGAGGTCAGAGGTGGAGAGAGGGTGAGCAGCGGCGGTGGGAGCGCCCCGGGCGGGAGAAGGGGGAGGGGGCGGCGCGCGCCGACTCGGCGAGCCAGGGCCGGGGCCGGGCAGCCGGCGGGCCGGGCCGGGAAAAGCCGGGGATCCCGACGCGCCCGAGGCCGGCTAGGCCGCGCGGAGAGAGGGCGGCGCGCGAGGGGCGGCCGGGCGCGGGGGGAGGGGGAGGGGGAGGGGCCGGAGGGGGGGGGTGGAGCGCGGGGAGGGCCGGGAGGAGGGGAGCGGGGAGGACGAGCCAGAGTGGGGGAGGGCCCGGAGGAGGGGAGAGAGGAGAGCGGGGGAGGGGAGCGGAGAGGCGGGCCCGGAGGAGGGAGGGGGAGGGGCTGGGGGAGGGCCCGGAGGAGGGGAGGGAGGACGGGCGTGGGGGGGGGGGGGCGGGGAAGGCCCAGAGGGGGGAGGGGAGCGGGGAGGAGAACCCGGAGCGGGGAGGGGCCGGGGGAGGGGCCTGCGGGCCGCGCCGGCGGAGCGGGGCCGAAGGGGGCGGCGCGGGCACGGACGGGCGGCCGGCCGGGCCTGCGCCCGAGGAGCGGCGCGCCGAGGGGGAAGGGCCCGGAAGGAGCCGCCGAGCCGCCTTCCGCGCGCGCCGGGCCGGGAGGCGAGGCCGCGGCGGGCGAGCGGGCGGGCGGGCGGCGCAGGGGCCGAGACGAGCCGGGGCCGGGCGGCCGCGGGCCGGCGCGGAGGAGGCCGCAGGCGGGCGGCCGCGGTTGATGGCGGCCGGCGGCTGGCGGCGGGCGCGGGCCGGCGGCGCGGAGAGGCCGGGGGTCCGGCGGGCGTGAGGCGGGGGCGCCGCGCTGCCGGGGAGGCGCTCGCTCGCGCGCTCGCCGTGCGCCAGCGGCCCATTGAGGAATTTCCAGACCTTTCACGGAAAGGCTGCTTTTTCTCCCTTTTTCCAAGGACGTTGGTAAGCGCGGTCCCGGCGGCGGGCCGGACCTGAGCGGCCGCCGCGGCGCGCACGCCGCTGCACGGTGGCGGCGGCGGGGCTCGGCCCGGCTGGGGTCCCTGTGGCCGCGGCCCGCGGCGCTGGCCGGCGGGGGGCCCGGGGGGCCCGCGCCCGCTCTCCGCGGTGAGCGCCGACATGCCGGGGGCGCGTTCTTCCTGCGGTCCGCGCCGGAGCCCGCAGCGCCAGCCGTGAAGAGATTTGCGGTCGGGGGTTCGTTTTCTGAGAAGGTCACAGTTTTTCCTCTTTTTCTTTCGGTTTTTTTCTTCTTCTTTTTCTTTTCCCTACGGCGGGGGAGGGGACCGGGGTTCAAGAAAGGACAGCATGCTGGCCGGTGCGAGTAGAGTGGAGCCTCAGTTCCCGGGGTCCTGAGAGCCCAGCGCACGGCACCCGACCATCCGGCCGCGAGCGGGGAGGCCCTCCTGCCGCCTCTCTTGACCATCGCAGCCCATTCGGCCCCGATCCCGACGTCCACACTGCAGGACCCTGGCGGCGCGGACGCGCTGAGGAACCATGAGTGTAAGGTTGCCCCAGAGCATAGACAGGTAGGTTTACGGATGATGTGCTTTTCAACACTTTCTTAAGGAAAGGCTGGGAGGGTGGGTGTTGCATTTGGATAAAAGGTTGCAAAGCCCGGGTCGGGGTGGGAGCGACCGTCTCTGGGGACCCTCCGGACCTGTGTGTTTATGTTCTGTGTGTGTCCGCGTCCTGATTCCGTGTTTTTTTAATCTACCAGCAATAGACAGCAGAGCTGGGAGGGCAGAAAGAGGGGCCGTGCTCCCATCAGCCTTTGACTTTTGCCTTGCTACAGGCTGATTTTGAGCCCCTAACAGGCCAGTTTAGGGGGCGGGAGGCGACACGAGCCTGGTCACGTGAGTCCCCAGGGTGGATTGGGACTGGCTTTAGGTGTTGAGCTGCTGGGGGAAGGGCCCTGCAGGGGCGTGGGCCTCCGCCTGCTGGTTGCTACGGAATGGTGGGGCTTGGTGATGGGGTGGATTCCATTTCTAGAACGAGGAGGATGTTGCAGGCCTGACTGATGGGACAGAAACACCCTTTGCTCCCATACAGGTCTGGATTTTTGCCAGTGGCTGATAATGGCCCGGCAAACGCACAGGGCACATTAGAATCTCTTGCTCTGCAGGCTTAGGGTTTAATTGGAGTCCTGCTTACGGGCGCACGTTCTAGGCTTGATCTTCTAAGCTGTTTTTAAAAAGCCTGGTTCTGCAGGATGGGCCTTTCCTCTGCCTAGGAGTTGTGGGCTCTCAGGCCTAACCTGCAGAGGCGCTGGGCCTTGGAGTCTGAGCCCAGGACCCACCCCCCACCAGCCTCTGCTTCACTGGTTACCACCGCAGTTTACAACTTTGTGAGGCGTTTGCCCGCACCCCCCCCCCCCAACGCTTTCTCCTTAAGAATCTTGACAGAGGGCTGCATTGTGGGTGCTGCACACATCCTAACTGGATGGAGATGGGTGGTTGCAGGACTGAGCACTGGCCTGGAGGCCGTGTGAGCGGAGCGGCAGGGAAGGGCAGGGAGCGGTGGTGTTTTCAGGCCAGCTAACCTTTGATTATCCATGCTAATAGTAATTTCTTTTTGGCTGTGGAACGCGGCCTGAGTATAATCTGTCCCTCCCAGACACTCCTCTGTGTGTCGTCCCCGAGTCCTGTTTAGATCAGTTCAGCATCAGATCAGATCAGCAGTCCCCCAGCCCGGGACCTGACTTGGCAGCGGTGAGGGGAGAAGGCGGCCAGCCGCAAAGGACATAAGGCGTGTGTCTGTTCCCCTTGTTGTTGGCCTCTTGTAAAGGGAGGCCCGAGGTGCGTCGGGGCAGGGAGGTGACATGGTTGCCGCCTTCTCTGTTCCTCCTGCTGGAGTTTGGAAATTCGTGCACCTGCCTTTTGTGAGATTTGAATGGTGAGTGATTTCTTAGAAATCGGGGATGTGAGCAGGTGGAAACCCAGGCTTAGGGGGGCAAAGAAAGAGGCCATGATGGTTCCCGGGCTAACGCGAGATGCCCCTCTGGGAGCCTGTGTATCTTCGTAGTCTTGTCGGGATTCATACAGCGCAGGACATCTTCCTTAGAGCTTTCTTAGGACATATCTCATCTGGGCCCACGGCGTTTCTGAGGGGCAGACAAGTTGGATGTGATTCCGTTTTACAGAGGGGGTCACTGAGGCTCGGGAAGGATACGTGGTTTGCCCAGTGCCGTCTTGCTGGACCAGTGGCAGAGTCTGAGCTCCGATGCAGGTTGTCAGGCCCAGGCTCTTCTGCTTGCCACACGCTAACAGGGTTTATGACTTGGTCCCGTGGAATGTGGTGTCAGTCTCTCCTTTTGACAGTAGGTGAAGATGCCTTTCAGTGTTCCCTTTGCACTTTTTTTTAAGGGTCATTTATTTGTTTTTAATTTATTTTTGAGAGTGGGGGACGGGCAGACAGTCGAGAGCGAGAGAGAGAGAAAGAATCCCAAGCAGAGCCCAACATGGGGCTCGATCCCACAAACTGTGAGGTCAGGACCTGAGCCGAAATTAAGAGTCGGATGCTTAACCGACTGAGCCACCCAGGCGCCCCTCCCTTTGCACTTTTTAACAGTCTTGGGGCCAACACTAGCTTCTGTAGTAACGCACTGTTTTCTCCTGGGGGATAAGGTACCTTCGCAGGCTGAGAGCATTCCTCGCCTCTGCCCCCAACTCCGCTCTCTTCCCCGTTAGGTATCTCCCGTTGTATCCGATCTCACCCCCGAGGCTGCGGGCTCATTCTGCTGGGCCTTTGACATCTCAGGTTCAAGACTCTGGATTTTAAATAATTCATGATTTTACTCCGCACTGGAGGGATTGAGCAGAAGGAATGCTCCAGATTGTGGCGTCAGGGTTTCTCTTATAGTTTGTCCACGTGCCGTGTAGGGTGTAGCATGAGACGCCAGACGGGCGTTTCAGAAAATTGAAGGGCGCGGCTCCTGCCCACAAAGAGTGTGCAGTCTATTTGGGGAGCGAGGGAAGGGTCGCGAAGACCAGGGAACGGGAACGGCAACACTAGGCTGTAAGCCGCGCACAGGCAGGGAATGTGTCTGCTTTGCTCAGCGGTAAGCTGTGCGCACTGAGCCTTCGATAACTGTGTGACAGGTGATTGTGGGAAGGAGTGAGCGTGGCAGCGAGCAGAAAGTCTTCCATTTCAGATTGTCTCGGCGCTCCGGTGTTGGTTTCCCAGGTAGTCAAAGCGGGGTCAGAGAAGGCCTCCTACGTGGCGTGTATTTCCCAGGGGATAAACCACGTGACACAGGACCACGTTTGTGGGAAAGAACCCCCTCTAGGGGACGGACACCCGCGTCCGCTGGAACGAGGGGTATTTGTGACTGATCTCTGTCTCTCTGTATTAATCGGTTGTGACTGACACATGGGCCCCAGCGGCTGCTTGAGCCCCTGTCGGTTTTGCCCGTCGACCCCTCGTCTTCTCCAGAGATCCTGAAGGTGTGTTTGGTGCTGCAGGCGGAGGTGAGGACGCTGAATTCGTCTTATGGGAACGGTAATGAGTTCTGCTGAACGATCTAGATCCTTCTGCCTCGTCTCCAGTGACACACGTTTCCACGCCGGCCGGGTGGGTTAGGCGGCTGCGTCCGCACGGCAGCTTTCCTCCGTGCAGAGGAAGATAGCCCCTGTGAGGCCAGGACAGACGGCGAAGTAGGAGAGTTAAGCCAAGAGGCCCTGGTTTGAGCCCTGGCATGCCCCTTGACTCCGTGACCTTGGGCAGGTCACAGACCTTCTCCGATTTCCTCGTAGGCAAAACGAGCGTTCGCTTATGTGCAAGGCCTTCTGGTTCACAAACATTTTCACGCTGTGTGTCATTTGAGGATTATAACATTTATTGCGTCTCTCTCGTGGGGCTGTTGAAAAGAGCAAATAAGATAATATATTTCAGATTGTTTTCTAAGCTGTAAAGGAGTTCTAGGCGGTGAACTCCTGAATTTGATTTAGCATCATGCGGTACTTTCTGAACTAGCCCAAAACAGATTTTGAGTAACTGAAGGATCCTTGCGTCGTTTCGAAGCATTTGACCAGAGTGAACAGGCTTTTTGTGCAGAAGTATGTGGTCGGAAGGGAGAAGTACTTCTCCTGTGGTCTGTGCTGGGTGATAGACCTGAAGAATATGAGAAGAGGAAGCTTCTCAGGAGGTTTGATGAGTGGGAGGGACCGTAGCTACCTTGGCTCCCTTAGATTTGGGGTGGAAAGAATTTGTTTCGTGATCTCCGGCCATCCCCAATTCAGAGTAAATCCAGACCCAGCAACCGCCCTTATCAGAGATCTGAGGCTGAATGTAACCTTTCCCTGTCGGTAGCCTTTTTTCTAGAAGAGACTCAATCTTGGGGGTGGGGGGGGGGGGCACAGGAAGGAAGGACGGTAGAGAGCCTTGCGCTTTGGGGAAGGTCTGCAGAGAAGAGACGCTGGGTGCCCAGACAGGGCTTATGTGGAAAGGAAGGGGGTGGTTCTGGGAACTCTTCCCACCTTGGCTGCAGGTTCTTACCGAGCCCCAGGTCCTAGAAATCCCCATTCAGCTGAGTTTAGATGGTTGGCCTCCCTCCCATTCAGAGCTACAAGTAATAAGCCCCCTGAAATGCTGAGTCTCCTCCAGGAGATACTCTTGCCCCGTCTGGGGTGAGATGAGAGGTAGCAGCGCACTTGGAGATGAAACGTTGGGTGGTTAATCACCACTGTGGCCGGAGCACGCTGAGCTCAACTGCAGATTCATTCACTTCAAAAGCATTTTTGAAAGGGGGCGCCTGGGTGGCGCAGTCGGTTAAGCGTCCGACTTCAGCCAGGTCACGATCTCGCGGTCCGTGAGTTCCAGCCCCGCGTCGGGCTCTGGGCTGATGGCTCGGAGCCTGGAGCCTGTTTCCGATTCTGTGTCTCCCTCTCTCTCTGCCCCTCCCCCGTTCATGCTGTGTCTCTCTCTGTCCCAAAAATAAATAAAAACGTTGAAAAAAAATTTTAAAAAAAAAAAAAAGCATTTTTGAAAGAGCGCCTTTTTTTTTCTTTTTTTTTTTTTCTTTTTTTTTAATCTTTATTTATTTTTGAGACAGAGAGAGACAGAGCATGAATGGGGGAGGGTCACAGAGAGGGAGACACAGAATCCGAAGCAGGCTCCAGGCTCCGAGCTGTCAGCACAGAGCCCGAGGTGGGGCTTGAACTCACGGACCGTGAGAGCATGACCTGAGCCGAAGTCAGATGCTTAACCGACTGAGCCCCCCAGGCGCCCCGAAAGAGCGCCTTTTGATTAACAAATTTATTTAGGGTTTTGTTTTGTTTTGTTTGTTGTTGTTGTTGTTGTTGTTGTTTGTCGGGCTACTGTCAGAGTCCTTGCCACCCACTTAAGAGAATAAATAAAAAATATGAAAAGTTAAGTGACGGTATGATTTCATCAAAAATAAAAAGATCTTATGAAGGGTAATGGCTCATTCCCAAATTAGTATAGAGACAGAGTCCTGGAAACTCATAACCCTCACGGAGTGGAGTTTGGGAGCCCGGGCCAGCACCCCGCACCGCTGCTCTGAAGGTCTGGGTGGGATCCCATGGGAGGGAAGGGCTTCCGTGCGTGTGTCATCCCAGAAAACGCCACAGGAGTTGTTTTAATCTATGTTGACGGAGTCAGCTTCGTGTCTTCATAGTGGCACTTACCGCCTTTCGGTCTCCGCTTTAGTGGCGTGTTAATCTTGGTGTGTTATTTTATTTTATTTTATCTATTTAAAAAAACTGTTTTTGTTTTATTCTACATTTGGGAGAGATAGAGCGAGCAGGGGAGGGGCAGAGAGATGGAGACAGAATCCGAAGCAGGCTCCAGACTCCACGCTGTCAGCACAGAGCCCGATGCAGGGCTCGAACTCATGAACCACGAGATCATGACCTGAGCCGAAGTCAGGCGCTCAACTGACTGAGCCACCCAGGCGGCCCATTGGCATGTTATTTTAAAGCGGTTTATCACGTGGCCCTGAAGAGCCTCTTCGGGGACCCCCCCGGGGTCCGTGCATGCTTTCCCTTCTCAGCCCCTGAGTGGCCCATGGCAGGACCCGCACACAGCCCGGCTCTGGCCTCCAGGGTCACTCCTGCGCCCCATGGGGGTCAGCAGCGCTCACGAAGCTACAGGTACTGTCTCAGAAGAAAAAAGGAATCGTTCCTTCACTCAGTCACACTGGGTCCCTCCCGAATGGATCGTTAGGGCTCTGAGTGACAGGGGAGCACGTCAGCCCGCAGCCTCTTGGGCTCGGTCCCTCTGAGAGCATCATGCGTGTGTCCTTTCCAGAACCAGGACTTTTCCCCCGGGGATCTTGGTCTGGCCTTCCGGGAAACGGCGAAAGTGAAAGTTTGCAAAGACCAGGGAGCAGAGCTGTTGCTGCAGGGATGGAGGAGAGTGGAAGTGCGCTGAGGGGCCCGGAGCAGAGGCTGCAAGGTGCTCTCACACCTGGAAGGACACCCGGAGCTGTGGCAGGAACGTCACACACGTCCTAAGGCTTAAGGGGTCACCTTGCCCTTTCCTGTTGGCTCCAGAATGGACACCTCTGGGGCTAGTTTGCAGCAGGTGGAGTGTCTCTCCCATACTGGCTGGTCCCTCGAGGAAGGTGGCTCCACATGGCTGGCACAGTTAGGGTCTCAGACTTGCCTCTGCTCCAGTTTAAGCCCATTTCATTGTCTTTTCATCCTGACTTCAGCGTAGGCCCTAAAATCACGAGTATTCTTTTATCTCTTTGTTTGACTTCAGGGTTTTCGTCCTCATTCTAAAGAACAGCAAACTAAGATATGAATGCACAAGGAAGGAGCTTTGAAAAGTCAGGGGAAGTGATTTCAGAGTCTTGATTTCCAGCACTTTCTCCGCCAGTATTTGAAGCTACCATAAGGTGGTCTGTCGGGGTCTGTCGTCACCGGTCGTGGCCTGGCCTCAGGTGCTAGAGGGGACCGGGTGACTCCAGCAGCCTCCCAGGTGATGCCTTGTGATCGGTAGTCCGCTTGCTGGACGGCAAATATCTGTCAAACAGCCGCACACCTAGCTCGGTCCTTGGTGTCCTGGCAGATAACGTCGGGAGGGAATGTTAGCAAAACAACACGTAACCACGAAAGGATAGTAGTAATTGCTCAAGTCCGTGTGTGTCGAGAGGTGCGTTCGGAGGAGAGGAGAGAGCGGGTGCTAAGAAAGGCAGCCGGGAGAGGGCAGGTGGAAATTAGGGAGAGGGGAGGGGCCGCGGCAGACACGCAAACAGCACCGGCAGAGGTTCTAGGTGGGACCAGCATGGGGCGCGTCGGGGTGGTAAGATGGTGTGTGTTTGCAGAGCAGGGAGAAAGTAGGTTGTCGAGGTGGGCAGGATGGGGGGATAAAGGCGTTCGGACTCGATGCGGGAGGGAGAAGGAAGCCAGTGAGGTTTGTGTGTTACGTGGCAGAGAGAATGCGGACTGCGGACGTCGATAGGCAGATCGGAAGAGAGCCTGGGGCCCGCAGGCCGGCAGGGAGGTTGTGCGGCCGTCTTGGCAAAAGGTAACGTGGAACAGAGAAGAGAGGCAGGACCCGAATGACACCGTGGAGGGGAAATCTGCAGGGTCTGTTATGGCTGAATCCCATTTGATTTCCAAGGTGTCGAGACAGGTTGGCTGGGAGGAGGGTCAGGCTGTCGCTGGAGAGAATGGGACCGTCCGTGAGTCTGTCTCCTATTGGCTCCCAGTAGTTCGCTGACTGTGGCCGCAGCCAGCGATCACTTCCCTTGCCGACACGGCCCTTGGGTTGGGCCTCCTGACCACATAGTTGTAGTTCTTCGTGGCAGCCTCTTGAAGGGAGCGGGAAGGGTGTCGGGTCTGGGAGATCCCTCGGGAAACTGGTCCTGGTCTGAGGAGGCGGGCACGTGTGTGACGGGGTTGAACTCACACTGCACCCCCACGCGGCAGACTGGGCCCCAGGGCCGGGGGCGGGGGGGGGGGGTGCATCTCTGCGGAAGTGGTGCTGAGACCAGAGTTACAGAGTCCAGGATTTGGGGCGAGAAGGTCTTTGTGGGAGCCCCCACTCAACCACCACCCGGCCGAGCGAATTCTGTGTTGTCAAGGTGGCTGGTGGGACCAGGACCAGACCGGCCTGGGCTCTACTCAGCTGTCACGGAACACCCGGGTCTGGGGGCTCCGGCCTGTGCTCGCCCTAAACTGGGGACTGGCAGACATTGCTCCGGGGACACCGAACAAACACGGGACGGTACTTAAGAACCCAGTGCGCAGGATCTCGTCCTAAAGGCATCCTTTGCCAGACACCCACAGCGCCTTTCCTTCCCTGCCCAGACCCCCCAGCTGGGGCTCCCCCCCAGCTGGGGCTCCGTGGCTCCTTCCTTCAGCTCGGCCCACCTCTTCTTACTGTGCCCCCCACCCGCTTCCTGGGCCCACACGCCCCTCCACACCTGTACTCGGGCCTGCTCTTCCCCCCACGACTTCAGGGAGGCCATTTCTGGTGAATGCCACCGCGCTTGTACGTCTCTGTCATTCAGTGTCCCTTCTGTACACACGTACAGCAGTTGGACTCTTACCCTTTGTGTAAAATCATTCACGTAGGGGTCCTAGCAGAACGCCGCACCCCTGGCGCCCTGTGGTCGGCAGGTGCCGGTGTGCTTCTGTCCTTCCCATGCTCTGTGTCGGTGACGGTGTCTCTTCCTGTCTCTTCGTTCCTGTGGGTGGATGTCTCGTGCCCAGCTGGCTCTCTCCATACGGCATGCACACCTGCCTGCTGTTAACTGACTTCACCTGCAGCTCCTTCTGGACATTTCCCATCCCCACCGGGCCTGGCCACGGAGTTTTCGAGGAAGCAGCTCTCTACACAGTGCTGCCGGGAAAGGAGACCAAGAATTCAGTGCTCGGTGTTGGGCACTTGGCGTTTCTTCTAGGGACAGAGCAGCCTTGTTGGGGCTGCTTCTCAGAGGCCGGGGGATTTCCCCACTGGCGGCCTGGCTTCCGGGCTGCCTCTCCCCGAGGGGGTCTGACGGCACCGGGCCCACCCTGCTATTGTCCTGCCCGCCCCAGGCCCCAGGCCGGCCCCATTCAGTTCCCAGAGCAGACCCACGGAGAAAGGCCGCTGTTGTCTGGGGGAGACGGTGGAGAGAGTGCAGTCAGCAGCCCTGTCAATGGACCTTGTGTGGGGCCAGAGACGCACGCCCTTCCTGCTCAGGGCCCTGGGGACGGGGGCAGAAACCACTGCGTGCCAGTGTCTTCGCAGGGACAGGGCTGAGGTTCGGGAGGGTCCATGCTGGCCCTCAGGTTAAGAAGTCTGGTCCACTTCTCGAACCTTCAGGGCTTCAGCGGGAGTGAGCTACACACAACCACTCTCCGCTGGGCGGGGAGACAGAAGGTAGGGGGCGGTGTGTGATCCCACCCGGAGCTCTCTTTGGTGACACCTGCTGACGCACGCGGGAGGGACACCGAGGAAGGTTTCCTGGAGGGAGGGACCTTGAGGCCTAAAACAGAGCCAGGCTAGCGGGGGCAGGAAAGGCGAGGTGTGTGTGTGGGGGGTGGCCACGGGGCAACGAATAGGTGAGCCTGGACGACGGCAAGGAGCCGGGGCCCGTGTCTGGGTTCGGGGGGTGACGTGAATGGGATGCGCCATGAGGAAAACTGGGGTCCCTGTGGCGTCGGTGGAGCAGTGACAGAGCCGAGAGGCGATCAGGCAGGGAGCTGTCGCCGGGGGTGGAGAAGGACGGTGGGACACTGAGCAGCTGGCTGCGTGGGGGAGGACGGTGCCCCATCCTCGGTGCGGGTGGGGGTCCCCCTCGAACGGGAGCGCCGGAGGGGACAGCGTGCTGCAGGGAAGGAGGAGCAGGGCGCACCCCTCTAAGGCGGTTGGGGGTACTGAGCAGGCAGGGGCTGGGGCCCGGCGGGCCGCCCGCACCCAGGGGAAGCGAGAGCGGGTCCCACAGAAGAGGCTGGGAGGGAGCAGCGGAGAGGCAGCGGCGGAGTGTCGAACGCTCCCACGGGCTGAAGGCGGAAGGGATGGAGAAACGTCTGGACGTAGAGCATTTTCTTGGCCTCTGGGCCTGGAGGGCAGGCGGGAGCCAGTGTGCAGTGGGTTGAAGAGAGAAGAGAGGGTGAGGAGACGGTGACAGTCTGGTCCATTCTCGTACGAGGTCTGCTCAGGAGGAAGGGGAGGTCCTTGACGGAGGGACTTTGGGTTCAGTTTCTCAAGGCAGGACTAGGCTGCCTGCAGCGGAGGTTGCAGTTGTAGGCATCCGTCAGAATCATCTAGAGCCGCTAGAGATGTGTGTTAGCAGACCCACGGCAGGGCCTCCCCCCTGGGAGTCACCTCCCCTCCCTCACCCAGGGAGGCGGTTTCTGACTCCCTGAGCTCGGATTGGGATCTGGCCTGAGCATTTGCATCTTCACCAACTTCCCGGGTGAGGCCCCTGCAGGTGACTCCTGTGCGGGTCGGGGCGGGTGGCCCACGCCTAGAGAACCACCGAGGACGCCTGTGGCCCTGCTTAGGTCTTCCGGTGCACGCACAGCAGAGCTTTGTATGCGTGCTTCTCTCTGCTGGGAATTTTCTCAGTAGCTCGGGAACATCCGGGGGGGCAAGGGCTGGTCACTCTGTAACCTTGGTGTCTAACCTAGTGCCCCTTAGATGCCCAACACGGGATTTCTGGGCCCTCTGTGAAACCTCGTTTAGCCTTTTTCTGCCTACCTCTGGTGTAGGTGCCAATAAACCTGGTCTACTAAAGATCTCCGGGGGTTTATCTAATTTCATAGTGAACTAAAGCCAAAAAGAAGGTCAGAAAAGAATTGTATAGAAATTTCAAGATTTATAGTAAATGCCAAAATTGAATATCCATAATTTCAGCAATTCAGTTTTGTATTGAAAGAATACATTTTCTAACGTGGTTGGCAGACTGATCCCCGGCTCTGAATTTTCCAGTGGGCAAGATCCTTGACGTGCCATTGATTCCCCTTAGAATGTCGGCAGAGCTGTTAAAACGTGGGTCCTGCCCCCAGAGAGCTTCCGTCTCTGGAGCCCACTTCTGTGCAGTGGCGGTTCTGCCCTGTCAGCCCACACTGCCCTCCCCTGGCGGTGTCTTTGCAGGGTGGGGGCACCGTGCTGTTCCGGGGCCCCTGTCACTTCCCTTGAAGTTGGGCTGAGGGACTGCGCAGCTGGGGTTTCCAAGAGTCCCCTGACCCTTAGTCTCTCCTTGGTGTCATTTTCCTTTTTTCCCTCTGAATCAGTGGGCTGTTTCTTTCAACTTCTAGAAGACCCCCTAGGTTCTCCAGACCAGTGGCCACAGAAGTCTGAGGTGTAGGTATGGGTCGTGGACCATGATCTGTGCGGGCCAAAGCCAGGCAGCTCCTGCGGGATTCCTAACCCCACTACCGGCCCTGGGATCATCTGATTATGCAGCAGGATCCCAGAGGAAATCCGGGTTCTCCTAGCAGGGCCCGGCGTGGGCCTGATGGCTTTGCTTCTGCTTTAGCATTGGTCTTTCACTAGTTCTGAACCTGAGGCCCGACAGGTGGAGAAAGGACTGGGTGCGACATGGGGGCAGAGACCGCTCCCCTGTCAAGATCCTGCTGCACATTTGTTGGTCTGGGATGTGGGAATTTTGTATGGATTCAACACACATATCAAATGCATATTTAACGTTAGGCAGTGTTTTAGGCACAGGGGATACACTGGGACCTAAACTGCACCGGGGAAAACAGACAAGTGAGTATATAACTTGCTTTCGTTGTCGTCTGTGATCCAAACATAAGTGAGTTTAGTAAAAGCTGGGTTCGTAACTGCCACGGGAGAGGCAGGACGGGGATGTGTCAGGGTGAAAAGAAAGATCCGAGTCGAGAGGGCGGTCAGTGTTTAAAGCAGGGGAGGACGTGGTTGGTGGGGAGGGAAGGAGGGCAGGTATAGGAGCCGGGAGAGAGCACTGATGGCCTCCTTTGTACTTTGCAGTATAACGTATCGTTGGTGGAGCGGTTTTGTCTCTTGTCCTGTTGAGGTAGTTGGGCCAGTATTTGCGTTCACGTGTCGCAGACGTGGAAATGGGCCCAGAGAGGCTGTGGTGACTTACCTGGGTGTGGACACTGGTGAGTGATAGAGCCGGGACTAGAGCCTGGCATGGCACGGTTCCACTCTCCTCGGCGGGGCCTGGTGGGCATGCGCATCCTGGGAGGGAGCCAGGCCTCAGGCGTGCCCGGCAGGAAGAGATTGGGGACCAGGAATCAAGCCTCCTCCAGGAAGACCTCCTTGCCCCTGGCCCACTCGGGATCTGAGGGCTTGCATTCACTGGCTGGTTGATGACCCGGAGAGGGTGGCACTTGAGTAGGGGCTGGGGGAGTTGGGGGTGCCGGGAAGAACCAAGTGTCCCCAGCAGTCACTCCGAGCTCTTCCACCACACGGCGTGTGGCACCTTGGAGCTCCTCAGGGGCTCGTCTGTGTTCTCTGTGGTGGCCGGGACCGTGTCGCAGGTGGGTGCTCAGTGAAGTTTTACTGAAGGAATGGATACAATTTTTTGAAGATTTTAAGTTACGTCTACACCTGACACGGGGCTCACACAACCCCAAGATCAAGACGCACGTGTTCTAGCAACTGAGCCGACTGGGGGCCCCTACCATTTTTTCATTGACGGCTTTATAGAGGGTAATTCACATACCTAAAATTCACCACTTTAGAGCGTACAAGTCAGTGCATTACGAGTTAGTGTATTCAGGGTTGTGCAACCATCCCCACTTGCTAATTTCGGAAAATTTTCATCACCCCAAAAAGAACCCTTGTGCCCATAGCGGCCGCTCCCCGTTGCCCCTCCCCCCAGGCCCAGGCAACCATTAATCTACTTTCTGTTTCTGTAGGTTCGTTTATTCTGGACATTTCCTGTAAAGAGAACCCTACAGTATGTGGCCTTTTATGCCCGGCTTCTTTCACTTAGCACGGTATTCTCAAGGCTCGTCCGTGTCGTGGCATGTCAGTGCCTCGGTCCTTTCTGTGGTCGAACGCCGTCCCTTCGCACGGGGAGACCACCAAGGTCATCCACTCGGTGCGCGGGCACCGGTGTGTTTCCACTTCCTGCTAACTGGCCGCCGCGGACATTGACGCGTCGTGTCTGTGGGGGCCCGTGTTCTCATTTGTCTCGGCCCGTACCTGGCGGGGGGCGTGGGGGGATTGCCAGATCATGTGGCAACTGTGTGCTTAGCGTTTTTAAGGAACCGCCAAACCGTTTTCCAAAATGGCTGCACCACTTTACATTCCCGCCAGCAAACCGTGAGTCTGGTTTCTCTTCACCTTCACCGACACTTGCTACTGTCTGTCTTACAGCCATCCTCGTGGGTGGGAAGTGGTTTCTCGTGATTGTCGTTTGTTCCCTTAATGAAAACTCGCGGTGACCATCTTTCACGTGCTTATTGGCCATTTACATATCTTCTTTAGAGAAACGTCCATTCAGATCCCTTGCCCATTTTTTGTGTGGATTATTTGTCTTTTTATTGTTGAGAAACGGATACAGTTTCGAACTAAATGACCTAACCTCGGGGGCCTTAGTTTCATCCGTGATCCAGTGGGAGAGTCTCATGTGGTGTCTGAGACCCAGGTCCCCACCTTCTCCGTAACAGTCTCCTTGCCGGGCCGGGACTCTGAGCTCCGTTTTCCTCCTGCGGTCTCTCCTCTGTCGCTTTGGTTATTTACCCCAGAGACTGAGTTGCTTGGGAGCGCTGTGAGCTGAATTTCTTTGGAGAAGTGTGTGTGTGTGTGTGTGTGTGTGTGTGTGTGTGTGTGTGTGTGTTTTCTAGGACAACGGTTTGAGGAATGGTGCTGAACGGGTAGGGAGCACAGAGGAGCAGAGGGCAAGAAGACAGCTGGAGCAGGTAGGGAAAAGAATCTCCCAAAGTGGCAACTGTGACGTTCTCTTTCCTTGGACTGACAAGAGTGCTGGCGGGCGCACAGCTGACCTCTGTCTGCCAGGAGCCCACTGGCGGCCCGCGCTGCCCCCGCGTCATCAGGGCCGCTCGCCGAGAGTCTGCTTCGTGTCACTTCCTGTCTCAGTGAGCTGTGTGACGGTGCCGTTGCGAGCACCAGGATGCAAAGCGGACAGAGGCCGAGCGCCCGCTTAATAACCAGCCCCACGGCCCCGAGTGTGCAGTGCTGTCCCCGTGCGCCTGCCGTGCACTTCAACCTCACCGTGGGCGTGTGAGGAGGGCCTGGGGCGGATGAGGGAGGGTGACCTGCTTTCCCTTCCCTCCTCTCCCTCCTCGGACCTGGCGGCCCTAGGGCGCACTGTTTTGACAGCTTTTTCCCACATTGGAATCGTCCCCCTTCTGGTACAGCTCAGCTCCTCCATCTTCCCATGAATGGGGGACCTTCCGTCCCTGGTGCTATTTAACAGGGGCCCCGCTCGCTCATCTGTGTGGCTGCCCAGTCTGTCACCGTCATCGCGTGCGGAGCCTTTTACACGAAAGCTACAGGACCGGAGAAGGAATGGGCTCGGGCAAGAAGATGACCGGCTCATAGGCCCGGAATCCACGCTTCAGGAAGGCGAGCAGGAAAGGGGGTGAGGAGGGAAGGAGGAGGTGGCCACCAGCAGCCTGAATTCGACTGGAATCCGGATTCTTTTCCCTCCGCCAGACTTAACGCCGCATCTCGTTTTGGCTAGCATCCTCTCCGTCAGCTTCCACTCCTGCGCTGTGCTGCGTGCTCGCGTCTCCGCCAGATGCCTTGAGGAAGCTCATGGGGACGGGTGGTCGCCGACCTCACCTTTCCTTAACGGCTGATGATGTTGAGCACCTCCTCCTGCGCCTGGTGGTCGTTTGCATACCTTCTTTGGAGAAGTGTGTGCTGTTGAAGCAGCCTTGCCTTCCTCGGACAAATCCCACTTGGTCGTGACGTATGCTCGTCTTCCCATGTTAGTGGATTTGATTCACTAGTAGTCTGATGAATTTTCGTGCATGTAGTTTTATTTAATCATTACAACGACGCTCTGAGAATTAGGGTCCTCGTGAAGAAGCCAAGACAAGTAGGCAGCTTGCCTGTGACCAAATGGTGTCAGACCTGGACCAGGAACACTCGACTTCCGAATTTAGTATGATTTTCTTTCCAGTGCTCCACTTTGCCCCTCTTTACAAAAAAAAGTTTTTTAATGTTTATTTTTGAGAGCGAGAGAGACACAAAGTGCAAGCAGGGGAGGGGCAGAGAGAGAGGGAGACGCCAAATCCGAAGCAGGCTCCAGGCTCCGAACTGTCCTCACAGAGCCCGACACGGGGCTCGAACTCACAGACCGTGAGATCATGACCTGAGCTGAAGTCGGACGCTTAACCTACTGAGCCACCCAGTGCCCCTTTCCTTCTTTCTAGTGTAGGTAACCAACAGTAGATTTCATTTGTGTGGGCTGTTGTCCTTTTTTAAAGCCTCGTCACTGTTGCTTAGAGTATAAATTCCCAGAGGGTGGTCTCACTAATGCTCTTGTCACATGGCCGCACAGGACTTAACATCGGATGCATTTGGGATGATAATGAAATGTATATCCTTGACGGTTACCGATTTGATTGGAAATGTGTCCTTGTCTCTTTGTGGAATCTGGAACATTTCCGGATAAGGACATCCGTGTGATTCTTCTTTCTTTTCTCAGCACCCAGAGTTTGCTGTGCCCAAATACATACTTACTAAAGACTGTGGGGTGGGAGGGGTGCGTCTCTGTCGCGCCCACCTGAAAGCTACCCCTTAGACGTCCCTTGCGGACCCTGCTGGCCGCGTGTTCGTTGGCTGTCGTCTTCTGCCTGAACTGTGTGCCCCATCACACCTGCCTCTCGACCTCCTTTCCGCACGGCGACTGGTTCATCAAAGACTGGCATCACTGAGAACTTGCTGATGGAATCTTCTCATTATATCTTTTGCTTTTCCTACCTTTCCGATGTGAGCGTAGGCAGACTGCAATCCATTTCACAGTGGGGTACACACATTTAGAGACCCAGGAAAGCTCTGGGGCAGCTCAGGAGAGTGAGTAGGGGGTGCGTGGGCAGACATTTACCTGTGAGCGTGTGACCCTGGCAGGCACGTCTGAACGCTCTTGAACTGTCATTGTCTGCAGGTCACCCAGCGGCCTTGTGTGTGTGCCAGCATCGCTCTCTGTGACGCCTTAGCTCCTGCTCTGGTGTCAAATGGGAGAGGGGTGGTGACAGTTCATTTCAATATTAGTCAAAGCCTGACATCCCTGAGCATATATCTTCTGCGAAACAAAACCATGTATTAAGTTACAGAGGCAGATGAAATTGCTTTTTGGACGATCTGTTTTTGCTGATTATTTGTGCCGCCTCTCCGATAACGTGGGTATTTGGGACTTACTTGCCTGTGCATTAATTGATTAAGTAATCATTTGTACGTACAAGTAGATAGAATGCAAGAGTATGCCCCTGTTGTGATTTTCGCTGTTTTAAATCCAGAGGCCATCGCCTCGTTTTGTGATCTGGCGACACTGTGGCCTGGACGATGAGCAGGGTGTCTTGGGGCAGACTTGTGTTACCAGGAAAAGGGGCCTGTCTGTGTCTCTATAATTGAGAAGCACAATGTTGCGTTTCTGTGTGGGCCCAGAATACTTTTTTCCCTTAATGCTGGGGTTTTTTTTTCCTTTTAGTAGCTTTATTAAGGTATATTTGATGTACCATCAAAACACACACACTTAAATGGAGTATACACCTTGATGCTTTTTGACGTATGCGTGTACCTCTGACACTGTCACCCCAATCAGAATAACGAACATACTCATCACCCCCAAATGCCCTTTTCATCTCTCTCTCCTCCCCAACCCCGGGGAACTTTCCTTGGGGATTTCCTTCTTTCATGGTAGATTAGTTCCCGTCTTCTGTAATTCTGTCCAAATGGAATCATACACCGTGGCCACTTTTCTTGTCTGACCTCTTTCCCTCGGCACAGTCATCTGAGGCTAACCCGTGTTCTACAGGTCGGCGGTGTGTTCCTTTTTATTGCTGAGTCGTATTTCAGTTTATGGGTCACTCGTGTGTCCGCTCCCCTGTTGACGAACAGTTACAAATAAAGCTGCCGGGAACATTTGTGCGTAAGGCTTTGTGCAGACCTCGGCTCCCGTTTTTCGCGCACGGACCCTGGTGTCGTGTGCTAGGTGTGTGTTTGACATCACGAGATGTGGCCATACCACTTTCCAGAGTGCTTTTCCAGTGTTGTGTTCCCACTAGCGGTGTGTGAAAGTTCCAGCTCCCGTGCCCTCCAGCGAGCACGTGGTGCGGTCAGTCTTTTCCACCGTAACCGTGTGGGTGTGTGCACAGCGATATCTTACTGTGCTTTTAATCAGCGCATCCCTGATGCCCAACGGTGCCGAGCATTGTCGATGTGCCTGTGCGCCACACATGAGTCTTCCTGGATGAAGGGCTTGTTCAGGTGTTTTGTCCCTTTCTTAATTAGATATAATTGCTTACGATTAGTTAAGTTATTGAATTGTAGGTGTTCTTTGTGTATTCTAGAGTTTCTCTGTCACGTATGTTTTTGTAACTGTTTTCTTCCAGTCTGCGACAGGCTTTTCCATTCTTCCAACTCTTTTAAAGCTTGTTTTAAATTTGCATACAGTATGGTGCGCCTGGGTGGCTCAGTTGATTGAGTGTCCAATTCTTGATTTTGGCTCAGGTCATGATCCCAGGGTCGTGGGATCAAGCCCTACGTTGGGCTCCACACTGAGCGGGAAGCCTGCTGGGGATTCTCTCTCTCTCTCCCTCTGCCCCTTCCCCCCTGCTTACTTGGTCACTCTTTCTCTCTCTCTCTCTCTAAAATAAACTTTAAAAAACAAAATAAAAACTAAATTTGCATACAGGAGAATACAGTATATTTAGAAGGGCAAAGTTCTTAATTTTTTTTGGCGTTTTATTTTTTGAGAGAGCACAAGTGGGGGAGGGGCAGGAGAGAGAGGGGAAGACAGAGGATCCGAAGGGAGTTCCGTGCTGACAACAGAGAACCCGATGTGGGGACTGAACTCATGAAGCACAAGATCATGACTGGAGCTGAAGTCAGATGCTCAGGACGCTCAACCGGCTGGGCCACCCAGGCACCCCTAAAAGTTCTTGATTTTGATGAAACACAACCTATCAGTTTTTCCTTGTGTAGCTGGTGCACTTTTTATCTAGAAAATACTTGAGGGGTGCCTGGGTGGCTCAGTCAGTTGAACCACCTCATTTTGGCTCAGCTCACGCATGACCTCACGGTTCATGAGTTCAAGCCCTGCATCGGGCTCTCTGCTGTCAGCGCAGTGCCTGCTTTGGATCCTCTGGCCCTCTCTCTCTCTCTCTGCCCCTCCCCTACTCGTGCGCTCTCTCTCTCTCTCTCTCTCTCTCTCTCTCTCTCAAAAATAAATAGGTAAAAACTTTAAAAAAGAAGTTGGTTCTAGCTCTTATGTTTAGAGCTATGATTTATCTGTAGTGACTTTTTGTGTGAGATTGGGGCAAGGTTATTTATTTATGTATTTGGCACATGGGTGCCCAGTTCTAGCACCATCTGCCAGAACACGTATCCTCTCCCTGCTGAGTTTCACTGGCACCTTTGCTGCGGATCAGTTGATCGTACGTGTGTGGTCTGGACTCTTCTTTGTTCCGCGCGCTCTCTCTCTCTCAGTAACACGGCTTTGGTTATTGTCACCTTATTGGAAGTCTTGAAATCAGGAAATGCAAGTTTTTCCAATGCTGTTCTTTTGTTTTCAGTATTAAATTTTTGCTTATTCTGGGTCCTTTTTGTTTCCATATAGATTTTAAAATCAGTTTGTCGTTTTCTACAAAAATGCCTCCTGGGATTATGACTGAGAGCTTGCTGGCTCATAGTTCGCTTGGAGGCAAAGGTGCCCTGACAATACCCGGTCCTCTGGCCAGCAAGGCTGGCGTATTTCCCTGTTTATGGAGGTCTTGACTTTCTGTCACCGCTGTTTTACAGCTTTCAGTGTACGGGTCTTTATCGGTCTTTTGTCAGATTTCTCCCTCCATGTTTCATAGTTCTGATGCGGTTTTAAATGGTAGTTTTTACAGACCAGTTTCAGTTATTTTTTTTTTAATGTTTGTTTATTTTTGAGAAAGCGTGAACGGGGAGGGGCAGAGAGAGAGGGAGACGCCGAATCCGAAGCAGGCTCCAGGCTCCGAACTGTCCTCACAGAGCCCGACACGGGGCTCGAACTCACAGACCGTGAGATCATGACCTGAGCTGAAGTCGGACGCTTAACCTACTGAGCCACCCAGGCGTCCCGGGTTTCAGTTATTTTTGTATATGGTTCATTTTTGTACATTGATCTTGTATCCTGCAACCTTGCTAAATTCACTTATTAATTCTTGTAGTTTATTTTGTTAATGCTCCAAGATTTTAGAATCCGCTGTCTGGTTCTAAATCATGTCGTAGGCAGATGATAACAGTTTTTACCTCTCCGTTTCCAATCTGTGTATTTTTGAGTTTTGGGGGGAAATCGGGATTTTACAGCTTTTTGCTAGGCCCGTAGAGTAGACACTGGGTTCTCCCTCATTAGGGTATCTTTAAAAACAAAAAGAAAGAAGATCATTAAATCCTTCTCTCCAGGAGTGTCAGACATTTGTGTGTCAGACGCTGTCTAGTGGCCGGCGGAGGAGACAGACGTGTAAACAAGTAATTATAATTTAACAAGTAAGTGGAGTGAGCACCCGGTGCTTGGGATCCATGTGCGTCGGGCGCTCAGTGGCAGGGCCGTTCAGACGCGGGCGGAGCGTGAAGCACTCCCTGCCGCCCTGCTGCCCTGGACGTGGGTGACAGAGGAGTCCTCGGAGACTTGTCCGGTTACCCTCCCTGTCCTAAGACATTCTAAGTCTTCTCCTGATGGGTTCTGTTTATTACGACTGAGAGCCTGAAAGGAATGTGTCTTTATCTATAGTTCTTTTTAGAGAGAGGGAGAGAGAGAATCCCAAGGAGGCTCTGCACTCTCAGCACGGAGCCTGACGCAGGGCTCGAACTCCCGAACCACGAGATCGTGACTTGAGCCGAAGTTGGACGCTCAACCAACTGAGCCACCCAGGCGCCCCTGTTTTCTTTTTTATTTTTTCAGTGTTTTTTTATTTTTGAGAGAGAGCGAGAGAGACAAGGCAGGAGTGGGGAGAGTCAGACAGAGTGGGAGACACAGAAGCCGAAACAGGCTCCAGGCTCCGAGCTGTCAACACAGAGCGTGACACGGGGCTCGAACCCACAGACCGTGAGATCATGACCTGAGCCGAAGTTGGACACTCAAGCGACTGAGCCAGCCAGACACCCCTATTTTCTTTCTTTAAAAAACAAAAAAAAATCTTCCGTGTTCCTGTGGCGGCCTGTGCTTCTGGCTCGAAACCTCCTCGAGCCGAGGCCAGGGGCAGTGCAAGCAGGATACTCGGCGCTGTGTTAGTCTCAGTACCGAATCGTGCTGCTGTGCTCAGAGAGCCTTGGGAGGGGGTCCTGCCACCCCATTTCTGCAAGGCTCTGTTCTGTGTAAAAGCGTGCTAGTGTGTCCCCATCTTTGTTACTCTCATAGTAACCTAGGCCTTTACGTGTCTCCTGCCACGTGCATTTTGGGGGGAGCATGCTTTTGACCTCGTCGCCCCCGCCTAGATCCCAGGGTCTGGTGGGGGTTGGGGTGCGCGCATTGGTATAGCTTCTCTTTAGCCTACTTGTCATGCTGTGGGCTCCTGTAAATGATACAAGCTCGCTCCCATTTCACAGACAAGGAGATGTCTGCGGGCCACCAGGGGGTGAATGATAGGAGGCACTCCCGTCAGTAGAGAATTCCGTATTTTCTGGGTCACTTAGGAGACGCTGAGACCAGCGCTCTTCATTCTGGAGGTGAGGACTCTTGCTCACAGAGGACGATGGCTGAAAACCAGTAACACTGGCCGTAGCTCTTGCTTTCCTTGTGCCCGGCCTGTCGTGGGTGCCGAGCCTGTGGGGTGCAGGCCTGGCTTGGGGGTGGCCGGGTGGGCCGTGGCTCCTGCAAACACATTTACTGTCGACTCGGAGCCAGGAACCTGATCTACGTTCTTCCCTTGACACTTCTTGTGTCTCACGCCTTGTGACCTCCCTCTTCTATCATCCTGTTCGAGAAGAGTCTCTTCCCTTCTTGAATTAAGCACTCCCATAGAGCGAAGCGGCCACCGCAGGGTGGGAACCAAGCCCGTGTTCTTGACCGAGCGAGCGAGTGTGTCCTGCTCGGCCCGGGAAGCACACCTGTCGGGCCAGCATCGTAGTCTGGTGGTGGGTTTTCCGTTACTACCTCTTTCTCCCTTGGTGGCGAGGAGACCTCGCCTGCACCTACCTGTGCCCAGTGTGGGAAGGCCCTCCGTGACTTAAGACCCCTCACAGCACGCTTCCTGAGGGCCCGGGGGCAGGTATGGCACTAGGCCTTCAGGCTGCAGAAACGAAGGAGACAGTCCTTGCCTCGGCTCACAGACCATCGCATAGATAAGTGCGGTTGACCCTTGAACGAACGGCACAGGAGTTAGGGGCGCCGCCACCCGCCCCCATGCAGTGAGATGTCCACGTGTAACTTTTGAGTCCTCAAAAACTTAACTACCAGTAACCTGCTGTTCACCAGAAGCTTTACCGGCACCATAAAGTCGATAAATACGTGCTTTGCACGTTATACGTATTATAGAATATTATTCTTACAATGAAGTAAGCCAGAGCAAAGCCAGTGTTACGAAAATCATGAGGGAGATTTGCGGTCCATTTACAGCACTGCCCTGTGTGGTTCAACAGCCGTCCTGTGAAGCAGACTCTGTTTTCCAGATTCAACATGGGTGACTTGACAAAAATCCTGAACAAAAATCTTAGACTACTCATTTTGAACATTAGGAGGATAGTATCCACCAGTGTCCTAGGAAAGACCTTTTCTTCCACTTAGTAAAACCAGAAAAGCGGTTTGATTTTTACAACTTTATTGAGATATATTTCACATACCATAAAATTCATTTGTTTCGACTATACCGTTAAGTGGGTTTTTATGCATTCACAGAGTTGCAAGGCCATCACCACGAGTTTGATCTAGAATGAATTTTCCAGTGCCGTGAGAAGCAGCCCCATGATCGTTAGCAGTCATTACGTTGTCCTGCCCCCTACCCCTGACCCCAGCCCCAAAAGCCCCGAGTCTCCTCTCTCTCCGGAACATGCCTCTTCTGAACATTCCACGTAAACGGTGCCCCACAACATGAGGACTTGTGCCTGGCTTCTGTCACTGAGCATCACGTGTTCAGGGTTTATCCGTGTTGTAGCGTGTGTCTGTGCTTCGTGCCTTTATTTCAGTTTATTTTCTTTAAGATCTGTTTTTAAGTAATCCCTACACCCAGCATGGGGCTCGAACTCAAGACCCCGAAATCAAGAATCACATGCTGTTCTGACTGAGCCAGCCAGGTGCCCCCATTCCTTTTTTAAAAATTGCGGGTTAAAAGTATGGAAAGAGCCTAATATATACACACATACAATGGGCTATTACTCAGCGATCAGAAAGAAGGAAATCTTGCCATTTGCGACAACGTGGATGGAACTGGAGGGTATTAT
The DNA here is from genome assembly GCF_022837055.1 of Prionailurus viverrinus. Taxonomy (NCBI): domain Eukaryota; kingdom Metazoa; phylum Chordata; class Mammalia; order Carnivora; family Felidae; genus Prionailurus; species Prionailurus viverrinus. The sequence goes on from NC_062577.1 coordinate 64,693,868, forward strand.
GCTGAGTGAAATTAGTCAGAGAAAGACAAAAATCATATGACTTCATTCATATGAGGACCTTAAGATACAAAACAGATGAACATAAGGGAAGGGAAGCAAAAATAATATAAAAACAGGGAGGAGAATAAAACAAAAGAGACTCTTAAATACAGAGAACAAACTGAGGGTTGCTGGAGGGGTGGTGGGTGGGGGGATGGGCTAAACGGACAAGGGATATGAAGACACTTGTTGGATGAGCCCTGGGTGTCATATGTAAGCGATGAATCACTAAATTCTGTTCCTAAAATCGTTATTACACTATATGCTAACTAACTTGGATGTAAATTAAAAAAAAAATTTTTATTAAAAAAATAAAACTGTTCACCCTGCCAAAAAATGATTGCTGGTTAACGTGTCATTGTACAGACAGAACACCTTTGTTACCTGTTTGTCTCTTGATGGACTTTTGGGTTGTTTCTGCTTTGGAGCTGTGATGATTAATGTGATTATGAATGTTCACGTACAGGTTTCTGCCTGGATGTGTGTTTTCAGTCCTCTTGGGTTGTACCCGGGAGTGGAATCGATGCATCTGCGATCCTCTGCGTTTAGGATCTGGAAGAATTGCCAAAAAGCCGTTTTCCACGGCAGCTGTGTGCCTGCACGTCCCCACCGGCAACGTATGGGGGTTCCCTTCTCTCCACATCCTCGCCAGCTCTTGTCACGTACCCTTGTTTTGGTTTTAGCCATCCTTGTGGGTGCGAGGTGGTATCTCATTGTGGTTTTGATTTGAATTTCCTTGATGACTAATGATGTTGAACATGTTTTCACGTGGTTGTTGGCCATTTACATGTCTTATTTAGAGAACTGTCCATTCAGGTCTTTTATCCATTTAAAAAAAACTTCTTATTGTTGTTTTGTAAGAGTTTTTTTGTATACTCTGGCTACAGGTCCTTATCAGATAACATGATTTGCAAATTCTTTCTCCCACTGTGTGGGCGGCCTCTTCCCTTTCTGGATGTTGTCCTTGGAGGCACAGAAGTTCTTAATTTGAGTATGATAACTTGATGCTGTGGGTTTTACTTTTTATTTGTCTGGGGGGAAGTGTGAGATGAATTGGATAGGCGCTCCGGGCAGCAAGGTCATGTTGAGAGAAAGCAGGAGAGCTGAGCCAAGGCATACTGAACCTGGGGGTGGGGTGGGTACTTTTATGGCCAACAAAATGGTTCAGAGCTAAGATAACAGCTCCTGGCCTCCTTAGTGTGTTTTGAACTTTGCAGCCAGTTAGACTGGCTGCACCTTCCGCAGAATTTCCCACCAGCCAGCTTGGACTAGCCAATGAATTTGCGTTGGTAAGGAGTCCCCTTGTTTGGGTCAGTTCGCGGCTCAAGACTCATTGAGAAGCTATGGGAAGTAAGAGAAGGGCGTTTATGCTTTCTCCGTCCCTTTAAGAGCTCCGTGTAATCCTCTGACCTCGGCATCGCTCTCCTTGGAGAGCCCTGATTTCTGATCTCGGTGCCTATAACTCAGTGCTTTCTGTGTCCAGTTGACTCTGCAGATTTGCACTTAACTCCTCTTGTACATTGTACACCGTGTCCCTGACTCCTCAAGATTGTGAATTTCCCAAGGACGAGAATCATGCCTGCACCAGTATATGCACCCAAATATCTAAGTCACATCTGTGTACTGATAGTGATTACCTCTTGATAAAGGTGAGTGTGATCACAAATGCAAAGACTTCTGAGCCATTGGGGAAGTATAGTAAGCGTAAATCCATTTTATACTTGATAAGCAGACTTTTGACGGAGATGAAGGTCACCTGAAGTCCTAATTTTTAAGTTTAATACAGACACATTTGGGTTTTTAAGGATGTGCAGGAGGGTTCGAAAGCGCCCCTAGAATGTCCTGAGTTCATCTAGTTACCTGCAGGTGAGACGCCAGGCAATCCTACTCCTCACGTCCCCAGGCCTTGGTGTAGTGGAAAGTCCCCGGCCTGGGCCGGGAGCCCTGGGCTCTGGTTCTCGCCCTGCTACCACGAGACCCTGAAAACCGTGCCAAAAGGCCTTCTTACTCAGCTCAGGCTGCCGTAGGATACCGTAGACTGGGTGGCCTTCTCATAGTTCTGGAGGCTGGAAGTCCGAGACCAGGCCGGCAGCCTGTTGGGGTTGTGGCGCGTTCTCTCCTGGCTTGCGGACGGCCGCCTTCTCACCACGCGCTCCCGTGGCCCGGCCTCGGTGTGTGCGCGCCTCGTGGGGGCCCCCGTGGCCTCACTCAGCCCTCTTTCCCTCCCAAAGGCTGCTCTCCAAGTTCCACTGCGCTGGGGGGTTAGGGCTTTAGCAAGGTGATTTGCGGGCCACACACATTGGGCCCGTGACAAAGGCTCGGATCCTCAGACTGTCTGCAAAACGCAAGCGCAGGGCCTTGAGAGTCTCTCTAGCTCCTACCGTTAAGACTCTGTGGGCAGCGCGTTTGCACTACTTTCTATTTCGACTTCTCTGGAAGGCTCCTCCCTGCGTTCTCTCTGGCGGCGGAGAATTGACTAGGTTTGGAGTTAAATGGGGCTAGGCGTATTCCTTCGCTTAGTAAGTGCGTTTGCTTTGGAGCATCTCTCCGTGCTGGTGTAAGCACTGAGGCTGCAGCAGTGAACAAAACAGGCCGTTGTCCCTGCCTTCCTGGAGCTTCCATTCTAGGTGAATTAAAGACATGACATTACATGGGGCGCCTGGGTGGCGCAGTCGGTTAAGCGGCCAACTTCAGCCAGGTCACGATCTCGCGGTCCGTGAGTTCGAGCCCCGCGTCAGGCTCTGGGCGGATGGCTCAGAGCCTGGAGCCTGTTTCCGATTCTGTGTCTCCCTCTCTCTCTGCCCCTCCCCCGTTCATGCTCTGTCTCTCTCTGTCCCAAAAAAAATAAATAAACGTTAAAAAAAAAAAAAAAAAGACACGACATTACAGCGTGCAGGGTAATCGTTGCCAAGGAGACAAAACGCCAGGAATGTGAGTGGAGAGGGGAGAGGGCGTGTGTTTAATCCTGCGTGGCCCGGGCGGGGAAGCTGAGACCCTGCTAAGGAAAGCTCCTTAATCCAGAAATCCTCCTCTCCCTCCAGTGGCCCTCCTCCCCGCTGCCCCCTCATCCACTTCTGTGCCAGACGCTCTGTGCTAATTAATGATTTCACAGCCCTTTTTAAATCTCCACCCAAGGGCGGTAATGAGGAGTTGCGTTTCACACTCCCGCTGCCGGAGTCTGGGAGGATGTAAAGCGGCCGCCGAGATAGGCAGGTGTCCACTCCCTTCTCCCCTAAGCCGGCCTTTCCTCTGTCACCCTGGCTCGTGCTCCCCTGTCTCCGCATCTTTCTGACAAGCCCTCCGCCCCGACCTTTTTCTTGCTGTGCTCCCCCCTTTCTCTTGGACCTTCCCTGCTTCTCCTCCTCCACCTGTCTTACCTCCCGTGTCCTTGCAGGGGCTGATGCAAGGGGAGCGGCCCTCCTGTCCCCCAGTTCCCCGCACCGGGTCACCCCCCCCCCCTCGCCGTGCCACCCGTAAGTCAGTTTGGCCCCACCGGACCCCTGCCTCCCTAGGCCTTGGCATGGGGCTCACGCTGCAGACCTGGGGCTGCCTCTGCGGCTCGGGTCAGGCCCTTGGCACACTTAGTGGGTCTTGGGTCACTGTCGGTGTCACTCATCAGTCGTTTAGGGTTCAGTGTGCTCTGGGGAAGGGGGTTGCTGGCAGTTGGTAGAACCTTCTGTCAGTCATCACCATCTCTGACCTGACCCCTGTCCGGGTGTCCAGAAGGGCAGAGCCACCCAACTTCCCTGATGTCACCAAGAACCGGAGCCTTGAAGCCCACTCCTGAGCAGTTCAGCCCCCGGGGGGCAAATAGGATCAGGGAGGGACCCCCTTATCCTTAGGACCCTTCTTCTCTAAGAACAGGAAAGAGTGCATCCTTGCTCCCCGCCTCCTGCCCTCAGCCCCGCTGTGTCACGATCAGGGTCAGCCTCGGGGCCAGAGGGAATCCTGGCCGTCGCCTCGTGGTTCTCAGTCCATGGTTCTCAGCCCGTGTGGTTGCGTGGCCCCATCTTGCATAGCTCATTTCTGGTTGGCTGTGCGGTCACTCGGACTTGTGTCGGTGGCCATTTGTCAGCTGTGCATAGAGTGTATTTTGTATGCTGTGTGTGTGTGTGTGTGTGTGTGTGTGTGTGTGTGTCCATCCATCCGTGCCTGTGAAGAAACACCCCTTTTATCCCGCTGGCCCCTGGGGGAGGGGAGAGGGCAAAGACACTCCAAAGAGGGAGGGCACATCCTTTCCTGTCAAGGTGTATACACTTGGCCGGGAAACCAGATGTGTGGAGGCACATTGATTGAAAAGTACCAGGAGAAGAGTGTCAACCCCAGTGTCCTTTACTACACAAATCAGATCTTTGTGGAATGAATCCCAGGGAAGTGTCCGTGCCTCCGGTCACGCTGGGTATGGCACGTATAACTCGCAGTGAGTGGTTGGAATGCTGGTCTGTTTTTCGCCGGTTTTGTTCACAGTAGCACAGAGTGAACTCGTGAGAGCTGAGATTACTCCTGCCAAGGGGGAGAGGTCGGCCGGGAGAGACTAAATCAAGGAAAGCTTCTTGGGATTCACGTTTTCAGTCAGATTTTGATGGGTGGAATGGGGTCAGTGCCAGTGTGTTTGGGGGCTTTTCTCGATCTGCTCTGCTAGCTGCGATTCTGGGAGCTCTGGACCGGCCTCGAGAAACCCAACCCTCCGTTCCAGCCATAACTGCTCAGAAGCCCTTTGGGATTTTGAGGCCCCTTCCGTCCCTGTCCTCTGCACTACCCAGCACTCAGCATACCTCCTGAGGGTCCCTGTGGATGAGCCCGGGCACTCAGACCCTCTGAAAACCCCAGCATGAGGGGGACAGGAGCAGGGGCACCCTGAGGCCTCTGGGAGCACCAGGGGACAGCATGCTGTTTCTTACGGTGTGTCCGCAGCCGTCGTGGGAGGAAAACTGAACGGACCTGCCACCCACATGATGGGCAGTACACACAGCACAGGCGTGGGGACCCCAGTCCTATGTGTGAGGGTAGAGAGCAGCGTGTTTAGAAGAAAAGGCAGAGGAGCACCTGGGTGGCTCAGTCGGTTAAGCAGCCAACTCTTGATTTCGACTCAGGTTGTGATCTCATGGTTCGTGAGATCGAGCCCCATGTTGGGCTTTGCGCTAACAGTGTGGAGCCTGCTTGGGATTCTCTCTCTCTCTCTTTCTCTCTCTCACCCTCTCCTGCTCACATTCCCTTCATCTCTCAAAATAAATAAATTTTAAAAAAGAGAAGGCATGGCCTGTGTTCCTACAAGCCTGGATGAGGAGGAGCTTTGGGAGGGGGATTTACTCAGGATGGGGGCGCGCACACACACACACACACACACACACACACCCCCGATGTTCATATAAGAGTCAGAGGCCCAGACTCCCGGCCTTCTGGATGCCATCCTTCCCACCCCATCTGCAGCCAAGAGCGCTCTGTGTGGGGAGACTGAAGGTGCCCTTCCCCTTCCTCCTGTTCCTTTCCCCCTCACATTGGGGGTCTCACCCAGGGAGGGAGTTCCCGGTGTCATCTCTGTGGAAAGAAGGGGGAGGAGCGAGGGAGGAACGAGGAGGACCTCGGAAGGCTTCAGCACGTGGAAGTCCCTTCCTGTCCTCATCAGTTACCCCCGGGAGACGGCTTCTTTCCTCCCCCACCTACCCTTCTTCAGCCTCCTGGAAATGAGGGGGGCTGGAGGAGGGGTGGAAATCCCCACTGCGTCTCTGTCCGCGTGCGGGGGCCGCGACGGGGTTTGGCTGAGGGGGTGGGAGAGGCCAGAGACTGCCGAGCCGATGGTAAGGGCCTAATTGCTGCTCGGCCTTGAGCTTGCCTGTAATTGTGGTTTCTGGGAGCCAGCGCGTCCTGGAAATCTGCTGGAACAGCAGAGATTTGGGGTTTCCGCCTGGGATGGACTTGGATTTTCCACTTGGAGCAGCTCGCCCAGCACCCACTTTTGGTCGGGGGCGGGGGGGCGAGTCCCGGAAGCTCTGGCAGTTAGGACAGGCTTCGGGCTACAAGGCCTGCCTTGGGGGTGAGAGGCTGTGTACCCTGAAATCCGGGACCTTTTTAAAGAGCCCAGAGAGGTAGCCGGGTGTGGAAGTGCCACGTGCTGCAGGCCGGGAGAGCCGGTCGGCCCCACCCCTGGGTGGGGACCTTGCGTCTCTAGCCTTAGTTTCCCCGCCTGTCACTGACTTGGATATCCTTCTGCCTTACAGGATCTTCCATAATAACAGGCGGGGAAATGCTGGACTAGTATAGGGGAGCGACTCAACTCCTTTCCCACGGTGGCAATAACAATAACAATACGGTACACATCTTGAGTGTTCATGGCGTGCCCTGTGCAAAATGCTCTCGTGAACAGCGCCTTCAAGTCCGATAACAATCCCGTGCAGTAGTCCTAACCTCTGCTACAGGTGAGGACACCTGAGGTTGAGAGGTGAGCTGTCTTGCCTGAGGTCACAGGGCCAGTGTCCGCATCAGGATCACCAACCCGGGGAGCAGATCCCGAAGCCTGTGCACTTGGCCGGCAGATGTGTAGACGGTAGCCCGCATTGTGTTTTGGTTTTTTTTTTTAATTTTTTTTTTCCAACTTTTTATTTATTTTTGGGACAGAGAGAGACAGAGCATGAACAGGGGAGGGGCAGAGAGAGAGGGAGACACAGAATCGGAAACAGGCTCCAGGCTCCGAGCCATCAGCCCAGAGCCTGATGCGGGGCTCGAACTCACGGACCGCGAGATCGTGACGGCTGAAGTCGGACGCTTAACCGACTGCGCCACCCAGGCGCCCCGCCCGCATTGTGTTTTATGCGTGGGCCGGGAAACACCCAGAGCCCGCCTGGCCTGGGGCTGCCGTTGAGCTTGGGGTCACGGGGTCCGCGTGCCGGCCCTGGCACAGGCCGTCGTCACCCAGGGTCGTCCCCGCCTGCAGCGTCCCCATCTGTAAGATACGCGCGTGCAGAGTTACTCCGAGGGCCAGGCGAGGTGCTACCCAGCTCTGCACCCGCCACCGAGCGGGTGCCTAGGAAATGCTAGCAGAGCCTAAATCCTCGGAAGGAGAAGCCAGCAGCCAGTGCTGCCATCCGGGACGTGGGATCTGCGGTGTCAGAGCACTGAGTAGAACGGTCTGTGGCAGAGCGGCACGGGCACCAAGGGTGCCCTCCCGTGGGGGGACGCGGCATTGGCCGCCCGGGGTGGTGTCCCGGCTGCGCCTCGCTCCCCGGTGCGCGAAGCTAAGCCTGGTGCTTGCGTTCCCGCGGCGCGGCTTCCTCGTCTGCAAACTTACAGCACCAGGTAGTGCTGTCCCAGGGGGTTGTCGCGCCGGGTGAGTGACCCAGGCAAGAAAGGCTAGTGTTGGAGGAGCTCATTGTGTTCCAGGCCCTGGCCTGAGCATTTCATTTTTGCATGTTTAACTAGTCCGGTCCTAACAGCAGCCCCAGGAGAGGGACAGTCTTATCGCCCCCATTTTGACGGTGAGCCAGCGGGGGCGCAGAGCGCTGAGGCGACGAAGGCCACGTCGCTGGCACGCGGCAGGGCCGGCACCCACACCCGGGAGGGCGCCAGGAGCCCGCAGCCTCGTCGCGCGCACCGTCTCCGCGAGTGTGCCCCACGCGTGCCTGTCTCGTCCTCGCTGGGACCCGTCCGTCAGCCGGTCGCAGGCACGCACGAGGGGTGTGGGCCCAGCCACGCGTCGCCAGCGCGTGCTCTGTCAACAAAGAGCGTGAGACGTGGCCTGTTTGGAGGGAGGCATGATCGGCACGGGGGAGGTGACCGAAGACGGGGAAGCTCTGGCTGATACACGGGGCCGTCAGTGGCGCCTAGGGACTCAGACGTGGCAGGTGTGCAATCCGGAGCCACACAGGTCGCCGGAGACGCTGACGGGGCGGGCTAGGGGCGGACTGGAGCTCAGCGTAGCAGACGGGCGGGGGTGGGGGCGGGGGCGAGGGCGAGCTCTCCGGATGCTGGAGTTTGGGAGGGGCTGCAATTTCAAGGCTGCCGTTCGTCACTCAGCGCTTCGTTGAGCCCGTACACGCACCTGGCGCCTGGCCCGATGGAGAAGAATCAGTGTCGAGTCCTACTTGCCACCGATTATCTCCTGGTCAGTCCTGGTTTGTTTCTTAAAGGTGGTGTTTAGCAGACTGGCTCCTTCCAAGTTGAAATGCTGTTATTGCCCTGCTGGGGTGGGGGGGTCCCCCTGTTGATCCGACAGATCTCCTGGTGATGGGATTTGTGCCTCGGTGGAAGGTGTGTGTGTTTCTAGGCCCCCAGGAGGGAACGGCAGGGACCATCCGGTTCGTGCACCCCTCTCCCCGTCACCGGCCCCCGCATCCCCCCCCCCACGCCCCCGTGCCTGCGCACACGCCCCACACTCTGCTTGGGAGGAAACCAGGACCCACAACCAAGGTTATAGCCGGGGCTGTAAGATGCCCTGTTGAAACTGCTGCCTGATCACAAACTGAGTCGGAGTCAGTGCTCTGCATTGTAGCTGTGCGGGACATGTGCTTAGCACTTCCGTTCACCTACGGGGAGGGGGGGTTGTGTCCAGTCTCCCGGCTCCAGTAATCTTAACACCCCTTTCACCGTTGTGCAGCCCCCTCAACACGAAAGATTTAACCCGGTAGGAGAGTGTAGGAAGCAGCCCTCGCTGGAAGACGGAGGGGCCGCTGCTCTGAAGGCCCTTGTCTTCCCACCAAACGGCCTCCGAGGGTGTCTGCCCCACCTGCAGACCCAGAAGAGTCCAGGCAGGGCCCATGCAGCCCTCTTCCGGTCTCCCTCCTCGAGGGCAGGCCCCAGGCCGTCCGCACCAGGGGCCCGGTGGGGTGCGGTGACTCAGAGGGGCCCAGAGGAGTCGCTGCTGATGGGCCTGTCGTGAGGGCCTCAGGGTCTGGCTGGCCTTCCATTGGCTTCCTAACCAGTTGTGTCTGGGAAGGGTCCTGGGTAGAACCCGGGCTCTTGGCTGGAGACCCAGGTCAGGTGCCTAGAGAGGCGGGTGCTAAAGAAACTCAGAGTCCCTCCTTCGGAGCAGGTATGTTGTTAATGGGGGGTGGGGAGGGCGTGTGCTTACAGCAGGAGTGGAAATCCTAAGGGCTGGACAGCACAAAGAACAGGAGTGGTCATCACTGGTGAGCACATTGAGGAAAGTTTCCAGAAGGCAGGGAGCCCGTTGCCAGCCAGAGAGGAACCTCCCCCACCTGTCCCTCTCTGTCCCTCTCCCTTGGCGGGGCCTCCCCCAGTACAACCGGTGGCTCCCCAGCTGTGAACATCTTCCTCAGCCGAAGGCAGGTCCGGGGGGAGGGTGTAGGGAAGGGTAGCGGCTTGCCTCCCCATGACTCAGTGCATGGCTTCAGCTCGGCAGCTTTAAAATCCAAGGCGAACTTTCGCCTGCCACCCAGTACTTCCCCATCAATTCTGATCCGAACTCAGGGAAAGAAAACAAGTTTAAAATCCACCTTAACTAAAAGTAAATTAGAAAGGTGAATCTTCTGAGCCGATGACAGGCTCTTTGAAAGCAAAATGGAGACTTCTTGGATTGGCTATTATCCTGGATTGTTTTATGGTCTGTCCTTTAATTGTGCCGGTAATCAAAAATTGACTCAAGTAACAATTCTATTCATATAAAGTATACAGCCAGATGTGCCTTGTGTATTTAAAATATCATCATGGGGCGCCTGGGTGGGTCAGTCGGTTAAGCGTCCGACCTCGGCTCAGGTCACGAGTTTGAGCCCCGCATTGGGCTCTGTGCTGACAGCTCAGAGCCTGGAGCCTGCTTCGGATTCTGTCTCCCTCTCTCTGCCCCTCCTCTGCTCATGCTCTGTCTCTATCAAAAATGAATAAAGGTTACCAAAAAATTTTTTAAGTATTATCATCACTTCAGGAGGATTTACACATTTAGTTTCCTTTTCCGGAAAACTTTAGGTGGGACAGGATGCGCCGAAAGCGGTTCTGGGTTTACGAGTAACGTGGTCATCGCAGGGCCCCGTGAGAGGGGCAGGCTCCATCTTCCCGCTGTGTCGCCACGAAAGCTGGCTCCCGGCCGCGGTGTGTGGCTTGTCCACTGGCACACGCTGGGCACCACGGAGGCGAGGAAGACATCTCGTGCCCCAGATTGAGGCCCTTCCCAACCAAGTCCAAGCCTCGGGCCCTGTCTTGTGAATTCTGACCTCTCTTGAATTCCTTCCTCTCATTAAAACCAGGAAACTGGAGTAAGAACACCCTAGGCCATCGCACGAACATCCGCGGTGCGGACTCTGCGGGGCTTCTAGAGCTTCTAGATCGCTGCCCGTCAAGGCGCCTGTTGTTTTCTGCCTGTGCCGTTGAGCACATCTAGCTCCGCATCAGCCCTCCCTGGGTACGCGGACACGATGTGCCCAAGACCCCCTGTGAGGGCAGAGACCGGCGCCCGATGAGAGCCGGAGGGAGGGAGATCGGGCCCAGGCTCTGCAGCATAGGGCCGAGGAAGCCGTGGCGTCCGGAGGGGAAGACCCGACTCCGACGTCAGCAGGCTAGAGTTCACGTCTCGGCTCTACCGTTTGCTGGCTGCGTGCCCTTGAGTGACTCGCTGAACTTCTCTGAATCTCACTTTCCTCACCTGTTAAGGAAAATAACCACGTCTGCCTCGCCAGGTTGTTGTGAGGATTACACGGACGCCTGCGACGCATTAGACGCTTACTCCGTGTAATTTTCTCCTTTCTCGAGGGCATCCGGAAAGACGGGGGCAGAGTTGGTCTAGAACCCAGATGCCTAGACTGTCTGTCCCGCCCCCTCCCCGCAGCAGCCTCCACGACTGCCCTCCCGCGGGCCGCACGCCCTGGCCGGGCCTCTGGAGATGCCACACTTACAGTGTCTGTGCTCCCGCACTAGTGGACGGCGGCTCCGGCCTCCCCGCCTCCCCCGGCCGTCCGCACACGGTGTCCATCTCGTCGGAGGTGACCGCCGGCGGAGGTGACACGTGGACAGAAGCACAGGAGCGTGGACCAGACCTCACAGTGCGCAGCAGGGCGTCCGCCCCAAGGAGGCCCAGAGGCGGCTGCGCCCACACCGGATAACCCTGAGTTCACTTCGGTGCTGCAAGCCAGGCCGCGATCGCCTGGAGCAGCCGCCTCGTTCTGGCGGACTTAGGGGCTCGCGGCAGGAGTGGCAGCCAGTTTCCGAGCATGGCTGTGTGCCAGGCGTTATGCCAGACGCTTTGCTTACGTCCCGGTTCTTACAGCAGCCGGGGCCGGGGGGGGTGGGGGGGTGGCTGGTTTTCCGGTTCCGAAGATGAGGAAACTGAGGTTCATGGAAAGGAAAGAATTTCCTCTGAGCCCCGCCAGTGGTCGGAGCCGGGATGGGGATGTACTCCATCCGCCCCCCTGCTGGACCACCCTGCCCGCCCCCCATACTGGTTTGACTTCCTGGCCCGGCCCAGATGTCCGGCTTTTCCTGAGGCGTGTGTGACAGACAGGTGAATCGGATGTGAGTCTGCCCCTGCGCTGAGCAGGGGGGCGGGGGGGGGGGCGGGGGGGGGGGAGGGGGTGTCGGTGCCGGGTCCCGAGTGAAGAGAAGGTACACCGCCAGTTGACTTGTCTCTCTGCTAAGCGCTGGAGACGGCCGCCCCCCTGAGCCCCCGCTTCTTCCTCGCCGGGGACACTGAGAGGAGCCCTTCTGGCAATCACAGTCCAGTGAGCAACACGGGAGAGGGGTCCGCGCCCACGGGGCACTGCTTGGCAGCAGTCTGGTCACTGGGTGGTGGCTCTGGGCAGGTTTCTGGTTGCTTCTCCCGGTCCAAGAGGCTGGAGGCCCCGCCACGGGAGAGAAGGCTGCGTCTGGGACACCTGTGGCCCAGGGAGGCCAGGGCAGCCTCGTCTAGCAAAGCAGAACGCAAGACACACGTGCTGTCGGAAATTTTCTAGCAGTCACGTTAAAAGTAGGAAGGAGGGGGCACCCGGCTGGTGTGGTTGATAGAACGTGGGACTTGACCTAGGAGTGAGTTTGAGCCCCGTGTTTAGCCTAGAGATGATTTAAAAGTAGGATCTTTTAAAAATGAGAAAAAGGGCGCCTGGGTGGCTCAGTGAGTTGAGAATCCAGCTTCAGCTTGGGTCATGGTCTCACGGTTCATGAGTTTGAGCCCTGCATCAGGCTCCCTGCCCTCGGCACAGAGCCCACTTCAGATCCTCTGTCCCCCTCCCCTCTGCCCCTTCCTCGCTTGTGTGTGTTTGCTCTCAAAAATTAAATAAAACATTTAAAAATGAAAAAAAAAAAAAAGGTAAGGAGGGGCACCTGGCCTGGGTGGCTCAGTTGGTTGAGCATCCCACCTTGGCCCAGGTCATGACCTAACAGGTCGCGAGTGAGCCCCGCGTCGGGCTTGCTGCTGTCAGTGCGGAGCCCACGTCAGATCTTCTGTCCCCCTCTCTCTCTGTCTCTCCCCCACTCACACTCTCACACTCAAAAATAAATAAGACATTAAAAAAAGAAAAAAGGTTGGGGGGGGGGCGTCTGGGTGGCTCAGTCGGTTGAGCGTCCGACTTCGGCTCAGGTCATGATCTCGCAGTTCGTGGGTTCGAGCCCTGTAATCAGGCTCTGTGCTGACAGCTCGGAGCCCGGAGCCTGCTTCGGATTCTTTGTCTCCCTCTCTCTGCCCCTCCCCCCTCATGCTCTGTTTCTCTCTCAAAATAAGTAAACATTTTTTTTTAAGGGGAGAAACAGGTAAAAGGAATTCAGTGATATATTTCATTTAACTGAATCTACTCAAAATACTGGTATTTCTGCCTGTGATCAGTGTTGAAAGTGTTGGTATTTTGCATTCCTCTTTTGTCTTGTACTGAGTCTTTGAACCCGTGTGTGTGTTTTACACTGACCCTCTCACTTCGAGCTAGCACATTTCTGGTGCCTGTGGCCCGGGCGGCTCCCCTGTGGACGACACAAGACAGTCCTGCGGCCTCTCTCCCGGCTGCTCTGGTTCATTCCATGCAGTGCTGGCACTCAGGTGCATGTGACCCCTGCCCTACCTGCTCTCTGCGCCTCCAGCCTCTCCCCTTCCAGTCCACTCTGGCCACCACCGTCAGACCTATCCTTTTCGTGCCCTGATCTGCTCCCGTGACTCCCAGGGAGCTTTCAGCCTCTACAAGGAGTGAAATCCACAGCCCGCCCCAAGCTCTCCCCCTGCTCTGATGTTGCTTCCGCGTCTCCAAGCCTCTGACGCACCTTGCCACGTAACTCCGAGCCGCCCCGTGAGGCAGGGAGAGCCGGCAGGTCAACTGTCCGCGTTGTCGCGGTGGAGAACCCGAGGGTTTCCTAGATCCACCGGCTGGGATGCGGCAGAGCCCGGGTGGAGACCCGTCTTCTCGGCTCAGTCCTGTCTGACCCTCCGTCCCCCCGCGTGTTGCACCGACGGCCTCAGAGCTGCCGTGTCCCCCTGCCGCCTGTGCCCGCTCCTCCCTCCTGTCTTTCCATAGCAGAGCTTTTTGCCCTCGCTCCCGGGCCCTGGTGAAGTTGGCCTCCTCTCCGGTTCCTTCCTCCTTCTTTGGCCCCCTCTCTCCCCAGCCCAGTTTGTAGTCACAACACGCTTTAACGTTCATTTTCTTGTTTAGTGCTTTGTGTGCAGAATGGAATTCTAGAAGTCCAGGAGAGTGAAGACTGTAGGAGCTTACATGGTTCTGCAGGTCGATGGCACTCGCCGTGTAAGTCCATGCAGAGGCTAACACCTTCCTGCCTTTGTTAAAACCACCAAGCCGTGAATGTAATCCTAACTTACGTGCACTGTGGCGGTCCTTCAGGCTCTCTCGATCGACGCTAAGTGTGTGCTTACAATATTTTGATGTCTGCAAAGTTCTCTGGCACATACGGTCTGATGTTATCCTTCAGCTCATGCTTTTTTTTTTAACGTTTATTTCTTTTGAGAGAGAGGAGCACACGCATGAGTGGGGGAGGGGCAGAGAGAGAGAATCCAAAGCAGGCTCGGTGCCGTCAGCACAGAACCCAAAGCGGGACTCGACCTCACAAACCGTGAGATCGTGCTCTGAGCCGAAATCAAGAGTCGAACCGACAGGAGCCACCCGGCACCCCTCAAGTCATAATTATTGTATATCGACTGCGTGCTCTGGCCCACAGGACACAATGAACCTTTATCAATAAAGAGGGAGAGTAGACGTGAAGCAGTCCGAGAAAGCACGAAATGACCAGTCGGCACTGAGCACCACAGGGAAGATTTCGGGGGAGGCCCGCGTCGTGGGGTGTCCAGGAAGGCCTCCCAGAGGAAGAGGTGTTTGTCCTGAACCCTGGAGCGTGTGTTGGCCTTCATGGACGGGGAGGCTCCTGGGGTTGAGGCCAGTGGGGGCACAAGGATCCCCCCACCCAGAGCACCTGCTGGGCTAGGGGAGTATTTGAACCTTTATACGAGGGTAAGGACGGTAGGAAGCTGCTACAGGGTAACGTTCCACTTCGTCTTTTTAAGAGATTGCTGGAAAGTTCTCAAGTAGAGAATGGATGGGATCTAGGGAGGGGAACGGCCGACTGTGCTAGGAGAGAGGCAGGGAGGGACAGAGCGGGTGGGTCCAGAAACAGCGGTGGGTAATGGCAGTAAGGTGTGGCGGTGGTTAGATTTGCAGGGGTGTCAGAGGTAACTCGGGCTCCCACGTGAGTGACCGCATGGCACGGCTACCTCGGGAGGAGACCTCTTTAGGAGCAGGGCCCACGCTGGGAGGCTGATTTCAGTTTGGACATGTTGGCTTCGAGGTTTCTGTGAGGGTGGTGTGCTCCCAGCCACCCTTGGAGGAAATGGTATTTTCCACATTCATTGCCGAGAAACCGGGGCTCGGAGAGTTGGGGTGCCAGCCAGGAGAAGGCTAAGCCCAAGCCCGAGCCTGTATTTCACCCCAAAACAGTTCTTTCCAGACCATAGCATGGGCTGTGTGATAAACAGGGAGTGTCGAGCCCCGCACGCCGGTTCTCGCCACCCCCCGACCCCCTCCGTGCACCCGTCTACCCCGATGCCCGCCGCCCTCAAAGCCCTGCGTGGAGGCGACCGGGACAGCCGGGGGCATCTTCGCTTCTCCGTTTCTTAGTCACCCACTCTTTCTCATCGGTGTGCCTCACCTCTGGCACGTTGAGCGTCGGTCACGTAGTGTGGACCTTGAAAAGATTTGCACGGGACTCCACGCCGTGGGGAACCTAACGTAGTGCCTCTCTGAGCCTCACGGCAGCTCTGAAGGGAGGGCCGTGCACGTTCCTTCAGCAGACGTGTCGGAGCGGCCTTGTCCCCGGGGCTCCGGTCCACCCCGGGAAATCGATGCTGGCGCAGAGGGAAGGGGCTGCTCGAGAAAGGACGCGTGTTCCCCGCCACCGAGCTGCCACGTTGGGTCCCCGGGTGGGAGCGTGAGGGGTTCCCACACCGCTCTGCAGCCAGTGCGTGACCTCAGGGGTGGGAGCCTCTCTGGCCGCTCTGCCAGGGGCTTCCGCTCCCCACCCCCCACCCCCCGCTGACCCACGCACAGAAGTGGGTGGTGGCCGAGGGCCCCGTGGATTCCAACAGAACTGGAATTGGCTCCTGAATTTCCAAGCCCAGTCCTTCTCGGCAGCACCCTTTGAAGTGTTGACTCTGCACTCTGGTTCTTTCTGACGGAGACTGCTTTCGTTTGATCTGTGCCTCTTTTTTTCTAAGTGTTCTCAAGTGTATGAGCTCTTAGGGGCAACAGTGTCTCTTCCCTTCACTGCAGGGATGTGCAGGCTGGAGTGTTTGCCTCAGACCCTGGGGAGACTTCCGCCCAGATGCAGAATCCTTGAAAAGGGTGCCAGGAGGCTACTTAGAGCTCCTCCACCCTGGTAGATAAGGGAAACCAGACCAGTAAGACCAGGTCAGGGTTCAGCGAATGTGCACTTTATCTAGAACGAAGGTCCTGGCAAGGTAGCTCTTTCCTGGTTCACTGCCGCTCCTGGCTTTGGGGAGGGGCTCAGGAGTATGACTTTGCCCAGACACCAGAGACCTACGTCAGCTTACGTAGGGTGTGCTTTTTAATCTCTGTTGATCGTATTTGTTATCTCTCTAGATATACACAGCGTATGCCTTCTGCGTACCTTGTGAGTCTAGAGTACATCACATGTATTGTGTGTGTGTGCGCGCACATGTGAGGTACATGTATTGTGTGTATGCAAAAAAGAAAATACCAGGAAAGGCCCAATAGAGACCAGTTAGTTAGATCCTCATACGTGGCCACAGGTCAGATAAGCTCATTTAGGGGCCCAGACCTTGAAGCCAGATCGTATCTCAACTCCGCTTAACCCCGCTGCTCACTCTGAAAATGGGGGTGTGCTGCCTACCTCGCCTGGCTCCGGGGAAGGTTAAATAGACAGCATACGGCAGGTGTTCCGCACGCCGCGCGGAAGGTAGGAAGGACTTCGTAACTAGCGTCACGGGGACATCCTAGGCTGCTCCCTAGCTGCAGGCTGCCGGCGGGACAGAACGAGGATGCCGAGAGCAGGCCCTGTCGGCAGCCGTTGTCCCCTTGTGGGGCTTAGAAGCACGGTGGTGCCAGAAACCGGAAACCTGTGGTTTCTTAGTGTGAAAGGGTCTGATTTTCAAATTTTAACTAATTTTTAAAAATATACACACCCATAGGCCAACAGGAGGGGTAAATGGGCAGTTTCGGATTTTGTTGTCGGGACAGTCTCCACGCGTGTCCACGCTTCATTGTGCACGGGGGGCGGGGGGACGGTTTCGGCGTGGATTTGCAGAGCGCCTCTTCTGCGCCTGGTGCTGCTGCGGGTGGAGGGGGGCAGACCGCCGGGGTGGGGGGAGCGTTCCGGAAAGCCCGGCCAGGACTGACACCAGATGACGGGAGTAGTGTCGGAGGGAAGGCCGAGGGCGCCTCGGCATCAGGGTGTGGCCGGCAGGGCAGAGAGAAGGGGAGGGACGTGGAAGGTCTCTGCGGACCGGGACGGAGCAGTGTGCATTTCCTTAGCTTCCCAAGACGAGGCTCAGAGAGAAAGCCAGAGACCGGTGGGAAAGCTTCCCTGCAGGGTCAGGACGCGGCAGGGGCGGCTCTGGAGGGACCTTTTGTAAGGTGGCATCTTGCGTTCTCGGCCATGTAAGTGCTGAACGGGTTCAAAACGTAAAGTTAGATAAATACTGAGGAAAGGAAACCCCCCAAGTTAAGTACAAGTATGAAAAGAGGCCTGGATGCATTTCAGGCCGATAACATCAGAGAGCAGCTTCCGCGCACGGTCCTGACTGTGCGCCTCTGATGCAACGCGATGTGGGGACAGAGCTGCAGGGACACCCTGGACTGACTGAATAGACGTGTTGGTGCGTTCACCCCAGCAACCCTCTCACGTGGGAACCGGTTCTCACTCCGGGAGAGGAAGGACCCGCTAGTGTCGGAGCCAAACTGGAGATGTCAGTGTGGACTCACACTTTCTGCGTAAATACTCGCTGCCCTGGCCCCCCCAATCCTGTCTCTAAGTATGACTCCCACTGAAAGGAACCAGGAGTCCTTACAGGAGTGTTTGATCCTAGGCCTGGCTCAGGGAAGGTAGGCAGTGAGCCGGGAAGGTCTTGTGCCAGAAGGAAAGGATGTGCTCGAAGACAGACGGTGACACTGTAAAGGAACAAGGTCTCCCCCCAGCCAGATGGGGACAGCTCCGAGAGTTTCTAAAAAGTGATGATGAAAGGGGCGCCCGGCCGGCTCAGTCAGTGAGCACGTAACTCTTGATCTTGGGGTCATGAGTTCGAGCCCCACGTTGGGCATAGAGGCTCCCAGAAGAAAAGATAAACTTAAAAAAAAAGAACGTTAAAAAAAAGTGATGAGAATGGACTCTAATGCCTTGCATTAGGGAAGAAATTCATGAATTCGTGGCGCCCCTCCAGGAAAGGGAAGGACTGCCTCCTTTACAGGAGACTGCCCGCTAGTGGATGTGGAAGGAGAGGCAGAATCGGTAGATGGCCTTCCTACGGCTCCAGTGCAGCATGCGGTCCAAGCAAGAGCCCCCGTGGAGGGTGAGGCCGCTGGGGAGGGGCCGTTGGAGAAAAGGGTGGTCCTCTGGCTCAGGTATCACCCCAGCTTGCCCGCCGATTCAAGTGGGAAACATGTTTTTACCACTGCCGACTCCCCGGAGCGCACCTGACCCAAGTAACCAAACCTGGCATAACCACTTACACGATACTCTCTGAAGAGGCTTAATCTGAATCTAATCGTGAGGAGACAGCCGAGTCCTCTGCAGGCCGATCGACAAGACGACTGGCCCGAGCTCTTACACCTCAGGGTTCGGAGGGACCGGGGTGGGGGGGGCGTTCTGGATCAGACGAATCCCGAGGAGACTGAGTAAATGCGATCTGAGATCTGCGGCTGGACCCCGGTCGCAGGCCGTGGGAAAGCAGCCATGTGGAAGAGCCATACGACAGTTGGGTTTGAGCGCGGACTACCTGTGAGGTAATCCTGTTGTATCGACGGTGAGCTCCTTGGGTGCTGAGGTCGCTGTGGTTGTCCAGGAGACGTCGAAGGTCTTGGGGGGTCATGCTGACGTACTTCGGGATCAAGTGTCACGCTGTCTGCTACTTTGAAATAGGGAAAAAGTGTGTAACCTCAGGAAAATAAAGCAAGCGTGACGAATGTTGACTGGGGAGTCTAGATGGAGGCCTACTCATCGTGCTGCTCCCCTCAACCTCAACGCACGTTTGAAACGTTTCAGAATACAATCTTGGCGCAAAAGATACGCAGGCTGCCGTGGCCAGGGAGAGCACGGTGGGGTCCATGCCCCTTGACCAGAGCCTCGAGGAGCAGGGGCAGAGGGCGGTGCCGTCACGGGGCCACGGTGTTTGGGTCCCCTCGGTGGAAGGCCCTTCAGCGCCAGGCAGCCTCGCACGCGTCTGGTTGTCAGGTGTGAGGAGGGAATCGCGGGTCCCGATCCGGGGCCCGGGGCGGGCCGTGCCGGGGAAGGCTGGTCCACACAGTGAATCTGGGCTTTTCCAGTCACCCAGACCCAAGGCTAGAAGCCACACGGTCAGTGGGGGCGGGAAGCAGGGAGCGGGTCTGGAAACACCGTCGGCTGCACTGGGCAGGGGGCTCAGTGGTGGGGCCCTACTGGGAAGCTGGGCCAGACCTCCTGTCTCGCGGCTGCCGTTTAGCGAGCCACGTGTTCGGGGCGGGGGGGGGGGGGGGGGTCTGCACTCTCCCAGGCCTTCTCCCTTCAGGTTTAGGCCGATTCAGATCTGATCTCTGCTGCCAGACTTGGCGGGAACGGCATGAAGGAGAGGGGAGCCCTGCCGTTAAAATCCCTTCTCCTTTTCTGATGGCCGAGTATGCTCTTTACTTCTCCCTCTTCCCTTGTCTCTCGGATTTTAACCTTCCCAAGGGCTCCCTCCAAACTCTCTGCTCGGGCTCCAGCCCCCGCCGACCCAGCAGCCCGCACGTTGTTTCCGCCCACCTGATCTGCCGATGTGTCTTCCTGCCCAGTTCCGGGGTAGTTTTTCCTCCTCGAAGCTCTCAAAGAGAAAGGGCCGTTCGCATCTGTTGCTGAAGTGATTCTCGTCCACGCCCCTGACGTCCTCCGCAGCCAGGTCCACGGGCCGCCGCTCCGCGTGCCTTTCGTGACGCACGACAGCCCACGGCCCAGCTCGAGTGCAAAGCAAACCAGGTTCCGAGTTCCTGTCCCTGCCAGGCTTCCATACAAGCGTGGGCCAGACTGCACGAGGCCAGGAGGAGGCCCCGGCCGTCCCAGCAGAAAACAGGCTTTCTCCCGAGGTGGCGAGGAGAAGGGGTTCAGGCCCGTCCTCGGTAGCCCAGGGGTGGGGTGTGCGGATCCGACTGCAGACAGCAGATGAGCAGCTGGAATAAAAGACCTTTAAATTAAGGTCCGTCCTGAGGACCCCTCTCTGAGGGGGCCAGCACGGAGCTGTCGCCCCGCGTGTGTGCTCCTCCTCCGTCTGTACCCAGCGCCTCGCACGGTGCCTGGAGCAGCGCCGTGCCATCCAGGAGAGCTTTCCAAAGCGATGGAAATGCCTCGTGCTGTCGGGTCCAGTGAGTGTGGTGTGGTAACCACGAGCCACCGTAGCTAGCTAGGAAGCAATGGAAATGTGGCTGGGCCAGCTGAGAAACTTACATTCTATTTCAGATGTGAATTCAAACAGACGCTTGTAGCTGTTACGTCGGGTAGCACGGGTCTGGGCTCTAGGGCACTCTCTCAGTTTCCCTGAGATCTCATTGCCACACGGCACTGTGCACGTTCCAGGGGGGCAGCGTGACATACATACGTTGCAGAATGATGACCGCAGCAAGTGTGGTCATCATCCGTGGATTCCAGACCACTTACTGAGTGCTGAGCTAAGCTGGGTGCCCGGCGTGGGTGGAGGGGTGGGGGTGGGCAGAGATTGGAGGCGGGTGATTTGAAGACAGCCAGAAGCCGGAGCTGCCGGCAGCGCACGCTCTCGTCTGGCTCACAGATGCGGTCACGAGCCGTGCGGCGGGAGGGACATCTGGGGAGCAGGCGCGGTACGGGCAAAGGCAGGGGCCAGAAACCAGAGCAGGTGAAGGGCCGGTGGCAGAGAGCAGAGACGGAGAATAAGGTGGTGCGCCTGCCGAGTCCCGCCTGGGCGGGGGGCCCCGGCAGTACGTCCCACTCGGCCGCGGCCCAGCTCAGGCAGCACAGCCTTCCCCCCCGCCCCACGCACCATACGGAAGCTCTGGGAGGTTCCCGGCAGCAAAATGACGTGGGCGGATTTGCATTTCAGCAAGATGACTAGTGCACTGTGGGCAGTTTCCACTCCACGGCCCTTCTCGGCGCGATGGCGGCTTTTCTTGAACCGACCGTCTCCCGTGTCTTGTCTGGTTTATGTCTCGTTTTGTCCTTCCTTGTTTCTCGTCCTCCATTCCCACGTCACGCTCTCCTGGGCCCCACGCTCTCCCCTCCCTTGGCGTCCTCCTCTCTCTGATCCAAAGATCAGCCAGTAAAAAGCAGTCTCACCTGTCCAGGGAGGAGGGGCGCCAGGATGAGGGGAGAAGAAGACCCCCGTCTTTTAACTTGGAAAGTTATTTTGTCGTGTCATATATATCACTTGAAGAGCTGGCTCCTTCCCGGGATCCAGAACAAGGCTGCAATCGAGAATATGAGTTTCTAGCACCAGCCCTGTGCCCCAGACACGCAGTCTCCTTCCTCAGAGGCAGCCAGTGTGTGTTTCTTTTGCACCCTCCCAAAGGTGTCTTAGATCCTTTGTGCGTACGTGAGCGAGCATGTAAACTCACACGAAGAAACACTTCCCCCCCTGCTCTTCTGCCCACCTTTCCCTGGGCTTGTAATCCTGTGCCTTGCTGTTTTCACTCGACACATCCTGGAGGCCACTCCTTTCCGTCAAGGGCCTTCCCGTCACACGCAGCTGAGCACCCTGCCATCATACTGTCACCGTCACACTGTGGTTTACTCCACCAGCCACCACGTGAACATTTACACCAAGGGCATGTTCTGCCGCTGCGCACAGCGCCTCCGCTAATGACCTTCTGCCTGGTCACTTGCTGTAGACACGCGGAGACCCCCTCAGAGGGGCAGCAGGTACACTCTCCTGAACGGGAGAGGCGTGGCAGCCGTTGAACTTGTCCTGCTGCTGTTGAAGAGAAGATCTGGTTTGGTGATCTCAGTGCCTTGAGGTGTTAGGGTCTCACTTAACCTTTGCCGAGCGGGGTGCCTCGGGCTGGCTGCAGGCAGGGGCTCGGTGTGGGCCGGATTTCCACCCCCGGACGGGCCAGACTCCAGGAAAAGGGGCGTTTTCAGAGGCTTGGCCATTGCTCTCCCTCTCCCTTCCGGAGAAGCGTATGCCACCCCGCCCAGGTTAGTCCCGGTTCCCCGCCTGGAGGTGCCCGTCTAGAGGGGACGAGACAAAGCCCGAGGTGGGGAGGCTCTCCGCTGCAGCCGCCGCCGTCCTCTGCCGGCTGGTTCTGATGCCCCGCCGTCTCGCCCTCCGGTCTCCCTGTCCTTTGCCAGTGGCCGCCTGACACTAACCAGCTTTTGTTTTCTCCTGTCTTTTTCTTGCATCCATCTCCCTGCTGCTTCGTTCTGTTCCGTCAGCCCCATTGCCGCCTGGTAAGAGCCACCAAGCGTGTGTGTCTGTGCGCGGTCTGCTCCCGCCACTCTTTCTTTGTCTCCCGACTCCAGGAAGGGCTCTTGCCCTTCGCGCCTTGCTGGGTATCAGGGAGACCGTGCTTGCCCTGCGGCCCAGGATCTCACATAGGTGGTGTTGCCGGTGGTGTAGACACGGCTGATCTCCCACCAGATTGAGCCGGTTACAGGCTGAGAGGGGTGGCCTCTCTTCACCCAAGACTCGGGCCCCTTCTAACAGAGCCGCAGGCAGGTCCCTCCCCGCCCGGCTCACCGCTGCTCTCCTTGCCCTGCAGGTTAAGTAGCCTGTCTTTGGGAGACCCGGCGCCCGGACGCAGGCCTTCTTCCCACCTCCGCCAGCCCTCTGACGCCTCTGACGCCTCTGACACAGCAGGTAACCTTGGGGCGCCAACACGCAGACACAGAAGGGGCGCCTTCCCCGGGGGCAAAGCAGCCTTCCCGTCGGGCTCGGCAGTTCGCCGCTTATACGACTTGTCTCCTCTGTCCGTACGCCAGCCACGGAAGGGGGATGTTGTCCCTGCTCACAGAGCGGGGGGCCGAGGCACAGAGGGCTTCAGACACTTGCCAAGTGCATAGGCTCGGAGGGGCCAGAGGCAGGCCCGAAACCAGTCGGGCTTAACTCCAGAGTTCCTGCGCTGGCCGCTGTGGGACGGGGCCCGGGTCGGCACGCGAGCTCGGTGCTCGGTGTGCGGCATCCAGTGCGGCGTGCAGTCCGCGGATCCGGGCGCGATGCCTGGGGTGCAGCGTGCAGGGTGTGGGGTCCGCTGCGCACCCGCAGGGACGGGGGCACTCGGCAGTCGTGGCTGCCTTTCTTTTCCTCCACATTCTGGGGGCAGACGTGTGTGTGAGAAGGACGGGTTTTCTCTTTCCCTGCACCCTTCCCCGGGTCTGGCAAGGGGCCCGCCCCGGGTCGCCCCCCGTGAGCCGCCACCCGCCGCCCTCGCCAGGCGGGATTTCCCAGCAGACGCCTCACTCGGGCTTCAGTCACAGGGCTGCTTCCCTGTCCCGACCCTCTTTGGCCAGCCTCACCCGACAGACCTAAAGAGACAGACGCCTCAGTGACTGGAGAAGGGTGACTTACACGGGGCGTAAGGTAGCTTCCAGGTGTCCGTTGCTCCGGAGGCCGTGGTGTCATCGCCCTAGTTTTGCTCAGGAAAAGTCTGGGGAGTCGGTTAGTCTGGAAAGGCTTTCTGCGGGAGGACGACCTGGGGCTTTCCCGGTCGGTGGTGGCTCCTGATGATCTTTCTCTGTCTGTCACCCTCATCAGGTCTTGTTCAGCGCTGTGTCATCATCCAAAAGGACCAGCATGGCTTCGGCTTCACCGTCAGCGGGGATCGTATCGTCCTGGTGCAGTCCGTGCGGCCCGGTGAGTGCTGCGTCCCGCTGCCCGCGGGGGACGGGGACACCGTGTGGGTAGCAACCGTGTGCGTGACCTGCCGCGTGATGAGAGGACGGGCGTGGGCGCTCCCTGGAGCTGTGGGGAGTGCTGGGCGTGCGTGAATTACTACGAACTGGTCCCCGGGGCCGTCTCGGCAGTGCCGTGCGCCAGACAGAACTCGTAGGGGTCACGTCGCGTGCCCGCTTCCCCGTTGGGAAGAGTAAGAATGGCAGGGTGGCCCTCAGGCTGTCGGGCAGATGCCAGGTTGCCACCCGAGGGAGGCCCTCTTACCGGGTCAGAAGGTGCCGTGTGGGGTCAGAGACCCCCGTCTTTGTGCCACCTGCAGCACCCTACAGTTTGGGACAGCGTGCCAGCCCGGGCGGGTGCGGGTGCCGGGGCGGCCGACGTTAAATAGTAAAGGGCCAGAGAAATGACGTGTGCCGGGCGGTCTGGGAGGAGACGGTGCTGGGAACGAACGGTGTTCGGGCGGTGTGTGGTCCAAGCCTCCCTGAGAAGCAGTAGGATTTCGGGAGCAGTCGCAAAGGTGGGAATGAAAGACGGCTGGCAGGATGGGAAGGGAGCAGAGCGGGAGGGCACGTAAGCAGGTCGGTCGAGCCGCCAGTTGCGACTGGAAGAGCCGCCAGCACCTGGAAGCCGTGTCGCCCAAGCCGTGTCGCCCGCCAGGAGGTAGAGCCGTGCTGGTAAGCGACCCCTGCCGGAGCTGACAAGCGGGAAGGACGTGGGAGCGGGGACGCGTGTAAACCAGTGTCCCTAGGGGGGTGAACTTCAGTGTGGCCGCGGGGGTGGCGCGGGTGACGTGGAGAGTCTAAGGCTTGACAGGTACGGGCTCGGCCCCTGACCGCCACAGAAGCAGGCGTCGCAGTAAAGCGGCTCAGAGCGACGATTTGGTGTCTCCGCGCGCGTGAAAGTCGCGCTCTCACCGTACTGTGGTCTCAGAGTGCAGTGGCGATACATCTGAGAAAACAATGCACGCGCCTTCGTTAAAAACACCTTGTTGCGGGGCGTTCCTGCTAATGAGCGAGTCACAGTCTCTGCCGGAGGGTCTGCCTCGATGTTGGTGGCTGCCTCGATGTTTTGGGGCCGGGGTGGTGGCCCCCGAAGCCTGGGGGGGCTGTGGCGATTTCCTGAGATAAGACGATGACGTTTGCCACGTCAAGCGACTCTTGCTTTTGGGAATGTCTCTCTGTCACGGGCGCTGCTGTTTGGGAGCATTTTGCTCACAGCACAACTTTCAAAGTTGGAGTCCATCCTCTCCACCCTGCTGCTCCTTCAGCAACCGCGCTGATGGGATATTCTCAGTCCTTTACTGTCATTTCAACAGTCTTCACGGCATTCTCACCAGGAGTGGATTCCATCTCAGGAAACTGCTTGCCCCGCTCCTCCCCAGCAAGCACCTCCTCGTCCGCTCGGGTTTATCCTGAGGTTGCAGCCATTCAGCCCCGTCCTCAGGCCACACTGCACTTGTGCCTGCGCGGAAGTCTTGAACCCTCCGAGTCAGTCCGTGAAGGCTGCCTCTTCCGGTTCCTGTGAATATTGATGTTTTGACCTCTTCCCATGAACCGTGAATGGGCCGAGTAGCATCCAGAATGATGAATCCTTCCCAGAAGGTTTTCAATTTGCTTTGTCCAGCTCCATCAGCAGAATCATTATCTAGGGCAGCCACAGCCCTACAAAATGCATTTGTCAAATAATAAGACTCGAAAGTCGAAATGATTCCTTGACGCATGGGCTGCAGAACGGGTGTTGCGTCAGCAGGCACGACAACACTCGTCTCGTTGTCCATCAGAGCTCTTGGGTGCCTGGGTCATGGCCAAGGAGCAGTAATATTTTGTTTGTTTTTTAAATTCTTTAATGTTCATTTTTGGGAGAGAGAGAGAGAGAGAGAGAGAGAGCGTGCGCACATGCACACACAGGGGAGGGGCAGAGAGAGAGGGAAACCCAGAATCCAAAGCAGGCTCCAGGCTCTGAGCTGTCAGCCACAGGGCCTGATGTGGGGCTCCAACTCACGGACCGCGAGATCATGACCTGAGCCGAAGTCGGATGCTTAACCAACCGAGCCACCCAGGCACCCCTGTTTGTTTGTTTTTTTAACCTTTATTCATTTTTGAGAAACAGAGACAGAGCATGAGTGGGGGAGGGGCGACAGAGGGAGACAGAATCCGAAGCAGGCTCTAGGCTCTGAGCTGTTAGCACAGAGCCCAACGTAGGGCTCGAACCCACGGACTGCGAGATCATGACCTGAGCTGAAGTTGGATGGTTAACTGACTGAGCCACCCAGGCTCCCTGGAGCAGTAATATTTTGAAAGAAATCTTTTTTTTTTTTTTTTTTTTCTGCACAGCAGGTCCCAATGGGGGACATGATATATTCAGTAACCCATGTTGTAAACAGATGTACTGCCCTCCAGGCTTTGTTGTTCCATTTCTAGAGCACAGACAGAGTAGGTTTAGCGTGATTCTTAAGGGCCCCAAGAATTTGGGAAAGGTTAAGGAGCTTCAGCTTACAGTCACCAGCCGCGTTAGCCCCTGACAAGAGTCGGCCCGTCCTTCGAAGCTTGGGAACCGGGCCCTGACTTGTCCCGTCTGGCCACGAGAGTCCTGGACGGCGTCCCCTTCCAACGTGAGACTGTCTGGTCCACACTGAGGATCTGTTGGTGAGCGTGGCCACCCTGGTGAATTCTCTCAGCTGGATCTTCTGGAAAACTTGCCGCGGCTTCTGCATCGGCCCTGGATGCTTCTCCCTGCGCTTCTGTGTCGCGCAGGCGGCTTCTTTCCCGAGACCTCACGGACCGGCCTCAGCCAGCGTCTCGCCGCGCCCGTGCGGCCTCCTGCCCTCTCTCAGCCTCCGCAGAACGAAGACAGCGCGGGCCTTGCTCTGGACCGGGCTCTGGACCGGGGACGTGGTGCGTGTGATGCTCCGTCCGGACCACTCAGACTTTCTCCCCATCGGCAGTAAGGCCGTTTAGCTTTCTCGTCTTCCGCATGTTCCCTGGAACAGCACTTCTCATTTCCTTCAGGAACCTTCCCTCGCGTTCACAACTTGGCCAAGCGTCGGGTGCGGGAGGCCTAAGCGTTCAGTGTATCTGGGCTTTGGACGCGCCTTCCCCCCTGAGCCGAATCGCCACCAGCTTCCGATTTCAAGCGACGGGCGCGAGACTCTGCCTTTCACTGCACACTCAGCGCCGTTGTAGGTCCGTGATGGGCCTAATGTCGCTGCTGCCGCGTCTCAGGGAACAGGGCGGCTGAGGAAGGGAGAGAGACGGGGCAGGCCGTCGGCAGAGCATCTGTCAAGTTCACCGTCTTACAGGGCACCGCTCGTGGTGGCCCCCACACCATCACAGCAGTAACGCCAAAACGTCACTCGTCGCAGGCGCACCTGGGTGGCTCAGTCGGTTGAGCGTCTGGCTCCTGATTTCGGCTCAGGTCACGATCCCATGGTTGTGGGATCAAGCCCCGCATCGGGCTCTGCACTGAGCATGGATCCTGGATCCTGCTTAGGATTCTCTCTCTCCCCTGGGTGCGCACACACACGCTCTCTCGCATGCGCACACGCTCTCTCTTTCCCTCAAGAATAAAAATACAGACTAATGTAAATAAGTTTTTTTAACCTAAAAAAGATCACTCGTCACAGATCACCATAAAGATATAATAACAGGGGCGCCTGGGTGGCGCAGTCGGTTAAGCGTCCGACTTCAGCCAGGTCACGATCTCGCGGTCCGTGAGTTCGAGCCCCGCGTCAGGCTCTGGGCTGATGGCTCAGAGCCTGGAGCCTGTTTCCGACTCTGTGTCTCCCTCTCTCTCTGCCCCTCCCCCATTCATGCTCTGTCTCTCTCTGTCCCAAAAATAAATAAACGTTGAAAAAAAAAATTAAAAAAAAAAAAAGATATAATAACAGAAAAGTTTTAGATATTGTGAGAATCACCAAAATGTGGCACTGAGACAGGAGGTGAGCAAACGCTGCTGGAAAAATGGCACTGACAGACTTGCTCGACACTGGTTCCCGCAAACCTTTCATTTGTTTAAGTTTTTTTTTTAATGTTTTTATTTATTTTTGAGACAGAGACAGAGCATGAGTGGGGGAGGGGCAGAGAGAGAGGGAGACACAGAATCCGAAGCGGGCTCCAGGCTCCGAGCCGTCAGCCCAGAGCCCGACGCAGGGCTCGAACTCACAGACCGCGAGATCATGACCTGAGCCGAAGTCGGACGCTTCACCGACTGAGCCACCCAGGCGCCCCTCCCGCAAAACTTTCATTTGTAAAACCCACTGCCTGCAAAGTACAGTAAGAAAAGGTGTGCCCATGAGCAGGCTAGCATTTCACACTAAGTACATTGCAAAGTGGGAAGAAAAATAGACTTTAAGTAATTTTGAGGAAATAGTTGGGATTTGTTTATGGGAAAAGTAAAAAGAGAATTTCAAATTCATGACCAAAATGAGGTCTGTAGATCACACAAGGATATAAGTAATTGCAGCTCAGATGTTTGGGAGTTAACTTGTGTCTGTGGGGCTTGTTTTCCTGTCCGAGGACAGAGCTCTGAAGAGATACTTCTGTTCTCTGCTTCCGTGTTGTCCCTGCTGCTGGACAGGGGAGACGGAGCTGGTGGGGACAAAATGCTCGTCCTTCACCTCTGCGGCCTGTGGTCCCTCGGGTGCAGCTCAGCCCTCTTACATGTCCCTGCCCTGAGGCCCAAGCAGAGTCGGACCCAGAGAGACAAGGGCGGAGGGGTGGCTTGCCAAGGAGCCCTGAGTTAAGGGGTGTGTCTGTATGGACGGGTGTGTGTGTGTCTGTGCACGGGTGTCTCTGCACACATGTGTGTGCGTTTGGGGCAGGAGACAAGGAGAGCCTACATTGGCATCAGCGTTGACCTCTCGGGAGTAACGGAGTGGTTGTTACGGTCTTTCCCTGACCTTAGGCTTCTCTAGTTCAGTTTCTCAGAGTGTGGTTGGTGCCCTGCCGACGTCAGAGTCACCCGGACCCCAGGATGGCTGCCACCCTCGTCCTGAGCCCACGGCCACAATCACTGAATCACTCTCTACCAGGGGGCCAGGGGTCATGCCTTTGAACACATCCCCCAGTGACTCATGCTCACTGAGGCTTGAGAGCTTCTCCGGTTCCTTTACTGTGGAGACTGGTTTTTTTTCCGAATCGCTAAGTTACTAGAAATCACCACGTGTGTTTCCTACTTTCTTTCCCACCTTTGGTTTCCAGACACAGGGTAGAGCATTTCACGCTCCTTTCGAGTCCTCTTCCGTAAATAGCACGCTGGAGACGAGGGCGTAGTCTTGAGTCCCGTATTGCAAAGCCAAACTGGGACGCAGTCAGCGCTGTAGAATCTCTTTTTAGACCAGAAACATCTATGTGTGCTTTGTGGGAGTTTTGTTTTGATCAGATGAGTGCAGCTCACAGATTGAATGATCATCTGGGGCAGATTCACGAAAACAGTCTTCATGCCGCTCGTTAGCTAGCCTCAGCTTTCGTGTTTCTTATGCTTCCTGGATGTAAATCAGACCAGGACTGAGTCATGGAAAACCACACGGCAGTCACAGCCAGCGCAGCCTCTGGCCAAGGGGCAGCGTCTCAGTAAGTCTCAATCAGAAGCTCTTAGTGTGGCCCATTTTAAAGGGAGGAACTAAATAGCCTGAAACAAATTTTGACAGTGAGTGACCATGACCATCTTTATTGATACGAACCCCAGGATACCCCTGAACCCTTCAGGGCTTCAGAAGGATGCTTTGAAACCTCGTTTTTATCCTTTTGTCCATATTCCTGTTAATAACTATCGTTATGCTAACAGTACAGTTGATAACGGTAAACCCATCCTTCCCACTGGATCATAGGAAGTAGCTCTTACTGGTCTGGGACATCCAAACACATTCGAATAAAGCGCACGCCCACTCCCCGGAACCCCGCCTGCCTCTCCAGCACCGTGGTCTGGCCGCTGGAAGTCTGGTCACTGGAGCAGGACAAGAGGCACCCCCGGCATTTGAGGTCCTGACACAAGGGGCTGAGAAGACAAGTCGGGGGGACCGCAGGGCAGGGTCAGTGACCTCTGGGGAGGGTGGCCGGGCTCTGCTGACCAGGTCGTCTCCCTACAGGAGGGGCAGCCATGAGAGCTGGTGTCAAAGAAGGCGACCGGATCATCAAAGTGAGTGCCCCTCCCCTTCTGTCTGGCACCTGCACCCTCCGGCCTCGCTGCCACCGGGGGCCCCCGGGTTGGGGGTGGGGCCACGAGAGGAGCCGGGGTGTGCCTGGCAGCAGGGGCAGCCTCTAGGAGCCCCATCCTCGGCCCTTCTTGACTCTAAGCAACCGAGTTTCTGGGATGGGTTTTATCTTTCCATTCATTTAACAAACAACAAAAATACAGTTAAGACAGAGAGGCTGAGGCCAGCGAGGGGCCCAGTGCCTTAGGATTCCGTCCCCACACTGCACTGACCTGA
Organism: Prionailurus viverrinus; assembly: GCF_022837055.1. Lineage (NCBI taxonomy): Eukaryota > Metazoa > Chordata > Mammalia > Carnivora > Felidae > Prionailurus > Prionailurus viverrinus. The sequence continues at coordinate 64,723,816 of NC_062577.1, forward strand.
GGTCCTGGCCAGCTGCCACCTGCTGTCACCTGCCCACCCTGTCCACCCAGCACAGAGTCCTAGACGTGCTCAGGAGATCCTAGACGAGGAGATCCCTCGGTCCTCTCGTGAGGAGGACACAGGCTGGGGCAGGTGACAGGAGTGCGGCCAGGTAGCTGGTATGGAACCTACCAGACATAACAGATGAAGCTGCAGGTCTCATCCCTGGATCCTCACAGACTGGCTGGGAGGACAGAACATACGGCAGATGAGAACAGAGCAAACAAGTGACCGGAGGTGTCTGGAGAGCACTGGAAAATGGCTTTGAAGGAGTGACATTGCGAACTCGAGAGGGATTCTGTGCGTCCATCTGGTTACTTAATAGCATCTGTCCCCCAACAGGTGAACGGCACCATGGTGACCAACAGCTCCCACCTGGAGGTGGTAAAGCTTATCAAATGTGAGTTGGAGAGAGCCGAGCACGGCAAGTAGGGGAGCAGGTGGGCTGTGGGGCAGGCCCCTTGACCCGGGGCCTCCTTTGTATGTGACGGAGGCAGCCGGGGTCACGTCTTTAGTCCTGATCCGCTGGGCCTGCCCCCGTTCCCTGTGGTCACTGCACGTGCAGACAGTGGCCTCCTGTCTCCCTACACGCCCGTGGGGACCATATCCATATCGGGCCCCTCCAGTACCGTTCACTGCCTGTCCCCCCACAGACAGCCTTTCTCATTGGTTTCCTATCTGGGGGGGAGGGAAGCAGAAACACCCTGTTCGTAGCCAGGAAGACACAACAGTCAGGCCTGCCCAGGTAATGAAACAGAAGCAACAGATTTGAGGAAAGAGTTGGTGGGTGGGCCAAGGGGGCGGGGGGGCTAGCTTCCGCATGCCTCCTGTATGCCAGGGGCTTGACTGAATGTCACGAGAGCTGGACAGGTGGCCGCTGGGGAGTGCGGCCACGTATCCCGGTGGGACTGTGGTTGAGCGTTCCACGTGAAGGAAGGGAAGGAACGCAGGGCCAGTGAGCTGGGATTAGGGATGACAGGGCGTTGAAGTGCAGAGAATTTTATCTGCAGAATTTTAAGCTCCGCACAAGGAGCTTAAAGCAGGACCCCTCTGCAGCTTGAGTGTCTGCCGTCCGGAACAATGTGCCTCGAGCAAGCCTCTCCTTGTCTGTCTTCCTCCAGCTGGTGCCTACGTTGCACTGACCCTCCTGGGCTCTTCCCCCTCATCCGTCAGCGTCTCTGGGCTGCAGCAGGACCCAGCCCCAGCCGGAGCCCCCCGAGTCGCCCCCACGGTCCCACCGCCGCCTCCGCCTCCGCCTCCGCCCCCTCCACAGCACATCACGGGGCCCAAACCACTGCAGGTGAGCTCCCCTCCTCAGCTGTCGTCCGTGGGGAGGAAGGCAGGTTGTAGCTCAGTGTTCTGGTGAGAAGACAAGCCAGAGATCCGTGAAGCCTGTCGGAAAGCAGAGCAGAGAGAGGCTGGCTGCCAGAAAGCGGCCACTGCATCCTTAGTGTCCCCCTTCCACGCAAACGCGTGGTCTTTCCAGACAGCAGTGGGCTCGTGCCTCCTAAATGGGGGAGACCCCGAGGAGGCCCTCAAGGGCCCTGCTCCACAGCTCCCCCGCACCCCCAGCCGTTGCTGCGAGACTGTGGAATACACTGGGGAGGAGGGGGACGTGGAGCCCTGCTGTAGGCAGAGAATTGGGAAAGGACAGACACCAGGAGGGGGCGGACCCGGGACAGGAGCTAAGAGGACGGAGAGGGCGTAGTTGGGAGACGGGACGGGACCTGCAGTGGGGAGGAAGGCAGAGCAGAAGTCCCAGGAGACTTGGGAGCCGTTGGACAGCAGAGGTGGTTACGGCCAAGGCTTCTAGGAAACTCCGCAGTAGAAGCCCTGAGGGAAGTGAGGGGCCGAGTGTCACACCCACGCCCGCGCGGCCCAGGCTGCTGTGGTGGCTTTTCTCGCCTGAGAAATCAGCAGGTAGAGGAAAATTAAGCCGCGGGGCTGTTCCCAGCCCTCACCTGTCCTATGCTCCGTTCCCAGGATCCCGAATTCCAAAAACATGCCACCCAGATCCTTCGGAATATGCTGAAGCAGGAGGAAAAGGAGTTACAGGTAAGGCCCCTGCTCAGGGCGACTGGCCGCGGCCGTAGTGAAACCCGCAGCCAAGTGCACGACCTCACTCCGGGCGCGCAGCCCGTCACGGCCAAACCCTACCTACCAGCTGGACCTCGTGGGCCGTGGGATTCGTGACTGCGCAGCCCGGCTGAGAAGGGGAATAGGGACCAGAGCTCCTGGTCAGGTCGGAATAGTAGATCCGCAGGCCCCGCGCCAGCAGGTGACGGGCGAGGAGAGCACAGCCAGGGAGCACCAGAACTGAGCAAGGCCTCGGGCTCTCTGGGGAGGGAGGCGGGGCGGGTGGGGGCCCCATCGGTGGGAGGGGTGCAGAGTGAGGTTCAGGCGGGGGCGGGGGTGATGCGCTCTCGCTGTGGCGGGCAGCCAGGTCCTGGCCCGGCCCCTCCGTTTCAGTTCACGTTGCCGTGAGCGTTCGCTGCACGGAAAGCCCTGTTGTTGGGCAGCGTTCAGAGACCGAAAGATGAGGCGCGTCTTGCCCTCGACGCGACTGTGCTGACGGAGAAGATTCGTAGCACGATGGGCCAGTTGGTAGGGGACGCGGAAGAGAGCAGTGGGTGAATGACAGGAGACGCAGGGACACCAGAGAGAGGCCTCCAAGAGGGACTTCCGTGGGCGGAACCAATGCGGAGGGACCGCGGTGAACGGACCGCGTCAGCCAAAGGCACGCACACGTGAAGACGCACTCTTGGGTTCGGCGGGCATGGAATCTGTGTGGCGGGGTGGAGCACAGCGATGTCAGCGCAGAGACAGAGATGCTCTTTCCTCGTGGCGCTTGTACTCCAGCAGGGGGTCGGCGGATGAAGGGAGGTACAGCTTCCCCCACGTTATAATACGTAGAGGTACTTAAGTGTGTTCGTGTCACGCGGTGATCAGGACAGGCCTACACGTCAGGAGAAGAGAAGTCACAGTCCAGAAATTAAACCGTACAAATATAGTCAGTTGGTTTTTGACAGATGCCAAGACCATTTAGTGGACAGGGTCCACAACCAGTGCTGGGCCACCTGGCTGTCCGCACGCAGAGAACGGACATGGACCCATTCCTCACACGATTCCCAGAATTCATTCCAAACCGCTCAAAGACTCACATGTAAGGACTAAAACTATTTTTTGAAACTGCAAAACTCTCGGGGCGCCTGGGCGGCCCAGTCAGTTAAGCATCTGTCTTCGGCTCAGGTCGTGATCTCAGGGTTCATGGGATTGAACCCCACACTGGGCTCTGTGCCGACAGCATGGAGACTGCTTGGGATTCTCTCTCTCTCTCTCTCTGCCCCTCCTCCATCTCGCACATATGCTCACTACCCCCTCCTCTCAAATAAATAAAACTTAAAAAGAAAACACAGGTACGAGTCTTCACGACCTTGGATTAGGCAACGTTTTCTTAGGTAAAACACCAGAAGTAGAAACAGTGAAAAACATAAAATAAAATAAATTGAACTTCATCCAAATTCAAAACCTTCGTGCATCAAAGAACACTGTCAAGAAAGTAAAAAGCCCGCAGAATGGAGAAAATACTTGCAACTCGTATATCCAGTAAGGGCCTAGTACCAGACTGTGTAAAGGACTCTCAAAACTTAATAGTAAAAAAGACAACGTGAGCGCCTTTAAAAGTTGGCCAAAGATTTGAATAGACAGTCAGTAAAGAAAACGTAGAGATGGCCAATAAGCTCGTGAAAAGACGCTCCACATCATCAGTCGTTAGGGTGATGCGATCAAAGCCCCACAGCACTGCTCCGCACCCATTAGGGTGGTTAGAGCCAGAATAACAGAAAGTAACAGTTGTTGGTGACAGTAGCCTGTGTATTTTGTCTGTGTGCTCGTTATCCTCATCTGTTCCCACCATTGCGGGGGGGGGGGGGGGGGGGGGGGATGTGCAGGCACGCAGCCGCTGTGGAAAACGGCTTGGCAATTCTTCCAGATCCTAAATGCAGAGGATCACAGATGCATCGATTCCACTCCCGGGTACAACCCGAGAGGACTGAAAACACACATCCAGGCAGAAACCTGTACGCGAACGTTCTTCGTACCATTGGTCATAACGGCCCCAAAGCGGAAACAAGCCAAAAGTTGTTGGTAAACGGAGGTGGTCTGTCCGTACGATGGGATGGCTCTGGGCCATAACAAGGTCGGACACACGCTGCACAGCACGGGGACCCCGAACACGTGTTGCTCGTGAGAGAGCCAGGCACAGAAGGCCACAGGCTGTAGGATGACATTTACGTGCAAGTCCCAAATAGGGAAGTCTGTAAAGAGAGAAAGTAAATTAGTGGTTTCGGGGGTGGAGGAGGGGAGAAGTTGAGAGTGACCGCCGTCCTGTCGGGTGGTAGCCGCATTCGGGAATTACGCGGCGGCTTGTATGCTCTGCGAAGGCACTCCAAGCCACTGAATCGGGCACTTTAAAACGGTGAGGGTTACGTTACGTGAATCACGTGTCAACAGTTTTTACAATGGTTTTTGAGGGCACAGAAGCCCAAAAGAAGGAATAATCATGCCGTAATCAGAGCAGGCTTCCTGAGGTGCCCTTGAGTTTGGGTTCGGTCTGTTTCACTCTGGAACGTACTTTGGGCCTAGAATTCCGTCTGAGCTTGGGGTTTATTCTGAAGACCGTGGGAATGGTCAGGGTTTTGAACAGGGGAATGATCATACCTCCAGACCGGCAGTCTCCACGGAGATGCGTGTTGCGTGCGTGGACACACCAGAAGGCCACGGGGGCCCACGGGGACATCTCAGAGGCAGAGGAGCAGGGCGGGTCCAGGGGCAGGAAATGAAGGTCAGCTTCGGTTGACCGTGCGACGTTCAGATAAAAAGGCCGTGGACCCGGCCGGTGGACGTGACAGGGTTGAGCCTCAAGGGAGAGGGCAGGGTTGGAACAGAGGTTCAGGCGTCCTCAGCCCGAGCTGGTAGTTGAAAGTGGGGACCGGGTGGTGTCACCCAGGGTGCCGGAGCCAGAGGAGGAGAGCGCGCAGGGATAGAACATGATGCTCCGGTGCTCTTACTGCACACGCACCCGCCCGTAACATCGCTGCTATGGTTGCTGTTACATTCAGATTTCAATTATCTGTCCTCCTCCCTGCAGGACTGAGTTCCTTAAAGGCCAGGGCCACGCCACGTGTCCCTGCACATGCGTGTCCTGCACTGGCATGGCTGGCACGCAAGGCGGGGCAGAGACCAGCCGAGGCTGCGGGCAGCTGTGAGGGAGGGTGGGGGGCACCGGGGCGGCTGTCCGAGGAGGGGGCGCTGGAGAGGTGACGGCTGGGGCCAGGCCTCTGGCTTTGGCCTTGGGTCATCGGGCTCCTTGGAGGAGTAGCAGTCAGATCATTTGCGGGCAGCAGGGTCTGGCCCCGAGGGTGGACCCGTGTCTGGAGATGTGTCCGTGGATGGAGGGTGAAAGGGCTGAGGGTAGTCATAACTGACGGAAGGGCTCGTGTGCTCGCAGGATGGGGGAAAGGAGCCACTGGCGGGGAGCCCGAGGGCATGAGCAGCGTCTCAGCAGAGTCCGGGGAGCTGGAAGCAGGGCTTCTCCAAGGGCCGGGCCCGGGATGTGATGTCGTGTGCTGGGCGGCTCAGACGGGATGGAACGAGAAGTGGGGGGTTGTAAAATGCGGTTGGCAGGTGGCAGGGGGGCCTCAGATGAGCTTCGAGAACGTGTGCACCCACCATCTTGTTTAATGGCGAGCCAACACTTCCTTCCGGAGTGAAATTACAGTAGCTGCTCCCGCTGAGTCCTCATGGACGCGATGGTGTTCAGGTCTCCCAGCTGTCCCCGTTTTATCCGCGAGGACCCGGTCCAGCTTGCGGGTCTACGCAGCTAGTGAGCACGGGTGGCAGAGTTCAAGTCCAGCCTCCCCGAGCGCACAGCCCAGGCTGTAAGCGCACCGGGTGAGTGTCCAGCCGGGCGCGCACATCCAGCTGCTCCACGGGGACGCTGTGCATCCGCCCCTGGAGCAGGAGAGGGAGAGACTGCCCGGGCCTTCCTGCCGTCCCTCTCCAGCATCGCCTGTGCCCTCACCGCCTCCACACCTCTCCCTCCTCCTAACGTGCGTCTCCCGAAGGCAGAGAGCTCCCATCTCTTCTCTTTGTTGTGGGGTGACTCCCCGTTCCCTGCCCCCGTGAGTTGTCTGTCCTCCACTAACCACCTTCTGCCTTCCCCCGTCACCCTCGCCCGTCCCCAGCGGATCTGCGAGGTGTACAGCCGGAACCCCGCCAGCCCGCTGGAAGAACAGATGGAGGGCGCCCGGAGGCGCGTCACTCAGTTACAGCGGAAGATCCAGCAGGAGACGGGTGGCTCGGCGGTGAGTGACGCAGGCTGGGCTCCAGGCAGGTGCCGCGCAGGCGGCCGGGGGCAGAGTGCGGAGAGCCCGGATGGGCTTCTGGAGCTGTGCAGGACCCTGGGCTGACCAGTAAGCGTCCAGGACTTTACAGGGAACAGAGGGCAGCAATTCTTTCTTTAGCGCCAAAGGGCCCCTTCCTGCCCCCGATGAGCCTGCGGCGGAAGGAAACACACACGAACTAAGTCGGGCCCTTGGCTTCAGTCTCCCTGTCACCTGCACCCCAGTGCTGTCCTTGGAGCTGACGGCTGTCCCTGAGCGATCTCACATGGCGCACGTCTGGAGGCTCCTTTCAGCCCCCGTCCCAGCACTTTGCACGTCAGCCCAAGTGAGGGACCCACAGCGCTGACCGTTTTGCGTAAACGGAGTTTCCAGAGAGAAGTGTCCTTACCTGTCCTAGTCAAGGGCTTTGTTATTAGCATCCGTCTGAATCTCCATCAGGCCTTAACTCTTTGGGTAAATAAGAAGGAACCCGCCAGAAACTTTAAGATCTCCAAGGATAGTTTTGCCAAAGCTGGTAGAACTTGTTGGAGGATGACCTTCTTTCTTCTTTAGAGCATCCAGATGAAAATGTCTGGGAACCGCAGGCTAGTCAAATTTGAACCGTTGTGTCTTCTGAAGGACAGTCAGTGTCGCATGGCTGGTAGGAGCTCAGGTTCTGTGCTCGCCTTCTGTAAGACTTGGGCGGGCTCCGTACTTCCCAGGAGGCTCGGTGTCTTTGTCTGTAGAACGGAGGTCACAGCAGGGCCTGCTGGAGCGGGGCGGTATTGCGGGAGAGAAGCGTGCCCCTGCCGCTGTCCACACCCGTGTGCTCTGCGGGGTGGTGGGTCGGGTCGCCAGCCCCGGCATCAGTTTTCCTGCTGTGTAGCTTGGGCACGTCACGTGAGGTCTCTGGGCTTCTCAGTTATGGCAGAGAGCTGTCCCTGCCTCGAGCTTCCTGAAAGCCTAGACAAGATCTAGAAGGGCGGGCTTCCCGAGCAGCCAAGCTTTATCACCATAGTCCCATCCCCCCAGCCCCGTCCCGTCTGTCAGCCCTCCTCCGCTGCCCTCAGTCACCAGCTTTCCTGGCGGGAAGCTCCTTCTGCGTCCAGCCCAACCGAGGCAGTAGATGCTTTGAGGTCCGGGGTGGCAAATCCGTGGGTTTGAAGAATTTCTCCCTTTTCACCATCCTCCCGACTACCCACGATGCAGTGGCTCCCCAGTCTGGGCATTTTTAAGGCAACAAATCAGAAGCAGCCGCTCACTGCGGCAGATACTCTCTGCGGAGATGAGGGAAGGGGTGGCTGGAGGAGGGAACGAGTAGGAGAGAGGCTTGCAGAACTTGCCGCCCTCAGCACCTTTGTTTTTTAGGACCTGCTGTCCCTGTACGGTGACACCAGCCAGAGGTCGTCAGAAGGTAAGTCGGCCCAGCTCTCCATACTGTGGTCCGGGTTCCTTACTCACTGTCCCCTCCCCCTGGGGCAGGTTCAGGAAAGACTGACTGGAGGCCCTGCTCCGGGCACAAGCATAGGGAGAGAAAGCCACACCCACGCACAGGGGCAGCGGGGGCGGCTCAGTCGGTAGACGGGAGTGCGTGACCGCAGCACCGACGGCTGCGGACCAGAGAGGAACTGTGACGACAGCAGTCAGGCCGTTGGGAGGCCACACTGGGGTTGGGGGCAAGACTCTCGGTGATCTGGCACAGCAGAGTCTCGTTCCGGGACTGACGTGGCCCGGGCACAGGCACACTGGTGGGTGAGAGCCGGGTGTAGGGCATCTGACCTGAGGGAAACCCGGAAAGGAGGGAAGGTGGCACTTCGCCCCCCCTACCCTGCCCACGGGCCCCCCAGGCCACGATGCCACCTTCCGTGTCATCTGTCTCCTTCCCAGGCCGGCTCTCTCTGGATTCCCAGGAGGGGGACAGCGGCTTGGACTTTGGGGCAGAGCGCTTCCCCTCCCTCGGCGAGGTGAGTGCCCACAGGGGGCCAGCCCCGTCTGAAGCCACCGTCGGCGTCCGCTCTCCGGGCACCCACAGGTCCTGCCGTCTGTGCGCGCTCCCGGCTCCAAGGGTTCTCGTCGCTGTGCTCTGGGCACGGAAGGGGCTGCACGTGCGCCCTGCGTGCGGGGCTGTCGGAGCCGCCTTCCGTTCTGTAAAGAATCGGCGGAGGAAGGCGGACGACGTGTGGGGAGCCTCTGGGCGTGAGGGAGCAGAGCCTGTCCGCGAAAACCGCGGCCTGACCGCACACACGGGTCTCCCTCTCAGGTGGACACCCCGAGGCAGAGCGGCGGCCCCTCTCTCTCTCACAGACCTCACTGTCCTTGAACAGCTCATCTTTTCTGCAGCGGTCAGAAGACTTTCGGGTTCTGGCCTAGCGTTACCTCCCAGCTGTTCTCTATTTGCATATGTAAATTGCAGAAATAAACTTGCAAGCTGAAAGTGCAAGTGAACGGAAGAAGTAATCATGATGTCTGTAAGATACCTGCTGAGCCAGGTTAATTAACACACTTACACCGTAATTCTAAGTAATAGTTGGAATTGTATTAGCGTGTCCTTACAGGACCCAGGATGCGTTCCAGGTATCCTCAGGGCCGGGTGTCAGAGAGGCGACCTGGCTTAGAGAGGAAGGCTGTGGGCTGCGTTGACTCCAGGGAAAACCCGTGGCTGGGTCCCAACCTTCGGCAAATCTCATGACCTTCCCGAGTCTTGATTTCCTTATGTGAGAAGCGGAGGAGTGGTAGTATCTGCCTCAAAGGACGGTTGTGAGCATCGAGCCCGGTGCACCTAACGCGGGCCCAGAGTCGTGGCGGGCGCAGAGCGTGCGCCACCGGGCATGGGCCTCACCACACGAGTGGAGCGTGAGTTTCTGGATGGGCTCTCTGTTCCTCTAGGTGCTGAAGAATCGGAACTCGGCACTGTCAGACCCTGGGCTGGACAGTCCCCGAACCTCCCCTGTGATCGTGGCCAGGGTGTCCCAGCACCATCGGCGGCAGGGCTCGGACGCACCAGTGCCCGGCGCCAGCGACCAGGTGAGGGGTCTAGAGCTCCCTGCAGCTCTCCCTCCCCTCCTCCCCTCCTTCAGAACCACATTCCAGTGCGTGGCCTGGACCCCTCTGGCCACACCGGCTTCCTGATAGACTTTTGCCTAGAGAACAAGACGGAAGGACGAACGTGGCTTGAGTGGATGTTTGAACGCTGTCTTGGGCTGTGTGAAGACGGTGAATACGTGTGCAGGGAAGGGAAGGGACGCCCGAGGGACAGACAGCTGTCTGTGTACAGCAACAGATAGATTTGTGCAGTCTTTCTCCAGAACACTACTCCTCAGTTTTCTCTTTCTGCAGCAAAATCTTATTCTTATGTGGCACCCTGGTACCACAAACAGGTAAAAGCTCAGCTCCCCCGGGACCTGCGCCCGTCAGTGTCCCCCCTACCCCGGGGCAAGTCCTGTGGCCCCAGGGTCCTGAAAACCTGATTTGGAAGCGCTGCCCCCAAGAATAGAACCAGGAGGGGAGACCCGGGAAGAGGGCTCTGGGCTCAGCGCAGAAAGCTTGCTGAGGGTCTGGGCTGTCGAGGGCCCAGAAGTGGCCAGCCGCCATCCCTGGGGATCCTGGACCCCAAGGGATGCAGAGACCCGGGTGTTACAGGAGAGGAGACAGCCCAGGATGTGTCTGAGAAATACAGAGGCAGCTGCCCCCGCGTTCAGTCTGTCCGGGCCTCGCGTTTTCATTTGTCAGTGAGCACCACGCTGATCTCTGACGTACCTTCTGGGTCTCACGTTCTTTGACTCTGTCATTCTGAGCGAAAAGTCTGCAAATAGCAGGAGAGCAGGGTGAGTGAGTTTTTGAAAGGCGCTGTCAGGAAAAACCCCTTGAGCGAGTCGGGTGGGAGGGCATGTTAGGCCTGGAAGAAAGTGGGCAAAGTGGGCGTAAGTGGTCCAGACGGGCTCCAGAGCAGGGCCTGTGTTGGGGAATGCCTGGAAATGAGGCGGATTGAATTCAGTGGAAAACGTTGGTAGAAAAGCTTTGGAAGTTCATGGAACCTTCAGGAGAAAGCTTGTCCAGTGAAGCGTCTGACACGTCTGTGCAGAATGAATTCTCGTTGTACCTGACACGGACCACACACCAGTTAGGGGTTGGGCTTCTAGTAAAACAGGCGTGAGGAGGAAGGGGAGAACGCCATGCTCAGAAGTCTAGAATTTAGGCAGGTGGTGGAGGCCTGCCATAGACCCTTGAGCCGGCTGGGGGAACGGTCAGCTCCGTCCCATCCTGCTCAAGGAGGCAGAGATGGCTCCAAGCTGTCCTGTGACGGAGACCGGGCCACCGTGGGCGCCGTGCTGGACGTGGACATGGCCGCCGAAGGGACCAACAGAGCCCCAGGCCGCGGCGGCAGGAGCTGGCACTGCGTCCCAGGGTCTTTCGCAAACAGGAAGAGCGCCTTCTCTCACTTCCTGTCTCCGCATGCACATGCCCAGGCCTCCCCACCCAGAGGAACTGACTCCGGGCGCTGGAGACTGTGGTCTGCCCTCTGAGACCAGGGGAGGTGGGGAGATGCCAGCGCTCTCGCCAGACACACACGGTCCCTCCTCACCGGTGCCATGCCGTCACCACACAGATGTGGTGTGGGGCCTGGATCCGTGTCCCCTGACCTCCCTGCATCTGGACTCTCTCCGCAGGGCACAGACCAAAGCCCAAAGCCTTTAATTATTGGCCCAGAGGAAGACTGTGACCCGGGTTATTTCAACAACGAGGTAACGGTTCCCTGACTCCCTGCTTTCGTCATTGTCGCACTGGCTGCTGTTGACTAGAAGCCGTCAGACCCACACCGGCCGTGAGGGGCACAGGGTGGGCGCCAAAGCTTGCAGACCCAGGCAGCGGGGGACGTGGGGCGAGGCCGCAGGCCATGCTGCTGTATCCTGCCTCTGCGCACCGCAGCCACACCCGTGTGTCTGCCTTCCAGAGCGACATCATATTCCAGGACCTCGAGAAGCTGAAGGCCCGGCCAGCCCACCTGGGGGTTTTCCTGCGGTACATCTTCTCTCAGGCGGACCCCAGCCCGCTGGTAAGTCCGATCCGTGGGCGCCGGCAGGCAGCTCGAGGACAGAGGCAAATAGGGAAGAAGGTGCGGGTCAGGCGGGAGGGACTGTGCCCCGCCAAGCACGCCCGGAGAGTAGGGAGGCACGGGGAGAGGGAGGCCAGGGGAGCCGCCATCGTTCTCGGTCCGCTTGGAGGAGACGGTCATCCTGGAGTCGTGAACCCTGAGGACGTGAGAGCCTGGCCTTGCAGACACGAGACCTTACCACAGGGAGGCTTAGCGGAGGGGCAAGGTGACAAAGATGACAGCGGGCTGTATGGGGAAGGGGCGCCCTGGGACAGGGCTCGGGGCCAGCGGCCTCAGCAGCTTCTCTCCTGCTGCTCAGCCGCTCGGAAGGGGATGGGCACAAGGGGACGGTGTCGTGTCCCTCAGGAGGCACAGAGCACTGTTTGCCTTCGGGGCCAGGAGCACCGGTGTGTGGGGCCCACGTGCTGTGTCCCAGAGACTCCGGAGTGAAGTCCGGGCACATCACAGACAGAAGTAGAACACCGGCCCGTAGAACACAAGATACAGACCAGCACGAGGCAAAATGCCGAGTGTGGAGGACGCACAGATAGGTGCCTGTGTTGCAAGCGGGTGGGCAGAACTCAGAGGGTTCTGAGACTCCAGGCCAGGGTTTCTCCGCCCCAGCGTGGTGACGTTGAGCTGTAGGAGTTTCTGCTGGGGGCCGTCCTGTGCATCTTCCCATCTCAGCTGCGCCACTAGGCTCTGCCCACTAGGTGCCCCAGCACCTCTCCAGGGAAGGGTCACAGGTGTCTCTAGGCACCGCCCGCTCATTGTCCCTTGGAGGCAAAATCACTCCTCCACGGAGGGGGGCCACCGAGAACCACCGCTCCAGCCCCCTTCTCTCTCCTCCTAGCTTTTTTACTTGTGTGCCGAAGTTTATCAGCAGACAAACCCCAAGGATTCCCGAAGCTTGGGAAAAGACATCTGGAATATTTTCCTAGAGAAAAACGCGGTAAGGCAGTCGTGGATTGAATTACAATTTTACTGTACTCCTGGGGGCCACTCGGAGCAGAGGAAAAATGAAGCCATACATTCAGGCTGGATGGAAACCGTTCTTCAGGAGAAGTTGGGGCTGACGGACGGCTCCTGGGTCCTGTTCCCGGCCCTGCTCTCAACCCTGAGCTCCTCTCCTGGCCCCTTTGTTCTGCGTGTGGCCAGGTAGAATGCACGTGGCCTCTCCAAACATTTGGAGAGAGAAGGAGCTGGTGCCAAGCCCTGATTCCTGTCCCCTAGATCGGTGCTGGCTCCGTGTCTGGGCTCACTGATCTAGGGGCTCTCATGCCCAGCCCAGAGCAGGGTTCCCGGGGAGGAGGCCGAGAGCGCGCGCCCGTGTGGACAGGGCCGGGCTGCGGCGGCACCTGCCTGCACAGGGCAACGCCTTACGGACTCTCCAGTGTGAGCGGCTACGCTGATGCCCAAACGACTTCAGTCTCTCAGTTCCAAAACATAAGCTCGCGGGATTCCTGAGACTGGGAGTAAAGTGTCCTTCTCAAGACTTCCACACCTGTTCCCTCTAGCGGGTCTGGAGGGGGGCGGCCGCTGCCGGCCGCACCCTGTGGGGGTTGCAGAACCGGCCTGTCCCCGCGGTCAGTCCCTCTGCTCTCCGCTCACTGGGACACTCGGTAACCTGAGGGAGCAGAGACGGCCCAGTAAAGCTTGCTCCCTTGCTGCTGAGTCAGCAGCCGTGCATCCCATGCACCCCATGTCCTTGAAGCAAAGTGGGAAGCCTACATGTGCCCCAGAAGGTGGCCCAGCTCGCCTTGTAGCTTCATGCTCGAGTGCAGGTTTACGAGGGGGCGGAGGAGAGGACGGTGGGCCGGGTGTCCGGGAAGGAGAGAAGGGGTGTTCCAGTCCTCCCTGCCACCGTGCAACGTCTCCCACGTACCCTGGGCTGTGGGCCTCACTGCCCCCGCCCCCACTCTTCTCTTTTCTAGCCACTGAGAGTGAAGGTCCCAGAGGTGTTGCAGACTGAAATTGGTAAGTCAGTTTATTAGCCAGCTGCTCTTGTCCTGGGCCGTGGGAGGCTGCAGAGCACAGAGGGCACATGGGCCCCATCCCTGGGAAGCCCTCCTCTAGGAGGGAAAGCAGGGGCGGTTCCCCCCGAGCGCCTCACGATGGCTGACGGGCTGCGCAACGGGACAGGCCCTGCCTGGGGAGCCCATCCCGGGAGTACGTGCCCCCGTCAGACCTGAGCTCGTTTCTGCCAGCCTTCCCCGGGACCTTCCTGGGCCCAGCGGGGCCATCTGTACGAAAGGGCAGTTGGACTTGAGGGATTCCTAAGCCTGGTCGATCACCAGAATCCCTGGGGGAATTCTTGAAACTCCAGAAACCGGGGCCTCACTCCATCGCACCTCGGGTCGGGATCTCTGGAGTATTTTTGTTTCTGTGAATTCCTCTCTGATGCTGCCAGCATTTGGCCCGGTGAGGACCCTGCCGGCCAGTGATTGCTCCGTCCCCATCTCGTTCTCTAGTCGTGATAGGAGAGCTGAGGGAAGGCGGCATAAGAGGGTGTCAGCCTGAGAAGCGGGTCCCAGGCAGCTTTCTTGAGAACAGGCGTCCCACGCTGCCTTCGGAAAGCGTGCCTTGTGGCTTGACTGAGGCCAGAGGGTAGAGTCCCTCGACCGCGTGAAGCTGCTGGGGAAGCGGGACCGACACCGTCCAGGTTCCGCTGGGGAGTCGGGGCTTCATGTGAAGTGCTTGCCTTTCTCGGCCTCGCGCCCTGGCCCAGTGGCCACGAAGAATGAGGGGTTTGCACTGTGGCATCAGAGGGCAGCCCCTGGGCCCATCTGATCATAGACGGGGTTTCATTTGTCCACATAACAGAGCCTAGAACATCCAGAAAATGTTTTTGTGCTTGCCTTGGGACCTGGACAACAGGAGTCCAGTCCTGGATTCGGGAGTGGCCTGGTGGGTCCAGGACTCAGGGGGCTCAGCAGGCATGGCCCCCTCTCCCGACACCCCATCTCTCCTTCCCTGGGTTCCCACCAGACTCACGTCTGCGCAGCAGCGAGGACGTCCGCGCTGCCCTCCGGGAAGCCCAGGAGGCGGCCATGCCCGAGATCCAGGAGCAGATCCAGGACTACAGGTTGTGGGTCCCCCCCGCTCCCTCTGCGTCCTCACCCGTCTGTCCCCTGTGACGAGCGTCTCTCGTGAGCGCACTTGCCTCGCTGTTTCCGGGCGTCTGTGAGCACACGTGTGTGCCTGCTTTGTCTGTCTTAGAACGAAGCGCACCCTGGGGCTGGGCAGTCTGTACGGTGAGAATGACCTGCTGGACCTGGACGGCGACCCTCTCCGAGAACGCCAAGTGGCCGAGAAGCAGCTGGCTGCCCTGGGAGACATCCTGTGAGTGCACCACCCCCCCCCCCCCGCAACGACACCCGGAAGTGCCGAACAGACGCGAGTGTCCTGTGCGTCTGCTCGCCGGCCTCTCCCCCCACGACGTCTGCCGGATCCTCCCCCCGGAAGGTGCGGAGGGCCCGGCTCGCCTGCTGCCTTGCTCAGGCGAGACTGTTGGCATTTCACGGGGCCGCGGGACTCCACGGCTCCCCACGGAGCTTTCTGCTCCCCTTCCAAGCCCTCTTCCTGACCGTGCTGCCTCCTGTCCGTAGGGTCACAGGGACCCTGGCACGAGGGCCATACGTGGGCCCTCAGGAGGCAGACCGGCTGGCGGGCGGGAGGGTGAACAATTCTCAACTAATCATCTCAGTTGGGCGTCAGAAGACCGGCCTGACTAACCTGGTCAGGAACTTCGGCTCAGCTGCGGTGGCCGTGCCTCTCCTGTCCCGTCTTCCCAGCGCCACCCGCGTGACTTTGTGGGGACACATCAGACTTAGAGGCTTCTCCACTCAGTGTTCTGGGACCCTGGTCTCAGCTATAAAATGACAAAAGGTGGATGAGACTGTCTCCGGAGTCTCTGTTCACACTGCCATTCAATGCAGCAACACGTGCGGAGTTCGTTCTGGGCTCTCGGGACGTGTTAGTGAACAAAACAACAGTTTCTGTGGTGCTCACGTCATAGGGGGAAGAGAGAGCAATGTGCAAGAAATAAGGAAGGCCTGTAACGCGCTGGAGACAAGGGGGACAGAGCAGGCTGGCGGAAGGGGTCGGGCGCACCAGAGCCAGCGGGTGACGGTTTTAAATAGGGCGGCCAGGGCGAGCTTCCCCCCCCCCCCGCCCCAGTAACATCTAAGCAACTGAAGAAAGTGGGACCGTCATCCTTGAAGACCGCTGGGGGGAAGAGGCAGGGCAAAGTAGGCACGTGCTTGACGTGTGGGGAGCAGCGGAGACCAGAGCAGATAGAGAAGGTGGGTGCTGAAGTCAGAGAGGTGACGGGAGGGCAGCCGCAGAGCCTGAGGACGGTTGTGCGGCCTCTGGTTTTCCCTGTCCGTGGCGAGGAGGGGCCGCACGGGAACCCACGCGGTGGGGCTTGGACCGGGCAGGGCTGGGGCACGCGGTGAGACGTGGTCGGTGTCCCACGTGTATCCTAACAGTAGAGCAAACGAGCATCTCCTAAAAACT
The DNA here is from genome assembly GCF_022837055.1 of Prionailurus viverrinus. NCBI lineage: Eukaryota > Metazoa > Chordata > Mammalia > Carnivora > Felidae > Prionailurus > Prionailurus viverrinus. The sequence continues at coordinate 64,739,848 of NC_062577.1, forward strand.
GAGTGTGGGTCGGGGAAGACCCCACAGTTTGTGCCTACACGGCAGAAAGGACGAGGTGCCATCAGCCGGGATCAGGGCGGCTGTGTGGGGGGCAGTCCGAGGTGGGCATGTTGAGTCTGAGGTCCGTATTAGACGTCACCCTGGAGGTGTGGCCGCAGGCTAAGTCTGGCAGAGGAGAGACAGGACTGCAGACATCACACAGGGGCGTATTCCTGGGAATAACCCCCTGACCTTCAGCCAAGCCCTGGATCTTTGTGGGCCTCCGTTTCCCTGGCCTGTTACAGTGGGCACCCTGCTCGGGGTGGTCTCTACGGGAAGCTTCAGCCTCACTGATGGAGATCTAACACCTCCTCACCGGGTGCTTTGAGATCTCGATCAGCTTGTGAATAGCTTAGAATAGTGCCTGGCCCATCGTGCCCCCTCAGCTGGTCGTTGCTGCCTCCACCGCCGTGTGGGAAGGTCTCTCTGGGTCGGCTCTCGAGGGGCCACCCGCCCTCCTCCAGCTCTACGTCAGCCCAGCCCTTCAGTCGAGTTTGGCTGGGCGAGGACGGGCCTCTTCCTCCGTGATCACGTCACAGTGCTGGCCACGTCCCCCTTCAGCGGGAAGGACCTCTCAGTCCCTGTGCCGAGGCCCCCAAGGGGGTGAGCGCTCTCGCCTCCCGAGCCCCACGTGGGCTCAGAGCTGAGACCGGAGTCGAGGTCTGGCCTCCCCGCCCCCACCGCCCCCGTCCTCCGTGTCTGCGCGGCCAACACGCCTGTGCCGTACGTGCGCGTCATGGCTCCTTCCTTTTGTTCCAGGTCCAAGTACGAGGAGGACAGGAGGTGAGTGAGTGTGCGGTGCGTTTGCCATCCTTCTGGACACAGGGCGCCCTGAGCATCGAGGTCACAGTGTGTCCAGCCATGGCCCCAGGTGTCGCGTAACTGTAACAGCGGCTCATGAGGTCCAGGCCCCTGCCGCTTGGGGCCGCTGCCTGGGGCAAGGGTCTGCCCTCACCCCACCGTGCACATAGCCGGCCTCTCCACCTCCGCCTTAGCTCTGCGTCTCCCTCCGGCTTTCACCTCTGAGCCACCGTGAAGTGCTGGTGACAGGACCAGCCTGCGTCAGCAGCCCTTGTCGGGGAGCCGGGGCGCGACGCCTCTCCTCTCTGGCACAGGTTATGGGGTTTCCACAGCCAGTATGCGTGTCCGCTCCTCAAGCAGCCAGCGTTGAAGAGTGTGCGCACGCTTGAGCCGGAGGAAGGCAGGCCAGGGCGGTTGTGGAGGAGGGGCCGGAGCCCCTGCTGCACTGAGTGCCCAGAGTGCCCGACCTGCCTCCTGAATCCAGGGCCAGATCGCTTCCAGACACAGCTCTGGACGGTTCCACGTGTGGCCCGTGGCGGCTCCGTTCCATCTCTCTCTTGGTGCCAGGGCCGGGAAGGTGGTGAAGGCAGAGGCAGGCCGGCACTTCTCCCCTTTTCCCTGCCACCCCGCCGCACGTGGATGCCCGAGGACCGTGGCCGTGGGCCTCAGTCGGTTCCAGGCCTGCCGGCTTGTTGGCTTACGTTGTAGGGACCGGCCACATCCTTCTGCTGGCCGCTCTCCCCCCTTCAGGAAGAGTTCCGCTTAGAGAGAGAATTAGGTCTCTCCCAGGACTCCTGCTAGCCAGGAGTCCTTCTGTGCCCCCCCTTGAGAATTCCAGGGCTCCTTCCAAACACCCTGACCCAGAACTCTCCCTTTGTCACCCCCCCGGGTGGTAGTTTGGAGATTGTTCGGAGCGGGGTTCCGGCCCTTCCGCCTGTTGGCGGGCACAGCTCGAGCTTTCTGACTGACCACTCTGCTTCCCGTCTCACAGCGCCCCCATGGACTTCGCCCTCAATACCTACATGAGCCACGCCGGGCTCCGTCTTCGAGAGGCACGGCCTTCTGGCGCAGCCGAAAAGGCTCAGGCAGCTCCTGACAAGGACAAGTGGCTGCCCTTCTTCCCAAAGACCAAGAAGGTGACAGAACTACCTGGACAAGAGTCCTCTGGTGCGGGTCTCTGCATGAGGCCAACCCGGGAAAGCCACTCACGACTGCGCCTGACCCTCGCTGCCTTTGCGTGGGGAGTCCATGAGAACCCACAGACGAGCTCAAACCCGGCCCAGGCGCACGTGTGCTGGTTCGGGAGCAAGCAGGAGTCTGCTTTGCAGTTAGCCGTTCAGGGCGGGTCTGGGGGCAGTGGCAGGGATGAGTGGCTAAGTCTGGGGATTGGGACCTTCTCCAAAGCTGGTGTCTCCTGTCCCAGCAGAGCAGCAATTCCAAGAAAGACAAGGAAGCCTTGGAGGACAAGAGGCGAAACCCTATCCTCAAGTACATCGGGAAGCCCAAAGGCTCTTCGCAGAGCAGTGAGTACATGGGGGGGCGGGGGGGGGGCAGGGGCGGCGGCCCCGTCACTGACCGGGCGGCTGGCAGAGGGTGTTCCCTGTCCCAGCAGCCGCACGCCCGCCTGCCCTCTGAGACCGCAGCTCCCGCTCAGTCCTGCTCATTGTCCCCTTGCCACACCGCGTGCAGGCTCCTCGAGGTGCAGATGATGCTTCCGAGCCAAGGAGGCCATGCCGGTCCCCGGGCCTTAGTCTAGGAGCTCAGGGCAGTTATAGCTACCGAGCAGCCACGCGGAGGAATATTCCCGCCTGGCAAGGCCGCCCTGTTGACAGTAGATGCCCCCTTCACCTTCACCAGTGGGCTCCGTCTGTGCCCCTGAGGTGTGTTGGGAGCAATTGTGGGCCTTCGATGGGAAGTCTGACTTACTGCTAAGCAGAACTAGATGTGGAGTGGGAGGTGGGGGGCCCAGCGACACCCCCGATGCTGCACCTGAAACTCGGTTAAGCCTGTCGCCGGTCTGGAACTTCCTGCCGGCCTCCCGGTCGGCGTCTTCGGACCCCAGTGTTAGTCTTGGGAGTCTGGGAAGGGCTGTGGGGTGGGTGGGCCAGTGGCCTTTTCTTATATTGCTGCCTGGGGGCTGCGGAAGGGGGGACTCTTCTAGATCAGACCTGATTTTTGCCATTCGTTTTTCATTTTCCAGCTTGATGTAAGTTTTGTTTTGACTCTGGAGACGTTAATTTGACTTTTCATGGTTTACTTTTGTTTTTGTTTGTTTTCTTTTAGCATTTCATATTCCCTTGTCCCCTGTGGAAGGTAAAAGGACCATTTTCTGTGGGTTTTTCTTTGCATTAGCTTTGAGTTTCCATCTCTCCAGTCTGTCTGTCTGTCCTTTTTCCCCGTCCCCCATCCCGTCACTCCGTCGCTGTCTTCCGTGTGCCTCCCTCCTGCTCCAGCTGCCTCCACAGGGGGCTGCTCCTGGCGGTGTCACGGAGGCCAGCCTCCCCGCCCTCGGCCCCGCCCTGTCCCTGTCTCACATCCCAGGGAACGGGCTCCGAAGGTCCAGGGCTCCGTGTACACGAGGGAGGCCTTCACACATTAAAACGTCCTGCACGAGCTTCTCAGGTTTTTGTCTCGACTGAAATAACAAAAATCCTCATTTTTGAGAGTTATGCGGGGTTTATTTCATAAACAGTGGGTCTCTAACCGTTCTTCTTGGGGGCCTTTCACCGTCCGTCACCTGCTCTGCTTCAGCCCTTGAGCATGGCGTGTCCACCGCTCCTGACTTAACATGGACGGTGTGGCGTCACCGCGGCGGTTGAAGAGAGTGACCCCTGCTGTGTGTTAGAGGGCCTGGTGCCGTCGGGGGTCTGTGCGCTGAAAACGAACACATCATATACATTAACCCAGAGAGGCTGAGAACCTGCAGTTGGGCAAACTCATTTCTCATCAGTGAGGCTCCCACGAGTACAGTCACGTGATTAATGTGGTCAAGGCTCTACTGTGAATCTGTGCAGAGAGAGAGCAGTGCAGTGAAATCAGGAAATTGTTCAGTGGCTAGAATTCATTTTATGTGAAGTGACAATTAAAAATAACGATTTTCAAAATTATTTCAAAGTTACTAAATTCCTAGACTCGTGCTACTTTATTGATTTTTTTTTTTTTAATGTTTATTTATTTTCGAGAGAGAGGCAGAGACAGAGCGTGAGCAGGGGTGGGGCAGAGAGAGAGGGAGACAGAATCCGAAGCAGGCTCCAGACTTCGACGCAGGGGGCTCGAACCCACGAACCGTGAAATTATGACCTGAGCCGAAGTCGGACACCCAACCGACTGAGCCACCCAGGCACCCCTCCTTATGCTACTTAAAAAAAAAAAAAAAAAGGTTTTAAGTTTTGAGAAAAGGCATATAAAACAATGGAAAGGTAAAAGAATGGTCTTGGGACCCAGGCCCTTGGATCTTAACACACACTTCCTCCCGTCCAAGCTGCCCCAGTGGAGGCAGGAGGAAGCAGCAGCTTCGAGGGGCCGGGAGCCCGAGGACAGGGTAAGGGGCCTGGGTGTTCACCAGGGCTGAGTTCGGTCTTTCCATTGTAATCTAATGATTTGGCGTGGCCTTGGTTCCCAAGTTCCCAGGACATCAGCAAAGCCTATGTCCGTGTCTAAAGACCAAACAGCCCCCAGAGGTGGAGGAAGGGTCAGCACTGAGTGACCGTTAGAGTCATCAGCTGTTGCCCCCGTTTAAGAGCGACCATAACTGACTGTTGATAATACGGAATGTACTTACCCTTCCATTTCATTGTCGTCCAGAGAATGGAGGAAGGAGAACAGGGGACACCAGTGAAAACTGTGCTCATTTAAAAAATTGCATTCCTTTCTGCCTTTCTCCCCCCATGACACTGACTTTCCTCAGTTGTGCCGCCTCTCAGAGCAATCCCAGTTTGTCGTCACAGGGTGAACTATACCTCGAGCACAGGCGACACACAGGGGAGGGAGCAGTGGGCTCAGCCCGGCGGCCTCCTGTTACAGGGTATTCCCAGGCCCCCGTGCCGTCACCCAGCAGGGCCGCTCAGGCTGTGACTGCAGAGCTGACCCTGTGGCAGGCAGCTCAGGCCCCAGTCCCCAGAGTGGGCGTGATGCCAACAGCCCCTGCTCCTGACACGGCCTCCTGTTACGCATCTCTGGAAAACTGTTACCCCGGCCACCTGCCTAAATGATACGAAGTTTGAAGAGACCGGCTGGATGTTCTGTTTGCTCTGGCCTGGAAACTTTCTCCTGAAACCTGAGTTTAGAGACTTAGGGAGATTTGTGGGTTTGCACGGGTGGGACTCTGGCTAGTGTGGGTAGGATCAGGGCCTCGCCTGCCTCCCTGCCCACCCCCAGCCTTCCTGTTGGTCTCTGGCAGATCGGCCTCTGAAGCCCAGCTCTGGGCTGATGTCACTGCGTCTCTGAGGAGGAACCTTCTGCGGGTATCCCATGAGCCTCGTGACTTTCATACCTGCTCTCTCTGTTTCTTTGAACAAGAACAGCCTTCTTTTGTCTTAGCTTTGAAGAGGGGCTGGAATTTGAATGCCAGAGAGTGACCCCTTTTCTCTGTTCTACCTAAGACCACCCCCACTCACTGATAATAAAGGGTCTGATTCACAGTGATGGCAGCAACTAGAGGCAGGGGCCGGGACTGGAAGGACAGGAAGGAAAGTCAAAAAAAGAACAAATAATGAGCTCTAAAAGTAATATAAACTTGGGAAATGATTGATATAACCTGGCAACCTGGCCAAATTACAGATAGATGCATTTTGGGTGCTCCCGGCTGGTATTCTATTCTGTATTCGGTTCTTGGAAAAAATCTCATCGTTAATTAAGCCTGAGAGTCATTGTAATAACGTGAGAGCCGAAAGGAATATCCACAGGAAACATACCTCCAAATGGTCTCATTTTGCATGTGAGAGAGCAAGGGACTGCCCGTCACTCTCCGGGTTATTGGGAGAGGACCAGGAAGTGGTCTAGAGGACCAGCCCCCGCGTCTCCCAGTCCCCAGCCCGGTGCTGCTGTCATCCGTGCTTGCTCACTGCTCTGTCTTCTGGGCTAACGGGAGCGAGGGTCCCGAACAGAAAGCAGAGTACCCTTCATTGTCTTTCTGCTTCCAGTCAAACCAGGCAACGTGAGGAACATCATTCAGCACTTTGAGAACAACCAGCCGTATGATGCCCCAGAGCCCGGGACGCAGCGGCTCTCCACAGGAAGCTTTCCCGAGGACCTGCTGGAAAGCGACAGGTAGCAAGGGCCACATGGGAATTGCCGGCTTCCCACGGAGGGGAGCCTGGGCGGGGTGTGCTGCAGGGTTATTTCCAGGTGCTTCCCCCCCACTCCGTTAGACCATAAGATCCCCGCCGCAGAACTCGCAGCTGCTCTGAAGACACGCCAGTGTCGGCCATCAGGCCACCCGAAGACCGAGCAGGGCCCCCGACCTCCCAGCCCGGGGACTGCGTGTCTTGAACGTTTCCTTTGGACTCACCGCCTGACTACTCAGCAGCTAGAGGATATTACACAGCAGCTAATCCCGACACCCTACCTGACAAGGCTGGAGAAGACTGGGGCAGGGGTGGCAAGGGACAGTCCCAGGGATGCAGGGGTCAGGCAAGGTTGGCCCCCGACGCCCGTGAGGAAGAGCACTGTAGTTTGGCTCTGCTGGTTCCAAAGCACTTTCGAGAAGAAAAGAGGGTTTGCAGCTCTGGCATCTCGTATATTCTCCATCTTTGGCCACGTTCCAGTGAGAACCCTTCTCTGGCATCAAGGCGTGCTCCCGGACTTGTTCCGGACCGCGGCACGACAGCAGCCACGTCATGTCTGAAATTCTCCAGCCAGCACTTAGTGAGAACCACCTGTGGTCAGAAAGCTCCGTGCACCTTCCCTGAGTCACCCTTGAGTCATAGTAGATGGGGTCTTGCGTGCACAGAAATCCTACACGTGTGCGCCTACTGAGCAGGCGCAAGCCAGGTCACTGGGTCACTGGGGAGTGGCCAAGGGAATCAAACCATTTTACCTGGGAAACTGACCAAACTACAAGTCCGCCGTTCCTGCTCCCACACAAGGTTACTCCTGCTCGTAGCAAACCTTCGTAAGCTCAGTGCATGTGGAGATTCTGCCGTCATGAGAACAAACAGAGCTGTAAGGGAAGGTGAAGGTTAGATCTGTCCTGAGCCAAGAGGCCGAGCTCTGTGTAATCTCATTGAGTGAATTAAATGTATAAATTACGGGATGTGTAGGCCCGGTGTTACAGATGCATCAGGCGTGTAGAGACGAGATACCAATGTTGTGAGAAAAAAGTTGAGACCGTTTGCAAATAGGGCTCTTGAAGGTGCCAGCTATACATGCCCTGAGACCCTAGGATCCCGAATCCACTGTCCACGGGAGCCGTTGGCTTTGCTGACTGTAAGCTCACCAGCAATCTTAGCAGAAACGGTGGGTCAGAGGTCAGCAGGTATAAGAGCCCCCGGGTCTAGAAGGCAGTATTCTAGGGATCGGGGACCAGAGGTAGGTCGCCCCACTTGTTGGGAGGAAGGTTACTCGCTTGTGGGGGCTTGTCCTGGTGCTCAGGTGGCCTGTTGTGGGTTACTGGTGCAAGTGCTAGGTGAGTGGTCTTGGCTGGAGGCGTTCTAGCAGCCCCCAGGGGGTGGTCTGAGGCGGTCGGCTGGCAGTGTGGCTTCAGGGATAACTCCGTTTGAGTCCTTGGCAGTTGAGAGACACGAGATAAATGGAGCCCAGGGTGCTGGCCTCCTTTGCTACAGCAGCCTGCTGTGTCCTCAGGAGCTGCCCAGACTCCGTAGGCCGTCCCTGGTCCTGGAGGCAGGGGGCCGGGATGCAGATCAGTGAGCAGGTCAGTAAGAACCAAGCCAGCAGGGCCGTGGAGGGAGGAGGCACCATCCTGGGGCAGCAGGGGTCAGAGACACCGGCTGTCTCCCGGCTCATGCTCTGCAGGATGCCGGAAAGAACACCCGGCCGTCAGCGTCTCTTCACACTGAGGGGTCTCTGGGACTGGAGATGCTGAGTCTTGTCTTGTCTGTGGGTCTTTTGGCCAAACCTGGCAGGTGAGGGAGCGGGTTCCTGCCGGTCAGTAGATGGGCCCTCCCCAGCCAGCCTGCCCCCAGGAGGGGATGTGGAAGCTCTGGAAGGATGCTACAAGATGAGAACAGAAGAATCCACACCACAGCTGGAGGGGCAGGAGCCCATCCGTGGGTAGAATCTCTGAAAGGCCTGCGAGGAGGCCAGGACAAGTGTGAAGGAAGTGCCTGTACTTCTCGGTAGAAGAAGGTTCTATGAAAGGAAGAGATCTGCCTCAAGCAGGGTCCGCGGTGGGAGCTGACCTGCTCTGGAGCCGAGGGAAAGATGGTCTGGCCACCAGACAGTCCAGGACAGGAGCGAGGACCTCATGGTCCCCTATAAGGGCCTGCGGCATCCACAGCTTTCCTGGAGGGTTTGGGGTCTGTGGCATACCACAAGTCTGATCTCTTGGTCCCCGCTCTCGTTTCCTGGTGGGCCACGGGGACGATGACGGGGACGATGAGAGCCTCTGTCCATCGAGCCGGACTGGGGAGGGGCAGGGGAGGCACCCGGAGTCTTGGTGGCAGAGGAGAGCTCGTCCGGGACGTGGGACCCCAAGGCTGCCGGTCCTCCTTCCCCAGTTCACGCTCAGAGATTCGCCTGGGCCGCTCGGAGAGCCTGAAGGGCCGGGAGGAGATGAAGCGGTCTCGGAAGGCGGACAACGTGCCCCGCTCTCGCAGCGACGTAGACATGGACGCGGCCGCGGAGGCCGCCCGCCTCCACCAGTCAGCTTCGTCCTCTGCCTCCAGCCTCTCCACCAGGTGGGCAGGGCTCGGGCAGCTCAGCTGGGGCGTCTCGGGGCAGGGGCAGCGGGGGCTGAGGGCTGACTTCTCTCCACAGGTCTCTGGAGAACCCAACCCCTCCCTTCACCCCCAAGATGGGCCGCAGGTGAGTGGGGGGTCCCGGCCCCGAGCGGCCGGCCAGGTGTGCCCGTCCACGGCCGCCGTTTCCCGTGGGCGCGGGGCAGGAGAGACGGGGGCGGACCCCGAGCTGAGTCCTTCCTCCTCTTCCCCAGGAGCATCGAGTCCCCCAATCTGGGGTTCGGTGCAGACGCCCTCCTCCCCCACCTCCTAGAGGACGATCTGGGCCAGCTGTCTGACCTGGAGCTGGAGCCGGATGCCCAGAACTGGCAGCACATGGTGGGCAAGGACGTGGTGGCTGGGCTAAGCCAGAGAGAGATCGACCGGCAGGAGGTCATCAACGGTGAGCATGTGCCCCTCTGACTGGGGCGAGTAGGGGGCAGAGGGTGGTAGTAGGCCAGGTGGCTCCCTGGGGACGGGACCAGGTCCATGTCGCCATTCCCGCATGGCCCTTGGGGTGGGATGTCGCCCTGCGATCTGACACCAGCGCTCGGCTTCCTCAGAAGTGGTTTGGGGTGGCAGTCATATGACTTTGCATACTCGCTTGACCCCCTGTGCTTTGTGTCCCTCCCATCCCGCGACCACCCCGCTCAGAGCTGTTTGTGACAGAAGCCTCCCATCTGCGCACGCTCCGGGTCCTGGACCTGATCTTCTACCAGCGAATGAAGAAGGAGAACCTGATGCCCCGGGAGGAGCTGGCCCGGCTCTTCCCCAACCTGCCTGAGCTCATAGAGATCCACAGTGAGGGGCCGTCCTCCCCGCCCGCTGTCTTTCCCCCACACCCCTTCTCCGGCCAGCCTTCAGGTGTCTGTCCCCATCTGACCGTGTGCCAGGGCCTACCTGAGCAGACGGCCCTCACCAGCTCTCTCTGGCGGACAGCTTGAGACGCGGCCTGAAGCCAGCCTCCCGGGTCCCCCAGGAGCAGAACGGCTGCCGGACCCTTCCCCTCGGCACTGCCGCCCAAAGCCCTTCTCCCCGGGTCCCGGAGGGTCCGGCGGTGCAACTCTACCCCGGGCCTCTCTGATTCTTCTCTCCTTGCCCCAGATTCCTGGTGTGAGGCCATGAGGAAGCTCCGGGAGGAGGGCCCCATCATCAAAGACATCGGTGACCTCATGCTGGCTCGGGTATGCTTGGAGGGGACGGGTCCCCCTTTCCCGTGGCCACGGGAGCGGCGGCGGAGGGCATGGGAGGGCCGGGGTGCGATGCCCGGGTGGCGTCCCTTGTGCTGCAGTTTGACGGCCCCGCCCGGGAGGAGCTCCAGCAGGTGGCCGCGCGGTTCTGCTCCCACCAGTCCATAGCACTGGCGCTCATCAAGACCAAGCAGCGCAAGGAGAGCCGGTTCCAGCTCTTCATGCAGGTGTGGCCTCCCCGCCGCGGCCTGGCCGCCAGTAGAAGTCAGTGCGGGCGTAGCTCCGTAAAGCCGACCGGGGTCGCCAGGGATCTCCCGGGCTGCTTTCCCGGAGCCCCGGGGCAGGCCCGCCGGCCTCTCCTCTCCACCCGGGAGGGCAGCCCAGCTACCCCCACGCCCGTCCACACCCCCCTCGTCCCACGCCACCGCCTCAGAAACACTGGCACGTGCCGGCCCTCAGGACGGACGTGGCTTAGCGGCCGGGAGGCCGTGTTCGCCTCCTGCTTCCTGTGTGCGCGTAGCTGGGCCTCGGTTTCCCTGTCTGTAAAGCGGGCATAGCACCTGCTCTGTGGTGCTCGTTCGACCACATCCCCTCCGTGGGTTATCTCCCGGCCCCCACCAGTCTTCCCTAAACCTTTCTGAGTGACCCTCTGGGGCCGGGACCCACTTGGCCTTTTCACACTCATCCGGGTCCCGAGCCCGTGAGCCAGGCCCTGACTGCAGGTTGTTCTCTTTCTCCGTCTGTGCCCGCTGCTGTTCAGGAGGCCGAGAGCCACCCTCAGTGCCGGCGGCTGCAGCTCAGAGACCTCATCATCTCGGAGATGCAGCGGCTCACCAAGTACCCGCTGCTGCTGGAGAGCGTCCTCAAGCACACGGAGGGTAGGGAGCGCGAGGCGGTGGCCGCACTCAGACCTAGTTCTAGCGCTGACCTGCTCTGTGGCCTTCACGAGTCGCTTGTTCCGCTCAGTCTCGAGGGAGGTCGCGATTATGAGCGTGCTTTGGGGAGAAGAAGCTCGCCAGCGGGAGGGGGTGTGAGGCTCGCCCCCAGCCTGTGGGGGCCTTGGTGCAAACCTGAGGAAAGCGTCCGAATGGAAAGAGGTTGGCACGCGGACTCCCATGTGACTGTGGTCCCACACCGGGGCCACGGCTGCCGTCACCTTCCCCCCCCCCCCCCGCCGCCCCCCGCATCTGTCCGTCCCCCTGCCGGATGCCTCTGTGCAGCGCACAGACGTACAGCCGCGTGTGCTGACTAGAAGTTCAGTGGCCGTGCTGAGAGGAGCTAGCCCCAGGGACACTCTCTGGGGTCCCGAGCATTCCCCCGCTGCCCTCGAATTTGGGGCGCTGGAGTCAGGGTATGGAGTGTGAGGACCCTCTCCCGACCTGGGCGGGCATCCTGGAGGCACCCTTGCCGTCAGCCAGGCCCTGCCCTCCCCCGCATCTGTGGAGCTGGTTGTGGTCCAGCTGGCAATTCCCAAGAGCTGTGTGTGTCTCCGGGACGGTGCTCTGATCCCGAGGACCCTCAGCGCCAGGGTCCCTTACGTTTGAGGCCCTCGAGTGAGGCCAAGGCAACACACCTGTGCCCGTACCGTCGGCTTGCAGCCACCGGCGGCCGGGTGTGCTGGACTCTGACACGCTCCTCAGGCAGGCACCCCCCAGCACCGCCTCTGCCCCGATCGGTAGGTGGCACGTCTGAGCACGAGAAGTTGTGCCGGGCCCGGGACCAGTGCCGGGAGATTCTCAAGTACGTGAACGAGGCCGTGAAGCAGACGGAGAACCGGCACCGTCTGGAGGGTTACCAGAAACGCCTGGACACCACCTCCCTGGAGAGGGCCAGCAACCCTCTGGCGGCGGAGTTCAAGGTGGGAGGCGGGGACCGCCGCACACACTGGGGGCACCCCTGGGAGCGGAACCGGCCGGGGCCCGGAGGGACGGGGTGCCGCAGCGGGGCCCCACGAACACCCAGCAGACGGCCCTGCCGGCAGGGACGGGATGCTGGAGTTCTCCCGGCCGAGCGGGGGCTGGGAGCCGGGGTCCAGGTGAAGGTGGCCGGGGAGGAAACAAAAAGAGGTCGGGTTGGGGAGAGGCCCGGGCAGAGCCGCTGGCGAACCCCCCGGTGGGACACACAGCCTCACGGTGGCTTCTGTCCCGCCCGTGGCCTCTATTCGAGCGTCAGAGCAGAGGCCGCCTCTTGCTTGCCGCTGACCCCCAGCTCCTCAGCAGTGTGGCGTGCACTGGGTCGAACGAAGGTTCCAATGAACGAACGACGTTTCCTTAACAGAGCCTGGATCTGACGGCCAGAAAGATGATCCACGAGGGGCCCCTGACCTGGAGGACCAGCAAGGATAAGACCTTGGGTGGGTGCCCCAGCCCTGCCCCCTGGACCGCACGCCCGGGGCCCGGCAGGGCTCCTGCAGCCCCGCCTGGGGAGGGGGCACAGGACCCTGTCCCTGTGCTGGGGGGGGGGGGGGGGGGCACTCCTCATGGCGCTTGCCCCCCAGACCTGCACGTGCTGCTGCTGGACGACCTCCTGGTGCTGCTGCAGAAGCAGGACGAGAAGCTGCTGCTCAAGTGTCACAGCAAGACGGCCGCCGGCTCCTCGGACAGCAAGCAGACCTTCAGCCCCGTGCTCAAGCTCAACGCCGTGCTCGTCCGCTCCGTGGCCACAGGTGCCGCGCGGGCCTGGCCTCGGGCCTCCCTGCTGGCCCCTGAGCGGGAGGACATGGCCCGGGGCGGGGTGGGGGGACGGGGCCCGGCGGACAGAGGCGGTTCGGTGAGAAGCCCCGTGTGTGCGGGAAGGGGCCCTGGGCCCGCTCTCTCCGCCCGTGGCTTGGGGCGATGCTCCCCCCACCCCCCCACCCCCCCCCCCGGGAGTCGCAGGCGGCGGCGAGCGTGAGGGAGAGCAGAGGGAGCGGGGGCCGCCGCGAGGAGGGCCTGAGGGTCCAGGACCGCCTCTGGCCTTCCTGTACGCGACCCCGCGTGGTTCCGGTGGCCAGCTGCGTGTTCTGCTCTGGTCCCCGTCCCGTGTCGAGGGCCGGGGCTCCCAGCACCTTGTGGCCCTGGTGGGGGCCGCCGTCACGGCTCTGCCACCTCCACGCGGCCCTTCCCCCTTCCTTCGCACAGACAAACGGGCCTTCTTCATCATCTGCACTTCCGAGCTGGGCCCCCCCCAGATCTATGAGCTGGTGGCTCTGACGTCGTCAGACAAGAACACGTAAGAATCGAGGGGCCGGGGCGGCGTGTGTGAGTGGTGGGCAGTGAGGCCGGGCCGAGGGGCGGAGGATGGGGCATGGGCATGGGACAGGGAGACAGGGCAGGCGCAGCGGGCTCGCGGGACCGCCGTCCTTGCCCCCGAGGGGTCTTCCGCGTGGTCAGTGGTCCCTTCCTCCTCCCTGCGCTGGGGTTCTTCCTCCTTCCCACCAAGCGCATCCGCCTCCGGGGTCGTCACCCACCCCTCGTTCCCTCACTGCCGCCACACGAGGCAGCTCGACTGAGTCAGCGTCTCAGCGTCAGGCTTGTCACCTGTGGGTCTTACTGCCTGTCTGGGGGCCGTTTAAAGACAAGGAGCAGACAGGGACCGCTCGGCCCAGAGCACGGCACAGGGCCACTGTGGGTGGCTGCACACGCCTGTGGGGAGGGCTGCCTGCAGGGGGCGTGCCCGACCCTGTGTTTACCACCGGCCCTCTCTGCCCCTGCTGAGCCACAGGTGGATGGAGCTCTTGGAGGAGGCCGTGCGGAACGCCACCGGGCGCCCCGGAGCCGCCCCGGCACCCGCCCATCCCCCACCCACCGGCGCCCAGGAGCCGGCCCACCAGAGCCTCACACCCAGCAGGTGCTCACCCCCCAGGCCCCCAGTCGTCCCCACGCCTCCGCCTTCAGTCCCTGTCTGCTCCCCCCCAACCTGGCCGTCAGGGAGACCATGCCTGCGCCGGGGTGGGGGGGTATAGAATCGGGACCGGGAGACGCCGGCCAGCACCCACCCTGCTCTCCAGGTGGCCGACCCGTGGCAGGTGCTGAAGCCCGCCACCTCCCTTTGTCGGACCATCCTTCACTGCCCGTTGTGACGCGGGAGGCCAGGGCAGCGTCTGAGCTCACCCCTCCTGGCTGGCGTCAGCAGTGCGGCGGGTGACCTCTGGGGGTTTGTCCCCGCAGGGTGGGACTGGATGGCTCGGAAGTGTTCCACGGCGAACCAGGACCTGAGGAGCTGTCTGGAGGTGTGTCCCCGGAACCGTCCTTGTGGGAGCCCACCGGGCCATTGTTGGTGGGACAGGTCAGGGGGTGGTCGGGTGCGGGCGTGGGGTGATGGGAGAGGATGTCGGGGCCAGAAGCGTGAGGTTTGGATAAGAACAGAGAAAGGACTGAGAAGGGGGTCCAGAAGGGGAAGGAGAGTAGACCTGAGCCAGTGTGGACGAGCTCACTTGAACAGAGGCCCCCACCCCGGCTCTCCGGGTGACAGGCGTTCCACAGTGGAGGGGGGCCCCCGCCTCCTCCAGCTGGGCGTTTCCATGGAGAAGGCCACACCCGTGGGATACCGTGGGTAAATCTCCTGGTGGACTCCTCACTTCCTTCGGGTCCCTGCAGACGTTGCCTCTGCGGCGACGCGCCTTCTGTGGCCTCGCGGCTGCAGGTAAACGGCGCTCCCGCCCACCCCCGCCCCCTGGCCTACGCGCTGCCGTGTCTTTCCCACAGTGCTGTCTCCTTCTAATTCGCCTGGAGAGCTCGCTGTACTGTGTTACTCCTCTGTGTCTGTCCACTAGAGCTTAAGCTCCACACTGGCAGGGAGCTGGGTGTCATCCCCGACGTCTGCCAAGGGTTCGGGACGGTGTCTGGTTGTAGTCATAGTAGGGGTTCACTAAACATTCGTGGAATGAGTCCACGTTCTCAGCCGCTTGAACCCAGAGCTGGGTGTGGATGGGGTCCGCCCACAGGTGCCTTTCTTCCCCGTCCTTATGCTGTCCTCCCACCCAAAGCAGGCCCTGGGCCACAGCAGAGGGTCAAGGGGAAGCACCCGGTCCCGCTAGAGGATCCCGAGCAGGAGGGCAGCATAGAGGAGGAGCTGGGTGCCTTGTCCCACCCTCCCGCAGCCCTGGATGCAGAGAACAGGGGCCGCAGGACCAGGGATCCCATCCTCCTGTCCCTCCCAGGACCTCTGGTTATGGAAGGGCTCGCTGATGCAGCCCTCCAAGATGGTGAGTGCCTTCCGGGCCCCACAGACCCCTCTACCCTCCACCTGCTGGAACGCTCTCTCCGGCCGTGCTGGAGGAAAAGGGACGCAGAGTCCGCTCCGGGTTCTGCCCTGTGGGGGAGGGGAGCAGCGGCCCTGGGCGTGGTTGTGCGGGGGAAGCCAGCACCTTCTCTCCCTCCAGTGGAGAGCCTGAGGCGCCTGATCCTGTGGGGCCTGCTGCCCGGTCACCCCGCGGAAGCACAGGCGTCCGGAGAGCCCGAGGCCGACCGGACACCCACGCCTTCCCTCATGAGCAGCGCCTCTCAGCCCCGAGACCCCGGCTCCCCCGGGCCGGAGAGGGATCAGCCAGAGCAGGAGGACACGGCTCTCTGTTCCCTGGAGCATCTGCCCCCACGGGCCAGGAATTCCGGGATCTGGGAGTCCCCCGAGCTGGACAGGAATCCAGAGGAAGAGACTTCAAACACAGAGGCAGCAGGAAGCTACAAAGTTGTGAGAAAAGGTAAATCAGTTGGGACGTCCACTGGGGAGACGGGCGCCCGGTTCACTGAGGTCGAGGCAAGCCTCCCAAATGGCGCTTTATCTGGGAAAGCGTGTGCACAGAGGCTCCCGGATCCCAGGAGGAGACGCCGACACACGAAGGCTTCAGGGTCGGGCAGCCGAGGTTCAAAGCCTGTCACCTAACATCCATGTGGCCTTAGACAAAATCGCGAACCCTCTCTGAACATCAGTGTGTAACGTGAGGGTGTCACCTGGTGCCCGGCACAAACCGGCTGCCCACAAAAGCCCCCGCTAACATTCTTCACGGACGACCCTAGCCTGAGGAAAAGATGAGGCTCTCTTTGGGGGCCTCAGACCCGGGACGGGTGCTTACAGCCACCCCCTGCAGCTGGTGGTTAGTGGCTGTGGTGAGGGCACTGGCAGCAGGGGGGAGGTGGGGGGGGGGGGAAGGGCACACGCCACAGGACGAAGCTGGGGATGTGTGGCGAGCCATCGTGACAGTGGGAGAGCGCCCCAAGTTGCGGCCCCGTGGGCGGGGTCGAGCAAGAAAGCCCAGACCGGCCAGGACAGGGGCTGGGGACGGGTTCGGGCAGAGCTGCAGGCCCGAGGGAGGAGGGAGGAGGGAGGAGGGAGGGGACGGGACGTGGTCTGAGGAGGGCAGCAGGAACGATGCTCACAGGGCTGCGGGGTCCTGTCCTCCCGGCGCTCAGCTCCGCCTCCCGTCTGCCCGAGGCCCGCCCTCTCTCCTGGGTTTCCGGGGGCTGCCCTTCCTGCTCTGTGCTTCGGTGAACTGGTGGACGGTTTCTCCGCGGCCCCCGGGCGTCTGCGTTCACGGTGTTCCCCCTTTTCTTCTCCTCTCCTGCTGTCTTCCGCCGCCTCCTCTTTCCTTCTCTCCTGGTGTCGGCTCTCCCTGGTGGTGGTGCTGGTCCAGCCGAGGTGGCGGGTGCCACAGCTGTCCCCGCGCTACCCGAGAGTGGCCAGTCGGGGCCTGAGCCAGCCGAAGCAGAAGGCGGAGCCGAGGCTGCGGGTAATGAACTTCGTGGAGCCGGAGCCAAGCTGGGGCTGGAGCGTGGGGCCTGCGGGGCAGAGCCGGGCTCCGGGAGCGGACCCCCTGCCGCAGGGCACCCCTGCCACTGCGTCCTCCCTCCCCCATCAGGCCTGGGCCTCTGGGACTGGGCTCGGTGAGCCGGTGCCGAATATGGTGGGGAGCACACGCAGCCTGGTGCCCGGAGCCCCGCGTCCTTGGCCTGACATCCTGAGCCACACTGCAGTGTCGCTGTGGAAAGGGGCTCACGTGGCCTCCCAGGCCCCTTGGTGTCTCCCCTCCTCCCCGCTCCAGTGGTGTCTGAGTCCCTCCTGGAGCTGAGGGGTCTCTAGGACCCTGCAGATGGGCGCAGGGGTTGTGTCAGAGTTCATCTAGAGCTTGCGATGGGGAGATGTGACGGAGCCTCCCTCCGCTCCTTTTCCCAAGTGCCTGCGGCCGGCCCTGCCTCCTCACCCCGCTTCAGGGACGGGGAGGCCTTCCCTAACCTCCCCTGCTGGGCACCCTCCCTCGGCGTGGGCCAAGCTTGGCCAAAGTGCCACCTAGAAGGCTTTCTGGAGGAGGGGGCCTTTACAGGGCTGGTGGGCAGCGTGAGGCCGCCTACGCCGCGCTCACCCACGGGACGGCAGCCCTGGCCCCTGGCCGCGCCAGTCGACGTGGGGAGCGAGCACCCAGGGCGACGGGGTTGGTCTATGCGTCCTCTGGACCAGCATCCTAACCTCCCCGTCTCGCCGTGGGGACAGGGAACTGTTTTTACGTCAGCATGCCAGCGGGACCCCCAGACTCAAGCACCGACCCCTCGGGGGCACCCACAAGCCCCGCCCAGCCCGACAGCCTCCCTGACTGGCAGACGGAGCCTCGGCCCCGGTGCCAGGGCGGCCACAGGCGCCCCAGCCGCTCCCCGCCCGGCCTGGCCCTCAGGGACGCGAGCAGCATCTTCCACACCATCGAGCAGCTCACCATCAAGCTCCACAGGCTCAAGGTGAGGGCAGGTCCCCAGACCCGTCACCCCCAGGGCCCTGACGCAAGGGACCCGGGTCACACATCGCCCTGCTGTCTTCCAGGACATGGAGCGCGCCCACAGAGAGCTGCTCAGGTCCCTCGGGGGAGACTCGTCTGGTGGCACCACACCCGTGGGCAGTTTCCACGCAGAGGCGGCCAGATGGACAGACAGCTCCCTGTCCCCTCCGGCCAAGGAGCCCCTGGCCTCAGGCTCCAGGGACAGGCACCAGCCAGGGCCGTGCTCTGAGGACGGTGAGTGTGGCGCTGCCCTCTGGATACCCACGCAGGGGAGGGGGAGGAGGGCTCTGTGAAGGGGTCTCATCACCCCCACCCGAGCACGAGTAATTCACACCCTCAGCTTCAGAAAGGGATCTTTCCAGGGAACCCTCACAGAAGCTCCCCTAAAAGTGGAAAACTTAGTATCGAACTCCATTTCCTTGGATCAGAGAGAAGATGGGTCTCCCCCCTCGAACCAGACAGGGGGTGGGGGTGGGGCCAGCGCGTAGCCACCCACGGGCTTGGGAGCAGCAGCGGCCACTCCCAGGCTCCGGGAGAAACTCCGCTTTCATCGCAAAAGGCTCCAGAGGACGCACTCTGTTGGAGCTCGGGTGCGGTGCAGGTGAACCCTGACAGGGAGGGTCACCCCAGAGGCCGGCCGCTCACTGCCCTCCCCGTCACCCCCCCACCACAGGCTCCGACGCACCCCTGGAAGAGTGCACGACCCACGCAGCCTCGTGCCCAGGACTCTAACTGTCCAAACACCACATCCTCCGCGTCCCCACTCCCCCCGGGGACTGGCCTGAGGCAGGGGCACAGGGCAGCGGGACCCCAGACCTCCGCCCCGCAGTAGAGGCGGTCTAGCCGAGACCCCACAGGAGACCCGCATGTCCCTTGGTCCGCTCAGGTCTGGGTCAAATTTCAGTGCGTTCCTGCCTCCCCAGCCCCGTCCACAGCCTGGCGCCCTGAGCATGCCGGCTGCACCCAAACGGCCCCCCAGACACGCAGGTGGCAGGAGGAGGCTCTGTGTACGTGCACTTTCTTCCTCCCCTCCCCTCTTCGCGGGACCCCGGGGCTGGGGTGGGGTGCCCGCACCCCTGCCCTCCTTGTCACTTTGGTTTCCTATAAATATGTATGTACCATACGTGCATCTTGCTTTGTAAATAACCGAGCGGTTTCTGTCATCGGGGTGCCGGAGGCAGTCACAGAGGGCAGCTTGTGTCCTAACAGCCCAGCCCTGGGAGGGTCAGAGCTGAGCACGCCGGTCCCCTGCGGGCAGGAAGGTGTCCCAGCCCACCTGGCCTGAGAGCCCCGCCTCTGCGGCCCAGGCCAGAGCTGCTCCCTCCTGCGGTTCTCTTCAGGGGGATTCCGGACCCCACCTCTGTCTGCCCGTCCCCACCCTGTCCCTGTAGAAAACCAGTGTATCAGGTACGGCCCTGAAAACTGGGCCCCAGGAGGTGGGGTGGGGGTTTGAATGCTGGAGTCCCTGAACCTAACCCAGGACCGTCCCCAGGGGCCCCACAGCATTGGCCCCTGTTGCCGGGCCAACCCCCCACCCTAATAAAATATACACACTGTGCTAGGTGTATATATACATATATATATAAATATATATATAATATATAAAATATAGAGATGGAAATGACTGTTTTCCTGTTAAAATAATGTATACTCTTTCTTTCATGGTTAAGATTTTTTTTTTTAAGAAAAGTTAAATATTCTTCAACCGTGGTGGTGTGTGTGTGATTTCTGAAACTGCCCTGATAAAAGACAAGGTGGTTGTTCTCAGGCTCGGGTGGAGGGAACAAAAGGCAGCCCCTGCCCCTGGCGTCGAGCCCCCAGGCACAGCTCTGGCCAGGGTCTCCCCCAGCCTCTGTTGGGGGTGCAGCCCTCATGGCCGAAGAAGCCACGGAATGTACCACACACACAGGCAGGGGGCCCAGAGCCGGGGGACCTTGGGCAGGCCTGGCTGGTCCCCGCTCCCTCAGCCCCCGCTCCCTCCCACGGGCCCTGGCGGCCGCATCCCCCAAACTCCTGCCTTTCGGACTTCACGGGCGGACCAAGGGACGGCTTCTCTTGCCCCTCGGTCTCCTGGTCTCCCTCCCAGACCCAGCACGCCCTCCGTGCCGGCCTCACGGGCCTTATGGTGCAGCCGGCACCGGACTTCCTACGACACGGTGCCTGGGAGCCGTGAGGAGGACTGGAGAGGCCAGCCCAGTCCCCTCTGAGCACCGGCAGCGTCCCACAGGTTATCTGTTCCATAGGTGCTCTCACCTGAGGCAGCACTGAAGGTAGAGATATGGGGGGGGGGGGGGCAGCTCTGAGGCTCCTCTGCAGCCCCGCTTCCTGCCGTGCGGGCATCCCTGGTTTCACACCACCCACCTCCACAAACCATGGCTTTGGGGTTTGGGTGGAGGGCTTGGCCTTTACTATGTAGATACAGAGCCCTCTTCAAATCAGCCGCCAACTCCGCATCCTCTATGGAGTCCTTGCCTCCTGTGGGCGACTGCCAGCTGTCAAAGGAGTGGGGGCCTGGAGCCCTCCCCTTCCCCTGGGCCTGGGCGAAGGGGTTACAATCCCTGCGGTCCTGCGGGCAGCATGGAGAGAGCAAGCCGGGAGCAGGCCCTGGCCCGCCCAGGCTGGAGGGGCCAAGCTCAGCCCGGGGAAGAACGGGAAAGCCCTTCAGCCACTTCTGGCTGCGAGACATGAACAGACTCAGAGTCCAAACGTTCCAAGTAGTTCTGGAACAGTTTTCAGACAATCTCGACGGGCAACATACAGCAGTGGAGTTTGCTAGCGATCGAGATCGCCCCCAGGGAGGCCAGCCCACCACGCAGGGACCAGAGATGCTGCGAAGGCTCCGGGAGGCAGGTGGGAGGGGCTAGGTGGTCTCCTCCTCCCTGGGCTTGGCCTTGGTGACGGGGGCCCGTGGCAGCATCAGCTCCTGGATGGTCGCGTACGCAGGACATTGTGGGGAGAAGCAGTTTTTCTGGAAGAGTGAAAGAAAGGGGACAGTGGACAGAAGGGATGCAAGTCAGTCCTCCGGCAAGACAAAGCTTCCCGGGACAAGGTAGGTTAGGGGCCAGGGGACTCACCGCCAGGGACAGCCGCAGCAGCCCCACTGGGCCCTTGGACGGGCTCTTGGACTTGGAGAACTGGGCCTGGTACTGCACGGTGGCCAGGAAGCCCTCCAGCCCCACCTCTGTGATGCGGTTTCCTGGGAGAGGGAGCGACCCAGGTGGCCCCACTGCACCTGTGCCCCTCCCACCCAGCCCCTGCCCCTGCTTCTCCTCCTCCTGCTCCTCCCCCCCACCCTCACCCTCCCTTTCTCCCTCTTCCCCACCACCCCCCCCCCACCCCGGCCGGCCTTCCTGCCTTGTTCTCCCGCCTGCCCACCTGGTTTCCCGCCTGCACTCCAACTGCCAGGCCCGCGGCCCGACCTACTCTCGCCCCAGACCCTGTGCAGGAGGGCCTCCACCCTCGTGACGGCCAACCATGGGAGGACCGTGTTCTGCCCCGTAGGGTTGGGGGGGGCACCCCCAGGGCAGCACGGGGCCCCGGTGGCCTCACGGCAGGAGGACAGGGGTGCTCGGCAGACATACGGAGGAGGTTAAGATGCAAAAGGACCTTGTTCCCAGGCACGAAAACCTTCCCGTCGCGGTGCTCCACCGGCTCCAGGAGCGGGTTGACCGTCTCTGTGGCTTCAGCAACCAGCTGCTAAAGCATAATCCCAATTGCAGCAGAGTAGAGGGAGCGAGCCCCCAGGCCACCAGTCAGTCAACATACATGCTTTGGAGACCAGCTATAGGCCAGGCTCTGTCCTAGGTGCTGGGGATACAAAGACACAATAAGCCCATGCCCTCCAGAAGCAACACTGTGAGGGGGGAGCCAGAAGGGGAAGGGGAAGGGGAAGGGATGGGCAAGCCCTGTGGAGAGAAGCTAGGGTGTGCGGAGCACAGAGAAGACCCCCCCGGCCCCCTCTCCGGGAGCAGGTGGCCCCTGTGCGGAAGCTTGCGGGGCGTGTGACGGTTGCCAGGCAAAGAGGGGGCGGAAGGTGTTCCAGGCAGAGAAAATGGCCAGAGCGGAGGCCTGAGGCGTTGGGGCTTTCCTAACAACCAGCCAGCGCGAGGAGGGCCCAGCGCTGGAGACAGAGGACGACCCACAGACCCGGACCGGACCGGGGCAGAAAGGCAGCCCCCTGGGGTGCCCGGCTGACTCCGTGGGGAGGAGCCTGCGTGCGACTCTTGGTCTCAGGGTCCTGAGCTTGAGCCGCACGTTGGGCACAGAGACTACTTAATAAAACAAAACAATGTTTGAAGGCAGCCCAGCTCCTCTCTACCTGACCTTCCTCCTTGGTAGGATCTTGTGTCGGTGCCAGAGAAAACTCCCAAAAGAGGGGAGGCCCCTCCCTGCCTAGGGCAGGAGATCTGATGATAGAGAAAGACCCTTGGACAGCTGGAGGGCTGGGGCTGCCGGGCGCTGTGGAGTCAGCCCAGAAGGTTCCGAAGTAACGTGGGAGCCTCCCCAAGTTGAGAGAGAAAAGGGAGGCTCGGGCAGCAAAAGAAAAAGGGGCTCAAGGAGCCGAGCACAGGGTGGGGTGGCACCACGAGAGCCCTGCCTTCCCGGGGAGCTGAGAGGGGCACAGGGCCGGCGGGACAGTGTGGCCGTGGCCGTGGCGCTGGGAGGGAGCGGCCTCCTCCAGCCGGACAGAGGGAGCACTGAGCTCTCCCCCACCCCGCAAGGAGCCCGGTTGGGATGGGACGGTGGGGGGGGGGGGGGACCAGAGACCTTTGGGACGGTGCGGGGGGCAAGCACTCCAGGGGGCCAGGCTGCCACCACACCCCCACGCCCACCACCTCTCCCCTACCTCCGACTCCAGCAGGAAGCTGCGCTTCTCTTTGTTCCCAGTCTTGGGCCCTTTCCCCTTGCTTGTTTTCTGCTCAGGGATGGTGACCTCTGCAGGGGGCAGGGGAGCCAGAATGCACAGGGCCCACTCCGGAGACCACCCAAGGGCCCCGGAGAGAATGGGGCCCGGGGGTGGGGGGGTGGGAATCCCTCACACCAAGGGTTGGGAGCAGCCGAACAGCTGGAGGAACCACCCTGGCCAGGACGACGGTCCTCGTCTCAGAGCAGTGCCTTAGGGGTCCCCTCTCTTGGTAAACAACGTGGGGAGTGCAGTGGGCCAGGACGGGGCCACATGGGGCCGGAAGGACATCACCAGAAAACGCACGTGGAGGCGGAGGACAGGCCTCCCGTCCAGCCCCCGCCGGCCCTCCCCCTGCACCGAAGAGGAGCCTCGAATGGGCACCAGCACTTACTCCCTTTGCCTGACTTCGTGGGGTCTTCTTTCTTGGGGGTCCCTTGCGTGGGCGACTGCCCTGACCCTGACTTCTCCTCCTTCCTCACCGATTCCTGGGCAGCCAGTACAGTAAGGACGCAGATGGAACCCGCCTCCCCGGGCAGGACGGAGCCCAGCTGGGAAGGGGCCCACGGGGGACCTTCCTCCCTCCAGCCCGGTTCCCCCAGCGCTCCAGCACACCCACCCCCCCTGACTTCTCCTTCTTCTTGCTCAGGCCTTTCGGGGTCTTGGTTGTCTGCGTCTTGTCTGTCTTTTCCGCCAGTGCAGCACTGTTGACCTGTAGCAGCAGGTTCTTCTCACGGTCCGTTTTGGAGTCCCCAGGTCGGGAGGAGGAAGGCTGCGCTCACAGAAGGGAGGGGAGAGGAGGGGAAGGGAGGGGAAGGGAGGGGAAGGGAGGGGAAGGGAGGGGAAGGGAGGGGAGGGGAGGGGAGGGGAGGGGAGGGGAGGGGAGGGGGAGGGGAGGGGGAGGGGAGGGGGAGGGGAGGGGGAGGGGAGGGGGAGGGGAGGGGGTGGGGAGGGGGTGGGGAGGGGGTGGGGAGGGGGTGGGGAAGGGGTGGGGAAGGGGTGGGGAAGGGGTGGGGAAGGGGTGGGGAAGGGGTGGGGAAGGGGTGGGGAAGGGGTGGGGAAGGGGTGGGGAAGGGGTGGGGAAGGGGTGGGGAAGGGGTGGGGAAGGGAGGGGATGGGAGAAGCAGCCAGCACCCCTTCCTCGAGGAGGGGTGAAGGGAAGCCCGGCTGGCGGCGGGACTGACCGCACCCCCACGCCATCTCCCCGCCTAAAAGCCAAAACTGCGCGTTTGGGAGTCCTGGGGATGTGGGGGAGGGGGGTGGCAGTGGGAGAGGCTGGGGCGGGGCTGGGGGCTCAGACTCTCGCGTTGGGAGGGAAAACAGTAGACTTTCACTGAACTAAGGCAGGTGCACCGCGCGCACTGTCCCATGCGACCCCACGACAGAGCTGCGGAGCAGCCGGGCCACAGGCGAGCACGCAGGCCCCGGTTAGGGAACGCGCCCCAGGTCCCGGGCCGTGGCCGGCTGCCCGGGGCGGTATCTAGTCTCTTCTCTCGCCCCGCAGGAGAGGCTCCGCAGGGAGAGCAGACCCGCTAGGCCGGGGTTGGGGGGGGGGGGGAGGGGGCTTCGTGCGGGGCCGCAGGCGCTGGGGGCTCACCGATCGCGAGCGCTCCTGCGTGCCTTTCTCCAGCAGGAGGCGGCGGCGCTCCACCACCTCGGTGTGCGTCAGCTCGAAGGGACGCAGGACCTGGGGCGAGCAGCCCACGGTCAGACACCGGCGGGGGGGGGGGGGGGGGGGGAACCCAGCCTCTGCCCCGCCGCCGCACCCACCTCGGCCAGCTTCAGGGCGCCCTGGTCCTGGATGCGGTTGTGCGCCAGCGACAGCCAGAGCAGGGCGCGGTTCAGCCGGAGGCCCTGGGGCGGGGGCGCGTGTGGGCCTGTGGCCCGGCCGTCCCGCCTCCGCCTCCAGTCCCCGCTCCCTGTCCCCGCGGTCACGTACGTCCGCGATGTAGCCGGCACCCGAGTCCCCGATGTGGTTGAAGGCCAGGTTGAGCGAGACCAGGGTCCGGTTGCAGCTGCGCAGCGTGGACAGAGCCTGGCCCAGCAGCTGCGCGCCGTGGTCGTCGATGTTGTTGTTCCGCAGAGACAAGTGCGCGATCCTGCGCGCGGAGGGAGAGCAGGCTGGCTGGGGACGGGAGGCCGCGCCCCCGGGGAGCCCAGCGGTGAACTCGGCTCGTAAGGAGGGCGCAACGGTCCGAGGGCGGAGGGGCAGGAGCGGAGGGTGCCTGGGGGTTTGTCAGGGGGCAGGACAGGGTGGACCAGGGCTGACCTGGTCCGGGGGACGGGCCCTAAGAAAGTGGGGGAGGAAAAGCAGTCTCACGGGCTGTCCGCGGCCATGAGCTTGTGATAGGACTGTTCCGGCAGCGGGTTGCCCTCCAGAGACACCTTCCTGAGGACGGGGGAGATCTGAGGACCTGGCGGCACCACTGGGGCCAGAGGAGGGAGGGGGTCGGACAGGACGTGTGGGTCTCTGGGGAGCAGCTTGGAAACAGCCCAAGGGTGGCCCTCCCTCCTGTGTAGGAAATTACACGGACAGTTCTGTAGACTAAAAACCCACAAGTGCTGGGGGGCCCGGGGGGGCTCGGTCAAGCCACAGACTCGATCTCGGCTCAGGTCTTGATCTCTCGGTTGGGGAGACGGAGCCCCGCATCAGGCCCTGCGTTGATGGGGTGGGGCCTGCTTGGGGCTCCGTCTCTCCTCTCTGCCCCTCCCCCACTTGTGCACCGGCACACGCTCTCAAAATTATTAAAATATTTTTTTTAAACATGAAAATCCGTAAGTGTACCCATGTGAATGGGATCACTCGCCAGCGCTAGTGACCGGTGGTGAGGTGGCCTCTGAAAGGATTTCGGGATCCCACCTCCCTGGTACCCATGCCTGGTGTAGTCCCCCCATTCCCCCCCCCCCCCAGTGTGGCTGGACCCAGTGACCCCCTTCCTACTGAATGGAATATGGCACAAGTAATGAGGTGTCGCTTCTAGGTCACAAAAGGACCGTGGCCCCTGCGTCGGGAGCTCTCTGGCCCTCTCTGGGATCCCCTGCGGGGCAGGGGGGCATCCAGACGGCCAGACTGGCCAGGAGAGCCCTCCCTCCTACTGCAGCCCCACGGAGGCGGTCACTAGGTCAGCTGGGCGGCAGGTGCTCCAGCCCCAGCCGCCAGCTTCCTGTGGGCCCACCGGGCCACCCCCACCACCGCGAGGGACCACACACACCCCACCCCCACAACCATCCCCCCACCACACACACACACACCCTGGGCAGGGGGCACCCAGCTCGTCCACACCTGCACCCAGGTCTATCTCACAGAAACCAGAAACCAATAAACTGGTGTTGCTGGAAGCCCCCATGTGACACGTAGTGTGCACCTGATTCGCGACCCCCACAAGCCTGGCTTCTCCCGCAGCAGCAGCAGGCGCTGGGAGAACGCAGGCCCTTTTCCAAGTCACCACGAACACTGAACTAATGGCTAGAAGCTTCTCTACTTAAAAGTTCTCTTCCACGGTTTATTATCACGGGAGATTCATTACCTTTCGGGTTGGCTCCTCCTTCACCTAAAGGTCATCACGTTCATTTTCAATTATTCGCCCTCGGCGATCTGACTCACTTTCGTATCTTAAGAGGAATCCCTAGGTTTGTTTCCGGTTCCCATGATGGAAACAAATTACGTTTCCTCCGCTGAGGGAGACCCAACCCCGCCCTGCAGGAACTCCCACCGGCCACCAGGGGAAGACCCGTAGCCCCGGAATGCAGAGGGTGTGTTCTGTGAAGCAGGATAAACCAAAGGTGCTGGGGAAGCCTCCAGAAGGAGTGCGAGGCCCCACACCTGTAGCGACACCGCCTCCCACCTGGCCCCTGCCCCTTCCATTCCTCCTCCACAACTCAGCACCACCTCCTCCAGGCAGCCCTCCTGTCTCCCCGCCCAGCAGCCATGAAATGGGGTGGCATTCTTTCTCTGCCCCCACTCCCTGCCCCACGAACCGCCACAGTGCCCACGCGGCCCTGCAGTATCTGCCCTAACCTCTCCCTCCCCCACCGATGCCAGAGGAGAAGAGCCAGCCCTTAGTCCCGCGTTCAACCCCAGGCAGGAAACCCCCAGGGAGAGCATGGGTGGTCGTGGTGGCGAGGAGAGGGGTCGGGGCCCAAAGGCCTGTCTCTTTAGGCACTGGTGTGGCATAAAAGCGACCCCCTCCTTGTCACACTGGAGCTTCTAAACCTCCCTCCCGCCCCAGGGACGCCACCGCCAATCTCCCCAAACTGCTCCCGGCCCCCCACCCCCCGCGCCAGGTCCGTCCTGGGGCCCTCCCGCCTCTGACCTGAGCGTGGGCGCGCAGAGAGGCAGGAGGGCGATGAAGGTGCTCAGGGTCTTATCCGTCAGCCCCACCTTCCACAAGCTGGACTTGGGAGGTGCGGAAGCCAGCTGGAGGCTCACCTCCTTCCCCGCGTCCCCCCCAGCCACACGGTCTCCCAGGCGCCCCTTCCACCGTCCCGGGCCTCCCGCGGCTCTTTATCCCCCGCCCCGGCCCACCCACCCCGTGCCCTCACTTTATGGCCTGCAGCTGGCTGAGGGGGGGCAGACATTTGGAGAAGATGCCCAAGATCCGCTCCTCGACCCTCCAACCTGTGGCAGCAAGAGGAGGGAGGGGCCTCAGGACCGGGCCAGGGGGGTCCGCGGTGTGGGGGGGACTGCGGGGCGGGGGGGGGGGGGGGGGGGCGGTGCACCGCCGGGAGGTGGGAGGCGGGGTGGGGGAGCGTCGGGACTCAGGACGAGGGGAGGTCCGCGGGGTGGGGGGCCACCACGGGGCGGGGGGGCGGCGGACTCGGGGCAGAAGGGCACCATGGGGCGGGACTCAGGCCGGGGGAAGGTCCGCGGGGCGGGGGAGGCGGGGGGGGGGGGGGGGCACCGAGGGGGGGCGGGCCCAGGGCGGGGCTCACCGCGGATGTAGATTTCCTTCACCCACTTGTCCTCGGGCTCCAGCTCCACCTGGATCGTGGGCCGGAAAAACACGTATTTGCTCTCCAGGCTGTTGAGGCTGCAAGACGCCGACAGGCGCTGATCGTCTGCAAGGCAGGGGTGCAAGGAGCGGGGTGAAGAGGGAGGAAACAGAATCGCCGGCCCAGGGCGGCCAGAGGGCAGTAGCCCCCAGGTGTGGCCGGGCCAGGGTCGCCGAGGGTTTGGGGAGGAAGGCGGGAGACTCGCCCGCCTCCACACCCGCCACTTGGAAGCCTCCCCTGCCCTGCGCCCCGCCGGCCTTTGACCCGCCCAGCGAAGGGGGGCCACCCGGCAGGCCCCCTAGGGGCTCCCCTGGCACTCACTCACCCTGGGCGGGCTTTTCCGACATCGAGGCGGAGGGGACGAAGGCCGGGTGCGGGCGAGGCCGGGTGACGACCTTGGGGAAGTCCGTGTAGCCCGAGCGCGTGCAGAGCTCGGCGAAATCCGTCTCGAGGACCCCGGTGCACTGGTATTCCTCTGCGGGGCGGCGGGAGGTGAGGGCGGCCGGGCCCGCCGTGGCCGGGGGGAGGGGGGGCAGCAGAGAGCAGCGGGCGCCCACGGGGACCGCGCCGGCGACGCGTCCCCAGGCTCAGCCGCCCGGGGCTTCGGGCCCCGCGGCGGCTGGGCGCCCCCCTCCCGGAACGGCATCCTTACAGCTAGTTTTTAATCTAAGATGCGTGGTAAAGACCCACGCTGGGGACACTTGAGGGCAAACCGCGGGAAACCCAGACCCGGGAGAAAGGGGGCTGCCGGGCGCCTCCCCTCTGTGCTGGGGGCTCCACCCACCCACGGGTCAAGGCCGCTTGCGCTGTGCTCCCCGCCCCGGGGCAGGGGGGCGCTCCACCTCCCACAGTGTCCCCAGCCCGGCCTCCTCCCGTGCCCCTTGTTTGCTGGGACGGCCCAGCGTCACCCGGGGAAAGAAGCCCAGGCCCGACCGACGTGAGCCTGGGAAGGAAGCCAGGAGCACCTGTCACCCCGCTCCCACCCCACACGGACACCGAGCGGCCGCAGAGCCTCGGGCTTTTATTTACGCAGCAACGTGTTTATAGCACTTGTTTGTTCTGAGTGCTTTAGAAACATCACTTCACTCAAGACTCCCATTCATTCAGACCGACGCTCCCCACATCCCATCCTGAGGGCTATGCAACCTGGAGTCCTCAGGGACCCGAGGTCTTTCCTGCTTCCCCATGGGCATCCCAGGAAGAAGTGGTTCCTGAAGATGGGAAGGGCTGTCCCTGGCGCAGGGGAGAGTCTGGAGGCCGAAGGGTTGGCCCGGTACCAGCCTGCTCTTCCAAGTGCTGGCAGCCTGGAGCCGGAGCCCCCGAGGCACCACCACCGGCCTGTGCTGAGCCGAGCCGGAGGAGAACCGGTGCAGCTGACCACCCGGGAGCCTGCCCGGAGGCCCAGATGGTCTGGAAGCAGGTGCTCAGAACAAGTGGGGACGAGACAGGTTCTCGTGGCAAAGGAGCGAGACCGGGGCGGGGGGGGGGGGGGGGACAGGGGCACAAGACACATCAGCTCCAGGGACAAGGCGGTTGAGAGGAGGCTCAGGGCCCCAAGGAACCCCCTTGCACAGCCACCTCCTGCACACCGCCTGCCTTCCGGGCTGTTCCCCCTGCTGGGGGAGCCCCTCACCCCTTCCTCCCTTTGCTCCCACCACCCTTCTCTGTAACAGAGATTCTCAAACCTGAACAAGCCAGGAGAGCCGGTCAAAACAGTTTCCTGGGCCCCCTCCCCAGAGACCCTGATTCCGAGGGCCAGGTGGAGTCTGTGAATTTGCATTTCTAACAAGCTAACAACAAACCGGTGATGCCAAAGCTACTGGTCCAGGGCCGGCGGCTGAGAGCCTCTGCTCTGGAGCCGGGCTGCCCAGCAGAACTTCGCGGGCACATGGAAATGCTCCCTGCGCTTCAGGCAGCCTTTACCTGGTGGCCAGTGAAGCTCTAAAGGGGGCTTGTCCCCGCTCCGTCCCTCCCACACTCCTTCCTCACACTCTCGGCTGACCTTGCCTCGCACTTCTTGAGAAACAGAAGCCACCAGATGGGGTTTCCACTAAATCTCTAAACCTTCCTGCGGCCGCCATCACGCTCTACCCGGCTGGAGCCCTGAGCCCCGCATCTGCCCCACCACTGCCCTCAGTGCCACTCCGTGTTGCCCTGGGCGGTCGCCACGCCCACTCTCTCCCACCTGTCAGCTTCTCTGCCAGCTGCTCCCCCCCAACAATGCCTCCAAGTGCTTCACTCTTCTCTGCACATGCTCCCCGCTGCCCCAGGGGAACCTCTTTCCTCCCCAGGCCTTAAATACACCCGGACATCAGTAGCTCCCAAGGTGCCAGCTCCAGCCTTCCCTCTCTTGGGTGCTCCACACCCAGGTGTCCAGCTGACGGCACCCCTTGGGGGACTTCTCCCACGTGCCCTTGCTTCAGGCTTTCCTGTCTGCGCGGATGGCACCTCAACCCACCTACTGCCGAGCCCAGAAACCTGGAAATCGTTTCTCCCTTCACTTCCCACCCGAGCCGAGACTCCACTGGTTCTTACGGCTTCTACTTGGGAACTATTTTTCCAAGAAGTCTAACTCATTCTCCCTCGCTGCTCTACCCCAACTACCACTGTCCCCCGTGCGGACTGGCGAAATGCCTGGATTCACCTCCCTGCCTCCACACTCTTCCCTTCCTCTCCACTGTTTATACAGAGCGGTGGCGGGGGGGGGGGGGGGGGATGCAGCTGGGTTCCTACCTGTAAAACATTCTACATTGTCTTGTCTCTCCTTCTGGAAAATGCTCTTTCTCCAGCTCTCACAGCTCCCCACCCCCCAGCCACCCTGCCGAGGAGGTAGCCCCTGACCAAGTTCTGACTATCAGAGCCTCTTCCCAAGTGGTTTTCCCGTGGGTCCAGGGACAGCAAGCCCCGTCCCTCTCAAAGTGGTTGGATTTGAATCAAGGAGCCTTCCAACAGGGGTGCCGGCTGGCTCAGTTGGTAGAGGGCACATCTCTTGATCTTGGGGTCATGAGTTTGAGCCCCACGTTGGGTGTGGAGCCTACTTTAAAAAAAAAAAAAAAAGACTTCCAGTAAATTCCCCTTTGTGGATCATTTATGTGGGCTGGGGTTCTGTCCCTTGCAACACACAGAGCCACACGCTGACTCCTCTGGTTTTCTTTCCCCAGAGTGTGAATGGACCCTGTGCACCTCCGCATCCAGAAAGTAATTGTTGAATGAATGAGTAAATAAAAATCAACTCAAAGTCACCTCCTGGTAGGTTCCCCTCCCCGCACCTGGTGTCCCTCCCCGGGGCCTTCTTCTCATACATCTTATCACACCTTATCCTGTTTGTCAGCGTCCCAAACCACAGGGTGGGTTCTTTAGGATCGAGTTCGATTCAAAGCTGTGCCAAGTTGACTTTCAAGAGCTGGGCTGCGAGAACCGTGATCTGTAGGCCAAGATGGAGCAGAGAGCTGGGCACAGGGGTGCCCAATGTACGCTCGTGGGATCAACAAAGGAATTTGCAGTTTACAAAACACCTTCCCGCCGCCAGCTCCCTTGTTCCTCACATGTCCCATGTCCGCACTACACAGAAGGGTGCCCGGGGCCACACGCCTAATAAGGGTCACCACGCAGGAGCTGGTTACACGCACCAGCTGAACACAGCGAGCCTCAGCACCGGAGCTCCCACGGCGAGCACCGGAGCTCCCACGGCGACCCCCGGTTCGCCCGCCGCGCGCTCCAGGCCGGCGCTGCGCCCCGCACAGCGACCATGCCCACCCGCCCTCCTACCGGGGTTCTTGGGCTCCTCCTCGCCCACCGGCGGCAGGACAAGGACCGGCTTCTCCTTGGCCCCGCGATCCCCCTTCTTGGTCACCGTGCCGGACGACTTCTGGGTCCCGGGACGCGGGGCCCTGGGGGAGGCCCCGGGCGTACTCGCCTCGCCGGACATGCCGGCGCCGTCCGCAGCGGCCCTGGGACGGCCCACGCGGCGCGGAGGCGAGACTGGACTCTGTGGGGCTCGCCCTGGGGGAGGACCGAACCTGGGGTCTCTATTCCGCTGCCACCGCCCCGCCGCGCCCGCCGCCGCGTGGTCTCCGCGTCCCTCTCCAAGACAACGCACGCGGCGGGAGGGCGCAACAGTTACAGCCGCGGGCGGGGGAGCCCGGGGGCGGAGCCAAGGAGAGAGCGAGGGGGCGGGGCGGGGCCCGAGCCGGCATGAGGACCACTCACAGCCGCGGGCTGGGGAGCTCGGGGGCGGGGCCGGTGGGAAGAACAGTTACAACTGCGGGCGGGAGAACTCGGGGGCGGAGCCAAAGACTGAGCGCGGGAAGGGGGGTGGGAGGAGGCGGGGCCGGGACGGAGGTGGGCGGGGCATCCAAAGTCACTCGGGAAGTTGCGTCCGGGACAGCCGGGATGCGGCAGTCAGCGGAATCTAGGAAGGGAGGGTCGGGTGGGGGCAGACCCACTTTCTGGGGTGCGCCCTCCTATCCTGTAAGGAGAGGGCTCCTGATGGAAAAGGCGTGGCGCTGGGTTTTATTCCCGGCCCCCCGTGTGGTTAGCCTCTGGGAAGTGTGCGCAGCTAGTGGGTCCGCTAATGAGGTCACGAGGCGGATCTCGCTTCTCAGAAATCCTGGATTCAAAGTCCTCAGGTCGTCTAGCCCCCGCGGTTCCACAGCCCTTGTGAGCCTCCCCTCTCCCCGCTGCTTTCCCGCCTCCAGCCTCCGCAGCCCACCCAGCTCTGCTCCCCCCTGCCACTGCCAGCACCTCCCGCCTGGGAGCCTTGGCGCCGACCTCCTGTGCCGCCCTGTGCACGTGCCACTCTTCCGGGAAGCGGCCCACACGTGCCGCCCCTCAGCTCAGTTCGCAGGCTGCCTACTTAATGGCACTTACCACTGGTGCTTTCAGCTCACTTAGCCGCTCGCCCTTTGGGGAACATTTATTGAGTGCCTACTGTATACCAAGGGGAACTGATGTTGAGCATATTACGTGATCCCTGCCTCCAGGGAGCCTACAGTGGGGGGGGGGGGGAGGGGGGAGGCAGAGATTAATCAAATGATCCCACAAACACCACATCACAGGGAGGACTGGTACCCTGAGGACCTTCTGCAGGTATCCCGGTGGATGAACACAGCTGGAATCAGTGCTGCACAACAGAGGGGAGCAAGAGAGGCGCTTCCCTGAGGACCGGATGTGAGGGACAAGTAGCAGCTAACAGGTGAGCGGAAGACAAGAGCACCGGATGTGCAAAGTCCCCGGGGTAGGAAGAAGTGTGGCTGGTAGGTGGATCTAGAGCCCAGGGTGACTAGAACGGAGTGACAGTGAATACAGTTCAAGGTGAGGCTGAAGACAGGCCAGGCCAGCAGAGCCCCTAAGGCCTGTGACAGTTCTGAGTCTGGTCCCAGAGCCATGGGGCACCCACGAAGACGTCCACACACAGGTAACTAACCACTGTCTATTCTGAGCAGCCGGTTGGAACAGGTGCCAGTGTGCAAGGAGGCCAGTTAGGCTGTTGCTGGAGTTCGCTGGGTTTGGGCTGCCTCTCGACTGCACAGTGTGTGCCCCAGACAGGGTGTGTGCCTGGAGGCCCTCTGCACGCGCACACACACACACACACACACACATACACACAGCCTTGGAGTGCGCAGAAAAGGAGCCCAATATACATCTTTGACATTAATCCGAAATCAGAGTTTTCCAGCAACATTCAACCCACCAGTTTATGTACAAAGGCCTTGGGGCCCTGGGGAGCAGCAGGTTGCGAAACGTACAAAAGGGAAGGCAGGCCTCCTGCTGACCGGTGTCTCCCACGATGGAACCCGGGATCCAGGCCCCGGTGTCCCGGACATTCGCTTCCTCTGTCAGGCGTGTTCGCGCTCACAGCCTGCCGGTCCTCTCCCCGCTCCTGGCAGGGTACAGCAGGCTCTGCCCCCAGCCCTGGGCCGCCAAGGGCAGGTACTGGCCTCTGCGCACCACCCCGACCCCTCAGCGGTCCTGGCGCCGAACTGGGGGTGACGGGGGATGCCGTACTGGGGGCAAGTCATAGTGTCCAGGGATGTGGCTGTTCTTTGGGGAGTCGTAGTGGCCAGGGGGCAGGCCCGGAGGCAGTGGGGGCTGGGAGCCCACAGAGTCTCCATCTGGGGACAGAGAAGGGACAGGGCGGGAGGTGGCTCCTCCCTCCTCACCCCTCGCCTCCCGTCCCCAGCCCCTCCTGCCCACAGACAGACGACGGACGGTGCCAGTTTGTGTATCTCCTCAGCTGCCGTCGGGAGGCCACCTTGACCTGCCCACCTCATAGGTTATGAGGACACTTTGTCCCCAACCTTGTTCCCCTCTTTTCTGGGTACCAACGCCACAAGTCAGGTGCTGTCGGACCATTTCAAATCCTCAGCCCTGGGAGGCAGGCCACCACTCACAGGCCCTCGGAGGCAACGTGACTTCCCAGACGTGATGCCTGTGCGAGCCCAGTCTGACCCCAAGGTCCACGCTCTTGGTGCTGCACCGGGCCCGCTCTGTGCTCTCTCCCCCCGACCCTTCTTTCTCCCTCCCTCGTCCTGCTTCCCTGTAGCCCCTGCCCCAGCGGAGAAGGGGGACTCACCATAGGTCAGAGGGCTGGGCCGTTCATAGGTGCCACTGTCTCTCTGTGGCTGGGGGTGTCGCCGCCTCTGGCTGTCCCGGAGTGGAGGGGGCTGCCTGGGGGGAGACCCTGAGGGGGGGCCTTTCATCTCCACATAGCTGCTCTCCCGGAGGCCC
Organism: Prionailurus viverrinus; assembly: GCF_022837055.1. NCBI lineage: Eukaryota > Metazoa > Chordata > Mammalia > Carnivora > Felidae > Prionailurus > Prionailurus viverrinus. The sequence continues at coordinate 64,774,138 of NC_062577.1, forward strand.
CCGAGGAGGCTGGGCAGGTCCCGGATGGTGGCGTAGGGGTTTTCGCTGCTCAGGGAAGCCACGCTGGCCCCCAGCCCCTCTTCGGAGATGGGCCCCAAGGAGAGGGGAAAGGAGTCAGGCTCTGTGGGCGCACTGGCGCCCAAACCCCAGCTCGGCCTCCTGCCTCACCCCTGCCCCCGTACCTTTACCAGAGAACGGGCCTGGGCCGTCGCTGCTACGGTAGCTGTGGCTGTAGCTCGGGCGGCCGCTACCTGCGCAGGGGGAGAGGGAGGCAATGAGCAGTCAGACCCCGCGCTCCTCCCCAGGCTCCCACCTGCCCCGGAACCAGAGCCCAGGACCCTTCTGCGGACACACAGGCTCCGAGGGAGCGGGGTGCTGGGCCGCACAAGCCCCCCTCTCCAGACGCCTCGGCCTCCAGGCTCCTACCCCTGTCCAGAGGCCCTGCAGGGGGCTCCCGGCGGTGCTTCCAGTCCGCAGGCAGGGTGCTGTGGTTATCCTGCCCGTGAGCGCCCCCTGGCCGCTCAGGGACCTGCAGGCTGCCGAAGAGCTGACTGCCCGGAAGCTGATAGGGGAGAGGCGGAAGGGGGAGAGAACACACAAGGATGGAGCTTTCCAGAGAAGTAGGTGTGCGCCGCACCCCCCCCCCCCCCCCCGCACCGCCCCGCCAACCGCGGTGCCTTCCCTCCCCCAGCACTGACCTTGTTCGGGGGCGGGGGTTTCGGTGAGCACTGTGACAGGGTGTGGTAGCTGGGGTTGGAGTAGTAGTGGCTGTAGCTGGGAGGGACATCTGCGCGAACAGACGGGGCGCATCGTGACCTGGCCGGTCAGCGAGAGGCCCGGGCCCGAGACAGTTGTTCTGTCCCGGCAGATCTGACCTCTCTTCTCCCCTCCAGCTCCCCGCTTCGCCTCTTCCGGGTCCAGGGAGGGACACGGGAGCCCCGCACCCCATCCGCCCGGAGCCCACGCGCCAGCCCCGCGTCTTGTCCCCCGCCCCCGGGCCAGCTCACCTGGCATGACGTACTCAGAGCCATCCAGCCGCCCGCTGCTGTAGGCCACGGCCAGGTGTTGGTGTGCCTTGCCTTTTTGCCAATGGCGGTAGCCGACGAACAGTGCCAGCAGGGCCACCACCAGGGACCCCAGCACCGCGATGCCAATCACTGCCCCCAGCGAGTTATAGGCCACCGGAGAGGTAGGCATCATGGTGAAGGGCTCCTGGCTTCCTAGGGGGATGGGGTGGCTGCTCAGCGCAGTCTTGGCTCTGCCCGTGAGCTGGGGGTGCCCGCATAGGACAGGCCCTGGGAGGGGGGCAGGGCCCATGAGGGGACCGGGTCCCGGTGCCCTGGGGACCATCGGGGCCAACAGGAGAACTCACCAATCCTGCAGGGGGCGCCGCTGTGCCCCGGGGGACACACACAGGCTCCCGTCTCCGGGTGGCACCTCTCTCCAGGACCACACTGGCAGGACTGGGAGCAGTTGGCACCGAACATCCCCGGAGAGCAGCCTGCGGGACAGGCAAGGAGCAGTGGGGTTGAGGGACCCAGATCTGCAGTGTCCGCCTTGGGCTTGGGGGCGGGGCGGGAGTTTCCTTCTCTGGGTACCTTCTAAGCAGAGGTATCCAGTCCAGCCTGGGGGACAGAAACAGCTCCCATCCTGGGGGTGGCAGGCCCCCCCCTGGCGGCACTGGCAGGGCTGGGCGCAGTTGGCTCCCCAGTGTCCTAGAGGGCACGCTGCAGGAGACAAGGTGGCTGTCCGGTGGGGCAGGGCCACCCCCGTCTGGATGAACCCTCAGCTCCCAGCTCCCTGAAATCTTCTCAGCCTTGGTCTCCCGGGGACACCAAGTTTTTGAACCGCAGCCGCACACCGATGAGTCACACATGCTTATCACGTGCCCAACTGCCTACTGGAACCTGCACTTGTCTATCTAGCAGCCATTTCAGACTCGCGGGGCCAGGGCCAGACAACCAAAGGCTTTCAAACTACCCTGCATTGCTTAGCTCTGGTTTCTTTTTTACGTCTTTATCATAAGAGAGAAGTAAACCCTTTGAGGCATAACTTCTGTGTGTGTGACACTAGCAGATAATCTAATGGTAGCCGGGACCGCATCCTATGGGAAACTCTTCCCCTAGATATGCCCCTCGCCCACCGCCACGCCTGCACCCCGCCTTTCTTGTGGCCACAGCTCCTCATTTCCCGTTTGCAACACTTGCTGTCTGTGGTTTGGGGGACTAACCTTTTCCGTGATGTTCTTTATATATTTATGGGGGGAGGAAGCCACATACAAATAAATATAAATTGAAAAGCGCAGAGGGGATAAAGGCACGTGCCCAAAACCAAGCTTGGGGTTCCCCCCATCCCGCGCCTGGTCGAGTAATGCCCTTCCCAGGCGTCCCGTGCGGAAGGGTGGGTGTTCCCTGAGCACGTGGAACAGGACCCGGCGTGTAGGGGACACCCGCTATGGATCTGTTCGCGTTGTTTACATAAGTTACCGAATCCAAGCGGGTGCAGAGGCTTTTACGCCCCGCAGCAGGGGAACAGGAGCCTCTGGCCCTCAGCCCGCCTCTCAGCACACACACGCAGTCCCCCACACAGGCCAGCACGTACGCTGGGAGCAGTCGGGGCCCGTCCAGCCAGCCAGACAGTAGCAGGTCCCATTCGAGGGATGGCAGGAGGAGTGGTTACCACACTTGCAGGGCACACAGCGTTTGCCATAGCGGCCAGGCTGGCAGGCTGTGGGAGTGGGAGAGAGACTGGCGGTGACTGGGGGGCAGGGGAGATCCCTCAGCCAGCCCTTGACCCACTATCTCCCTCCCTCCCTCCCACTGGAGCGGGGTAGTGGGGGCGGGGCTTCCGGCAACTGATGTTGCACCGCCCCCTACTGCTGTAAGCACCGCCCAAGTGCTTACAGGCCCCAGGTAGGGGGAAGGAAGGGGGGGCCTCACATCTCTGGCAGGAGGGGCCTCGGAACCCAGGCGCACACACGCAATTGCCGTTCTCGGGGATGCAGGTGCCCCCATTCTTGCAAGAGCAGGTGTTACTGCAGTTTGCCCCCCAGAAGCCTTCGGGGCAGGGCAGGTGGCAGCGGGTGCCTGTGGGAGAGAAGGGTAGGGTGAGCCCAGCCTGGGCCCCCGGTGTCCACAGGGGCTCTTCTGGACACACTTACTTAGGATGCATCCCCCAACTCCGCTGTGGGCCTGGGGCCTGGACACCTAGAATGCTCACCCGTCCAACCAGCCTGGCAACGGCAGCGTCCGTGAACGGGGTCACAGCCGTCAGCATGGTCACAGTCACAGCGACTGGCACAGCCTTCACCGAACTGTCCCTTCTTGGAGAGGGGGTGGGGTGGGGGCAGGCCAGTCAGCTGGCAGGGAGGAGGCTGCGACCCGCCATTCCCTGGGCAGACAGGCTGTTGAGTGCTTACCGGGCACGGGAGCTGGCAGTGGGCCCCCTGCCACCCAGGGGTGCAGGTACAGGCCCCGGTCTGGGGGCTGCAGGCTGCCTCGTGGGCGCACTGGCAGCTGGCGTTGCAACCGAAGCCCCAGGTTCCAGGTAAGCAGGGCACAGAGCAGTTACCAGGCTGCCAACCTGGAAGAAGAGCCCTGCAGGTAGGCCTAGGGCTCCAGCCCTCCCGGGGTAGCACACACCAGGCCTCAGCCGTGCCAGGCTCTGGGCTCCGAGCCGGGGGTGGGCTGGGGGCCCTCCGGGCCCACACGGGGGACCGGCATATACACTGGTAGAAGCCGGACAGAGGCAGAGCGGCCGCCGGCGGCGAGCCACCCCCTTGTGGGGCCTGCCTCTCCTGCAGAATGAGGGGAGCTGGCAGCGACCCAAGTGCTTACAGGCCCCACCAGGTAACTAAATGAGTTACACAGATCACGCGGCAGACTACGGGGAGGGCAGGCGACTGCAGACCGGAGGCTGGTTAAACATAACAAGAGAACCGCCCAAATAAAACACATCCGTGTTAGAATCCAGCCTAGAGGTGGCCAACGGGCCACCCGGGTAGGTCTCAGAAGTCCCTCCTGGCCCTGCCATCGCGCGGTTCTAGATGACAGAGGGTGAGGAATGCTCGCCGAGAGGGGCCTTCTGGCCTGGGCCTTAAGCGCAAGCAGGATTTTTGTGGTTGAAGAAAAACAAAGTGGATATTCCAGGAAGGAAGTAGGCTGGCTACTTTCCCACCGTCCAGCTGCTGCTACCCAGGGGCGCCGCCCTCACCCTGCAGCCCCGCCCCCGCCCCGGGCCCGCCTTCTCTCCCGTGGGCCCGCCCCCACGTCGCCCCTCCCCGGACACCCCACGCCCTCACCCTCCTTGCAGACGCAGGCGCCGTCGATGGGCGAGCAGGCCAGGGCGTTGTGGCAGGAGCAGCGTGCGGAGCAGTTGACTCCATAAGTGTCAGGCGGGCAGAGGCTGGCGCAGTGCGGGCCCTGAAAGCGGGGCCGGACTGTGAGCGGGCGGCCCGGCTCCGCCGCGCCGCGCCCCCGGGGCCCCGCCGGGCCGCGCCTCACCGTGTAGCCGGGCGCACAGCGGCACCGGCCGCTGTCGGGCTGGCACACGCCGCCGTGCAGGCAGAGGCAATGCTCCTGGCAGCCGGGCCCGTGCGTGTCCTGCGGGCAGCTCTCGTTGCAGTGCAGGCCGGCCCAGCCCGGCAGGCACGCGCACTCCCCGCTCATCGGGTGGCAGCTGCGGCGGGAGGGGCGGCGCCGTCAGAGCTGCGGGGTCCGCGCCCGGCCGCCCCCCCCCCACCGGCCCCTCCGCGCAGCGCGCGCGCTCGCGCGCGCGGGGGGCTTCGCGGAACCGGGGGCGGGGGGCGTTCCGAGCGCGCCCCCGCCCCCCTCCCCGAGGCCCCTCCCTCTGCCTTCTGCGACATCTGTCCCGCCCTGGGGCTTGGCCTGCCCCAGCCTCGGCACCCGTGAGCGCGGGCCCCGCGGCGCACCTGAGGCTGTGCTCTGGGTCGCAGGTGCACGGCTCCTGGCAGCTGAGGCCGTAGCGGCCGTCGGGGCAGAGGCGCTCGGTGCAGCGGTCCCCGGTGAAGCCGTGTTCGCACAGACACGCGCCGTTGGCCGGGAAGCAGCGGGCGCCGGGCGCGCAGTCGCACGTCTCCGCACAGTCCTGCCCGAAGCGGCCCACGGGGCACTCCTCACGGCACCTGGGCGCCAGCCGAGTGAGCCCCGGCGGCGGCGCCCACCCCCGCCCCACCCCCCACCCGCCCTCGCCGAAGCCACTCACCGATCCCCCGTGTAGCCCGGAGCGCAGCGACACTGCCCAGTGAAGCGGTCGCAGAGGCCACCATTGTGACAGCGACACTCTTGGGAGCAGTTGGGTCCGTGGAAGCCCTCGAGGCAGGGCAGGGAGCAGATGATGCCCTGGAGAGGCAGAAGGTGGACAGAGCCCTGGGTGCCTGCCACTCCCCCTGGGCACAGGGCCCCTTCATACCCCCCCCCAACTTCAAACCTCCGCAGGGTCCCCAGAGCCCACCCCCTTCCCAGGCATCCTCCTCCCAGTCCTGCCCAGAACCACCCCATACCCCCGCCCCAGCCTACCATCCACCCATGCGGGCAGCTGCAGGAGCCCTGGGAGGCCTGGAAGACGCCCCCGTTGTGGCAAGGATAGGTGCTGGGGCAGAAGAAGCCCACGGTGCCCGGGACACAGGGTATCTCACAGCTGCTGGGTAAAGCGGTCGAGGTCAGTGTGCACACAAGCAGCCCGCGCCCCGGCTGGGCCTCCCAGGGCTGGCCGCCTGCACGCCTCTCTCAGGGCAAGTCCTGAATTCCGGGCTCTGGTCCCTGCTGGGGACTGCAGGAGTCAGAAAGCAAAGGTTTCCAGGAGGAGAGAAGTGGTGGGGACAGCCAGCACCACCAGATGGCAAGGGGAACAGCCTGTGCACTCCCCCCACCCCCGAGCACCTCTGTTCCGGGCCCCAGACGGCTCCCCTCCCCGGCTCCTCTGAGGCCGGACCCTTCTTGACCTCTGCCTGGTGCACATCTCCCCACTCTGCCTCCACCTCCTTGCGACAGGCCGACAGGCCACCTGGGACCCTGTGTCAGCCCCACCTCACAACATGTTCGCACACACACAGGTTCGGGCTGTCTTCACAGCAAGCCTCCCGGGTGGAGGACACTGTTCCCGCTTCACAGACCGGCACAAGCCCATGAGGGGTCGATCTGCTCAAGGTCGCTCAGCTAGCAGGCGGCAGAGCTGGGCGAGGAACTTGGCCTCTGCATCCCATCCCGTTTGGGAGCCTGAGTCCCCTCGGATCCCTGTGTATGCTCGTGGGGCCCTGTGGCTGTGACCCCATTATGCACCTGGCCCCAGTCCTCTCTGGGGGGCAGAAGCAGGCTCCGGTCTGGGGGTCACAGGGTGCTCCGTGGCACAGGCAGTGGAACTGGCAGGCGGGACCATAGTGGCCCGGGGAGCAGGGCTCCAGGCAGCGTGGGGGCTGCAGGCCGGGGGGGCAGGAGCACGCTCCACTCTTGGGGTCACAGGAGCTGCCGTTGCCACAGTGACAGGGCTTGTCACACTGCAGCCCCCACACTCCTGGGGCACACCCTGGGGGCGGGGAGGGTAGAAGGGAGTCACCAGGGGTCTCACCCCTCCCTAGCCTCCACTCAGCCCTGGGCTCTGTCCCCCAGCCCCCCATACCCGTGCCCTGTAGCACCCCCCCTCCCGAAAGGGCCGTGGCGGCTATGGGGCTCCTGTGGGTGACTGTCCCGGGGCGTGAGCACCCGTGGGTGGTAAGGAGGGCGCCGCCCGGGGTCCTGGGACCTGCGGTCACCGGCTACTCACCACTGGAACAGTCGTCACCCCTCCAGTTCTGCACACACTGGCACTGATTGGGTGCCACACAGCGGCCATGGACGCACTCCTGGTCACAGAGCGCTGGGGCAGAGACGAAGGAAGGGGTTTGTGCTTCCCCTGCCCCCACCCGCCCATCCTCCTCTTGGGGGGTGTCGCTGGGTGACACTCCTCCCTCCCATCCTTTTCTGCCCCGGGGCGACGGGGGGCGGGGGGGGGGGCAGGCTGACTCTCCCCAGAAGCACTAGCATTTTTCTGCCTCTGAGACGCAGAAGACAGGGGGCCAGGACTCAAGGCTCCCCAGCCCCTCTCTGTGACATTCTCCAAGCACCTTGTTGGGAAAAGGGACAGGGGCTCCTCAGGTAGGGACCAGACATGGATGCTGTGCAGAGGGGGTGGGCTGGGTGGGGGTTAGGCAGGACGGAGGGGGGTGGGGACAGGAGTTTGGGGGTGCAGGAGAGACTGGGCAGTGACAAGTCAGAGACAGACGGCAACAGACAGACAGGGATGAGAAGAGATAGCGATGGACCCAGACCCACAGTGACAGAGACAGAGAGAGGCTGCCCCGGGGCTCAGAGAGAAGGGGCGGGAGACACACGGGGTCAGCTGGAGACACAGGCAGCAAGTGGCGGCTGCCATCCCGGGAACACACCCGGGGCGGCAGGGGGGGACACGGCCCCCCAGGACTCACGGACACAGATCCCGCTGCTCTCATAGAAGCCCCGGCAGCACTGGAGTCGCTTCCTGTGGTCTGTCTTCACCACCTGGCGGTACACCGTCCTGTAGACAACCCTAGGAGACCGCGAGGCGGCCCTCAGCCCCCCTGCTGCGGCCGGGCTGTCCCCCGCCCCGCCCCGCCCCCGCCCACCACGTGGCACAGGGGCGGCAGGGGCACCGCTCGCCGCTCTGGGCCGGGGGAGCACAGAAGGAGCGTTCCCCCCAGGCCCCCCACCCGACCCCGCGGCGCACCCCACACCAGCCTCCCCAAGCCACGCCTTGAGTGCCTCTGCCTCCGAGTCTCCGAGGAGAGAATGAGGGTGTGCGGGGCGGGGTGGGCACTCACGTGGGCCGGGGGCAGGTGTGGGGGCTCTCCCAGGGCCGGTCGCAGGGCTCCGAGGGGAGCAGGCTGAAGGGGCGGGAGTGAGACTCCTTGGTGGTGGTGGTGAAGCTGCCGGACAGGGAGAGGAGGGGCGGGGGGGGGGTGGTTAAGGACAGGACGGGGTCAGAGCTGGAGTCAGGGGGGCCTGGAGGAGCAGAGAGCAGAACCAGGAGGGAGGGGAGGGCTGCAGAGGGGCAGGGAGGCTGGGAAGGAGAGGAGGAGGAGACCCGGGGAGCAGGCACCCCTCACCTTTCCCAGAAGCTGCAGGTGTTGGGGTCACTGGGGTTGAGGGCTCCAGCCAGCCGCAGGCTCAGGCCCAGGAGAAGGAGGGCACGCAGAGCTGGTGGCATTGCAGAGGCCAGGGGCAGAGCGGGGGACCGGCGCAGAGCCACAGCCTGGAGGACCAAGTGTCTGCAGAGGCGGCTGCCTCTTGTCCCCCTGCCTTCTCTTCTCTTCTCGTCACCCCTCCTTCTCTGCAGACCGTGCCCCCTCCCCGCCCCGCCCTCCCAGCACCCTTCACTCACACACCACCAGCCAGTGCCTCTTCCCGGGAAGGGGATCCTGCCTGGTATCTCTGAGCCCCAGCCCAGGGCACTTTGACCTTGGTACCAAGGTGTGAGGCCGGGGCCAGCGGGGAAGTCCGGGGGGAGGCCCACCTGGGCTCAGCTGGAGGAAGGACTTTCCAACAGCCAAGGTTCCGGAAGGGAGTCGGCCGCCTCAAGCGGGGGGCTTCCCGGCCCGCATGTGTGCAGGTGGAGAGCGGCCGCAGGAGGCGCGGGGCTGGGGCGGGACCGGGTGGCCCTGAAGGAGGCCCCTCCTGACCACGGGCGTGCGGGCACCTGCTCGCCCGGGCTCGCGGGAGCCAACTGTGTGCGTCTCTGCCCAGCTCCCCGCTCACAGACGACACATCAGGAGCTAGAAATCAGGCTTGGGGAATTACTTCCATGGGGGACATGGGCCAACACCACAGACCAGGGGCAGCCTCATCCGCACCCGCCAGAGGCACCTGTTAAACCCTGGCCAGGGCACCTCCGTACCCAGCTCCGGGGACTACTGCCCGAGGACGTCCCCAACCCGGCCTCGGACAGAAGAAGCCCCCACCTCCCTCTGGCCACCCCATTGGCCATCTGGAAACAGCTCCTCTCCGCCCCCTCCAACCCGGCCTCGCCCAGTGGGTGGGAAGCAGGTCAGGACCTCAGCAGGGTCTGTTCTGGCTCCTGAGCGGGGCTGAGCTCCTGAGCGGCCGCCCCCGCAGCCGGTTTCAGATTCTGGGTTCAGTGTTCCTACAACTTGTCCTGGCTCCTTGCTCTCTGCCTCCCCGAGGCGCCCACATCTGCTTATAATTTTCCCGAGAAGAGAGAAAGGCCATGGTTGCTGGCCCCTGGCCCCCCTGAGTATCTCTGGAATGCCTGCTGCCTGGCCCCACCCCATGCCCCCCACCCACACGCTCCCAGGGTCCCTGGGGCGGCAGCGCTCCAGCCCTCCAGGTCTGAGAGAGGTGCTCCCTGACTTAACCCCATGTTGCCCTCTGCTTCAGCCCCAAAATGCCTCCCGCTGTCTCTTGCCCCCCCCCATACCGCCTGCTGGCCCACGGGCTTTCCTCCCTTTGGTCCTCTGGCTGGTGGCCCTGTCACCGCTCCCCTGGGGCACGTGTCCACCCCTAGCCTTCTCTGTGCTCCCCCAACCATCCTCGGTCCTCCAGTAACTCACCAGGCCTCTATGGCCTCCTGCAGCCTGAGAAGCTCAGCTGAGCCAAGGGGCAGGGCGGCTAGGCCCTGGGCCCAGGGGCCTGGGGGGCGCCAGGGAGCGTCCTGGGGGATCCCAGCGCTCAGGATATGGAGCCTGAAAACAGGAAATAGAGCCTGGCTAGAATGTGTGATGTGGGGGAGGAGAGCAGGGTCATGGGCTCCCTCTTCCTGACACCCTGAATTCAGAAGGTGGGGTGCAGGGGGCAGGGCCAGAAGACTCTTTCTGTTAGGTTGTCTCTGAGCTGAGCACCGTGGTCCCCCTCTGAAGGGCTTCAGAGGAAACAGCCTGTCCTCAGAGAGCCTGGCCAGTCGGAAGTGTCCTTCAGACAGGGTCACCGGTCTGTCCCAGGGCACCCCCCACATCGTCCCTTCTCCCGCCACCCCCAAACTATCCCCTCCACCCTGCCCTGCACCGGCCACCTTCCCAGGTGTGGGGCCCACCTCCAGGGCCATCCCTGTCAGCACCCAGTTGACCCCTCCCTGCCTGGCCCTCCCTTGGCAGGGCCCCGAGCCGTCACACATCCCCCCTCTCCACCCCAAGGTCTTCTCCACGCTGACCTCTCCGTGGACCCTCACTGTCCTCACTGGGGCTCAGTCTGAATGGATTCAGGTCGTCACCCTGGCCCCTGGGTGAGCCTCACATCCAGACCCACAGGGACCCCCTCTCCTGGATCTGTCGCCAGAGCTCAAGGCTGCAGTGGGACCTACCCCGTGGAGACAGGTCAGAGCCCTGTGGACAGTCACTGCCTCCCAGACCAACTTCTAGAGGAAATGGTTCACCTGAGGGCTTCAGGAGGTGGGCAGGGGGCATGAGGAGGCCTGGGCCCTGACAACCAGAGATTAGCTGGCTGCAGGGGTGGGGGAGATTGTTTTCCCAGAGGGCCTCCGTTCCCGGAATGCAGGGGAGGCCCCAGCTGGTCAGCAGTGGGACTGGAGCCCGGGTGGGTCCACCACCAGTGGGTGGTCCGCAGGGAGGGAGGGTGGGGGATCCCGGCAGGGAAGAGAAGCGGTTGGCCTGAGGGACCTCAGCCCCTGAGGAGAGAAGGAACACAGGCCTGACCAGGAGCCCAGAGCCCCAGCCTGGTCCCCCAGCTTGTTTCCATCTGAGACTTTGTCCCCAAGGGGCTGGGGAAATTGAGGCCCTGGCCTGTCCTTCCCTAACACCCCCGGGCCCACCAGCATCGGGGCCCATGTGCCTGCACACACTCCCCTCCGGGGGGTTTGAACCAGACAGCTCTGACTCCCGTCCGGCCCCGTCCTGCCCCGGGGCCCACACTGCGGTCCCTGAGGGCGCCCCATTCCCCCTCCCTGTAGGCCCCCACCTGCCCTCACAAGAAGGCATCATCTACTGCGTGGAGAAAGGCAGGGAGCTGCGTATGAAATCCACAGTGGTGGGTGCAGTACGCCCTCTACAGGTGAGGACACAGGGCGGGTAAGTCCCCCACCCGGGGCCACACAGCCAGCAGGAGCAAAGACCCAGAGTGCGACAGCCTCCCCACCCCAACCACGCTTCCCATCAATCCGGCCCACCCGGGGAATCCCAGGGGCTTTGCATCTCTGTGTAACAGCCTCAGTTATGCAGAGGGGGAGCAGGGAGGGGGCGGGGGGGGGGAGGCGGAGGGGGGAGCTGCCACAAGGACAGACCAGAGGCGTGGGAACCGGGATGCATTTGCAGTCAGTCTTCTCTCCTCCACCTCGAGATGCAAGGCAGCTGGGTCTCCGGCCAGGCCCCGGCCCCCAGCCCCCAGCCGCAGCAGCCGGGTCCCCTCTGGTGGGGAGCCCTGCCCTCCTGGTGCCCCGGCCCCCTTAGCAGGAGGGAAATGACTCTGGGTCCGAGCTCCCTGTGGGCAGGAGGTGATCCGTTTCTGTAGGAGGAAGAGAGCAAGAGGGCTTCCTCGGGGCTCTTCTCCAGGAGGTGGGGCAGCGAAGGGTGCCCTCTGAGCTGGGTGATGAACGCCAGCTCTCAGTTCCCTGGTCTGTAAAATGCGGACGATAGCACCTCCCTTTGTAGGGCTGTCCCCAGGATTAATACAGGAGTTACGTTCGCCGTCACCAGGATGGCGGCCGGGGTCCGGGGTCTCCTGAGCCCATCCCCGTCCCCACCGCCCTTGGCGCCCTTGGCCCTTTGAGCATTAATTCCAAGAAAAGCCATTTCTTGTTTTTTGTTTGTTTGTTTTTTTTTCTGAAGAACCCCCAGGATGATCCGGGAATGGGGCCTTAGCTGCTGGCACAGAGAAGGGAAGTGGGGGTGGGGAGGGGCCAGACCCCCCACAAAACCTGATCCCTCAGAACCACGGGCTGCCCGCCAGGTATGTCTTGAAGCCAAAGGCGGCTGATGAGTTGGACCGCCTGGGTTCTGCTTCCCCCCAGCCCCCAGCGCCTTGCTGGGTCCCGGTGGCCCCTCCTCTCCTCTCCCTCTGTCTGTCCTCCCTCTCATCTTGGAATCCAAAGGTTCTAGGGCTTACAAGTTGTCACTTTTGAGCACATCGCTCGAGCCCCGTGGGCCTCCAGCCTCCATTTCCCCCTCTGTAAAATGGGAGAATAACCCCCACATCTCACGGGGTGCAGTGAGGGCTGGGACTGCTAGTTCCCGTGACCGCCCCGGAACAGAGCCTCAGACCAGAAGCAGCTCAGAGGACCTGCGCTGGTGCAGAAACAGAATCCCCCACGTTCTAGGCTCTCTGCCTCTTTTTGTTTCTGTCTTGTTCCTCATCAAAAACTCTTTGCTTTCTGCCTTTTTTTTTTTTTCTTCCTCCATCAGTTCCTTGGTCTGTGTCTTTCTGTCTCTCTCCTTCCTTTCCTATATCAAGGCCGTCGGGTACAGCACAGTCGTGCGGTGTGTTGACTGCACTAGGGAATCCATCCTGAGGTGTGGCGCGGGAGGGGAACTCGGGCCGCACTCGGCTCACCAGGCCGAGTGTCTTAGCTTGTGCCCGGGGCTGCCTTGCCCTGTGTCTCCCTTGTCTGTCTGTCTGTCTCCTTCCCCGTCTCTCTCTCTCTCTCTCTGTGCCGTTTCCAGATCTGTCTTTCCATGGAGACAGGGTCACTTAGTCCTCCCCGCTCGGCAGCTAGACCCCCGTCGGAAGACTCCTCCCTCCCTCTCCACGCAGGGACGCACCCTGACCCAGCTCCGGCAGCCTGGGCCGCTCTCTCCACGTCCGCGCACGTGCACACGCCTGCACACGCGAGCGCCCAGCCCCTCCCGCACCCAGCCAGGCCTTTTGCAGCCAGGAATGTCTGCCGGATGGAGGGACAGGAAGCCTGTGTGTGAGCCAGAGGCTGGGCGGGAAGGGGGCAGGGGTGAGGGGCCGGCCTGGTGTTCTCTGTGGCTCAGGAAACAGAAGCTAGAGGGTCCTCAGCCCGACCTGTTTACTCATCAGGAAATAGGGAAATTGCAGGGATTCTGAATCACCACGCACGCATCGCATCGCGTGCCTGCCGGAGGCCGGCGCCAGTGCGGTCCGGGCCCCTGCCGCCACCCGTGGGTGCCGGCGGCCACGCTCTGCAGCCACAGGCGGACGTGGGGGTCTCGGGCATCAGAGGCAACAAGGGAATTAGGATCTGCTTCAAAGAGCAAAGCACCGGCCCACCCGCTCACTGCCACCGCCAGACACCCTCAGAAAGCACAGCCCTGCTCCGGCCACTGCCCCTCTCCAGAGCCCTCTGTGGCTCCCCGCACCACACGAAAGGGCACCAGGAGCCAGGCCTGCCAGGGGCCCATCCTCACAGCCTCTCCCAGGATGCCCCCTCAGTGGCTGCAGGCTTCATACACTCCTCCCGCCCTCGGGCCCTCCTGCAGGCCCTCAGCCCAGCCACCACAGACCCCCCTGGCCCAGAGGAGCCCTGGGCTGCTCTCCCCGGAGGCCAGCTCCGCACGGACCAGCACTCCCCAGACCCCAGCCAAGGGCTCAGCACCGTGTCCCTCCTCCGGGGGCATGTGGGACTAAGCCAGGCCATCCCAGGAGTTCGCAGCCCCTGGAAACCTTCAGGGCTGATGGACCCATCAGGGATCAGCGTTGGGGCTGCGGGTCTGTGCTCTGGCTGCCCCACCAGGCTGGGGCACCCTCAGTCTTATTCCTCCGGGGCTGTTAGTGGTCAGACTGCCCCGATGTGCCCTCACAGCCCCCATGCCCCACTCCTGTTCTTATGAAGGTCGGTCTTCCCCGCTGGAATGGAGCTCCGTGGAGTCAGGGCGCTTTTCCGCGCCTGACAGAGGGGATGGCCCGATAAAGCCCGAGCCCAACTTCTGACTCCAGCAAGCCCTGACCTGACTCTGTGGGGCTCGGGGGCTGAGGGAGCCCCCTCAGAGGCTGCGGCTTCAACCCGGCTCACCGGCCAGAAGAACTGGTCCCCCCTTCCAGGGCCCTCGAAACCCAGGATTGGCAGGATGCCGGAAAGTGGGGTCCAGAAGGAGCCTCCACCCTTACAGAGGGGAAGGCGGCTCGGACCTGCCCTCCTGACCGCCGGCCTCTGAGTTCCTAAGGGACGAGTGCACAGTCGTGCGGGGCACTGAGTCGCCTGGAGAGCAGGGGGTGTGCCCACACGGCTGGACCCTAACCTTGTACCACGGGCCTCGGGACCCCGGGACAATGCCCCTCACTGTCCATCCGCACACCCCCTCTGAAACAGAGGGACTGGGCGCCCCCCATGCCTTATGTGGGGGTGGGGCAGAGGTGGGAGAGGGGACCCAGGAGGCCCCATGTCCCAGAGCTCCCTACACGCCATTTCTCTCTGGAGACCTTCACCTGCGCGCGTGGGGGCTGTAAGAGCCATCACCGGCCCAGATTAAATGTGCGCTCTGGGCTAGACGACCTCTCTCCATTCTCTCGGCAGTCCCAAAACGTAGGTGCTATCATGCTTCCCGTTCCAGAGATAAAGAAGCATCCCAGAGAAGTTAAGTCACTTGCCCCCGGTCACACAGCCAAGCGACGGCAGAGCAGGGGCCTGGACCAGGTCAATCGAACCCTGAAGCCTGTGCTGCCCCTTTACCGCCTCCCCCGTGATTTCTCTTTGGCCTTCTGACCCTGCTTCTCCTGTCTCCACCCCCTTTCTGCTCCTTCTCTAGGTGCGGTCTCCGTTTCCCTAAGTCTGCCCTTTCTCCCCTGTTTGCAGAAGCCTCTGCCTTTGCCTCTGTTTCCGTATTTTTGTCTCCTCCTAGCTCTGTTTTTGTCTTTGTCTCTCCTTCCCTGTCTCCCCTTCCTCCTGCTGGCTTCTCCCTGCCCGATTATGAGCCAGGAGTGGTGCGGACACCCTCCCCGAGCCGATGGCCAGCCCCTCCTGCCTCCAGGGAGACTGTTACTCAGTGCTTCCGAGGCCACTCAGAGGAGAGGCTGGGGAGCACAGTGGTGGAGGAGCAGCCCGGCCCCAGCACCCCTCCCCAGCACCCTCCCCAGCACCCCTCCCCAGCACCCTCCCCAGCACCCCTCCCCAGCACCCTCCCCAGCACCCCTCCCCAGCACCCTCCCCAGCACCCCTCCCCAGCACCCTCCCCAGCACCCCTCCCCAGCACCCTCCCTAGCACCCCTCCCCAGCACCCTCCCTAGCACCCCTCCCCAGCACCCCTCCCCAGTACCCCTCCCCAGCAGCTGCTGTGGTGGCAGCGGTAGGGAGGCAGACAGCAGCCCAGTGACCTCTATCTCTATCCAGGTTTCCGACCCATTCGATTCGTGGACTGCCTGGAGAGTCAAGTTTCCTCTTCTGGGAAAGTCTGATAGGGAGCGGGGTCAGGCAGGAGTGAAGGCACGGATGCCAGTGCTGGGTTTCATCTCCCGGTGAAGAGCGGGGGACAGAGAGGCCGGCCTGGCCTCCCACCCAGCTCCCAGGTGGCCAGCCCTCGCTGCACTGGTGAGTGCGCCATAGACTTCAGGAGGCCTCAGGACTGGGAGAGGAGCGGCAGGGGACAGATGACAGGAGACAGGACGGCGGCCCCCACCCTTGGTTCACACGTGCACACGCGCAGGCACTCCGTCACGCATTGGACTGGCGTGGTGTTCAGAAAACAGCTCCCTGTGCACACCGCTCCCCTGCCCAGCCCCCGCTGAGGCCAGGGGTGACAGCTGACCCCTTGCCCAATCCCGCCTGGGGAGGAGGTCTGGCTGAGCCTGGGAAACTCGGGGCCAGTACAGGCTGTTCCCATCCCTGGGGACTAGGGTCACAGCGCAGCAGCCCCGGGAGAGGCCACTCATAAAAGGTCAGGACAGGAGAGTGAGAATCCGGTGGGAGGCAGGAGATGGGGTGGGGCCGCCGGCTGGCTTCGCTGGGGTCCCCCTGTCTGGGCCCGACCACCCCCGCCCCCTCCCCAGCCTGCCACCCCAAATCATCTGCCAGCCCAGGCTTTTCTGACCATCTAGACGCTGGAGACCTTTGGCCAGCCTTCTGTGCTCAAAACCGGCAAAGCTGTGAGCCGCACACCTGGCCCTCCCCTCACCCCCCAACCTCCCCCGGGAGGCGCCAGCACCAACAATGGCCCAGACCAGGCGCGCCAGCGGAGCAGGAGACATGTTTTTGTTCCTCTGAGCCTCCCAACAACCGTGGTAGGCGCCGTGTCTTATGGTTCCCCGCTTAGACACGAGAAACTGAGGCACAGAGGGCCCACAGCCGGGAAGGGGCAGAGTGAACTAGAACCCCAGCAGCCTGGACTCCCAGATCTGGGGGCTCCCCTCGGCCAAGAAGAGGAGCCGGCACCCCATTCTCCGTCCAGCCCCGAGGGGGCCACGGGTTGGGGAGAGCGCCCGGCCCCACACGTCGCTGCAGGTCACTTACGTGCAGTCCCCCGGGGAGGGCGACCCCAGTGCCCTCGCCCCCTCCGCCGCCCCCACCCTCGCGCAGGGGTACCCGCAGTCCTTCCCCGGGGTAGGGGAGGTCGCGGAGCGGGTGGGGGCGCGCAGTCACTCACCTGCGTCGGACCCGGGCTGTCGCCGGCCTGGGGTGGGGACCGCCGGGCGGCCAGAAGGGGCCGGCGGGCCGGCGGGGAGGCGGGGCGTGCGGCCCGCGGGGCGGGGCGGGGCAGGAAGGGGGCGGGCCCCCGGGCCCCCGCGGGGCAGGAAGTGTTGAGGGGGCGCGGGGGAGGTGGGGGGAGCGGGCTAGGGAGGCTGCGGGCGCCAGGAGAGGGAGGTGCCGGGGAAGAGGACGCTGCGGGGGCTGGGGGGCTGGGGGGCTGGGGGGCGCTGACGGGGGGGGGGCGAGCCGGGGGAGGGGGCTGGGAACTCCAGGAGAGGGGCAGGCGGGCGGAGGGAGCCGGAGGGAGCGGGGTCGGGGTGGCAGCTTGGCCTGGAGCGGGCAGGGTGGGGAGGCGGGGTCCCCGGACCCGGGACCCCCGCCCTCCCCAGCTGCCGCAGGGCCCCGGCTTGCTCCGCCTCCCGCGCCCCAGCCTTCCAGTCTGCAAAGTGGGGCTGTGCAGGGGGCCAAAGAGCCCGTCTGCGGCGGGCAGCTTCCCTGGGCGGCCCGGCGACCGCGGGACCCGAGCCCGGCCGCAGCCCACTGTCCCCTCCTCCGCTTCCGCCCGAGCCACCCGGGCCGCGGCGACCCCCGGCCCAGCCGCCGCCCCAGCGCGGAGCCCGCCCGGTGCCGGGCGCCACCTGGCGGCCGCAGCGCGCACCCGCACCCCACCCTTCTTAGGGCCCCGGACCGCGGGCGTCTCTGAACCCACACAGACCATTTTTGTGGCAACTACGGTTTGCTTTCCTCCTCGCTAGCCCTTTGGGTGTACTGCGCCATCGAATCCCTAGCTCGAGGTCGGTTTCACTTACAGGATGAGACAGCTGCCCGCGCCTTAGGCTGCAGTCGTGGCGGCAGCAGGATTTGAACCGCGCTCTGGGCCCCGCCGGCTGCGCGGCATCCGGGCTAAACCACCGCCCGCCACAGAAAGAGCCCAGATAGCTCAGGGCGAGCGAGGCAGGAACACCCCTACACGGAGAGTTTTAAAAATCAGCTCTATTGGGGTATAGCTGACGTACAATAAAAAAATGGACCCACTCAAAAGTGTACAGTTCGATGATGCTTTTTAAGATTTTTTTTTAATTATGGAGAAATCTACATAACAAAGCTTACCATTTTAACCATTTCAAAGCGTACATTTCGGTGGCATAAGCTCATGCATATCGTGCGGCCACCATCGTCTCCATAAGGTTCTCATCACTCCAAACTCAGGCTCTGTCCCCAACGCCCCCCGCCCCCCGCCCCTGGTTACCGCTCTTCCACTTTCCGTGGCTGTGGATGTGACCACTCCGGGCGGTCATGTAAGTGGACCCGCACACACTGTCTGTCCTTTGGTGTCAGGCTTATTCACTGGTGTGAGGTCGTGGTCCGATGAATTTTGACAAATGTGGTTAACCTGTGTGACCACCACTCCAATCAAAGTATTTTTTAACTTTTATTTATTTTTAATGTTTTAATGTTTATTTTTGAGGAGGGAGGAGCAGAGAGAGAAGGAGACCCAGAATCCCAAGCGGGCTCCAGGCTCTGAGCTGTCAGCATAGAGCTGGATGCGGGGCTCGAACCCATGAACCGTGAGATCATGACCTGGGCTGAAGTGGATGCTTAACCGAGTCCCCCAGGCGCCCCTCAAAATAATTTTTTTTAAGTAATCTCTACACGCAAGGTGGGGCTTGAACTCACCACCCGGAGATCGAGAGTTGCATGGTCCACCCGGCCAGGCGCCCCAATCAGAATAGTTTTTTAAAACATTTTGTCTCCCCCAAAACTTCCCGTGGACTCTTGCAGACAATGCCCCACCCCCGACCCCAGCTCTATGCCATCTCCCGTCTGATTTCTGTTACTGTGCAATTGTTTGTTCTCGAAGGTCGTGTACACGGACTCACGCCACACTGAGGCGCTTATGTCTGGCTTCCTCCACTCACCAGGAGGCTTTTCAATAGTTCGTTGCCCCTTCCCACCAAGCGGCATCGCACTGTGTGGACGTACCACGATTATCTTTATCTTCACATCCCAGTTGATGGGACCGGCTCGTTTGCTTTTCCAGTTTTGAGCTACTGCGAGTAAAGGTGCTCTGAACGCGTGTGTACAAGTCTTGTGCGAACATGTTCTCATCTATCCTTGTAGCCAGGCGCCCCGTGCCAAGCTTGCTCCAACCCCCCCCCCCCCCGACTTCGGGTGGGATTGTGGGGTTTCAAGTGATGAATCCTTTATGTATTCTGGTTTCAAGTCCTCTGTCAAAAATATGTCTTGAGAATATTTTCTACCCGAGAGACTCGCATCTGAGGGAGCCTAGCAAGTGCTCAATGTGACGCTCCCGGAGGTTTGCAGTGGGGAGGGGTGGGCAGGTGCTGCCCGAGGAACGGAAGGGCCGGACGCGTTCGCGGGTGGAAGACCAAAAGTCTCCAGCAGGGGGCAGCAGAAACCAGCGCACGGCTCCAGGGTCCGGAGGCCCAGGACCTTCGAGTTGCAGCATGTCCGAGGCCAGAAGGGCCTCGAAAGTCTTCCGATGCAGCGCCCTCTAGGGACCAGTGAGGGGACCTGCGCTCCCCCTCCCTCACCTGTGCACGTGCTCGGCTCCCTCCACGGTCAGGTTCAGCACGACGCGGGCCCTTTCTCTGGGACCCTGTCCAACCTCTGTCTCTCCCTCCCCACTCCTGCATAAGGAAGTTAAACTTGCCTCGCCTAGACTGAGTGCTTTCAGGACTGGGGATTGGCTGAAATTGCCTTAGTGACTCAGAGCCTGGCAGGAAGTAAGTGCCCCTTAAACGTCCCAGCGGTGGTAAGCCACCCTGCGGAAGGCTCCTCCAGCCCCCTGGACCCCAGCTCGGCCTCCTGGGCTAGCCCTGTGGCTGGAAGGATGACCCCAAGAGGGAACAGGAGGTCCAAGGTCCTTATTCGTTTTTGTTTTTCCTTTTTTTAAAAATGATTATTTATTTATTTTGAGAGAGAGTGAGCAGAGGAGGGGCGGGGGGGGGGGGGGAGAGAATCCCAAGCCGGTTCCATGTTGTGGGTGCAGAGCCTGACAGGGGGCTCAATGTTCGGCTTGATCTCATAAACCCCGAGATCATGACTTGAGCAGAAATTAAGAATTGGATGCTTAACCAACTGAGCCACCCAGGTACCCCAAACGCTGACTTTTTAAAAAAGCTTACTTATTTATTTATTTATCTATTTATTTATTTAGGGACCGAGAGCCAGCGGGGAAGAGGCAGAAAGAGAGGGAAAGAAAGAATCCCAAGCAGATTCCATGCTGTCAGCGCAGAGCCAGACCAGGGGCTCGATTCCGCGCACCATGATATCACGACCTGGGCCGAAATCAAGAGTCAGACGCTTAACCAGCTGAGCCACACAGGGACCCTGATTTTTTTTTTAAGGGAGGCTCTCCACCAAACATGGGGCTCGAACTTGGAGATCAAGGGTCATATGCTCCACCCAGGGAGCCAGCCAGGCGCCCCAGCTCATTCATTCTTTTGTTCCGCAATCACGTGTTTTGTGCCCAGGATACAGAGGAAGCGACCATGACTATGATGATGGCGGCAGCTACTTTTGTTGAAAAAAACCTACCGATAACCAGGTTCTCCCCGAAGACCTTTGTATTTGATCACTTATTTGGGTAAGAAATAAAAGTTCCTTGATCTCAAAACCTCACAAGCTAGTTAAGCTAGTTGAGGAAATAGTTACTCGTTCGTTCGTTGGTGCAATAAAGATCCGTTGAGCACCTGTGTGTGCAGGCACTGGGGCTATTCTGTGAACAGAATAGGGAAAGATCTAAACACGGAGGTCGAGAGGGAAGCTCGCACCCGGTAGCGGTGCTGGAGGGGAGACGATGAACACGAAATCAGAGAAATCCGGACACTTGCCATGATAGGTGCCGTCAGACGCCAATAGAGGGAAATAATTTGGGAGGGGAAGGGGAGTGCTGGGGGCGGGGGGGAGGGGGCGATTTGGGAAAGGAGGCCAGGGAAGGCCTCACTGGAAAGGTGACCTCCAGATGAAGTCCTGAAGGAGGGAGCAGGCCAGGAAGAGCGAGTACAAGACCCCGAGGCCAGAGCATGGGCCACGTTCAGAGACCAGCCAGAAACCTGCAAGGAGCGGGTGTTGGCTGTGGATGAGCCAGACCCTGCGGGGGGCCTTGTGGGCTCTGGGGGTTTGTTCTGCGAGGGGGGGGGGGGCCGCAGGGGATTCTGAGCAGAGGAGGGTCATGATCCAGCTCAGGCTTTAACCGGACAGTTGTGGGCTGACGTGGCTGTAGGGAGCACGGTGAAGCAGGGGCAGTGGGACGAGGCCACTGCACTGACCCCGGGGGACGGCGGTGGTGGCTCAGAACCCGGGGAGCCCAGCCGGGGACAGCGTGTGGGTGCCTCTTCCCTCCAGAATGGGAAGGCTGCTGGGGGGGGGGGTCCCAGAGGGGGCGGCCTTGGAGGCATTGGGGAGGAACGAGAGAGCCACCACCAGCTGAGCCTCGGGCTGGCGTCCTGAGCACACAGCGCCCCCCTCAGGCCTGACGCCCGCACGCCCCCGCATGTCAGGCCCTACAGACGAGGGAGGGAGTGGCCTCCGCCCCCCTGCAGCCCACTGCGGGGAGGCGGGTGGGGGGGGGGGGGGAGGAGGCGCGCAGCCTGGGTAGGGCAGGGGAGCCGGCAGGGGGAGCCTCAAGGGACAGAGCCTCCTTGCTGCTCACCGAGCCTGTCCAGGTGCCTGGCAGTGTTTCCGAGACCCTGGCCAGCACGGTCCCAGTCAGGGGGCCCACCTGCCCCCTCCCTCGCCCTCCGGGGTCTCCGGGTGTGGATGGGGGACCCTGGAAAAGGAACCATAGCCCCAACTGCCTGCCTTCCAGCCGGGCGTCCCCTCCCTGCCCCTGGTGGTCCTGGCCTGAATCTCTGAATCTGCCCACAGCCCCCGCCCCCCCCCCAGCCCTGCCCTCTGCTTCCCATCCCTCAGCCCTCCACTGTAATCACAGCTCAGCCCAGACCCCCTCCTGTGAATAATTGGGGCTGATTTAGGGGCTATCAGGGGAGAGGGGGGGGGCTAATGGAGTCTGTGGGGGGGCCTGGTGATGAGAGGAGTATGGGAGGCAATTAGCAGGGCGGCAGCCTCGGGAATCACCTAATGCACCGGCCTGCAGTCAGGGCCCGCGAGGGCTTGGGGAGGGATCGGGGCCATCCTTCAGCCTGGCAGCAGGAGGTTGGAGGACAGACAGCAGGAGGGACTTCCAGCAAAACAAGGGTAAGGGGGGAGAGGGGGCAGGCTGACGGGATGAGTCGGGAGCCCCTCACTCCCCAGTACGAATGCATGTGTGTGCAAACACACACACACACACACACTGCCCCATATGAATCCTATCCCTCACTGGGGACCAGCTCCTGATTAATACCAACATTAGCCCTGAATGCTCTCCCCTCCTGGCCTCCCCGTCATTAATTACCTCCTCTCCCAGCCCAGCAGAGGGGAAGCCAGCTCCTCTGGGGCAAAAGGAATGAGTCTGACCCCCTGCCCAAGAAGCCACCCCTACCCCTCCTCTGTGCTTCTGAAGGCAGAGAGCAGAGAGGAAGGAAGGAACCCTGAGCAAGGACGGAGGGAGAGTATGTCATACCACCCCCCGCACCCCCACAGCCCGCACCCCCTCGCGGAGGCCCTCGCCCCTCGGATGCAACCCCAGTGCCAGCCCCACCCCTGCAGGTGGAAGAGGGGCCCCCCCGGGACAAGGTGGACAGCCACACCCCCGATCCCCTTCCCCTTTCTGATTTCACCTTGGGAAATCAGGAATCTGCACGGAGAGCCAGGCTCTCACAGACCTCCTCACAGAGACGGTCACGTGCAAACACAAAAGCAGACACACTGGGGAGAAGTGACAACGCGAGGATGGCATCGCCTGTGTGGCATCACCCAGCACCCAGCACCCAGCACCCACAGCGCCCACCGGGAACGTGCGCTTCCCAGGACAAGGGAGGCTGCCGACAGGGGCAGGTGACGGGTCTCAGAACGTCCGCGTTGGTGAAAGAGGCTCTGCCTTCGTGATGGGACCTTGAGTGGCCTGGACTTGAACTTGAGACTCAGGAGGAGGGAGCCCTGCCTTCTCGCCTTTGGGCTGCCATCTTGAATCTCTCCATTTCACCTGGGCCCTCCCCTCCTTCCCCCTCCCTCCCCCTCTCTCCTTTTCTTCCTCTCTCCCTCTCTCTCTCCCTCCTTCTCTCTCTCTCTCTCCCTCGTTCCGTGTCACAGCCGCACACACACTTTAAAGCAAAGTGCGGTGAACTGAAACCCAGCCCGCACCCCCCCAGTCGGCCCCTCGCCAGGCTGGAAGCTCAAACCCCCCTGGGCCCTCTCCTCCCCGCAGCCTTTGGGTCCCACACTGTGTCTCTCCACGTCTCCCTCTGAGAAGGCGCCGCCCAGCTCGCCCTCAAGGATAAGGGGTGGAGGCTCGGTGAGCCCCTCCCAACACCCCCGTGAGCCCCCTTATAACCAAATGAGCCTGGAGACCCGACAATCGATACCCCTCAAAGACGAAGATGATGAAGACGCTAATAACTTTACCCCCTCTCGTCCTCCGACTCTTGCCTACATTAGCTCTGACCACAGGCCCAGGCAGCTGGGATCCGCCGTGGGCAGGCCTGGAGCTGAGTAACCCCTTCAGATCCAGGTGGGAAGCGGGAGGGCAGACAGCAAGAAGGACTTCCCGACGCCCGCGAATGGGAGGCCACGGGGATACGGGATAGAGGCCGCCAAAGCATGTTTCTAACACCTAAATGGATACACGGGAGACCTGACTCGAGCCTGTGAGGACTTGTGACCTCAGAAGCACCCTACAGGGGTGCCAAGGTCCATGTCTAGTCCCTGAGGGCTGCCTGGAGGAGGTGAGCAGGGAAGGGAGGTCCCACTGGGGAAAATCAGGGGACTGGAGTTGACGGCGGGGGGGGGGGGGGGGGGAGGTCAGCCAGTGGGGGTTGCTCTGGCCCTTCCCTCCCCGCAGGGGAGGCTCTTCCCCCACGAGGCTGTTGAGCAGCTCAGGGACCTGCAGTCTGCGGGGCTTCAGAGGGAGGAAGAAGCCTCTTCCCCACCTCACACGTCCCACCTCCGGGGAAGTGCCCTCCCAGAGCAGCTGCAGCTGGGGGGCTGGTGGCGATCAGCCAAGAGCTTCCCTTCTGTGATCACTGTTCCCACAAAACGCGGCCCTGCCGGCCTGTGCTGCCCCGTCCCCACAGACCAGGGATGGAGAGGAGGAGGAGGAGGGGGAGAAGGGGGAGGAGGATGACGCCGACAAAGACAGAGGAGAGAAAAAGGGTAATAAAGCCAGCAACCTTGTGCCCAGGCATCCACAGGCCAGTCCCCGCTGGGAGGGACTCACACAGAAGACTTGCTTTAACCTGCAAACAACCTCGTGAGGTTAGTGCTATTATTATCCGCATTCTGCAGCGGAGGACCCTGAGTCACAGAAAGGTTGAGTAACTTGCTCAACATCACACAGCCGATGGATGCAGAAGCTGGTCTGCGAGCTTAACCTCCAGGGAGCCTCGGCCTGGAAGAGGAGGAAGGGACCCAGTTAAGCAGGGGGGGGGGGGGGGGGGCTGCAGAGCTTCTTGGTCCAAGCGCTTGCTGGGAGATGGGGCTCAGAGGACAGCACGCAGCCCGCGGGCTGTGTCCTGCATCTCGGGCTCTCTGCCCTTGTCTCCGCGCAGTGCACGTGCGTGTCTGCCCTGCTCGGTGGCGCACCCCTGCCCCTCTTTGCCTCTCTGTGGGCCCCCCTGCAGCTCCGGCTTTGTCTTCTCTCCGCCTCTCCCGGCTCCGGATCCCTCTCTTCCCACAGCCCCAGAGCCCGAGCTGCTCAGATGTTCCATTTCAGCACTGGAGTCTGTGAGAGCTGATGCCTGGAGCATCCCTGGGGCCTGGCAGTGGCCTGAAAGTCGCGACTCCTGGGTCCTGGCTCCTCCCAGGACTGTCACCCCCGCCCTCACCGGACAGCCTGTCCAAGGCCACTTTAGGAATTTGGCCAAGACGGGCTCTCTCCA
Source organism: Prionailurus viverrinus (assembly GCF_022837055.1). Taxonomy (NCBI): domain Eukaryota; kingdom Metazoa; phylum Chordata; class Mammalia; order Carnivora; family Felidae; genus Prionailurus; species Prionailurus viverrinus. The sequence goes on from NC_062577.1 coordinate 64,798,716, forward strand.
GCTGGCACTTAGAGAGCCCAGGGCCTATGGAGTCTGGGGTTCTCCCTAGGGTCTCTCTTAACTTGGGGGTTCACAGGGGCATGGGTCAGGACACCTTCCACCCAGGCTGCCCCGGCCCTCTGTCCACACAGTCCCTGGAAACCCGAACAGATGCCCGTTCCCCTGTCTCCTGTCAGGAATCCGGCCCCCCGAGGGGCAGTGCAGGAAGGAGGCCGAGGCTGCCTCGGGAGGCGGAGGGGGTCGGACGGCTTGGATCCCTGGGCTCTTTGGAGAGCCCATCCCCGCACTGGGGTGGCCCCGGGGGACCCCCACTGGCTCCTGTATCACTGACTCCCTCTCTCCAGAGCCGAGAGCAGAGGCTGGCAGCAGCTTCCTTTAGAGGAAAGTTCTGGGTGCTTTTCTCAATGTTCTCGCAGAGCGAGCCCATCACCATTTCTGAGCCTCTGTCTTCCAGCGGACACAGCCTTTTTCTGAGAGGGAGGGGTGGTGGGAGGGGCTCACAGTAGGTCTAGGGGCCCCAGATGTCTGACCCCCACAGCCCCAGGTTGCTTTCCCTGTCCCAGCTCCCCGCGGGGTCCTCGGGGTCCCATTCCATTGATCCCCCTGCTGGCATCCGCCTCAGCTGGTGCTCAGCCCCTGGTGTGTAGGGCGTGGCGGGGGGGGCCGCTAATGGACTTGGCACCCGCAGGAGGTAATTAACAGGGCGGGGCGTGGGCCTCACTGGGGTGGAGGGGGCACCATTACTGACAATGGAATCCAACAGCTAGAGAGAGGGGGCGGGGCCGTGTGTGTGTGTGTGTGTGTGTGTGTGTGTGCTCATCTGCGTGGGAGCAAAGAGGAGCCAGTGGGGGGGCTCTTAGGCCGTGAAACTGGCAATGTGGGTACAAGCCCCCTCCTCACCAACCAGGGCCAGGTCACCTGGAGGGGTCCCGATGACTGGCTTCAGCTCCCCTTCCAGATCAATGAAAAGCTATCTCCAGTCCTCTGTCCCACACTCTCCCGGAATATTCCCCTCCAGGTCCTAACCTGTTCCCAGAACCCCTCACCTTACCTTACCTGCCCAGCTTTTCCAGCTGTGATTTTAAGAGCTTCTGATGTCCCGATGCCCTTGACCTTGGAAATGCCCCCCACACACCCTGGCGGGTCCCTTCTACCACCTGATCTCCATCCCCTCTGCTTCAGCGATGGCCCAAATCCTGCTCAGTGCGGGAGGCCCCCTATGGCCCTACCTCTGGGGTCTCCAAGGCTGGCACTGCCCCACCCCCTCCTCAGCCCTGAACTGGGGCTCCAGGGGCAGGGGAGGTGGGGAGGATGGGGGCGCAGGTGAGACAGAAAGCGTCCCAGGACCCCATGTCCTGAATCAGGACATTCTCTGATTCAGCTGCGTGTCTCACCTGTGTCTGTTTCCAGCATGCACCTGCACCCTGTCTCTCCATCGGTGTCCCTCTGTCTCTCTGGGTGTCTGTCTCTCCCCTCTGTTCTCATATGTCCCTCTGCAGTCTTTGCATGTCTCCGAGTCTGTAGACCCTGTCCCGGTCTCTCTCCAGGCACCTGTCCCTGGCCTACCTGTTGGATGTGATCCCCGACCCTGTCTCTCCCGCCACATTGCCACACGCCCCCTTACCGCACCTGCTGTAAGCCCTGCCTTGCTGGGTAGTGTAGTACAGCCTCACTCCTCCCAGGTCAGGAGAGCAGGGCCTGTGAACTTGGCCCTCAGGGACCAACCCCCGCCCCCCACCCCCATCAATCAGCCTGCAGCCCTGGGTCAGACCTCCATTAGCACTAACCAGCCTGGACAAGAGGCAGACACCATCGGGCTAGGCCTAGGGGTGATAAGGCCCAGATGGAATCACTGTGTGGGGGGAGCTGGGCACCCAAGGACATGAGACAGCCACGACATTAGCCCTGAGGAGCCTTGGGGAGTGTGGGTTATTGTGGGAGCTGAGCAGGTGATTGGAAGTGATGGGGCGGGAAGCAGGGGGGGGGGGCGGGGGGCGGGCACTGCTCCTCCAGGGCTCCATGTGATGAAGATGGGGGCAGGGCCCAGGTCCTGAGGGGATCCTCGGCCAGCCTCGAAGCCTCCAGAAGCCTGGGGCCACTCAGTAAAGCCAAGTGCTGTTCCGAGAGGCAGAGGGGAGAGGGGACCCTACCTCCTCCTTGGGCAGAATGGCACAGGGGGACGTCTCTATCCTTCCGAAACAGACACCTTGTCCAGTCCCTGGCCTCCAGATGCTGATCTCCAAGCACTTAGAGCCCGGAAGAGCGACAGAGCAGAAGGAACATGGCGTCCTGCCTCCCCCACCACCCTCCTTCCCCGGCCTCGCCACGTGCGCACGCACGCTCAAGCTCACTCTCGCTCATCCACTGGTCCTATCATGTGCCCGCCCTGTTCTGCCCACACCAGTACCAGGCGGACCCACCCCACGGATACTCCCGCCCGGTCCGCCGTGACATCTAACTTCCGCCTCGCGCCGCAGCCTCAGCCTTCGCGAACACGAAGCGCGGAGACGGACGATTCGGGTCTGAAGTTCTGGAAAGCCTGCCCTGAGGCTGCCTCTCCACCAGGTGAACACAACGGTCACAAGACTAGGAGGCAGCCACAGCTGGAGGTGACAGCCACATGGACCAGGGCCACCGCGGAGGGCAACTAGAGAGGGGAGGCTCATCCCCTGCCTGAGTCTCGATACCCCTCTCCCGGAGTGACGTCATCCCAAGAACTGGCGAGAGACACGCGGCCAAGGGGTAATAAATATAATTGCCATGACGGAACCTGCCCAGAGAAGCAGGGACATCCTGTGCTCCCAGACCCCACTTGTCCCCTCCGGCATGCTGAGGGTGAGTTAGATGCTGAGATCACCCCGGGGGCTGCTGGGAACTGCAGGGGTGACTGATGGCAGGCCCGGGATTCCGGCTGCCCGGCCCCTGGGTGGCCCCCTAGCCCAGGACGTCCAAGTAGACGGGAGGCGCCTGGGCCAGGGCCTGCAGCCGGGCGTGCACCTCCTTGATGCTGTGGCGTTGCTGTGGCTCCCGCTGCCAGCAGCCCCGCATGATGGCGTAGACCTCCGGTGGGCAGGCCCGGGGCCGCTCCAGCTCGCGCCCCTGCGTGATGCACTCGATCGCCTGGGGCCACCGGGGCGGGGGAGAGAGAAGAGGGCACACGGTGCTGGAGCGCCACCCCACCCCCCCCGCCCCCGGAGGCTCTCCCGGAAGGCCACACACAGGTCTGGGCCTCTGGGCTACTAATCTTCTAAAAGGATGTGGTGAACCACCCGGACACTGAGCAGTGGGAAGGATTCAGGCTAGGTAGACTCTGGGGGTAGGAGCTTCCAGAAGGGCTGGAATCAGACCCTCAGAAGACCTGCCAGGTGACGTGAGGAAGGGGAGGGGCCCTGCCATTTGCCAAATCCACCGGCCCAGTGCTGAGGGCTGAATGGAGGCGGGGGGAAGGGCCCCCCCCACCTCTCAGCTCCAGGGGGCGAAAAGAAAAGAGAGCAGGATTGCAGGTAACGGCCTCGAGAAGGGTTAGCAATTTAAGGCACAGGGCGACCCACTCCCTTTTGTCTTCTGTAGGCACCACTCTGTGGGGACCTAGCTCCTCCGAAAGTTTGAAACGGCAGCAGGAGAGACCACAGTTAGACTCCAGGAAGGACTGTCAGAGCAGCGAAGGGATCCAGGGACGGAGAGATGGTGGGAGGGAGGTGGGCGAAGGGGCCTGGAGCCTCTCCCCCCTTCTCCCCTCCCTCCCCATTAGAGGACTTGGGTTATGGGCAGCACTAATTCCATTCCTTCTCTCAGTGCTTGAGAAAATTAAAATCTATAACCCTCTCCCCCACCCCACCGGCCTCCAGGGAGCAGACTGCATTAGCAGGAGAAATGGAAACTGACAGCTGCGAGCCAAGGAGGAGGAGGGGGGGGCTGCTCTGGGAGACAGAACACCTGGGGCCCCGCGGTGGCCGCGTCCGGCCGCGTGGACAGACGGAGCGCCAGGCCTGTCCTCCCTGCAGTCTGACCTCCGGCCTTCCTGCTGCGGCCTCAGGCCCTCCAGTGCTGTGCTCCTCCTCCCGGGCCTCTCCCTTCCACCCTGACAATGCCTGTGAGGTCTGTAAAGTGCAGCTGGGGATGGGGGTCTGGGCTCCGTCTGTAAAGTGCTTTGGGGCTCCCCCAGGAGCCGGCTGGGCCTGGGCTAGGACGGTGAGTGGGAAGAATGCTGGGGGGGAGGGGCTGGGGGGAGGAGGCCCAGAGCTGCGGGGACGCTGGATGGGGGCAGAAGGGGACAGGAGGGGCAGGGCTGGGCGGGGGGGGGGGGGGGGGGCGGGCGGGGCTGACCTCGGTGTTGGAGAGCTGGTACCAGGGCTGTTTGCCGTAGGTGAAGATCTCCCAGAGCACCACGCCGAAGCTCCACACGTCGCTCTCGGTGGTGAACTTGCGGTAGAGGATGCTCTCGGGGGGCATCCAGCGGATGGGGAGCATGGTGCGGCCCCCCACCTGCGGGCGGCACCGTGTCACTGCCGGGAGGGGGGCGGGGGGGACCCGCGGCTCCCGCGCATCCCGCTCCCGCCCGTGGAAGCGGCTCCGGGCCCGCGCTAAGAGGGAAGAACCCACGGTGTCTTTCCGTCTGTCCGGGAGAGCAGAGAGCCGAGGAGGGGGGTTCAAGTCCCAAACCGGCAGCCTGGGCCCCCACACCACCCTCCTGGGGTCGAGGGGCCCCCCGGGGGGGTCTGCAGTGCCGGTGCGGCCCGGCCGGGACCAAAGACCCTTACTCGGTAATAGTCGGTGCTGTAGATGTCCCTGCTCATGCCGAAGTCGCCGATCTTGACCACTAGTCCCTGACCCACCAGACAGTTGCGCGTGGCCAGGTCCCGATGCACGAAGTGCAGACCCGCCAGGTACACCATCCCGGCAGCGACCTGGCTAGCCACGGCCAGCAGCTGGGACAGGCCCAGGGGGCCCGGAGCCACGTCCTCCCTGCCAGCCAGCAACTTGGCGTCGGGCCCGTGGGACCTGCCAGAGAGAGAGGGAGGTGGCGGGCTGGGGGGGAGAGAGCCCCCAGGAGATGGAGGCTGGAGAGCCTGAGGAGCTGGGGTGGAAGCGGGGAGGGGACTCAGGAGAACGGAGGGAGGGAAGAACAGGGAGGCGGGTGTCTGGAGGGGCTGGGATGGGTCCGCCAGGTGTGCCCACCTCCAGAGCGCTCACCGCTGCCCACACTTCCCACATTCGTGCCCCACCCCCAGGCAGCCCCCTTGCACTCTGAGCCCAGCATCCACCTGCCCGCTGGCCCCTGCATCTCTCGCTCACGGGCACCTCCTACTCAGTCCTGTAGATGCTTAGCATCTTCCGCCAAGTGTGCGCCTTCCTCCGTGAAGGGAACCTCCCTCTGCAGCCTCCGAGCCTGAAACTTGGGGGTCCTCCTGTCTCTCTCACCTTCGCCCTCAACATCCAGCCTCCTGTGGGGTCCTCCTTCCTTCCCGAGGTTTCCAGGACGCCCTCCACCTCCCACACGGCCATCACCAGGCCAGACCAGGCCAGACCACTCAGCCCCATCCCCCAGATACGCCTTGTGACCCCTGCCTGAGCCCAGGGCTTTGTCAGCACTGCCCCTTCCTACTGGCCAACTTTCTCCTGGTCCACTTATTCCTTCGTTTCTTCCAAAGCCTGTTAAACACCTCCAGTGTGCCAAGCACCAGAGCTCAGGTGGAGGTAGGGTACAGATAAAGGGGTCACCGCAGTGCAGTGTGGGGGGCACCTGATGGGCACTCAGGCCAGAGATGGAAGAAGTCAGGCAAGACTTCCTGGAGGAAGAGACATTTAAAGGGAGACTCGAACCCTGAGGAACAGAGGTGACTAAGCCATTCAAAAGGGTCAGAGACAGAGGTGAAGTGGCTGGGAGGGAGCCCCGAAGTGCCAGGCAGAGGGAGCTGTAAGTGCAAAGGCCCTGAGGTGAGAAGGAACAGATGGCCCTCCTAGGGAATGTCTTCCAGACGTATCAGAAGCTTTCATGGTCCCCTCCTTTGGTTCTCCGTGTTCCATGCAGCCATGAGAGGCGCTTCTCCCACAGCCTGGGCCCCAGATAGCAGCATCACCAGCACTCAGCACTGAGCCCACACCGGGGCGGTGGGCAAGGGGAAGGCCTGCTGTGGACTCCAGTTCCGCTCAGCCCATCCACCCCACACTCAGCATCGGGCCCTCCCTCCTGCTCCCCAGACTCCACTGCGTCCTCCTCCTGCTTAGACCCTGAGGTCTCTCCCAACTGAATTCTGTACACCTCACTCCCAAAGGGGCGTCTGGAGACCACATCACGACCTTTAACTCGACAGCCACAAAATGCTTTCTTATCCACAATCACAGGATCCCCCCCACCCCCGCTCTTGTCCTGCTTAGTGGCAGGGAAACTGAGGTCAGAGAAGAAAGCTACCGGGTCACAGCTGATCCAGCCCTGGCCCTCCCCCTTCCTCCCTCACACCTGACAATGTCCCGTCCTGTGAAAGGGGGAATCTCATGCAAGAAGGACTCAGCAGAGGGAACATGTGACCATCACAGTCAGGGCTTGAGACACGGCTCTACCTGGGGTCATACTCTCCCCTGGGCCGCTGACCACCTTCGTGCCCTGGGGCAAGTCACTTAAGCCTCATCTGTGAAATGGGCACCTTTCCTGAAGTTATTAAAATTGTCGGCACACGTCCGTAAACGCATCGGAGTTGTTCTGCCCAAAAGAAGGGAATTTCTAGTCACTTCCTCCAAGTGTAAATTGCCACATGCTCTCGGAGAGCATGAAGAATAAAAGTCGACTTATGTTATTACACAGACGTGTACAAACACACGCAGCCCTAGTGAAAGTGACTTAGTCACTTAGTGAAAGTGACTCGCTTAGAAAGTGAGCATAGATCATGGAGCCTGGAGCTCAGCAAGCGCCCGACAAGCGTTTGTTACTGTTGCTGTAATTCTCGAAACCCCACCTCCTGGGGGCCCGGCTTCTGCGTGCCACTGCGCCACGGGCCACTTCGCCACGGGCCACTGCGCCACGGGCCACTCCGCCTCGGGCGACTCCTCCACGGCCACTCCACCTTGGGCCACTCCTCCATGGCCACTCCGCCTCGGGCCACTCCACCACGGCCACTCTGCCACCGGCCACTCCGCCTCGGGCCACTCCCCCACCGGCCACTCCGCCTCGGGCCATTCTGCCTCTCACGAATGCATACCACTCTCTGCAAAGCCACCTCCCCTGAGGTACAGCTCCCGACTCCTGCTAGTGCCACCTTCCCGACTGCCGCCACCCTGTCCTCTGCGCACGCTGCCTCTGGCGTTCACACATCTGCCCTAGAGCTCCCCGGGGAGGCAACCGCGCCTTCCCGCTACTTCTTGGCGCCGCCTCTCGACTCGGGGATGCGCGCGTAGGGAAGGGATGAGGGGCTCGGGGCCAGGGGCCGGCGTGGGGGGCGGGGGCAGGCACTCGTACCGGAGGAAGCGGTTGAGGTCACCGTGGCGCATGTACTCAAAGACCATGAGCAGAGGGCGGCCCTCGGTGCAGACCCCGAAGAAGCGCACGATGTGCTGGTGCTGGAGCACGGTGAGCAGCTGGGCCTCCCGCTGGAAGTCCTGCCTGGCGCTCTCGGACACCTCCTTCAGCGCCTGGACGGCGGGGCGGCACTGAGTGCAGCACCGCCCGCCCCCCCCCAGCCCCAGCTCACGTCAGGGAACGCCGGTGCTCCGGGAGGTGGCCCGGCCAGCGGTGCGTCACCCACGGGGTCTCACCTTGACGGCCACCAGCATCTTGTCCTGCTCCGGCAGCAGGTTGTAGCATTCGGCCAGGAAGACCTTCCCGAAGGCGCCCTCGCCCAGCTCCCACTTGAGCACGATGTCCCTGCGCTTGATGTGGTGAACACCTGCAGAGAAGCTCGAGGGATCACGCACAGGAGCCCCAGCCTCTGGGAGCAGGGGCGAAGTGCCAGCCAAGGGGGTGGCTGGGGGCTGCCATGAGCCTCCACGTGCTCACCAAGCCCCATGCCGGGGTGTGGACGGGGGTGGGGGCAGATGTGGGGGGAAGGCCCGTTCGGGCCTGGGGTGGGCAAAGGAGACGCTACCGGGGCTTACACACACACACACACACACACACACACACACACACACACACACATGTGCACACACACCCAGGTCCCCCCCACCCTTGACCCAGGATAGCCGCTCACAGGCATCACTGAAGTATTGTGGGTTCTCAATGATGTGGCCTTGGAGCCCAGAGCCTTTGCCCTCAGTGGGGGACAAGGAGCTGCCACCTAATGTCATGAAATGCAGGGACATGGCCAGTCCGTCCTCTGGAGCCAGCACAGCTGTGCCTGGGGAAGAGACATAGCCATGTGGAGGGGTCACAGCCCAGGTGCCCGCCCTGGCCCCTGGCAGGTGCAGGACACCAGGCAACCCCACCTCCCCACTTGCAGGGGAGGACTGGAGGAGCAAGTCAGCCGGCAGGGGAAAGTGGGGGGGGGGGGCGGCACCGCGGCCTCTCTCCGTCTGGCTCCTGTCCAACCCCAGGCCCCGTGGGCCACCAGAGAACTCCCCCGCCACCCCCCTACAGAGCTCAGACCTCCCAGACCCACTTAGTGTTTGACTACAGTCCAGCCACCAATTAGCAGCTGCTGCCTCTGACACTGCCCCAGCCCCGGCCCCGACACGCTCACTCACACTCACTCACACCCACGAGCCCTGCAGCCAGGCGCCCAAACACCCCGACACACCCCCGAGCGCTCCACCTGCCCGCGGGCCCCCCACACAGAGGACAGAGCCCGCAGGACAGACTGATGGACAGACTGACGGACAGCCCCGCTATGGCACCCCCACTCACGGTTGATCCCAAACTTGTTCCTCCGTCCACATTTGTTGAGCACAAGGAAGAAGGCAGAGAGGAGGAGGCAGGCAAAGACGGCCAGGCCCACGGCCACTGAGACCTGGGGGGCAGGGGTGGGGGACAGACCCAGAATTCCTCCTATGGCCTCAGAGCTCCCCCAAAGCACATGGCTTCTCCGGCCTGCGCAGGGGCCCAGAGTCAGGCCCCCAGACCTGCCCCCTACTCCCCTGGCGCCCCAGGCCGTGGCTGTGAGGGTGGGCTGAGGGAGCTCAGGCCACACGGTAGCGGTCCCCACACTGCGACCAGAAAGGACACAAAGACAAGCCGCTAGCCCAGACTCCGGACCCCAAGTCCTCGGCAAGCTTCCCGCCCCACACTCACCCCAAAAGGGGTTTCATCCTTTTTCTCCACTGGGTCTCCGGACGTGCTGTTCGAGTCTGTGGGGACACAGGGAAGAGTGGGCCTTGGCACACTCAGTGCCTCCTGCAGCAATGCCCCCTGCCCCCGCCGACCCCTGGGGGGTCAGGTCAGCCGCGCCCCCTGCCCCAGCCTCGCCTTCAGACCAGACAGCACCGCCCTCCGGCCTGAGCTACTCACCCACGGGCGAGAAGGAGACTGCCATGGGAGGAGGAGAGAAAGCCGTCAGATGCCGGGCGGAGAGTGGAGAGTCACCCCCCCCTTCCCCCAGACTCATCCCTTCCTGGGGCGGGGTGGGACCGGGAGGAGACGCTGCTGGACCTTGCTGAGAACAGGCACGTGGCCCCTTCCAGCCGAGCCACGGATGCCCTGGGGCAGGGCCCTCTCTCCTGCCAGCCCAAGCGAGTGGACTAGCCTGGGGGGTTCGGGGCTCCTGGGCTGGGAGGGGGGCGGGGCAAGGAGGCCAGCACCGAGCCTCCTGTCACCACAATCCCAGGCCCCTTTCTGCCCAGGCCCCGGCACCCCAACTTCTGGGGTCGGGATCACAGCAGCGCGTGCGCGGGGCCTCCCCCCGCCCCCTCGACACCCGCACCCTCACCCAGGGGGAGCCCGGGGGGGGGGGGGCGGGGCTCAGGGTGGCCCTCGCACCGGGGATGGGGTCCTCGGGGTTGAACTCGAACGGGTTGTCCATGAAGGCCGCCAGCACGGAGGCGGCGGCCCGGCCAGAGGGGTTGGCGGCCAGCAGCGTGTAGTTGCCGTTGTTGACGTGGGTGGGCTGGTTGAGGCGCAGGCAGCCGTGCCGCACGGTCTCGTTGGCCGCCGGCTCCAGGAACTCCGTGAAGATGAAGCTCGTCTCGTTGAGCACCGAGCCGTTGAAGAGCCAGCGCAGGGAGGGCGCCGGCTGCCCGTCCACCGAGAAGGGGATGCACCAGTGGTGCAGCTCGACGGCGGCATGCAGCTGCACGCTGGCCGGGACTGCGGGCCACAGACAAGGGCGCGGCGAGGTCAGCCGCCGGGGAGCCCAGCGTGGCCCCGCCAGGTCAGGGGGGGGGGGGGGGGGGGCGGGCGGGCAGAGCCAGAAATCAGGTGGCGGGCCTCAGGGAAACGGGTGAGCAGCCCCTAACCAATTCCCCGGGAGGGACATTTTGGAGAAGGGCGACAGTAAATCTTCAACCAACCAGGCAGCAGGTGCACAAAATGCAGAGGCTTAAAGCACTTAAGTGGTGGCCGTGAGTAAGCGACGGCCCCGGAGAAGCGGGGTGCCCGGCTGCGGAAACTAAGCAGGCCGTGCCTCTCAGACAAGAGATCCGGAAAAATTAAGTGCAGTCAAGCTTAAGAAGACCAGGAGAGGGCCTAGACATCAAACAAGCAAAACGTATCTAGTTAAAAAGCTTTCTGAAAACAGATACGGGTTTGAAAGAGACCCGACCTAAAAAAAGCAGACACATACATGTCAGGCAGCGGGATCCCCCTCGGCAGGGAGTGAAGCAGCCAAAGCCACTCCCACCGACACGGACGAGCCCGAAAACGTGCCGCTGAGCAAAAGCACGCACAGTAATACTGGCGGTGTGATTCCACGCATGCGACGCACAGGGACAGGTAAGACGAAGCCACCTTGACGGGGCTGCGGGACGGGTGTCAAATTGTTTTTAAAAGCAAGGAAAAGAGGGTCACAAAAATCCAGATGGGGCGGAGAAAAAGGATGGTGAGAGGAAGGGAGTGTCTTCGGAAGAGCTGAAGAGTAATCGCTGTTTACAGTGTCTGAGTTTGGGGCGCCCGGGGGGCTCAGTCGGTTAAGCGTCCGACTCTTGGTTCCGGCTCGGGTCACGATCTCACGGTTTGGGGGCGCGAGAGCCAGCCTCGGGCTCTGCGCTGACAGTGGGGAGCCTGCTTGGGATTCTCTCTCTCCCCCTCTCTCTGCCCCTCCCCTGCTCCCTCTCTCTCTCTCAAGAATAAATAAATAAAAACTTAGATGGAAACCAATTTGACAATAAATTTCATATATTGAAAAAAACAGTGTTAAGAGCTAACAAAGTAAATAAGTAAAAACTTAGAAACAATTTTAAATAAAAAGAAAGTGTCTAGGTTTTCTGTACAAATCTAGATCACGGATCACAACTAAAGGACTATGTAACGCACCGGGTTTAAAGTGATTTGTTGGCAGACCTAGGGGCATTAGGCAGCGAGCCTACAGAAGAACCCGGGGGGGAATTTCTTGTCTTAACACTAGGACGTGCGACAAGAATACTACAAAGGCCACGAAGGGTCAGGCGGTGAAGCGATCCAGCAGGGAGCAGTGAGAACAGCCGGGCGGCGGGCACCAAGGGCCTCAGGTAGCAAGACTTGGGCAGGGGGCCAAAAAGAAATCCATCACCATCCCTCCGGCCTTGACAAGCCCCCAGGACTTCCCCCACAGGATCAGGTTTTCATGGGAATCTGGAAACAGCTGGGCAGGAGCAGCTGTGGAGACACGTATCCCGGCCCATCCTCCAGCCCCCCACCCCCGCAGCCTCTTTTCAGGGAAGGAGGGGACATGGGGGTGGGGGGCCGTCATTGGGACTCACAGGACACGTTGACCTGCACGGAGACTTCAGCCCGGCCCACGTCATTCTCCGCCCAGCATGTCACATTCTTCCTGTTGAGGTCACTGGTGACATTGGCCAGGGTCAGCCCCAGGGATGGCAGAGCCCCAGATTGCTGGGTCAGGGAAGAGAGGGGGAAATCAGGAAAAGTGTCAGCAGGCTTGGGTATGGAGGCAGGGGGCCGGAGCTGAGGTCTCTGGGGGAGCCCCTGGGGCTCCAGATGGAAAAGGAAGAAGGCGTAGGGGGAGGAAAGAGGTGCAGGAGAGAATATAGCAGAGAATGGCCCCCCTCCTTTAGAGCTCGTTCGCAGACTATGTCCTGGATCGTGTATTTAATGGTCCGAAACATCTAGAACATGACCAGTAACCTCAAAATAGGCACGGGATACCCTGAACCAAAACCACCGTCCGAGCAGCTAAATAGATGTCAAGAATCCCAAGCGCCAAACAGACACAACTCACTGGACGAGCCAGCTGGGGTCTCGCCACCCTGCTCGTTTTTGGTTTACACACAGTTCGAATGGTCTCAGCCCGAGGAAGGCCAGAAACGCAGAGGCGGCTTGGATGGCAGGGCGGCAGGTGGGAGGGACAGCGGCAGCATGACCCCACCCACTTTGGCAGATAAACACAGAGAGTGAAGTTACAGGCAAAGCGACTCGATTCTGAATCATCATCGAAAGATTGAATCAGCTTCAGATTCTCTTCCTAAGAAACTGCGGCTACGTGCCAGTTCCACGACCTTAGGACAATTCTTAATCTTGCTGAACCGTGGTTTTCTTGTTTTGTAAGCTAGGGAGGCAGACAAAATGATCTTTTGACGTTCTAGAAAGCTATTTTCATAAAATGATGAAAATACACGAAACAGCGGATGACCCTCACTTATCTGGAAATTTCCTAAATGTGGGATCCTTTGAATAAGTGTGGGAGGAGGTGAGGCTTCCCCGGGTTTCCACTGGAGTATTAGCTCCAAGACTCCAGAAGAGCCCTCCAGTCTCTTGTGCAAGTTCTGGGTTCCAGGCTCCTCCAGGGGAAGCCCTGCCCTGCCCTGCCCCCGGCTTCTCTTTGCTGTCCCGTCTCCCCCAGATCACTCTGGGCACAGGGCATCCCACTAACGCAGAGCTGCCCCGCCATCCCCCAGTGTCCTGAGGGTGACCAGCACCCCCCTGCCCTCTATTTAACCCAGTTGGGTGTGGCTTTTCTATAGGAAGTTTCTAGAAAACAGAAGCGGTCGCAAACATGTAAGTCTCCCAAAGAGAAAAAGCAAAACCCTGGAATTTCCCAAAGCAGTTGACCAGAGGTCTCTCCACAGATGGTCACGGCCAACCTCCTGCCTCCACCTGGTTCCCTTCCACCGCTCACTCTCGGGGGCTGTGCTCTCTGGGAGGGAAGGAGCCACACAGTGGCTACTGGTCCCCCCCACCGTGCCTGGATCCCCTGCTCTGGTGGCTCCTCCTTCAGTACTGTTCCAGAGGCCTCCAGCAATTCTGGGGGATGGTTCCCTCCCAAAGCGAGGGCCTCCGCACTGAACACGCTGGTCTGGCTCCTCCAAGGGGCTGGGCCCTGCGTGTCTCCTTGTGGGGCCAGAGTTTTGGGTGGGCGCAGCCTATCGTCCACCCCTGCTGATCTTGTCAACAAGGCCCGAGTCTGCTGCGGCTACACTGCCATCATCGGCCTGACGACAAGGGGCAAGGCGTGGGAAGATGCCCAAAGACACATCTGCAGGACAGAGATAGCAGCCAGAGTGTCCAGAGGCAGGCGGGACATCAAAGGTCATCGTGTCCACCTCCGCAGTAGACAGATACGGAGACCAAAGTGTAGGCAGATTTAGGCATTTTTCCAAAAGTCAGTCCAAAAACTCGTTAGTGACAAAGCTGGACCCAGACCCGGGCCTTCTTCCCTAATACGGTCGTCACACGCCCAAGAAGACGCTGCTTCCAGAATCTCCAGAAAAAGACGGGAAGGATCCTGAGGACTCACCTGGGTGCCAGGACCACAAATACTGTGCTCTCTCCCTCGTCTCGTTTCCTTCTCCAGAAAGCAGGTGGACGGCAGGGACAGTCTGTGGGTTCAGGGACCTTCTCTTTTGCGGCCAGAGAGGGGCCTAAGTCCTGGCGGCCCCAGCAGAGCCTGGGGTCCCTGCTGGGCCAGTGCCCACCCTGAGGGTACGTGTGCACCTGCCCCACAGAATGAGCCTCAGCCCCGTGGAGGTAAGCCATATCTGTCCATCCCTCACGCTCTACGTGCTTCTTCCTCACTGTCTCTCTTTTCCTGTCTTTGGCCCCGTGTCCTGTCCAAGCCTCTCCGGGACGAGGGGAAGAGGAGGACCAGGGACGGGGGGTGGGGGTGGGATACAGCGCTTCTCACCGTCACCGTGGCCGACTCCTCCAGCTCCGTGAGGACCCAGCCAGCTTGCTCCAGGCCCCGCCCCTCCACCTGGCATTGTAGCAACACATCGTCCCCCACGTTCACGGAGGCATTGGGCGTCTGGACCTTCAGCACGGGCACGCCTGGCAGCCCCGGACGGCCAAGGGATGTCAGAGCAGGGAGTGGCCTCGGGGCCCTCCCCGGCGCCATGCCTCCTCCCCCACCCTCCTCAGCTACCCTGAGCCCTTACTGGCAATGCCTCCGAACCTCCAGTCCCCCCAGCTTTTGCCAGTGCCCGCTCCCCGGGCATGCGGCTCCTTCCCAGCCCCTTACACCACCTCCAGCACCTACCGCAGCTGGCATTGGACAAGAGGGCCAGGGGCCCCTGCCCGGGACACTGCAGCCTCTGTGCACGAACTCCGCCCAGGCCCTCCTCCTCCCAGCGCAGCAGCCAGTGCAGAGCACAAGAACAGCGCAGAGGGTTCCCCGACAGGACCCTGTGGGCACGGGGGACACCCACAGAGAGAGAGTCAGGGCGGAGCAAGTGTCAGCCGGGGGAGCCACAGAGAAGGAGGTATCTCAGTAAGAGGGAGTGCAGTCAGAGCGGGGAAGATCCACAGGGAAAGGAGTGGGGACAGAGGAGAGGCTCCTCCTCCTGGGGACCCAGGAACAAGACATTGTCACAAGAAATCGAATCCGGAAAGTCAAGGAGCCGGCTGTGGGCTCCAGGCAATGGTCCTGCCCCAGCGGGCTCCCTGGGATGACAGGCCGGGCGAGGCCTGGGCGCTGGGGTGACCCACAGGCCCCAGGTGCCGACCACACACAGACCTCTGCTGCCCAGCCGGCCCGCGTGCACAGGGTGCCGGCAGTGTGGGCAGATGCACGCGCGGCCCCCGGCCTCCAGTGGGCCTGCGGCCTCTTTGATGGGGGTCACGGTCATGTGCCGAGTCCCTGTCTCGGGTCTCAGCTCGCTGCCGAACACGTAGACCCCAAAGAGCGTGCCCCGCAGCTCCACACACACCCAGTGACACACCTCCACACAGGGATACGAGTGCCCACGCACACACGCACACACACGCACACATACCGATCCGGCCCCCTGGGAGCCCCACACTCACAGCTCCTGCAGCGACAGGCCCTGGACGGTTTTCCAGGAGAGAGACTCCAAAGCGTTAAAGGAGAGATTCCTGTGGGAGGTGAGATAGAGACAGTGGCCTTGAGCCCCAGCTGGCCTGCTCTGGCCCTGGGGGGGGGAGGGGAGCCCCGGGAGCCACAGGAAGCTGCTGTCCGGCCGCCCCTCCTGGGGCAACAACTAGAATCATCCAAGGGGCACCGGGGTCGGGACAGGTTAGGCTCTTTGAGTCCTCCTCTCCTCCCTGGGACAGCAAGGGTTAACCCCACTTAACCCCCTCCCTAGACCCCAGGGAGGGGGTCCCAGGGAACAGCCGCTCCCCCCTCCCCCACCCTGGCCCCAGCTGGCAAAGTGCTGAGGCCCCAGCTGGGGGAAGGGGCTCCATCTGTGTTCCCCTCTACCCACGAGCCCGGGACGGGCCACAGGAGGAGGGGGGTGGGGACCAGGATCTCAGACTCCTTCCTCAGCTCCCCCCACCCCTCCCTTCCCCTCCTCAGGGCCCCTGGCCCCGGGGCCCCTAGCTGGAGACAGGGAGAAGCGAGCCCTGAGGGGTGCCAGCTGCTGGCCACACCGTGAGCCAGGTTAGGAGCCCCGGTCGGTGCCTTACACCGGGCTTCGTCTACAGGGCCTGCCCTGGGGCCCCCGGGGTAGCTCTTTGTTGAGCGGCCGACTCTTGGTTTCAGCTCAGGTCATGGTCCCACAGTTCAGGGGATGGAGCCCTGTGTCGGCTCTGCGCTGACTGCACGGGGCCTGCTTAGGATCCTCTCTCTCCTCTCTCTCTCTCTCTGCCCCTTCCCCCTCCCCCATCAAAATAAACATTAGAAGCGCCTGGGGGGCTCAGTGGGTTAAGCTGCCAACTTCAGCTCAGGTGGTGATCTCATGGTGGGTAAGTTCGAGCCCCGCCTCCGGGCTCTGAGCTGGCGAAGCCTGCTTGGGGTTCTCACGCTCTCCTCTCTCTCTCTCTCTCTCTCTCTGCCCTTCCCCCACTCGTGCTTTCTCTCTCTCTCAAAAGAAATAAATTGGGGACGACACGACCTCTCACCGCGTTGACCGTGAAGATTCACTGACGTCACGTATTGTGAGGTGTCACTGGGCACTCATCTTTAACTGAAGCCCCCAGTGTGTAGTCCGGGATGGAACATCACTTTTGCGTGTGTGACAGAGAGGGGTGGGGGAGGGGCGGAGGGAGGGGGAGACCAAGGATCCAAAGCAGGCTCCGCGCCCACAGCAGAGACCCTGATTCGGGGCTCGGATTCACGAACCGTGAGAGCACGACCTGAGCCAAAGCCAGACACCCCCCCCCCGCCCCCGGCTTCCAGGCTACCCCAGGGGCTCCCGCCGCCCGCTTGCTCCCTCGCACTGGTGTGGATCTGAACTCCGGGAAGAAAAACGGGGCAGGCACCTACGAGACGAGACGGACGCATCCTGTGGCAGACGGGTGCGGGGGAGAGACGGCGAGGACCTCGGAGCCCACGGGGTGGGAGCTGGGGGCTCCCGCCTCCCCGGAGCAGGTGAGGACGAGCCCCGGGAGAACGGGGGAGACACTGGCCCGACCGGCTCGGGGCTTTCTTCAGAATGGGGGGTGGGGGGCACGAGCCCGGCAGCCGCCCAAGTCTGGGGGCCCTCCCGCTCCCTCTGCCCCGCCCGGGCCACTCACAGGCGACTGAGCCGAGGAGTAAAATGGAAGACATCTGGTGCCACGAAACGGAGCCCGCTCTTCACGATGGTGCTGGGGGCGGGGACGGCAGGATCAGCCCCCCCCGGGCCTCAGCTACCCACACCAGACCCCAGTGCCCAGCACCGGACCCCCCCAAACCCTCCCAGCCTCCCCGGCTACCCTGGCCCCACTGACCCTCGGGCTTTCTGATCTCCTCCTGGAGTCTCCGAATCCCCGGCCTTTGCTGAGCCCCGTGCCCGCCCCTGAGCCCGCACCCGCACCCGCACCCGCGCCCACACCCGCAGCCCCTCACAGGCCTCTCAGCTCCCCCAGGCCCCTCAGGTCACTGGGCTCCAGGTGCCGCAGCCGCTCTTGGTTCTCGATGTAGCTGTGGGGAGAGGGGGCGGGAGTCACAGGGGTTCAGCTCTCCAAGTCCCGTATGCGGCCACCGCCTCCCCCCACAGTCACACGTGCAGGTGCACACACACTCTTATGAACACTTGCACACATACGCACTCGGGCACACGCAGACCTGCTGCACGCACATACGCGCACAGGTACATGCATACACGTGTACGCAGAGACACCTCACACACACGTGCGAGCATTCTCTCACCTCTCATGCGTGCACACACAGCCATGCACACACACGCGGGCATACACATGCCCACAGAGACACGTCTCCTCAACGCACGTCACACACGCGCCTGTGACGTCAGCACGCCTGCGCCCTCACAAGTGGACATGTGTGTGCACATATCTCTCACGTGCACAGATGTACTCACATTCCTAAACACGCAGAAGCCCAGTCTCAGCTTGGTGTTCTGCTTTTATGCCCAGGGCCTGTCCCACACATGTCAGAAACGGGGGGTCCCGCACATGCTTAGAAATGGGGGGTCCCACACATGCTCAAAAATGGGGGTCCCGTATGTGTCAGAAGCGGGGGGGTCCCACACATGCTCAGAAATGGGGGGTCCCGTATGTGTCAGAAATGGGGGGTCTCGCACATGCTTAGAAATGGGGGTCCCACAATTGCTCAGATATGGGGGGTCCCGCACGTGTCAGAAATGGGGATCCTGCACATGTCAGAAATGGGGGGGTCGTGCACGTGTCAGAAGTGGGGGGTCCCTGCAGAAACACTTGCCTCTTGCTTCCACCAAGGGCCTAGGCTCACCACAGCCACTGCCCCCCCAGCACAGAGGAAGCCCTGTGGTCATGCACATATGTGTTCCCAAACACACATTCACCATCTGCGCTGACCCACATTGCAGCACACGCACGCTCACACACTCACACACACACACACACTCACACACACACGCCCCACCCTCTCCTCCTCAAAGCCACAGCCCCTCCCTACTCAAGCAGCAATTCCTAACCACCCCCCACACACACACACACCTTTCAGCAGAGCAAGCGAGAGGCACAAGGCTGTTGGCCAGGGACCCCCTGAGCTCCTGCCTGCCCCAGCAGGGACCCAAAAAGGGGGAGAGGGGCAACGGGAAGATGGAGACGGGTGACAGGGGAAGAGGCACAGACTGGCTGGCTTACCTGGCGAGATAGTGGTGGGAAGGCTCAAGGAGGGGGGCAGAAAAAACAAAGAGGGGAACAGAGACACCGAAAAGGAGAAAACAAACAGGAAGAGACTGGCAGAGAGAGACACAGGCAAGGAGAAAGAGATAAGGACAGGCAGACAGACAGATAGATAAGGACAGAGCGCCAGAGAAAGCGAGATAGGGAGCCGGGACAGAAGGCCCTGCATGTGGGGTTGGGGGTTGCTGACGCCCTGGCTCTGCCCAGCTTCTGGATCCTTCTGGACTCGGCATGCCAGGGAGTTCCTGAGAACTCAGCTGCCCTGGAGTGGCATGTCAGTGTGCCCCCCCACCCCGCCCCTCCCACATGCCAGGGGCCCCTGACTCACTGCCTGTTCTCAGAACTCCCCTCCTCTGCCCTCTCACTTTCCCTGGCTTATAGGAACCGGGCCCAGCCAGCATAACGGACCCCCTCCCCAGCCGGGGCCCCAGCAGGACAGCCGGGTACCAGGCCCTCCGGCCCCTGAGGCCTAGGGGACAATCTCCAGTGACGGTAGAAGAGTAGGTCCCTGCTCACAGGGTTTACAGAGAGCTGTGGGGACCCAGGGAGGGTGGTGGCTGTGTGCAAGCTGTCAGGCGGCACACTCAAAGCTGCCTCATTCGTTTGGATTCATAATCAATCTGTCTTTTGGAGTCCATTATCTCCTTGTTAGCTCTGCGGGCGAGGGAGGGGAGGAGGAGGGGGCATGCAGGCAGAGGCAGGGGGTCAGGCCGCTGCCCCACCCTGAGGGACATCCCCTCTCCCCACCCTGCACCTCCTAGTCGCCCGCCCGCCCAGCCCGTCCCCTACCCCCGCCCCACCCCCAGGGCTGGACCCACTTGGGGCCTGGCAGGGAACTGGGGCGAGAGGGGACATTCAGCAGCCTGGGCCCCGATGTGAAGGCACAGGGCACTGAGTGGACTGGGCCAGCGGTGGCGGCCTGGATCCCGCGCCCCTCCCATCACGCAGAGACCTAGGCCCAGACCAAGACAAGGCCATCATCTCGTCTCCTCCTGGTCTCCCTAGGGCCATTAAAGAGAGAGACTGAGGACCTTCCCGTTAATTACCACAAGATACCGGAGTAACTCACTGCCAATTATCACGGGCTGCTCAAGTAACTTCCAGACAGTGACGGTTCCCGCCTCGGATGCCTTCCAACCCGTCGCTGCCTGAGGCCAGGGTTCCTCACCCGCCCTCTAAGCCCCAGGCCCCAGGAGGAGGGTTTTTCTAGCAATTCCTCCCCTCTTCTAGAAGTCTTGCCGGCCCCACCAGTCCCGTGGGATATTCAAGCCATCACCATGTGATGCTTGGGGACCGCTAGGTATTTCTACAGAGTACCCCCATAGGTTCACCAGCTGCTAGGGAGTACTCCAGTATTTTGTAACCAAGTGCTGCAGGACATCAGAGTACTGCAGAATGCTGGAGCTTTCTGCCAGTCTGGGGCCCTGAAAGGAGGAGAGTGTCTCAACAAGAACCCTGGCTTTCTGACCCAGGTAGGGGGAGGAGGGTGGAAAGGGAGTCAGGACAGGGACAGAGGGGCCAGGGGTCTCCTTTTCCACCTCGGAATCAAGGGGTGGTGAGGCCACGGCAAGGTGGAAGTGGGGAGAAGAGACCTGGACCACCTCACCAAGCTACGCTCCTCACCACCTCCACCAGCTCAACCCCCCGCGTTGCCTGGTCATGACCCAGAACGGGGTGGGGGCTAGTTTCCCCCTGGAAACGGGACAAGGCGGTAAGGATTTGAAACTAGGGACTCCCCGCAGCTAGCCACCCTCCCCCCACCCCCACCTCCAGGAGGCAGAGCTTGGGCTCCTGTCTGATCTCCAGAAGGCCGCTTCCACTCGGCTGGGCTCCTCCAGACCCGGTGCACGGACAGCCCCCTCGCCCCAGCTGCACTGAGCACCGCGGTGCTCCCTCCAGACGGTCGCCGCGGTGGGAGCCGCCGCCAGGTGCAGGCTCCCGCCGCGCCCGCCCCTCCCGGGCCCGGCAGGCCCGAGGGGAGTCCGCGCCCTCGGGGCTACGGCTACACCCGTCCGCTCCCCACCACCGCCCCCCCGCCCCGCCCCGCCCCGCCCCGCCGGCCGGACACTCACAGCTCCGTCAGGTTCTCAGCGCCCGGCAGGCGGCGGAGGCTCTCCAGGGCCCCAGCCCGGGTGCAGCGCAGCCCCGAGGGGCCGTGGGGGCAGCAGACGTCCGCGCAGGGTGCGGCGCCCGCGGACGCCAGCATCAGCCAGGCCAGCAGGCTGCCCGGCCCCGCGGCCCGGCCGTGCCCGCCCCGCGGCCCGCGTCCGCCTCGCAGCATCGCGCCGCCGGCAGCCGTCCGTGCGCTCGCAGCCGCGGCCGCCGGGCCTCCCCCGACACGTGCGCCTGCCGCGTTAAAGACCCAGCCGCCGGGAAAGGGCGGGGCCCGTGGCCCGCCCCGCCCCGCCCTGCCCCCTCCGGCTCCACCCCCCGCCCCTCGGCTCCTCAGCCCCGCGGCTGCCCCACCCCTTTCGGGGGACCCGGCGCCCCCTTTTTTCCCCAGACCCCCGGCTCCAGAGAGAACTCCTTAGAGGTGTCTGCTGGGGTGGGGGGGTGGGGGAGGGCTGGGAAGTTGATCCGTTATTTCTCCCAGCCTAAAGCAGCTGCTTTTAGGGGGAGGGGAGATGACAGGGCGAGGGCAAGGTTACCGTCGGGGTCATCCCAGCCAGCCCCCCCCCGGCCTCAGATCTCCTCACGATGCGCGCCCCTGAGGGAGTGTACGATGTCACTTGGGGATAAAGAAGGTGAAACACTCCCTAAGGCCTAGGAAGAAAGGGGAAGGGACCCCAAAAAGACCAAACGCAGGACCTGGGGAAAGAAAACAGGAGAGGGAGGGGGTCGCCCCAAAACGGCCGGAGCGCCCCAAGGAGCCAGGAGGCCCGCTTTCAGGAGAGACCACAGGGTGGCGCTAGAGGCGCGCGCGCAGAGTGCGCTCCGCGGGGCTGGGGGCGCGGTCTGCAGCCCCCCAGAGCTGCGCCCCGGGCCCCAGCGGCGGCCCCTGACCCCGGCCGGCCAGCGCCGGGCCCCAGGCCGGGTGGGGCCCCGCCGGGCTGGGCTGGCATCGATCGCCGCCCTGACAAGAGCATCGATTTCTGCGCGGAGAAATTAATAGATCTTCTCTTAGCTCCTCGGACCCGGGAGCCGCCCGCGGGTGGAGCTGGGGACCCTTCGGTCCTAGGAGGTCGCGCACCCGGAAAGCCACGGGATCCCCAGCCCCTCCCACCCCGGTGGCCGCCGGAACCCGCCCGTCTCAAGCCGGGGAGGAGGCAGTAGAGGGCGAGGGAGAGGGTCGGGGAGGAGGGGTTCGGCCAGTAGAGGGCGAGGGAGAGGGTCGGGGAGGAGGGGTTCGGCCGGGAGGGCAGGCGAGGGCCGCAGGGAGCGCGCCAACCAAACCCACCAAAGGGGTCGCCAGGCCCTCAGCGCAGACCGTGCCCCAGCCCCGGGACAGGGACAGACCGACCGACCGGCGGCCCGCTTTGGGAAGGCGACCGGACAGAGGTGGGCCCCCAGGATCTGGGTCGGAACCGAGGGACTTGGCTGGGACGGATCCTCGCGCGAAAGCGGAGGCGGCGGCCCCCCAGGGGGCGGCGAGGGCCTCGGAGAGGCGAACAGCTTGAATGTTCAGCACACGGTTCGCGTTCCCGCCAGGTTCCAGCAGGCTCGCCCGGCCGGGTCGTGGCCGCCAGAAGTCGCCCAGCAGGTGTCAGGGCGGCAGAACTTACCCCCGCCCCCCACCCCAACTCCAGCCGGCACACGCGGCCCCACGTGAGTGAGTCCGCAGGGGCGATGGGCGAGCTCGTTCCTACCATCCCCCTGTATTTGGCCTTATTTCCCCAACAGACCTGTCCCCCCTCAGTTGTCAGGCTAAATATTTTGGCTTGGCGGGAAGGGCGGAGAGAGCCCGGAGGTCCCAGCAAGCCAATCCGTTGCGCCCCGGGGCGCGGAGGGCGGGAGCTGGGCGCGGCCCGAAGCGCCCGGTGATACCGCGGCCCCGTGCGGCCCCCCGACGCTCGCTCGGCGCCCAGCCGCCCAGCCGCCCAGCGGGGTTCCGGACTTTTCTCCCGGGCGAGTCCGCGCCGCTCTCGTGGGCGGGCTCCCCGGGCTTCCTCGCCGCGCCGGCTCCGGGTTGGCAGGCCTCGCGGACTGCCTTTTGCTCTGCACCCTGCCTGACTCTCCCTCTTGGAGGCCTCTCTGAGCCTCCTCTGCTGCTTTCTGCATCTCTGCCCTCATCATTCTGTCTCTGGGTTCAGACCGAGTCTGTCTCCAGCTGCCTGTCACTGTCTTTGTGTCTCTGTGGCTCTCATTCCCTTTTTCCCTCTGAGATTTCCCCCCACCCCACCCCACCCCCACCCCCGCGCCCGTGGGCCCCCATCCTCCCCTCCCCTCTGAAGCCTGCATCTCTGTGTCCCTTAGGTCCTGCCAGACCCTGCTCCTCCCCGAGCCAGCTGCAGAAGCCAGGAGTGGGCACGAGGCAGGCCTGGGACGATGGCAGCGCCCAGCCTGTGCCCGGGGGTCGCATGCCTGCTTGCGATCCATCTCTCCTTGGGATTTGGCCTGGACACACTAGAGGGTGAGTCCCCCAGCGCTGCCTCCTGGACCCCCATCTCCCCCCTCCCACACCCCCCAGCCAGCTGGGAGGCCAAACATCTGTTTACCTAGGGCATGAAGACGGGGGGCGGCTCTCAGGACTTCCCACCAGGAAGAGCAGTCAGTTCCCCCACATAACCGTGTATCCCCCTCAGCCCCCTGCGATGTGAGAAACAGAGAGATGAAAGAGATCTCCTCCATCGTGCATTCCCAGAGAACAGAATGAGGAGGACAGTCTCAGGGGTCGTTTCTCGGGTGCAGGGAGGGATGGGTAGCTGAGAACTAGGCACCATGAAGTAATGAATCCATTGTGCAGACAGGAAACTTGAGGTTCAGAGAATTGAGAGGGAAAGCTGGACTGGGGCCCTGAGCGCTTGTCCCAGGGCCTTGTCCCATGTCCCCCACACTTAGGGCCAATCCACTGGGCCCAGGCCAGACCCTTCCTATGTGCAGAGTTGGGGAGGGGAGGACCGCATAGACCAAGAGGCCCCATGCGGGTGTGGGGAGCCTAGCAGGGGAGGAAGACACTGAATGTGCGACATTCAAAAGCGGGATCGATTAAGAGCGTGCCCTTCCCCAGTCCCACCGTTCCCTTCCAGACCGAGGCAGCTGGGGGTGGCAGGTCCACTGCTCCGTGCCCCCCCCCCAACGGGCCCCGTGGCGCCCTCAGATGGGAGGCTTCCAGGAGGAGGTCAGAGTCTCCCTTTCCTACAGAGACAGAGGGGAGCTGCAAAGGGTTGGGGTCGGGGGTCCCCTGAAGAGTGCTGGTGGGGAAGGCACTGCAGGCGAGGGACAGCCCCTCCCCCACTGCCGGGCCAGGACAGGGCACACAGATGCCAGCCGTGAGCCCGGTTGTCAGGAGGGGAGCACGTCCCTGGGAGGGGGTGGGGCGTGGTGTTTGGTTGTTTGATCAGGGGACCCAGATGTCCTCTTCCCAGCACAGCTCTGCGCAGGGCCAGGTCCTGAGGGCAGGCAGGCAGGGGTTAATCTGTGAAGGTCGGAGATTTGTTTTTCCAAATGACTCCCATCAGGGGAGCCCTAGAGAGGCCGGGGCATGATGAGAAGTGGCATGTGGGCGCCTTGGAGAGCCTGATTGGCCTTTGCCTGGAGGGGCTAGAAGTGTTTTCTCATTCTCTCCCTCTTTTTGTGCATGTGAACACACACACACACACACACACACACACACACACACACACAGCAGCTGTGCAGAGCCAAGCACAGGGACCATTAATGACAACAGGGAGAAGGTGTGAGGCAAGCCTCAGGGAGCCAACCTTGCCTGCCCGCTACCAGGAGCTGGGCCTGGGTCTGTGTGGGGGTGCGGGGGTCTGTGTGGGGGTGCGGTGCAGCTGAGAGCCAGGCAGGAAGTGGGGAGCAGGATCCAGACAGCCTAGCAGGACATGACTGGCGAGCCGAAGAATAGACTCGAATCCTCCAGCCTGGAAGGTATCCTCTGGAGCAAATGAGAGTGCATGGGCCAGGCATCCAGCCCAGTCAGGGGGCCCGTCTCAGGTGCCTTGGGGAGAGGAAGGAAAGTGGGTCTGAAGAAGCCAGGCACACCCCGGTCCCCGGGGGAGGAGTGGATCTGGGAACCAGATGTCCGCCAGTTCAAACCATGGCCCCTGAGTGCCCGGTGGACGCAGCCCTGAGCTGAGCACCGCGGACTCGGTGCCGACTAACAAGGGCCACCCTCGGGAGATCCCGTCCTTGGAGGGGTGACAAAAATGTGGACAACAGTTGTGGGGTGAGGCCCCAGGTGTTCCGGTGGGTGCTAGAGCCAGAACTGGCCAGCCCGAAGGGGGAAGTGACTAACTCAGGTCAGAGGATCGGGGACGGACGGGCTCGACCCGAGGTTCGCAGGACAAGAGCTGAGTGTGTGGCCAGGCCCGGGAACCCTCCTGAGGCTTGGAGACATTAGCGAGGACCCGATTATCAGCCCCCTGGATATCAGGCCGAGGAATTTTCACTTGAACTTTCGGCAGTGGGGAGCCACGGACGTCCCTTCGAGAGTAAACCAGTGCGGGGACCAGACATCCGGCTCCCTTAGGCCTGGGAGGGAAGCGGGAGATGTGAGGCTTTGCGTCCCAGTCACAGAATCCATTCATTCATCACATACTTGCTGAGCACCAGTTTTGTGCCAAGCACCAAGGATACAGCAATGAACTACACAAAGATCCCTGCCCTTCCGGAGCTTACCGTAAACAAAATAAGTAACTCAGACATTAGCCAACGTTAAGATGTAAGGAGAAAAGTTAAGTAGGAAGGGGGGTAGGGAGTGTTTAAACAGATGGTCAGAGAAGTCCTCATTGAGGAGGTGACATCTGAGCAGAGACTTAAAGAAGGTGAAGGACCGCGTACAGGGAACAGTGCTCTAGCCAGAGGGAACAGAATGTGCAAAGACCTCAGAGCAGAAGCTTGGCTGGCTTGTTTGAAAAACCAGCAGAACAAAGTCAGTGCAGCTGAGGAAGAGAGGCAAAGGGGGTGAAGTCAGAGAGGCTGCAGAGGCCTTGCAAGCCCCGTAAGGACTTGAGCTTTTAATCAGATGCGGGCCGCCAGGGGGTTGTGAGCAGCGCAGCAAGGTCACCCCAGTTGTTTTGAGATGATCCCTTTGGCTATAGAGTGAAGAGACCGGGAGGGGACGCGGGTGGAGATGGGGGGCCATCTGGGAGGCCACCCCTGTCAATCCAGGAGAAGGGCACGGTGCCCAGCAGCGGAGGCGGTGACTGAGCATTGGATGTGCTGTCATTTAAAGGTGGAGCCCACAGGCTCTGGGGGCGGGGGCAGGGGGGGCGTGGAGGGAAGGACTCTTCACCGTCACCGTCACCGCAGGAATGAAGCAGGTTGGGGAGGGAGGAGCTCACTCTGGCCCACGTTGACCCGTGGGGTGCCCGTCCTTCAAGCCTCCATGAGGCCTGTGAGGCCCAGGGAGGAGGCCACCCCACCGCCACGGCGGAGCCCCGCTCCCACGCCGTGTCCCGCTCCCAGAGGGTCCCCCAGGGCGGGACGGGGAGCTCAGTCCACTGACGACTGCCTGCCGCCTGTGCCCGCAGTGTGCCCCAGCCTGGATATCCGCTCGGAGGTGGCAGAACTGCGCCGGCTGGAGAACTGCAGCGTGGTGGAGGGCCACCTGCAGATCCTGCTCATGTTCACGGCCACGGGCGAGGACTTCCGCGGCCTCAGCTTCCCGCGCCTCACGCAGGTCACGGACTACCTGCTCCTCTTCCGTGTCTACGGCCTGGAGAGCCTGCGGGACCTCTTCCCCAACCTGGCGGTGGTCCGCGGGGCCCGCCTCTTCCTGGGCTATGCGCTGGTCGTCTACGAGATGCCGCACCTGCGGGACGTGGGGCTGCCGGCGCTGGGGGCCGTGCTGCGGGGGGCCGTGCGCGTCGAGAAGAACCAGGAGCTCTGCCACCTGTCCACCATTGACTGGGGCCTGCTGCAGCCGGCCCCCGGGGCCAACCACATCGTGGGCAACAAGCTGGGCGAGGAGTGCGCCGACGTGTGTCCCGGCGTGCTGGGCGCCAGCGGCGAGCCCTGCGCCAGGACCACCTTCGGCGGGCACACCGACTACAGATGCTGGACCTCCAGCCACTGCCAGCGAGGTGGGCGCCGGCCCAGAACACGACGGGGCGGCGGGGCGGGGGTGGGGGGGCACCGGAAGGGTGGGGGCAGGCGGGCCGGTGGCCACAGGACGGCGCGTGCCCTCGCTCGGCCGGCACGGACCCCCTTCATTCTCACCCGTCCTGTGAGGCAGGCCGTCTTTGTTATTCCCAGTTTGCAGATGAGGAAACTGAGGCTCGGAACAGTTAGGTAACCGAGGTGGCTTACGTGAGCTATTCCATGAGGCTTAGGGCAGTGCCTGGGTCATGGCGGGTGTTCTCTGTCCCGATAAAAGTGGCTGCAGCATGGGTGGGAGGCACAAGGCAGGCTGTCAGGTGGGATCCAGTCTAGCAAGTCAGGTGCACGGAGAGAAAAACGGGAGGGAAGGGAGTGGAGCGAAGCGGGGAAGTGAAATAAGCAGGGATGATGGGGGGAGGAGGTGGAGTTCACGGGGGAGGAAAGGAGGACCGTTCAGAGGCTCAGAGCAGATCTGGGGTCGCCGGCCACAAGGAGGTCAGCTCCCTCAGCCCAAAGCCTCTGCTTCGGGGCAGAAGAGTAACCAGATCCCCGCTGTATCTGCCGGGCCCCAGCTCCCCGGTGCCTCCGTGTTGGCTGTAAACACGGCTGCTTCACATCCTGTCTCGTGTACAGTGTCAACACGCCCTGACTGACCCCCGCACGCCCCGCTCCCACAGACAGCGAGCTGCCACCACGCACGGTTCACAAGCCTTGGGCCCCCAGCCCCAAACCCACCCGCCGCTGCTTGGAGCCGCCTCCCGCCCAGGGCAGAGAGCTGGGGAGGGAGGAGGAGGTGTGGGCAGGGCACGGGCGAAATGGCCCGTGGCGGCCCCACCTCGCACACACTCCCAGGCCCCCTGGCCCCGGGCCTCGGTGCCCGGGAGAGGCTGGCAGGCTCCCCCTGGCACCAGGCCCAGTGATGATCTGAGCACCAGGCCCAGACAGGGCAGCAGGCGGGGCCGAAGCAGCCGTGGTGGACGAGGTCACGGCTCTGCCCTGAGTTCCGACGTCCCTGGCCAGGCGCCGTGGGAGGTGGGGAGCCACACAGAGGGACCGTGGTCCTTGTCCTCAGAACCCACCTGAGGAAAAGAGAGCCAGCAACCCCGTGCCATCCGAATGGGAGGAATTTGGGTGCGGATGAAGAGTGTTATCCCAGGGGGAGGGATGGCACCAGAACCAAGGGGGCAGGGGCCAGGCCCG
Source organism: Prionailurus viverrinus (assembly GCF_022837055.1). Taxonomy (NCBI): domain Eukaryota; kingdom Metazoa; phylum Chordata; class Mammalia; order Carnivora; family Felidae; genus Prionailurus; species Prionailurus viverrinus. Next base: position 64,826,704 of record NC_062577.1, read on the forward strand.
ACACGGCCCTCTGTCCGCAGTGTGTCCCTGTCCCCATGGGCTGGCCTGCACCGCTGGGGGTGAGTGCTGCCACGTCGAATGCCTGGGGGGCTGCAGCCGGCCGGAAGACCCGCGTGCCTGCGTCGCTTGTCGTCACCTCTATTTCCAGGGTGCCTGCCACCGGGCCTGCCCCCCAGGCACCTACCAGCACGAGTCCTGGCGCTGCGTCACGGCGGAGCGCTGTGCCCGCCTGCGCTCTGTGCCCGGCCGCGCCTCCACCTTCGGCATCCACCAGGGCCGCTGCCTGGCCCAGTGCCCTCCAGGCTTCACGCGCAATGGCAGCAGGTGAGTGTAGGGGGTCGGGGGGGCACTCTCGGGTCGGTGAGGAGGTCCACGCTGGTCCGGGGCTCATTCCGCACCCTCCGCTTGCCCCTGCCAGCATATTCTGCCGCAAGTGTGAGGGGCTGTGCCCCAAAGAGTGCAAGGTGGGCACCAAGACCATCGACTCCATCCAGGCCGCACAGGATCTGGTGGGCTGCACCCACGTGGAGGGGAGCCTCATCGTCAATCTTCGCCAGGGCTGTTAGTACCTTCCCCAGGCCACACCTCTCCTCCCGGCCGTGCCCGCTTACAGAGACCCAGCTAAGGCACCACTGTCCACCACCCCGGGTCCCGGTCCTGAGGGGCCCCCTCCGTGCGCCCCCATCCAGCAACGCGCCCTGCTCCCCCACCCCATGCAGACCTGTCACCTCCCGCCTTGCTCTGGCCCCGTCTTCCCCGTTTCCAGACAACCTAGAGCTGGAGCTGCAGCACAGCCTAGGGCTGATAGAGACCATCACCGGCTTCCTCAAAATCAAGCACTCCTTCGCCCTCGTGTCCCTGGGCTTTTTCAAGAACCTCAAACTAATCCGGGGAGACGCCATGGTGGATGGGTAAGGGGTCAGAAACAGCCTCTGACCTGATCCCTCTGTCACACCTCCTTGTCCCTAACCCTCCCAAAGCAGCGGCAAAGAGCATGGGCTCCGGAACCAGCTCTGCCCCGGACTGTCTGTGTGACACCGGGTAGGTTACTTAACTTCCCTGGGCCTCAATTTTTCTTCTCTGTAAAATGGGGTTAATTGAACACTACTTATGTCTTAGGGCTGTTGTGAATACAACTTACATTGTTATGTATGAAACACAACAGTGCCTAGAACACAGTACGTACTATGGAAACTACAGTGACACCAAACTCTGCGTAGGTTGGCTAATATTGTTATCCGATGCTCTCAGCTGCCCAGCAAGACTGCCTCGGTTTGAACCCATCCCTACCACGGACCAGTCAAGGCCTACCTGTAAGGTAGCCAGGATTTGTCAACGTACAGAGAATGTTTTAAACTACCGTCCCACCAAGCGGTTTTTCATGTCTCCCTGGAACAGCCACGGACCCCCCAGGGGTACCCACACTGCAGCTGGAGAGGCAGAGCCCCGGGCTGAGTGCCCCTTCTCCCCTGTGCCCCCCGGCAGGGACAGCCCCTCCAGGAGGAACCCATAAGGCACCCCCCTCCCCCCTTGCCCCCACCTCTCGTGCAGAGCAAGGTCCCCTGGCCTCCCCCAGGAACTACACTCTGTACGTGCTGGACAACCAGAACCTACAGCAGCTGGGGTCCTGGGTGGCTGCGGGGCTCGCCATTCCCGTGGGCAAGATTTACTTCGCCTTCAACCCGCGCCTCTGCTTGGAGCACATCTACCGATTGGAGGAGGTGACCGGCACGCGGGGACGCCAAAACAAGGCCGAGATCAACCCCCGCACCAACGGAGACCGCGCTGCCTGTGAGGCCCGACACCCCAACCCCGGGGAGACACGACCCGCGCAAAGCCCAGGCGCGCGCGCGCGCTGAAACACAACAGACACGCACCCGGGAGGCAGGGGGCGCTTGACCGGGACCCTTAGTTACGTCGGCTTCGGAGGCCGCGTGGGGGGAGGGGGTGCCGCGGGGTCAGGGTGGGGGCTCGGCATTAGGTGGCTCGGGCAGAGACGAACGCGGCTGAGAGCAGGTGTTGGGCCCCCCGCCCCGCCCAGGCCAGACTCGCACCCTGCGCTTCGTGTCCAACGTGACGCAGGCGGACAGCATCCTGCTGCGCTGGGAGCGCTACGAGCCGCTGGAGGCTCGGGACCTGCTCAGCTTCATCGTGTACTACAAGGAGTCGTGAGTGCCGGGGGCGGGGCCAGGGCGAGGGGCGGGGCCCGCGCTGGAGTGGGCGGGGCCAGAGCCACCGCGGGGCGGGGCCAGGCCCGGACAGGGCCGATTCCTTCGAGAAAGCGGTCAGGTGAGGGCAGAGCGCTTTCGGGGGCGGGGGGGGGGGGGGGGGGAGCTGTAGAGAACCCAGGGGCCAAGACCCCCACGTCGCACTCGCTTGCAGTGCCCACGTCTGGCTCTCCCCTCACTTTATGCATCCCTCCGTGCCTCAGTTTCGCCTCACCAGTGAACTGGAGAGGACAGTCAGGACTTCGGAGAGACCAGGACAGGAGCCCCGCTGAGAAGGCTTGGATATTTAAACTTCAATTCACTATGCTAATGTTCTGTACTGACCACATGCTCCTGCCCCAGCAGCGGTTTGGGGAGTACCCACTAATTTGGCCAGTTTTATGCGTAGCTTTGCCAGCATTTCATTAAAGCCGGAGGAAGGGAGGGAGCAGGGACAGCCAAGGACAGGCTGCTCTTTTCCTCCGAGAGAGTGTACTGACCAGCGCAGGAGGGCCAGTGGTTAGACCACAGGAAGGGTTTCTCCAAACGCATGGCTAGGAATCAAAACTAAAATTCTTAGAAGAGAGGGGTGGGTCTGGGAGGGCGGTCTGGGAGGGCAGCAGTGAGGAGAACTGAGGGAGACAGAGGATGGGAACCACCTCGCTTGGAAGTCCTTCTTGGGAACTAAAATCGAGAGGCCTTAACCTTCCCACTAGCACAGGACCTGGCTGGGGGGAAGGGGGTGGGGAGTCAATGGTGGGTGGCCTGTCCCAGTGGTAGGTGAAGGTCTCTAGCACGGGGAGCTGAAGACTGGTAAATACAGATTCCTGGGCCCTGCCCCCCCCCCCACACACACAAGTTCTGATTCACTTAGTCCTGGGTAGGGCCCATGAATCTGCATTTCTAACAGGCTCCCAGATAATGCTGAATCTTCTGATCCATAGACCACACTTTGGGGAGCACTAACATGGGCTGCAATGTACCTGGCACCCCCTGCCTGGCTTGTGCAGTTCACAATCTACACAACTGTACCCAGCTGCCTCTGGGCTCAAAAGATAGAGAATCTTAGAAGTCCTTCACGAAGCCCCCCTACCATCACTGCCTTGCAGCATGGCTATGGCTGTGCTCACTCAGAGACAGGCTGTGACTCCTGGCCCAATCCCAGCTCTGAGCAGACCCACTCAGTGAGTGCCCCCAAAGAGCAGGATGCCTTCACGCCTACTGGAAGAATGGTAACGACAGTCTTCAGGTGGTTCAGAGAGGAGGGGGTGCTAAAAACTGGGGTAGGGCTGAGCCACCCCTCAGTTCCAGGGGTCGGGATGTTCAGCCCCTTCCAGAACGCCACGGAGCACATAGGTCCAGATGCCTGTGGGACCCAGAGCTGGAACCTGCTGGATGTGGAGCTGCCCTTAAGCCGCACCCAGGAGCCAGGGGTGACTCTAGCGCCCCTCAAGCCCTGGACCCAGTATGCAGTGTTTGTGCGGGCCATCACACTGACCACTGCTGAGGACAGCCCCCACCAAGGAGCCCAGAGCCCCATCGTCTACCTCCGAACCCTGCCTGCGGGTAGGCTGGACTTCCAAGGGGGTGGGAGCTAGGTGCCTGAGTCGGAAGGAGAATGAGGGAACCCAGGCACCAGACATAGAGAAGCTGGGTCACTGAACACCTGGCCCCTAGAGAGACTGGGAAGCCAGATGTTAGAGTCCTAGAAAGAATAGGGGGCATCCGTCTGGGTCCTAGGGAGGCTGTGGGTGGGAGAGAGCGCAGGGGGAACATTTGAGCCAGTTCAAAGGCCTTCGAGGGACGGGGGGCCCAGGATTCTGAGTGCCAGGAAAGGGAGTTTGCGGGTCACTGATTCCTTGGGAGAAAGAGAGGGGCCTGGACCCCAGAGAGGAGCCCCTTACCAGACAGTATTTGAAAGGGGGATCCGCGGCCCCTCAGCTGTACCCTACTTACGTCCCCAGCGCCCACAGTGCCCCAGGATGTCATCTCCACGTCCAATTCCTCGTCCCACCTGCTGGTGCGCTGGAAGCCACCGACTCAGCGCAACGGGAACATCACCTACTACCTGGTGCTGTGGCAGCGTCTGGCGGAGGACGGCGACCTCTACCTGAACGACTACTGCCACCGCGGTGCGCAGGGCAGCGGCGCGGGCCGGAGGGGTTGGGACGCGGGCCGGGGCGCCGTGAGTCTAACTACCTTTCCCTGCGTCGCGCCAGGCTTGCGGCTGCCCACCAGCAACAGCGACCCGCGATTCGACCGCGAGGACGCGGAACTCCAAGCGGAGACGGAGCCCGGCTGCTGCCCTTGCCAGCACCCACCTCCGGGGCAGGTCCTGCCGCCGCTGGAGGCGCAAGAGGCCTCGTTCCAGAAGAAGTTCGAAAACTTTCTGCACAACGCCATCACAATCCCCAAGTGCGGCGAGACGCGCCAACCCCCCCCACACACCCCGAGGGCCTGAAGGGCCGGGCCGCGGAGGGGCGGGTGTGGCTGGAGGCGTGTGGGCGGGGCTGCGGTGGGGTGGGTGTGGCTGGAGGCGTGTGGGCGGGGCCGTGGGGGTGGGTCTGGCTGGAGGTGTGGGGGGCGGGGTCACGGAGGGGGCGGGTCTGGCTGGATGGGGGGGTGTGGGCGGGGCCGCGGGGGCGGGTCTGGCTGGAGGGGGAGGGGCCTGGGTGGGGCCGCTCTGCGGGCGGGGCTGACCCCGGGCCGACCCCGCCCTCCCTGGTCTCCCCAGATCCCCCTGGAAGGTGACGTCCATCAATAAGAGCCCTCACAGGTGAGCGAGGTGGGACTGAGGGGCGGGGGTCCCGGGCCGCCGCCGTGGTTCTGACTCGCGCACTCCCCAGAGACTCAGGGAGGCACCGCCGGGCAGCCGGGGCCCTCCGGCTTGGGGGGAACAGCTCGGATTTTGAGATCCAGGAGGACAAAGTGCCCCGGGAGCGAGCAGTGCTGAGTGGCCTTCGCCACTTCACGGAATATCGGATCGACATCCACGCCTGCAACCACGCGGCGCACACCGTGGGCTGCAGCGCCGCCACCTTCGTCTTTGCGCGCACCATGCCCCACAGTAGGTGACTCCCGACACCTCTACCCACCCCCCACACCGACCCCAAGGACTCTACCCAATTAGTGCGCCAACTAGCGAGTTCGACCTCCCGGTAACCAGGGCCTCTGCCTGCTCACCCTTCCTAGTCCCCAAGTCCGCATATCCTAGAGCTTCCTGAAACCTCCCAGGGTGGCCCCCTTGAGTTTGAACGTGAAGGTGAAAGGAAGTACTTGGGGCCGGACTGCCTGCTGCCCTCTCCCACAGGAGAAGCCGATGGCATCCCAGGGAAGGTGGCCTGGGAGGCAGCCGGCAAAAGCAGTGTCCTCCTGCGCTGGCTTGAACCCCCGGACCCCAACGGACTCATCCTCAAGTACGAAATCAAGTACCGCCGCTTGGGAGAGGTAGGTACCCCAGGGGACCCCCCACCCGGCCCCAGTTTTTGCCTCCATCCTCTTTCCAGACAGCTGTTCTGTGTTGTCCTCAGGAGGCCACAGTGCTGTGTGTGTCCCGCCTGCGGTATGCCAAGTCTGGGGGGGTCCACCTGGCCCTTCTGCCCCCTGGAAACTACTCTGCCAGAGTTCGGGCAACCTCACTGGCTGGCAACGGATCCTGGACAGAGAGTATCGCTTTCTACATCCCTGGCCCAGGTTGGCATAGCCTCTGCCCCAGACTGTACTCCCAGCAGCCCCGCCTGGGTCCCCCGCCCCCCGCCCCCGCCACATCTCCGGTTGTGGAAGTCACAGCCACTCCACCGCATTCCTCCCCCTGCTCCTGTTGCCCCTCATGAAAGGAGACGTGTCCCCTGTGCTCTGACTTCTCCATCTTTGACCCTACCATCTGCTGCCCTCTGACCACCAGAGGAGGAAGACTCCGGGGGGCTGCACGTCCTCCTCACCGTCACCCCCGTGGGGCTCATGCTGCTTGTCATTCTCGCTGCCCTCGGTTTCTTCTACGGCAGGAAGAGGTGATGATGACCAGTCCTACCGTTTCCCATCCCCCTTCTCTCCCTGAGCCCTCATCGCAAAGTCAGTGTGCAGTCAGAGGACGGTAAATGAGACAGTAGAGGACTCCCTAGAGCCCTAACTCATCCCCTGAGGGCAGCATGGAGGAGACACACATTTCAGGGGGGTGACCGCTGGCCTCAGTTTACTGGTGAATTTCCCAACCTTACCAGTGAAAGTCCCACCTCCTGGGACTCCCCGGTCTGGGCACACGGGGACTGTTGGCCACCACGTTCTCAGCCTGCAGGGGAAGAGACAGGAGACCTGACCATGTGCCCTGGAACAGTTGCCAGATGGCCCTGGGGCTGAACACAAGAGGGCAACGGAGGCAGGATTTTGCTTGGCTGGACTCTAAGGGTCACAGGGTCACCAGAGTAGGCAGGAGCTGCTCTACTCCCCATTCCCAGCCTGTCACAGCCCAGATGCCGGGACTTGGAAAGTGCGTAGGGATCCCCAAGGTCACCCTTGATCAGGGATGGGGGTGTGGTCAGTAACTTCCCTCCTCTTCGTCCTCTGACATTGCTCCTTCCTTCCTGGGGACACTTCCAGCCTGACCCCCTCACCTCCCTTTGCAGAAACAGCACCCTGTATGCCTCCGTGAATCCGGAGTACTTCAGCGCCTCTGATAGTAGGTCTGGGAGTGGGTGGACAGGTGTGTGGGAAAGGGAGACAGGAGGGGAGGACAGCCACACTTCCAGGAGACCTTCTTTTTTTTTTTAAATTTTTTTTTCAACATTTTTTATTTATTTTTGGGACAGAGAGAGACAGAGCATGAACGGGGGAGGGGCAGAGAGAGAGGGAGACACAGAATCAGAAACAGGCTCCAGGCTCCGAGCCATCAGCCCAGAGCCTGACGCGGGGCTGGAACTCACGGACAGCGAGATCGTGACCTGGCTGAAGTCGGACGCTTAACCGACTGCGCCACCCAGGCGCCCCCCAGGAGACCTTCTTAGAGAAAGCAGCCTTGGGACCCGGGCCCTTTCAGAGAGGAGAGGGGTGGGCGGGGGTGTGGCAGAGAGCAGTGTTCTTGCCTCGTGACCCCCACCTCCCCTCAGTGTACATCCCTGATGAATGGGAGGTGCCTCGGGAGCAGATCTCCATAATCCGGGAACTGGGCCAGGGCTCCTTTGGGATGGTATACGAGGGACTGGCACAAGGACTTGAGGCTGGAGAGGAGTCCACACCCGTGGCCCTGAAGACGGTGAACGAGCTGGCCAGCCCACGAGAACGCATTGAGTTCCTCAAGGAAGCCTCTGTCATGAAGGCATTCAAGTGTCACCACGTGGTAAGGGAGGATCAGGGACAATGCCAGGGTAGGGTCATAATTGGGCTGAAAGTCATATGGTAAGACGGATAGGGAGGGTCAAGGATGAGGTCAGGGCACCATTAAGGTCAGGGTTGGGACTGTGGCAAAGATCCTAATTGAGGTAAAGGTCATGGTTAGGGCTGGACTCAAAACCGGATCATGGGAAGACCATGACAGAATCATGGCTGGGGCTGGGATCAGTCATGGTTGGGGGTCAATACTCAGTGTCATTAGGATCATGATTGGGACCAAGGTCAGAGTTGGGTGAATCGTGAAGATTGGAATGATAGTTATGATCAAGTTCGTGGGTTAGAGTCAAGGTCATTGTTAGATCAGGATTACGCCTGTGGTCATGGTTGGGTTTAGGGTCAGGGTTGGCGTCTGGGTCAGGCTGTGGTCACAGCAGGTCAGTACTTTGGCCAGGTGGGTCAAGGAGAGGGGACCTGCAACCAGGCTCTTTGTCCGTCCCAGGTACGTCTCCTGGGCGTGGTGTCTCAGGGCCAGCCAACTCTGGTCATCATGGAGTTAATGACCCGTGGGGACCTCAAGAGCCATCTTCGATCTTTGCGGCCTGAGGCAGAGGTGGGGACCAGAAAGACCCTGGGCCAAGGGGCTGGAGAGTTAGAACTGACTTGGGCACAGTTGTGGGGGAATCCTTGGGCAGGAGTCCAACCTCCGGGTTCCTTCTTTACCAGCCCCCTGTCTTGGCTCTAGAACAACCCTGGGCTCCCGCGGCCAGCACTGGGAGACATGATCCAGATGGCTGGTGAGATCGCAGATGGCATGGCCTACCTTGCCGCCAACAAGTTCGTGCACCGAGACCTGGCGGCCCGAAACTGCATGGTGTCCCAGGACTTCACCGTCAAGATCGGGGGTACGCAGGGTGCAGCGGGCAGGGGCAGCCTGAGGAGTAGAGTGACCCTCCCTGAGCTAGACTAGGAGATCCAGACCTGGCCCCCAGCTCTGCCCCTAACAACCACTCCCCCCACCCTGGATCTCAGGCTTCTCGTCCAAGGCCAGGGGGTGGTTGGCGTGGGATGATCTCTGAGGTCCTTTGAGCCGCCGCATTCCAGGATTCTTGGGGGCTGTGCAGGGGGAGAGGGCCGGGGCCGGGGCTGGTGTGGCCTTCCGCGGCCCCACACCTGTCCACCCTCGCTTTGCAGACTTCGGGATGACCCGAGACGTGTACGAGACAGACTATTACCGCAAGGGTGGGAAGGGGCTGCTGCCCGTGCGCTGGATGGCCCCCGAGTCCCTCAAAGACGGGATCTTCACCACCCACTCGGACGTCTGGTGGGGACTGGCTGGAGCAGAGGGCTCAGGGGGTGTGCAGGTGGGGCTGGGGAGGGGCCCGGGTGCACTGCGCCGCGTGCAAGGTGCTGGGCTCAGGCCCTCGTGCGTGCCCTCCAGGTCCTTCGGTGTGGTGCTCTGGGAGATCGCGACTCTGGCTGAACAGCCCTACCAGGGCCTGTCCAACGAGCAGGTGCTCAAGTTTGTCATGGATGGTGGGGTGCTGGAGGAGCTGGAGAGCTGTCCCCTTCGGCTGTGAGTGCCCCCTGCCCGCCATCTGCCCTGCCCCGCCCCCGCGACGGTGGCCCCGCCTCCTCGGATGCTGTAGGTCCACCGGTGCCCCGCTCTGAGCCTTCCCATTCTGAGTCCCCACTGCGACCCCGTTTCCGCCCCTGTGGCCCTCCCGATGCAGTCCCCCACGCCCCCCTCCCACCGGCTGGCCTCCTCACGCTGCCCCCCTCCCCAGGCAGGAGCTGATGAGCCGCTGCTGGCAGCAGAACCCACGCCTGCGGCCCACCTTCACCCACATCCTGGACAGCATTCGGGGGGAGCTGCGGCCCTCCTTCCGCCTCTTTTCCTTCTACTACAGCCCAGAGTGCCGGGGCGCCCGGGTGTCCCCACTGGCCGTGGCCGAGCCCGACTCCCTACCGACCCCAGGAGGGGCTCCCTCAGACTGCAGCCCCCAAAATGGGGGCCCGGGGCACTGAGGCCACCCTATTCTCTGGGTGGCGGGCCTCCCACGGGCAGAGAGGAAGGGTCCTGACCTTTGAGGCCCTGAGGTGTGCAGACATTCACACCCCACCCCATGCTCAGAAAAGGGTCATGGGGGCGGCCCAGGCTGGGCCAGGGAGCGGGAGAGGGAGGACTGGGTGGGGGCAGAGGGGGCAGAGCAGACTCCCCATAGGAGTCTGAGTTTCTCCACGAGAAGCTCAGCAAGGTCACGGCAGGAAGAGTGGACAAGAAGTCCAGCCTGGGGAGAGGGGCCCACCCACCCAGAAGGTGGGGTCCGGAGACCCCCAGCCTCAGCTTTGGGTGTCCTGTGGACCTCTGGGACCATCAACACACTCAAAACCAGAGGAGCACCCGCATGAGGCCGGGAGCCCTCCCTGTCCCCGTGTGGAGGTGGGGGATGGGATGTCCGTACGAATGCCCTTCTCAGCCCCACGTTCCCCCTCCTCCCCTCGTCCCCACGCACCAAGGGGCGTGGGGAGAACCCAGAGACCTGGGTGAGCAGGTTCCTAGCCTGTAGCCTGCCCTCACTTCCTCCCCTCCTTCGCCACACCCAGGACCCCCCAAGTTTGGTGCTCCTCCGCCCTCCTCCCCAGGGGCATCCCTTGGTGCAGATTCACCCCTTCTCCCAGCCCCTTCCCCTCAACCTCCCCCCTGCCCTAGGATGATTAAGGCTTTGATCCTTCAAGCCTTGCTTCCTCCCTGCCCTCACTCCTGCCCCCCAACCCCCGGCCTCTCAGGGGAAGACTGAAGGAGGCACAATAAATGCTGAGGTCTGTTTGTGCCCTGGTCCCTGGAGAGCCCATTATCTCTCCATCTATGTGGTCTTAACACCGGCTGAACTTCCTCCTTCCCTTCTTGGGGACTTGACACGGTGACCCTGAGGCCGCGATACAGGATAAATACTGGGCTGTCAAACACCACCTCCACGAGGACCTAACAGCCCGGGTTGTCATGGCCGTGTCCGCCGCTCGGGCGGCCAGAGGTGGCTGAGCCTGGCAAGGAAGCTTTGTCTCTGGGCTCCCGGCCTCACCAACCGTCCCCCACACCTCATGTTTAGGTCGTCCCTCGCTGCTTCCACCGGGCAGACGTCTCCCGGGCATCGGAGGACAGATGCAGGGGTGGGGGAGGGGCCCTGATGACCGGTCCGTGCTGGACGCCCCCGCCCCCCAGCCAGGGCAGGGACCGCGAGCAGAGTCTGTGTGTCTGGCTCCCTTAGATTACCCACAAGCAGAGATGCCCTGCAGGCGTGTTGAAGGAGCACAGGGGAGTCCATTTCCAGGCTCTTATGCCAGGAAGAGCTGCAGATAAACGACTTAAAGCCTTGGTGAAGACGATGGAGGCAGAGGGGGCTGGTCACGGCTCAGGACATTTTAGCATCCTGTACCAGCGTCTCCCGCCCCCTGGGCTCGGGGCCATGGCTCCTGCGCTGCCACGGACCCAGAGTCTGGGGACGTTTGCGCTTCTGAGCTTGCTTGGCGCCCTCGTGCCCTGCAAACCACAGCTCCTTAAGGCCTGAGTGGAGTGGGCACGAGTCTGTGTGAGACCATCTCCGTCATAGCAGTTACAGCTCACTTACACTCCGCTGGCAGGGGCAGTGTGGGCAGCCGGGACCACCTGTCCCGCTGGACCCCTGCCCTGCCCCTGCCCGGCAATGGTAGCTGATGCAACAGTGACCCCTAATGGTTGCTGGTGGAACCACAGTTTACGGAGAATGGAAGCCCCGGAGGTTGTTCTCTGGGTTCCTGGTCTCTGACCGGCCTCCCGCTGACTAGAAGGGGGGGGGGGGGGCACGCCACACAGGGGCCCCAGGGGAGACCCACACACCTACACAGGGCACACAGCCGCACCGGCGCTTGCACGGGCCTGGACGGCGGCAGTGCGGTCAAGCTTTCCCCCACCGCCCGCACCCCTAACCTGCACAGTGCTGGATGTCACCTGTCCCGGAAGTGCTGGCCATCTGGATGTGGAGGGGCATAAGGAAGGGCTAGAAAGCTGAAGCAAAGAGGGCTTCAGGAAAACCCTGCCTGTGCTCGACTTCCAAAGATGAGCAGGTGCTGGCTCTTGGTGAGCCCCTGGGAGCACGGTCAGAGGGAGGCTCTTGGCAGGCCCCTGGGAGCACGGTCAGGAGCTTGCGATCAAGTCCTCAGCTACTCCTGATGCCTGACAGAAGTAGGGGTCTCAAAGGGGCTGCAAGGCTAAGAGTTCTAGTGTCCTTGCTGTGGAAAGGAGGCCTGAGGGGCCGTGGGACCTGGGTTCTGAGTGCGGCCTAGATATTGGATCACCCTGACTCAGGAGTATTTGCTCTTCTCCAAAGCCAGGAGGTATACAGCCCGTGCCCCGAATCTTGCCCCACGGTAGATATTGCAGCCCCAGCTGAGATGTCCCCTCATTCGGTTCCTGGGAAGGCAGGACACCTGAACACTTTGGCTTCTTGGACGGAGCAGGCCAGGAGTCATTCTCTCTGCCTTCGTTGCTCCCACCACAGCCTGGGAGAGAGGGGAGGAGGGCGCTGGTAACAAGCAAGTGTGGGGATGGGCAGAAGGGAGGCCGTCCAGGGACAAGGAGGCTGGCTGAAATCCTAGGACAGAAAGAGGGGCTCGTTCAGGGGCCTCTCTCCCCACCAACACCCCAGCAGCTGCAGCTCTGAACCACCCGGGCCTTCTCGGTGCCGGGATGGGAAAGCATGGATGCTGGGGAGGCGGTAGGAGCAGAGACACAGACAGACAGGGAGACAGGAGCTCAGAACCCCTCTCCACACGCCATGGACGCTGAGAGGCCACCCCAAGGCCTCTCCCCTACCCTGCCCTTTGCTCTCTGTGGGTCTAGCCCTCCCCCCCCCCCACCCTACACTTGCAAGCAACAACAGGGGGACTTTCTGCTTGGTCACTGCCAGACATGCTCGTGCAGAACTAGAGCAGGGGGGAAGTGGGCAGAGGTGCAGGGAGAGGGGGTGGATGAAGGATACATAGAAGACTAGGCGGCCGTGGGGGAGAAATCCCAAGACCATGATGAAAGACTCTCAAGAAACTGAGACAGGGCATCTTCCTCCCTGGGGGGGCAGAGGCAGGAGAGCGTGTGCATAAAAGATGATGCATCTCAGGCGAGAAGACGGGGAGCTGGGGAGGGGTGCGGCCAGCCTCACCCCTGACGCAGGAAGGGGGAAGGTGAGGCTGGGGGGGTAGCGCAGGAGCACGGTGGCCTCTCTTGGAAGCAGCCTCACCTAAGGGAGAGCCCCCCCATGAAGGAAGGCCAAGGGCTGAAACAAAATAATGAACACCGAGCACTCTGCGAGCTGGGGAGCACCACACAAATGACCACCGTTACCTAATCGTGATAGCATTTTTTTTAAGTTTATTCATTTCGTGAGAGGCGGAGAGAGCAAGCGGGAGAGGGGCAGAGAGAGAGGGAGAGAGAGAGAACCCCAAGCAGGCTCCACGCCGTCAACACAGAGCCGGACACGGGGCTGGAACCCACGAAACGCGAGACCATGACCTGAGCCGAAACCAAGAGTCGGACGCTTAACCAACCGGCCCCCCAGGCGCCCCTAAGTGTGATACCATTTGAAGGGCACGTGGCAGTGCCTGTGGCGAGGACAGGTGGCGCCTTGGAAAGGTGGCCGCGGTGAGCTGCAGAGCAAAACGAGCAAGTCACAAATTTTGCATTTACGTGTCCCAACTCAGAAAAATATCACCAGCGTAATCGAGGCCTGGGAGACGCGATTGTGAACGACAACCTTTTTGCTTATCTGTATCTTCTCCGCCGGTCTGTTCAAGAGCATGCATCGTTCATAGGGTGGAAAACAGGCAGTTGCTTTGAAAAGGAGGCTTCCTGCCCAGGTGGCCGAGGTCCGGGGCTGGGGACGGGTGAGGTCAGACCCGTGGGGCCCCGGCTCACCCTCTCCCTACTTGCTTGGATATCGCGAGAACTGACCCATACGCATCCTCCAAGAACCTTGTTTCCTCCGTGTTCTGGGCAGGACCAAAGTCAGTTTCCACGAATTTAGGATTGGTAGCCTGCTTCCGTAGCCCCAAGATGTCTTCTGCCTGGAAAGACTTAAAACAGGAGGGAGATGGGGGAAAGCGGACACTTCTTGGAGATTCCGGACAACTCTGGGCCCAGTCCAGGGGAGGCCAACAGCCCCCCGCGAGCAGTGTCTTTGGGACCACAAAAAGTGAGGGCGCCTTCCCCTCCCACCCCGACAGGACCACCCTCCGTCTGGTTTCCCAGCCCCTTCACTGGGCAGACCCTCCACACCCACTGACCAACCGCATCTTCCCTTCCCCTCGGGTCCCACGCCCTGCCCAACCTGTCCCCCCACGCTCAGTGCGGGCCACCTCACCCCTTGAGGTCACCCCACACTCCTCCCCACTGGGACGCCCCCCTCCTCCCCTTCCCAGCCTGGAAACACCCGCTGCGGTGGCCCCTCCCCCAAGCTGACCTTCTCCACTTTCTCAGGATAGCGTCTTAATACCAATAACTCCTCACGCTGGCGAAGAACTTTCCATTGCCAAAGAAAGAGAGACAGACAGAGGTTTTTGTTTGTTTGTTTTTTAAATCTGCCTCAGAGGGGATGGTGTCAATGATCTGAGAGGCCAGCTGGCCCGCCTGGGATGGCACAGCAGCTCCTGGAGGCCCACCCTGCCAAGGGCTGAGAGCAGTCACCCTCCCTCCGTCCTCCAGTCCCCTCTTTATCCCTGAAGCGCATCTTCCCTGGCGTGGAAGCCTCCACTTCTGGCTGCAGCCTGCCCTCCAGCCTCCTGATCCGCCCAAACCCGGTACAAACCCCACCTTCCAATCAGCCTCGACTCTTCCGGTCCTGCCAGCGTGTCCCCCCATCGCCCGGCCCGCGCTGCCCCGGGACTTGCCTCCGCGGGTGACCCCTCCCCGGCCCCCAGCCGTGTTCTGTGGCTCCTGTTCAAGCCCTTCTGGCCTCTGCACCGAGCACAGTGTGCCCTGTACCTGCTGTCACACGACCCCGGTGCTGGGCGTCAGGAGCCAGTCCCTCGGGAACACACACACACACACACACACACACACACACACACACACACCACGCTGTGGATTTCCACAGGCATCCCTGAAGGCAGGCAGAGGACCCTCCTGCTGTGGGAGGGGACACGCCTAATGACACTGATAAGGCAGGAAGCAGCTCCCCCTCCGGGCTGTGAGAATGAGCGGGCGAGGCTGGGGTTGTCGGGGCCTGGACGCTCAGAGGTGGGATCCAGCTCTCGGGGGAGGCGGTGCTGGGCAGCCTCAAAAAGAAGCAACCAGGAAGGAGCGGGTCCTCCCCTGTCCCCGGCATCAGACCTCACCGTGGCCCTGGCACAGGCCCGCCAGCAAGGAGCCCGGGAGTGCAGTTTGCAGTCGAAGCCCTGACCGCACAGGGCGGAGAGAACAAGGGAGGGGTGGGGCTGGGAGACAGGCGAGTGGCCAGCGCCCTTGGCGGCTGTTACTCCCTCCGACGACCATTCCTCAAGTGCACTGAGCACGTCCTACGCACCTCCACTCCGCACGCACTCTAACACACAGAACGTTCTGGGGGCTTCATACCGTGGCTGACATCTTGCAGATAAGGAAACTGAGGCCTGAGGAAGTGAAGGAACTTGCCCAAAGACCCACAGCCAACAGCTGGGGGATTCAAAGTCCGAGCCATTCTCGTGTTTCCCGATGTGTCCCACTGCCCCCCCGGGGAAAGCGGCCAGGAATTCCTCATGGGCAGGAATGGCGGCAGGTGCCAAACCACGCGAGCACCTAGCAGATGCCGGACGGCCGTTGACGGGCCGCCTGCGGTGGGTGAAGGAGCGTGAAGATGAGCAAAGCCAGGCTTGCCCCGAGGGTCGAGGATCGTGCCGGACGGGGCGAGGGCACGCAGTGGCCCAGGACAGCCGTCACGGGGCGATGTGAGCGCTGGAAGCGGACCTCCCACTCCCCCCATGGCTCCCCAGTGCCAAGATGGAGCTCCCCGGCTGGCGGCTCTCCCACTCCCTTCATGCTCACTCACGCTCACTCGTGCCCCTCCCCAGAGGACCCTACAGCTCGAAGCCCCTCATCATCACCCATTCGCTCCCCCACCCTGCTCCACCCATCCCTGCTGATCTATCCCGAGGATCACCTGCTCACCCCTACACCCGCTCTCTCAACTACCATCCCCTCCCTGAAGCCTGAAGCCTCACTTGGCCTCATGCAACCTGGCACCAGGCAGAATGGCCCACGCCTCCCCACCCCACCCCACCCCACCCCACCCCCACGCCCCCCATGCCTGGTTTCCTGGTTAGTTCCCGTGTCCTGAATCACCCGGGTTTGTTTACCTGTGTGTCTCCCCCAGCCCCGTGTGTCCCCCGACCCGCCTTCCTTATCTCCGTAGCCCCTGAAACTCACACACACCAGCACAGAATAAGTATTCAGTAGACACTCGGTGATTTACTTACAAAGCAGCTAAGGCCAGGGGTGCCTGGGTGGCTCAGCCAGTTAAGCGTCCAACTCTTTTTTTCTTTTTCTTCATGTTTATGTATTTTTGAGAGAGAGAGCCAGAGTGCAAGCAGAAGGGGCAGAGAGAGAGGGAGACACAGAATCGGAAGCAGGCTCCAGCTCCGAGCTTCAAGTTGTCAGCACAGAGCCGACGCGGGGCTCGAACCCATGCACTGCGAGGTCATGACCTGAGCCGAAGTCGGAGGCTCAACCAACTGAGCCACTCAGGTGCCCCTCATGACTTCTTGTCTTATTGAGATGTGTTGTGTAACGTTATATTAGCGGCAGGTGTACAACGTAATGATTTGATATCTGTATCTATTGCAAAGTGGTCTCCACAATAACATCCATCACCACACATAGTTACAAATTTCTTTTTCTAGCGAGGAGACCTGTTTTTTAACGTTTTATTTATTTTTGAGAGAGAAAGAGAGACAGGGTGAGCAGGGGAGGGGCAGGGAGAGAGGGAGACACAGAATCGGAAGCAGGCTCCAGGCTCTGAGCCGTCAGCACAGAGCCCGACGCGGGGCTCGAACTCACGGACTGTGAGATCATGACCTGAGCCAAAGTCAGAGGCTTAAAGGAGGCACCTGGTGATGAGAACTCTTAAGAACTTTGGTAGCAATTTTCTAATATACGATACAGTGTTATTAACCACAGTCACCATGCTGTACATGAGCCTCACGACCTACTTATTTTATAACTGGGAGTTTGTACCTTTTGACCCCCTTGGTCGTTTTGCCCAACCCCCACCTCTGCCAGGCACCAACCTGTTCTGTCTGTAGGTTTGAGGTTTGTTTTGTTCTGTTTAGATCCCACACAAAGCGAGATCATAGAGTGTTTGTCTTTCTCTGGTTTATTTCACTTAGCCTAATGGCCTCCAGGTCCACCCAGGTTGTTACAAAGGGTAAGATTTCCTTCTTTTTATGGCTGCATAATATTCCATTGTGTATGCACGCCACACCCATCCACGGACATTTAGGTTGCTTCCGGGCCTTGACTACTGTAAGTGATGCTGCAGTGAACGTCGCGGTACGGGTGTCTTTTCAGGTTAGTGTGTTCTTTCCTTGGGATAAATGCCAGAAGCGGGACTGCTGGATCATATGGGAGTCCTAGTTTTAATCTTCTGAGAACCTTCCATAGTGGCTGCACCAACTCACCCCCCCGCCAGCAGCGCACGAGGGCTCCCGGTTCTCCACTCCTCGCCAACTCTTGTCATTTCTCGTCTATAGGATTAGCAGCCATTCTGACGGGTGTGAGGTGACGTCTCTCTGTTGGTTTTGTTTTTTTTTTTTTTTTAATTTTTTTTTTTCAACGTTTATTTATTTTTCGGACAGAGAGAGACAGAGCATGAACGGGGGAGGGGCAGAG
Organism: Prionailurus viverrinus; assembly: GCF_022837055.1. NCBI lineage: Eukaryota > Metazoa > Chordata > Mammalia > Carnivora > Felidae > Prionailurus > Prionailurus viverrinus. The sequence goes on from NC_062577.1 coordinate 64,844,125, forward strand.
AGAGAGGGAGACACAGAATCGGAAACAGGCTCCAGGCTCTGAGCCATCAGCCCAGAGCCCGACGCGGGGCTCGAACTCACGGACCGCGAGATCGTGACCTGGCTGAAGTCGGACGCTTAACCGACTGCGCCACCCAGGCGCCCCTCTCTGTTGGTTTTGATTTGCATTTCCCTGATGGTTAGTGACATTGAGCACCTTTCTGTGTGTCTTCTTTGGGAAAATGTTTATCCAGATCCTCTGCCCGTGTTTTAGTCAGACTGTTTGGGTTTTATGCGTTCTTTATATGTTTTAGATACTAATCCCTTACCAGACATAGGATTTGCAAATGTTTTCTCCCATTCCGTAGGTTACCTTTTCATTGTGTTGGTGGTTTCCGGCTGTACAGAAGCTTTTTAGTTTGATGCAGTCCCATTTCTTTATTTTTCCTGTTGTTGCCTCTGTTTTTGGTGTGAAATCCATAAAATCATCACCAAGACTGATGTCAAGGAGCTTACGACCTCTGTTTTCTTCATGCCTTTAATCTCAGGTCTTTATTCCATTGTGAGTTAATTTTTGTTTCTGGTGTAAGGTCAGCGTTCAGTTTTATTCTTTTGCATGTGGCTGTCCGGTTTTCCCAGCACCATTTATTGAAGAGACTGCCCTTGCCCCATTGGTATATTCTTGGCTCCTTTGTCATAAATGAATTGACCGTATGTGCCTGGGTTTATTTCTGGGCTCTATATTCTGTTCCATGGACCTATGTGTCTGTGTCACCGACGCCATACTGTTTTGATTACTATAGCTTTGTGCTATATTTTGCAACCAGGAATCGTGATGCACACGGCTTTGCTCTTTCTCAGGATTGCTTGGGCTATTCTGTGTCTTTGGTGATTGCACACAGATTTTATAATGGTTTGTTCTATTTCTGTGAAAAGTGCCATTGGAACTCTGATAGGGACTGCAGCGAATCTGTAGATCGCTTCGGGTACCACGAGCACTCACCCGTGACTTCTCATCATGGCCCGACCCGGATGCCTCCCAAACTGAACTCCCCCCCTTAGCCTCCACTCCCGTCACCCCATCAGAGTACAGCTCTGTTCCCTGAGGTCCTGGGGGAAGCACACAGCACATGCTCTGAATCACCAGGTCCCTTCTGAGGTCCTACCTACCTTAGGACGCAAGATCCTTGAGAGGAGACGACAGGTGCTAACATTTGGTGTATGGACTAAATCGGGTCCCATCAATATTCATATGTTGAAGCCCTAACCCCCTGTTACTGTATTGAGAAAAAGAGCCTTTAGAGAAGGGATTCGGGTTAAATGGGGTCATAAGAGTGGGGTCCTGATTTGATAGCACTGACGTCCTTATCAGAAGAGGAAGAGACAGCCGAGATATTCCCCCAGCCCCACCCCTGCACGAGCACAGAGGAAAAGCCAAGTGAGGACGCAGCGAGAAAGCAGACATCTGCAAGCCAGGAAGAGGGTTTTCATCAGAAATCAACCCTGCTGGCACCTTGACCTTGGAATTCCAGACTCCAGAATTGTGAGAAAATATATTTCTGTCGTTATGCCTCCAGACTGGGGGTTTCACTGTGGCAGCCCAGACTAATACATCTGGGGCCTCAGAGAAAGAGATCTGGGGCTGGGGGGCAGGGGGGGGCGCCACCACACAAACCGTCTAACACACATGTTCTTGAGCCCTTCCTGATATCTGCCCGGTGGTCCCCAGACCCCCGCCTGCGCAAGCCCGGCCGGGGGGGAGACCTAAAGTCTGAACTGGTGCCCCAGCCATGGCGTGGCAGTGGCCAGAAGTGCCCATCACAGTGCCAGGAGCTGCAGGAAAGAAGGGAGGGAATACTTGACCGGCCCCTACGTATCAGACAGACCGACTGCTGGCTCAGTGCCCATTTACTAATGAAATCCCACGGCCACCCTTCCAGAGAGGTCTTCTTGCCCCATGTTCCAGATGAGGCACCTAAAGCTTGGAGGGATCGAGCAACTTGCCCAGGCTGACCCAGGCACGAGCGGGGGTGGGCGATGAGACGCAGGTAAAGGGGAGAGACGGTCACCGCCTCAGAGACGCTAAGGCTTTTCCGACACGGTCTACCCGACCAAGTGTTGAGGCCCACCCGGGGGCCGGTCTGCATTTGGACAGAGCTGGGTCCGCTGCACCTGCGTCCACCAGCCAGCGCCTCTAGCCGGGCCCAGGCCTCCAAAGAGCACGGGAGTGAGTCCATTTGAGAGGTGAAAAATGCTTCCCTTGAGATCATCACAAAGCGCACCAGAGCGGGGGGGGCAGGGTTTCCAGAACTGGGCTGTGCCAAGCAGAATTCCAGACACGCGGCGGGACATAGAGCAGAGTCCTGCCGTTTGACGGGGTCGTGCGGGGCTCGCCCCCACCGCCCGGTCATCACAGCAAAGTGAGGGGTCTGGGGAAGAGGCCGTTCGGGCACCTCTCGGCCTCACTCCCAACCCCTGGGGCTGGGCCCGAGGGGAAGGCGATAGCGTTTCGGGAAGGGGAGAAGGCCTTGGAGTGTGTGCACGTGCGGGCCAGCGGGGACGGCGGGGACGGCGCCCCTGCCCAGAGCTGCTGGCCAAGTAGCTCTTCCGGCTTCAGGCCAGGTGTCCAAACTCCTTCCTGGGCACAGGGCAGCATTTCATCCGGCGGCACGAACTGCTGCGGGGGGCCCCCCCAGCCAGCCCCCACTCCGCCCCGCGCACCTCGCCGTTTCCTTCTTATACGCATTCGCACACACCCGTGCCTCTTCTAGAAACATCTCTGCCCACCTTCCTCCCCCCACTCACCCTCCACGACTCAGCTCCTCCTCCTCCTCTTCTGATACCCCCCCCCCCCCGCACACACGCGCACCAGGCCGGCCGGGCACCCGTGGCACCAGCCCGCGCCAGTCTCTCGCCACCAGAAGAATCTGTTGGCAGGCCCGTCCGCCCCACCTGGCCTCTGGAGGCAAGATCCTTTTTTTCCCTCTGGGTTCCCGGCCCCAGGAGCAGTGCCTGGCACTTAGTCAGGGACTGGTGGTTTAAACCGCGGCGAAATGGGTGAGAAGATCTAGTTTCTGATCCCAGCTTCTGAGACATCTGGCCACAGCACTTCTCTGAGCCTCAGTTTGCCCTTCTGGAAAATGCGCGTAACATTCCCCGTCCCTTTGAGGATCAAATGAGAGAGAAATGGGATTGGTCCTCTGGTGTGGAAGGAGGTGTCGGCACAGCCACAGCGCGAGTTTAAGACAACAGCTCACCATGTGGCGGCAATCACGATGTGTGGAGTTGGAGGAAAGTCTTCCTCCCTCCTCCAGGACGGCCTGGTCTGGCCCTAATCCAGATGCGTTAGCTGCTGGAACGTGAAGCCAGGCCCCTCCCCTCCGCCACCGGTCTCGCAGATTCCATATGACCTCAGAAAGTCCTTCCAGAAGTCTGACCCGCATCCTTCCGTAGCAGCCCTGCCTCCCTCCACTCATATGTCCTGAGAGCAAATTCCGGAGTACAAACCTCCGAGGAGCCCAAAGCCCAGGCACCTAATTAGAGCTTATCCTGCTGAGGTTGACATCCACAATTGCCACTGCTCATAACAGAAGCTGAGAGAGAGACAGGGAGAGAGACAGGGAGAGAGACAGGGAGAGAGAGAGAGAGAGAGAGAGAGAGAGAAGGGAGTCCCAGTCTGGAGTGAGGGGGTGGAGGAAGAAACAGGCGGTTTCAAGGTCAGACGACAGTAAGGACCTCCCAACACCCAAGCCCAGAATGACACAAATACCACCACACCACCACCAGGTTCAGCTGCCTGGCTTCCGGGGGAGGGACAAGTGTCTTACGGCTTTCCATGACGTGGGTCCCCTGCCAGAGCTAGGGCTGTGGGTGAGGCGACATTTCCTGCCGTCGGGGGCCGGGTGACGGAGATGAGTTGCTGAGTGTGCACATCTCCGGGGAGCACATACACATCCCGTGCTCCGGGGGCTCCCTTCTCAGGCTGCCCCCATGGAGCCCCCTCTGGCCCAGATATGCCCCCAAGGTAAGTGCGAGGCCGGGGTCCGTGAGGGGAGGGACATCAAGACCCCCTCACCCCTCCTGTCCCCAGGCCAGAACCTGCAGGGCCGGCTGGCAGGGCGCCCACAACCCCCTCTCCTTGGCCGGGGCTCCAGTCCACTCAGCCCGGGGGAACACAGGTAGCAGCGTCTACGGGGTGCTTCTTAGAGAGAACGGGTGCAGAGGAGAACCCGGGCCAGGAGGCAGGCGGTCCTGGGCCATAAAGACACGGCTCTGCCCTGAGGAGATGCGCCACCCCCCACCCAGCACTGTGGCACTTCCGGACCATCAGGAGGCCCCCTGGCTTCCCAGTCCTGTCTCCCTGGCCGGTGGGCACCTCCTTGTCTCCCTACCCTCCCCCACCTCAGAGACCCCCTATGGTCCCGCCTGCATTTCTGCTCCCATGACTGTCCCCGTCCGTCCGTCCTCCAGATCCCTGGTCAGAGGCACGCAGGGCCCTCACTGAGAAACCCCAGCTTCCCTCTTTGCGCTAACAGGAAGTCGCGAAGCCCCTGCTGCTGCCTTCAGCACCTTCCAGAGGGTGGAATTGCCCCGCGGGAGCCGCTGCGGCCTGAGCGTGTCTCAGGGGCCGGGGCTCCGGGCCCCGAAGGCTGAGGAGGCCCAGCCCAGCCCCAGGGTCCCCGCTGTCCGCGCCGTGGTGAGTGGGAGCCAGGCTGACACATCTTCCTCACGGGCTCCCATCCCCCCAGTGACCTGGGGCCACCCATGGACGGGGGAGGGAGAGGGGATGGGGAGCACCTCCGTCATGCTCATGTGCTATATTCCCCCTTCACTGTTCCTCTGTCCCTGGGAAGCTGGGCCTGAGTCCGCAGGTGGCCAGGGTGCAGGGAACCGGGTCCCGGAAACAGGCATCCGCGTCTCTGGCCGTGGCCTCCGTCCGCCCGGCGCATCTCTCTCTCAGTCCCTCTCACCCACCAGGACATTAGGAAATCCTCCCTGCGGACCGGCCCAGCCCCTCCTGCAGGAGGCCGAGCCCTCCCTCCTTCCATCCTCTGGGTTGGCCAGTAGCATCACCTGCTTTCATCCCACGGGCCAGGGAATGACTTCCTGGTCTTCTCGAAGGTCTCACATCCGTTTATGCACAATCTGTCAGCTCCCAGCTACTGGATGAGAGGCCCTCGGGGCCGGAGGGAAGGGGAAGGAGACCCTCTGGAAACCAAAGCGGGTGTTGCTGAAGGAGAGTGTTACGCTAGGCCTTGAGAAGCACTTTCTGGGCGATCACAGCATAAAACAGGCAGCGGGGATAGAGAGCAGGGGTGAGGATGAGAAAGTGGAGGCTGGCCTGGAGGCGGGAGAAAGCCCACTAATCGCGGCTACTTCGTCCTCCTTGAACCTTCCCCTGTTCCAGGCCTGTCCTCAACCCCCAGGGCCTGCCTCCAGCCCAGACACTGAGAAGGCTGAAGAGGTGCCTGGGGAAGGCGGCCAGTCCCTGCAGGCCGAGACCCGGGCTTGGTTCCAGAAGACCCAGGCCCACTGGCTCCTGCAGCGCGGGGCAGCCCCCCCCTGGTTCCATGGCTTCATCACCCGGAGGTGAGTCACGGGGAGGAAACCGGCCGAGAGACGCGCGGGACGTGCGCCGGGCCCCGGGCGGTCGGGAGTCCATGGAGGCTACAAGTCCACGGATGAGTCCTGGAGGCTCCCAGGCCATTCTCTAGGGCATCTGTCCTGGGAGGGGGGGCTCACTGGAGAGGCTGCAGCCCCCCCCCACTTTGGGCCTCAGCCTCCTGCCCTCGTGGTTCCCCCTGCCCGCCCCTGCCACTGTCTCCCAGGGTCTCAGCCTCTCCAGCCTCTGTTCTGCCTTCTCTCCCCCCCAGCCCCTCCCTCCTCAGTTTCTCAACTTTGCCTCTCCTGCATCTTTGGGGGCCTCCTCCGGTTCAGCTGGTGACTCCTGAAATCTACAAGTCTGGGGGCGCCTGGGTGACTCAGTCGGTTAACCATCTGACTTGGGCTCAGGTCACCACGGCTCATGAGTTCAAGCCCCGCATCAGGCTCTGTCCTGACAGCTCAGAGCCTGGAGCCTACTTCAGCCTGTGTCTCCCTCTCTCTCTGCCCCTCCCCCACTCGTGCAGGCGGGCGCGCTCGCTCGCGCGCGCGCGCGCGCGCGCGCTCTCTCTCTCTCTCTCTCTCAAAAATAAACATTAAAAAAAACATTGAAACCTACAATTCTGTTACCACCCCACCCCAGCGCCTCCAGGCTGCCCTCCAGGGTGAGGCCTGAGGAGGATGCAGGGCTGGGAGTTCCCTCCCCCACCGCCCGCCCCCCCTGCCCCGGGCGGGACGCCGGCCCGTTTTCTCCAGTCCCTGGCGCGTGGGAGCAGAGCCGCGTCCTCTCTGCCACCTGCACCCTTCTCCCGCCACTTCCGCCTGCTTGGCTGGGGGCTGGGGTCGCCCTCGAGAGCCGGAGACAGGTGTGAGGCTGGCGAGCGTCTCCCCCATCGCCCACAGGGAGGCCGAGAGGCTGCTGGAGCCCAAGCCTGAGGGATGCTACTTGGTGCGGTTCAGCGAGAGCGCCGTGACCTTTGTGCTGACTTACAGGTGAAGGGCAGGGTTCGCGCCAGGTGGCCCGGAGGCGGGGCTTCGGCGGGGGCGGGGCGGGCTGGGTGAGCGGGTCAGACGGAGAGGGCAGGGGCGGGAGGCCGGGCCTGGGTGGCTCTGACCCCACGGGCACCCGCCAGGAGCCGGACTTGCTGCCGCCACTTCCTGCTGTCCCAGCTCGGGGACGGGCGCCACGTGGTGCTGGGCGAGGACAGCGCCCACGCACGGCTGCCGGACCTGCTGCGACACTACACCGTGTGCCCGCTCAGCCCCTACGGGGAGACGCTCAGCGAACCCCTGGCCCGTCAGGTACGCCCGGACCCTGGCCCCGGGGGACCCAGGCTGCAGGAGCCGCCTCCTCGGGACCCACGACCCAGCCATAGGTCCCTTGCCCACGTGCGTCCGGCAGAATCCCTTGGAGAAGGATGAGTGCTGGAGGAGGGTCCCCGAGGGACAGCAGGCACAGGGGTCCTTGGTGTTGTCAAGGGCCTATTTACTGAGCTCCTGGCTTGCACCAGCTGCTCACAGGCCCTGAAAATAGAACCATGGACAGAGCAGAAGGGCCTCAAACCCACAAAGCTCACTCAGCAGCAGCAAGGACGGCTACACCGCAGCAATCGGGTGCAATGAGAGGGGACATGCAGAGCGGGGTGATCCTGGGCTCACTTGGGGGGACTGTGTCAGGGAGTGCCTCCCTGAGGGGGCTCAGGCAGTTCCGGGGACCACCGTGTGCCAGGCCGCGGCCTGGGCACCGGGAACCCAGCAGAAAAATCCAGCAGAAACAAAGTGACCAAAACGGCCCTGCCTTCTGGAACTTCCAGTCTAGCGAGGAGATAGTCATCACATAGGACAGAGAAACAGATCATCCATAATATGGCCAGTAGGAGAAATGCATGCCAAGAAGACAAGCAGCAGGGGGACCTGGGGGGCTCAGTCGGTTAAGTGTCCAACTTGGGCTCAGGTCATGATCTCGCTCGCGGTTTGTGGGTTTGAGCCCCGTGTCAGGCTCCGGGCTGACAGCTCGGGGCCCGCAGCCTGCTTCGGATTCTGTGTCTCCCTCTCTCTCTACCCCTCTTTCTGTCTCTCTCTCTTTCGGAAAAAAAATAAATACACATTAATAATTTTTTTTATTTAAAAAAAAAGACAGGGCGTAACAGGGTGGGGGCTATTTTACAGAGGGACGTCAGGTCAGGCGGCTCTGGTAAGGGGACATTTGAATGGGGCCTGGATGAAGTAAGGGAAGGAGCCATGCAGACAACTAGAGGGAAAACATGCTAGGCAGAAGGAACAGCAGGTGCAAAGGCCCTGAGGTAGGAGGATGCCTGATGTGTGTGAGGAAGAGTGAGAACAGTCAGTGAGGTAGGAGGTGAGACCAGAGAAGTGAAAGCAGGGGGCCCTGCAGACTCTCATATGGATTTCAGATTTTATGCTGAGAGAGGTTAAGTGGCACCGAGCAGTTACAACCTGAGGAGTGACACGAGCTGGCAAGTTTGGGGCGGGGGGGTATTCGGGGACGAGACGGAGGCCACTACAATCCTTCAGATGAGCTGAGGGCAGCCTGGATGAGGGGGGTAAGAGGCTGAGGGGTGAGGAGGCGGAGTGCAGGGTGCGTTTTGAAGGTGGAGTTGACAGTTTTTGCAGGATTGGTTGGGGAGCGTGAGAAGCGGCGTTGCCTCTGCAGGATGAGCAAACCCCCGAGAGGCGGGGCAGAGCAGGAGTTCAGTTCCACCTGCACAGTTTGAGACCTTGATCTACATCCAAATGGGGATGTGGAGGGGCGCCTGGCCGGCTCAGTCAGTGGAGCTTGTGACTCTTGGTCTTGGGGTCGAGTCTGAGTCTCACGTTGGGCATAGAGTTTACTTTAAAAAAATGGGGGGGGGGGGGCGCCTGGGTGGCTCAGTCAGTTAAGCGTCCAACTTCGGCTCAGGTCACGATCTTGCAGTCTGAGTTCGAGCCCCACGTCGGGCTCTGTGCCGACAGCTCAGAGCCTGGAACCTGCTTCAAATTCTATGTCTTCCTCTCTGTCTGCCCCTCCCCTGTTCACATTCTCTCTCTCGCTCTCAAAAATAAACATTAAACATTTTTTTTTTAAACTTAAAAAAATGGGGATACCGAGTAGGTGGTTGAAATACGTGGGTCCAGGGTTTGGGACAGAGGTCTGGGCTGGAGATAAACACCTGGGATTCATCAGCATCTAGAAGGACTGATTCAAAAAGCCTTCAGGGGGCGCCTGGGTGGCTCAGGAGGTTAGGCGTCCAACTCTCTGATTTCAGCTCAAGTCAGGATCTCACGGAGTCACTGAGATCAAGCCTGAGTCAGGCTTGTAGTGACAGGGTGGAGCCTGCTTGAGATTCTCTCTCCCTCTCTCTGCCTCTCCCCGCTGGCACTCGCATGCTTGCTCACTCTCTCAAAAGATTTAAACGTTTTATTATTATTTTTTTAATGTTTATTTACTTGAGAAAGAGAGAGGAGGGGAGGGGCAGAGAGAGAGAGACACAAACACAGAATCCGAAGCAGGCTCCAGGCTCAGCACAGAGACCGATGCAGGGCTCGAACCCACAGATCTCGAGATCATGACCTGAGCCGAAGTCGGATGCTCAACTGACCGAGCCCCCCAGGCGCCCCAGAAATAAATGTTTTAAATATTAAAATAAATAAATAAAGCCGTCAGGGAGGGTGAAATCTCACTAGAGAATGAGCAGAGGTGGGAAAGAAAGGAAGACCAAGTCTCCAGCACTTAGAGCTTGCACAAATGAGGGTAAAGCTACAAAGAAAATTGAGATGGAGAGACTGGGGCGTGGGGGGTGGGGGGACCAGGGGCATGTGATGCACTGGAGGCCAAGCAAAGAGAACGTCTCAAGGAAGAGCCGTGCAGGTGGGTCCCATGTTGACCACTGGACTTAGTCAGAAGGAGCTCCCTGGTGGCCTGGAGACAGTTTCTCGGGCCCCGACTGGAGTCAGTTCAAGGAAGTGCGCCCCATGGGCCTGCGCTGGGCGGTCAAGTCCTGTGTGGAACTTCACGGGGAATGGCAGAGGCCGTGACCCCCAGCAGTGGGAACAGGGTGCAGGGAAGTCTGGAGGTGAGGGAGCCAGCGGAAGCTGAGGAGCCAAAGGCAGAGCTCTAGGAACCGAACCACCCACCCGCACTCCCCTCCCGTTCTCTGGACTTTGGACTTTATCTGGGAGTGACAGGTGGCCACCAAAGGATTGCCCCGGGGGGGGACTTCTTTAGCTCAGGCTGCGCTCTGGAGAGAAGAATGGGTTGGCAGGGCAAGATGAGACAGTGCAGGACCTAGGAGGCTGGAGCTGGGGAGTGGCTGCGGCATGCAGAGAGGGGTGCACATGCGGAGATGCTGAGGCAGCGGAAGGAGCAAGGCCCGTGCTCCATTAGGTGTGGGGGGTGCTGGCTCCCAAAATGCTGGCCCAGCAGCAGGGTGGGGGTGCCGCTTTTTAGTCATAAAGGGAATGCAGAGAGAGGAGGGGGCCGAGGCAGGGAAGGGGGATTCTGATGTGGATCCTTGAAGCCTGCAGCGCTTGAACATGCACTTGGTGGATTGCAGAAGCACCAGACAAGCTGTGGCCTAAGCCTCTCAAAGCCGTGGGCGTGAGGAGAGCCCGGGCTCTTATGCACCCAGGGCTGAATTGCTGAGCTAAAGCACAGCTGCCATGGGAGGGAACCTTCCCACAGTAAGACGCATCTCCCTGGAGGCGGTCTCCCTGCCCCTAAAATACATAGCTTAAACCTCCATAAAGTACTCCTCCGACACCTGCAGAATAAACACAGGCACGGCAGTCTCGGAGGCTGGAAATTTTCAGGCTAAAGACTTGTAAAGCCTTGTTGCATTTTTGCAACCACAGGCACAAATGGAGACGGGCCTGGCCCTGCGTGCCAGGCAGAGTTAACGTCAATGCCAGATACAACCCGTGACCAAAGCTGCTTTCCCCCTGTTGGACCCCTTGCCATCTCCATTCCCTGTTCCTCACCCAGGGAACCCAGCCACCCCAAATTTCTGTGCCCCTCCCCCCCACATCCTCCACTAGCACCTGCCCACCCACCAGCCCGCCATCCCTCCGGCACCGAGTCCCTGAGGTCTCCTTCTTTCCCCGCAGACTCCTGAGCCTGCAGGACTCTCCCTAAGCCTTGAAATGTCAGACTCGGGAACAAAACTCCACCCTCAGTACAGCACCATCCTCAAAAAGTCGCTGAACGCAGGCCCCACGCAGAAGGAGGGCGCCGGGGAGCGGAAGGAGGTACTGCGCTGGAGGGGTGCCCCAGGGGAAGGGGGGGGTCGGGGCCAGGGAAGGGAGCGGCGCGGGGGCGGGGCCTGGGGGCGGGGCCCGCGGCTGTGGGCGGGGCCTGCAGGGCCCAGGCTGGGACTCGGGCCCCAGCCTCCGCCCGCCTGGGTTGCTCTAACGCCCCCTCCCCCCCCCTCCCACCCCACCGCGGCCTGGCCTTCTCTCCCAGCCTCCCCAGCCGCCCAGGCCCAAGCCTCCCGTGCCCGCCAAGCCTCAGCTGCCCCCCGAAGTCTACACAAGCCCGGCCCCGAGGCCCCGCCCGGCCCCGCCCCCCAAGCCCTCCAACCGCATCTACCACGAGCCTGACGAACCCATCGCCTTCTACGCCATGGGCCGGGGGAGCCCCGGGGAGGCCCCCGGCAACGTCTACGCCGAGGTGGAGGTGCAGCTGGCGCCGGGGGCTGGGGGCCCGCCCTGCGCCCTCGCGCACCCTGCCCTGCGGAAGTGCCGCTCCAGGCCTGTTCCCCGAAACCAGGTAAAGGGGTGCCCGGAGAAGGCGGGCCGCAGGGGGCGGGGGCGCCCGAAAACCAGACTGAGGACGGTGGCAAAGGCGCTCAGGTGGATGCCGGGGTCAGGGTGAAGTCAGAGGCCTCAGGCGACGGGGGAAAGGCAGAGGCTGGGGCTGCCAGCGGCCCTTTCCCAGGCCCAGAAGTGGCTCCTACCGGACGGCGTCCCCTTTGTCAACCCCTCCACTTCTCGGAGGAAATAGGGGCTCAGGCCCCGCCTCAGCCTTCCCGCCCTCCACCCCCCCCCCCCAGCCTGCCTGTCTCACCCACCCAGTGCCTCCCACGTGTTCCCCACTGTGCCCCTAATCTTGACTCCAACCATCATCCCGTCATCCTGGTTGGAACTCGGGCCTCTCCGGCCCAGCCTCCCTCCCCCCAACCCCGTCAGCCCTGCCATTCTGAGTCCCTGGTGTCAATTCAGAGGGAGCTCTGGGGAGGGCCACCTGCACCCCTGCCCCTCCACACACCCCTCTCTCCCTCCTCCCTCCCCCACCTCCCTGCCTTCTCTGGGGGTCTCAGTCCAGGGCGGTGTTAGACCTTCCAGCCACTCCGGCCACTCCGACCCTCTCCCTGGGCCTCTGCCCCCTCCACAGGCCCCTCCCCACCCTCCCAGCTGGTGCCCCAGGCCTGCCTCAGCCCTTGAGCCTGTGCCCCCGCATCCCCCACGGGGGGTGCTCCTGCTCAGCCCCCAAGAGCCCCACGGCCTCCTGAACTCAGCATAGCAACCGGCTCTCACCCTTCTCCCCAGATTGGCCCTCCTATACTTCCCATCCGACCGATGACTCTCCAGCCACCCGACTGTCCAGGCCAGGATCCCAGGGCTTCCCTAGACACCCCCTCCACACCACTACTCCTCATAAGCCACGGATCCCTGCTGGGTCCCTTTCCCCAGTTTCAGCCCCATCACCCCTCATCACGATCTTCCAAGAGCTTCTTAACTGGTCTAACCACCAACCCTCCACTCTGCCCCAAGGAAGCCAGAAGGGTCTTGCTTAATCAGTCCGTGTGGCCCTCCACACTGGCGGAACAGGGGACCTCCTCCTCAGCCTTCCCACCAGCTGCTGCGGACCTCCAGAGCTATTCCCGCCTCAGACCTAGTCACCCTTCCGGCCAGCTGGCCTGCTGCCTCCTACGCACTTCCCTGACCCCACTACAGAGGCATCCACTGTGCCTTCCAGCACCTGCCACTCATCACCTGAGAAGCTGTCTCCCCTCTTCCCCCCCCCAGAGTGCACGCTCCCTGAGGGCAGGGGCTGGGACTCACTCAGCTGTGTCCTGAGTTCCAGCACAGTGCCTGGCACAGAGCAGGTGCTCAGGAAATGGTTGCTGAAGGAATGAGAGGGGGTGAGAGCCTCTTCTCCGCAGGCCGACATCTGTTCCGACCAGACGACCAGACGATAGCCCTTGAGGCTTCAGGTGAGCCTGAGAGGCGGAGGGTAGAGGGTGTGACCTTGGGATCGCCCTTTTCTCCGCAGAATCCAGCCGGCCAGCAACTGCATTCTGAGAACTCTGTGACCGGACAAGGCCCTTTCGTGCCCCACCAGACCCTGCCCCGCTGGGGGCACACCCTCCCCCACAAGCTTTCTAGACAGAGGACGGAGGACAGAAGCCAGGCGTTGCTTCCCCTGGGGCCTCCTCAGTAGCCCGGTGAGTCTGCCCCGGGGGAGGACAACCCAGGACCCCAGGTCCAGAGACCTTTGCACGCGGGGCACCCTTCTCAGGAAATGTGCACGGAACACACCGTGGGCGATCAGAGCCAGAAAGGGCCTCAGCCATCAACTATCGCAAAGATGGCAGAATGGTGTCATCTTGCGTGCCAACTGCAATCCATTGGTCGTGGCTGCCTAGGGCACCATGTTGGGAAGGATGCTAAGGTCAGGTCTGCACTCAGCAGAAAAGGGCACCGTGATTGATTAGTGATGTCTGCTACGGGCAGGGAGGCAGGAGCAGTGTCTCCTCTGCCCTTACAAATCTGGGCCAAGTTCCTCACTGCGCAGATGAAGAGACAAAGCCAGAGAGGGATAGCGACTTGGCCGAGGCCAAGGCCCAGAACCCAGGCTTCCTAGTTACCCCGTTTTGCACTCTGTTTCTTACCCCACATTCACTAACTCTTTTCCACAGGAAATGTCAGAGATTTCCTCAGATGGGAAACCTGGCTACTTCTGAGAATTCCACTGCATGGGGGCCTGGGTGCCGGCTCCCTCCCCCAAATCGCAGCTTAGCCGTGTTCCCTGGACAGGTCTGCCCCCCTCCGCCCTTCAAAGAAGCCTGGAGTTCAGAGGAGCAGATGGCGAAGTCCCTTCCTCGTAGGGGCACACCCACTGGTTCCCTCCCCAGAGTCCCTGAGAATCCGGTGGCTCAGCGATCTCAGTGATCGGTGGTCCTCTGCGGAAGTGGGCGAGGCCGCTGGGCAAGGGCGGCCGCTGCCGCCCGCTGCCTCCCGCTGCCTGGCTTCTCCTGGAGTCTGATTTCCTTGGCCCTCTGAGCCTTTGAGGTCTGGGCCCTGGTCCAATGCTGCTGTTGTCTGAGGAATGGTTTGGCGAGAACAGATGTTAGAACTTGTTTGTTGATTCTTGTCTGGCTAATAAATCATCGCCAACCACCTCTCCCCACAGGGATCCAAGTAGCGCACGCTCCTTCTGTCTGTCTCGGGCTCCCTCTCTGTCCTATTGTGGAGGGCAGGTGGTTCGAGCACCACTGCAGTGGGGGGGAGTGGGTCTGGGGGTTGAGAGACACCCGGGCAAGGGTCACAAATCAGGGGGCCGGGAGACTCCCGGGTAAGGGCCCACGGAGTGTTTGGTTCTTAGCAGGGCCGGGCAGGTAGCCAGGGGCAGAGGGGTGGCTGCGTCACTTGGGGGTGCCAGGAAATAAAGGGGGGCAGGGGGGAGAGCGGTTGAGGGGTAGGCCCTGTACCCCCTTCCCCAGCCCCCCTGCCAAGCACAGGCCTGGGGAGGGGAGCGTGCGTTGGTGACCTGTGTATGTGAGCCCCTTAGGAGGATGGGGGGCCCTGCAGTGGCTCTACGGATCTCTTGTGTCTTCCCAGCCTCTTGGGCTCAGGCCTTGCCTCAGTCAGGACCCCATCCTGTCCCCTGCCCTCTTGTGAGGCTTCCTCTCCACTCCACCTCCCCACCCAGACCCACTCCGTCCCTCTCCCTCTGCCCTCTGCCCCTGCCCGGCTCCACACCCTGGGCTTCAGCCTCCTGGAGGAATCTGCCGCAGGCCACGTTCTTCTCTCAGACGGAGGGCCCTCTGAGGCAGGGCTCTGGGGACTCCGGGGTCCCACCGGTGCAGCCGTTCTTACACTCATTCCTATGGGAGTTTAGTCAAGACAGTGCCCATCAGGGTCCCTCCTCCCGCCAAAGGCCCCACCGCCCCCCCACCACCACCTGCCAGGGGCCCAGAAACCCCCCAGACCCGTCCCCAAAGCGGTGCTCCCTAGGCCTGGGCGCCCGCCTGCCGCAGCCACACCCCACCCCCGCCCCCCAGCCTGGCACGGGCACCACCTCCGGTGACTGGTGAATTCTCCCCCTTTGCAGCCAGTGCTAATCAGCTTAAGGAGAGCTTCTGTTGCTGAGTCAACAGGGTTGGGGTTCCACTCCCTTCTGTCTGTGCCTCTCCAGAGCAGGGGGAGAGATGCCGAGGGAGGGGAGGGGAGGGCAGGGAGCAGATGGCTTTGCCGAAATCAGGGAGGGAGGCTGAAAGGACAAGAAAGGTCTTGGATTAAACTCCATGGGTGGGGGTGGGGGTGGGGAGAGGGCTTCTGGCTGACTCCGGGGCTGGGGGAGCCCCGCGCTGGGGGAGGCCGCAGAGGGAGGGGAGGCTCACTGCAGAGCAGGAACTGGAAGTCGAGTCTGAATGTCCAGGGTGAGGGGTGCGGGGGGGAGGGGAGCAGAAATGCCTAGTGACCCCCCCCCCCCCCCGGGTGTCCCTGAAGGAACAAAGCAAGAGGGGACAGGGCGGGCCCCTGCGGAGCTCGCCCTCCCTCAGCAGGTGGGGTGGGAGGATCCCTAAGGCGGACGTGGGGAGAACCCTGGGTCTCTGTGCGAGCTGGCTGGTGGCCTGGGTCCTGTGCTGGCGAGGCAGCCTTTCTAAT
The DNA here is from genome assembly GCF_022837055.1 of Prionailurus viverrinus. Classification (NCBI taxonomy): domain Eukaryota; kingdom Metazoa; phylum Chordata; class Mammalia; order Carnivora; family Felidae; genus Prionailurus; species Prionailurus viverrinus. The sequence continues at coordinate 64,859,592 of NC_062577.1, forward strand.
TGGAGAGAATGCTTCCCTGTTTGCAGGCAAGGCTGCGTCAGGATGAGGCTGTGCAAGGGAAGGGCGCAGTGAAGCAGGACTGCCTGGGCCCCAGGAAAGCCAGGCCCTTTGTGGCTGGTTTCTGTTTGTTTGCTGTTTGTTGGGTTTGGGGTGGTTTTGTTTTGTTTTGGTTCAACCCAATAGGAAAGTGAGGTCTAGAGAGGGGAGGTGACAGGGAGCTGGAGGCCGTCACACCCAGATCCTGCTATCCTGATCCAGTGCTCCCCTTGTATCAGGGGCCCCTCCCGGGTCAACAGATAAGGTCCCCGTCCTCCCAGGGGCTCCCGCTGCAGGCTCGGCCCTGAAGAAGGTAGGGAAGCCTCCCCTGCTCACCAGGACCAGCACCCCTGCTCAACCTGCTCACTCCACTCCTGCGCTGAGGCCTGGGGATGGAGAGGCCTTGTGCAGGGAAGGAGGGGGGGCGATTCCTGAAGCAGTTGCCCCCCCCTTGCCGGAGACGCTGGCACCACAGGGGAAGGGCACCTCCCCAGTCACCCCATCCTCCCGCCCCCCTCCATACAGGGCCGCCTCTGGCTCAGTCCACCCAGAGTTGAGAGGACCTTTACCCCGGCCCCGCAGCCTCCATCAGGCCTCGCTGGGATCCCAGCAGAGGGCACAGCCTTCCCCTCCGGCCCTTTCGGCCCCAGGGCAGACCCGGCGGCCCTCCGGACCCTCCCTGGCCTCCTGTCTGCTCCCTCAGCTAACCCAGAACCCGCTGACTAAGGTGCCGGGAACTGGCAGCGGGGCAGGGGGTGAGTGGAGATCACCACCACGACCTTCTGGGTCCTGGGCCACAGCACAGCACCGCCCTCCCACCCCCGCCAGGGAGGGCCAGTGGCGTCACCGCTGAGCCCCACCCCCCCATTACCCCGACAGCCCTAGAACGTCTGCCCCCTGGTGGCAGAGGAAGGGGAGGTCAGCAAGACCAGGAGCACAGAGCGCTCCGGCAACCCTGCGGCCTCCCCAGGCCCCACAGCCCCTCCACCTGCCGCAGCGCCTCTGCACCCCTGCCGCCCAGCGCCCCTCAGCTGCTGGTAGTCAAGGACTTGAGCTTCCTGGGCTCTGCTCCCCTGGTCCGTGCGACACTGCACCCCAGGCTTAGCCCCGGCGGCTCTGGTGGCCCCCCAGGGCCTGTCTGGACCCACTCAGACCAAAGCCTTTGCCCTCCTCCCGTTTATTCATCAGAACTCGAGGCTACTGCCTGCGGGAAGCCTTCCCAGGTGAGGACTGTTTCTAACCTGTCAGTATTTCTCATGGTGACCAGGAAATCCCAACCACCAAATAAAAGGTCATCAGTGGTAGGACTAAAAAGTGGCTTTAAAAGACGTGGCCCAAGGGGCGCCTCAGTGGCTCAGTTGGTTAAGCGTCCAACTCTTCATTTCCGTTCATGATCTCACGGTTCATGAGTTCGAGCCCTGTGTGGGGCTCTGTATGGACAGTATGGAGCCTGCTTGGGATTCTCTCTCCCTCTCTCTGCCCCTCCCCCACTCGCTCACTTGCACTCTCTCAAAATAAACATTAAAAAAATAATAGGGGCGCCTCGGTGGCTCAGTTGGTTAAGCGTCCAACTCTTCATCTCCGTTCATGATCTCGCGGTTCATGAGTTCGAGCCCCGCATCAGACTCTGTGCTGACAGCTGGGAGCCTGGAGCCTGCTTCGGATTCTGTGTCTCCCTTTCTCTCTACCCCTTGCCCACTCACACTGTCTCTCTCTCTCTCCCTCTCTAAAATAAACATTAAAAAATTTTGTTTTAAGTAATAAAAAATTTAAAAACTGGCCCAAGACTATCTGCAGAGAACTGAGGTGGGAGGTAAGAACCTTACAGACAACAGGCCTAAATCCATCCACTTCCAGAATACACCAGGACCCTCCCTAAGGGCCACATCCTGCCTCCCAGCCCAGAGCCCCCGCATCTCAGTCGCGACGCAGCCACCCGTGTCAGGGTCCCCGGGGTGTGGCAGGCCAGGAGGCCGGGCTGCATGTGCAGGCAGCACATCGGGTACAGAAGACAAAGCTTTGGACTCGGGATCTCAGACTGTGGGGCCTGTCAACCCAGGTGACCACCTCAGATACCCCGGCGAGTGGCCTCGGCCCAGGTCCCGCGGCCTCCGCAGTGGAGTCCCGGTGGGTTGATGCTCCTTCCTGAAGACGGCTGGAGGCACCGCCACGGGCAGCTGTAGCCCCAGTGTCCCCGTGGGATGCAGGAGCCCTGTCTGGCTCCAGCCCCAAGTAGGTCAGATTTCAGATAAGTGGGTGGTTTTCCTGTAAGTGACGAAACCCTCCGCCGTACTTAATGAGAAACAGACTCCTCAACTTACCCAACGCGCAAGACCGCGAGCTCGGGGAGACCCTCCCTCCCGCCTCTTCCTTCTCACGCCCGGGTCCCCACGCCGCCACACGCTCCAAATGACCCCTTGGCCGTAACCTTCACCTTCCCATCTGTCACCAGGACTGTCAAACGGCGAGCTTCTCCAACGGCCCGGCACCAGGGCCGCTCCCTTCAGGGCTCTTCTCGACGCCCTGGTATCAGGAAGCCGCTGCAGCAAAGCACGGCCGGGGCCCCCCGGCACCCCCAGCACCCCGCTCCGGTAGTGGCCGCAGGACGCACGGTCCCGGGACAGGCGTGGGCCTCCCGCCCCTGCCTGAGCCCTGCCCCTCGGAGGAGGAATCAGGCCACCGGTCTTGCTGCACGTGGCATCCCAGTGCAGAACCGCCAACCCAAGTCCGTGACCCTGCCGCCTCCCTCCCCCAACCACTCCTCCCTCTCTCGCAAAAAGCTAGGGGTCCAGAAGTCCCCAAGGAGACCTGCCTGGCCCCCAAGCTCCACACAAATCTTCCAAGCCGTTCATAGCCAATGGCAACTGGTTGTCAACGTGAGTCCTTTCCAGGGACATTCACCACTTCACCTCCTGCTGGACCGAAACAGATGTGAAGCGACTCTTTCACGTCACAGAAAGGACCTCCTCGACCTCCTCTAGTCTCCAGAGACACCGGAGATCAGCGATACTTTCCAGATCTGGGACCACAGGCCCCCGCCCCGTACGAAGTCGTAGGCACGCCTCCAGAGTCTTCCATGGCCACGAGCCCAGTTTAGACGGTGGGCCCAGGGGAGAAAAGCAAGGCAATCATGAGGCAGGTTGTGAGGGTCGGGGCGGGGGGTGCATTACACTAGGTACAGTCAGACCGAGGAACAGGAAAATGCAGGAGGAAGATCCAGAATGGAAAAAGGAGAGCACACGAAAAAGTAGGAGAGGGGTTAGGGCGAGCAGTGTCCGTCAGACTGAATGTTTTATTTCAACAGACATCCCTGGTTTAAAATTAAAAAAAGAAAAAAAAAAAAAAAAAAAAAGATGGAGGGAGGGGTTCACCATTTCATCACACCCACGAGGGAGCAAAACTCCCATCCAAGGACTCGGGAGCCCCGTCTGAAGCATCACCGCTCGAGTCTTTGCTCCAAGACAGAGAGGAGCTGAGTTCTCTAACTTCTGTTAAGAAAAATCTATCAAACGTGTTCATCCTCGCGGAGGCGAGGGCTGGGTCCCCAGGGAAGGAGGCCCTGGACTTGGAGGCAGCGGGGGTCCCGGAGGTGAGGCCGTGGCGCCGGGCTGCAGGAGGTCCCGGGGGCAGTCGGGTCCGGAGCCCTAGAACCCGTACTTGGCTTGGGTCTGCCGGCGGCTCAGCTTGTTCTCGGACCAGGCGTTCTTCAGCTCCAGCTCCCGCTCCTTGGCCTGCGGCGAGAGACACGGGCGGGGGCGTCAGCCTGGGGTGACAGACTTCTCCCCTGGCCTCTGTGAGCTTCCCGCACCCGCCCCTTTCCCCCCTTGGAACACGTAGGGGAAGTAGCAAGTCCCCTTCCAGACTCCGTTTTCCCTGACTCAGGTCAAAGGGGAGACCCCGAGAAAGCAAAGAGCTAACGGGGTTTAAGCAGAGCAAAGACTCAAGGATCCCTGGCCCCGGGCGCCCGGCTGGCTCAGTCGGCGGACAGTGCAACTCGACCTCGGGGTCCTAAGTGTGAGCTCCACGTGCGGTGTGGACATGACTTAAAAAATCTTTACACGGGCCCCTGGGTGGCTCAGTTGCTTAAGTGTCCGACTCTTGATTTAGGCTCAGGTCATGATCTCACGCTTCACGAGTTAGAGCCCCTCGTCAGGCTCGTCAGGCTCCGGGCTGACAGTGTGGAGCCTACCTGGGATTCTCCCTTTCCCTGCCTCTCTCCCTCCCTCTCTCGACGCCCCTCCCCTGCTCGTGCATGCTCTCTGTCTCTCAAATAAATAAGCATTCAAAAAGTAATAGTAAATACATAAAATCTTTACAAAAACAGAACAGAAGCATCCTGGTCCTACACCTGCTGGAATTAAAACCGAATCTCTCCAGTGGAAACCGGACAGAGGTGAGCTGGAATTTGCATCTGAAAGGAGGACATTAGATGCCTTGGATGCCCGACCAGCCAAGCAGGAGAGGACAGCGTCCAAGATGTGGACAGGGCCACACGGGACACCAACAAGCAACAGCTGTGTCTCGAGATGGAGTGTCGCTGCTGTGCTGCACACAGTGGATGTGGAACCCTAGAAATTCACACCCCTTTCAAGCACAAACTGAAGCTGTGAAATACAGACTGGAAGGCACCAGAATTGTGACTTTCCTCTGCTGACCTCAACGCCACACTTGGGGACCCTACGGGCACCACCTGAGAAGGGGGGCTCGCCAACCCCACCCCGCCAGAGTTAGCTGATATCTGCCCACCTCCCCTTGGTTAAGGGGCGGAGGTGAAGAGTTAGGGTTTAGGGACACCTGGGTGCCTCAGCAGGTGAGCACTGGACTCTTGATCTTGGCTCAGGTCACGATCTCACCCTTCATGAGTTCAAGCCCCGCCCCTTCGACTCTGCGCTGACACTGCAGAACCTGCTTGGGATTCTGTCTGCCCCTCCCCCACTCGCACTCTCTCTCAAAATAAACATTTAAAAAAAAAAAAGGGTTTGGGCTTAAAAGAAAACCCTACCCTCGAATCCTTTCCCTACAAATAACAAGTCAGGATAAGGACACAGGGGAGTCCCTGAAAAGGAAGGCGAACCATTGACAAGAACAGCAAAAGCAGATTTCCCCCTGAAATCACCAGGCAGCAATGTGTCCCCAGGGAAAGGGCCAGAACAGCACGTTCCCATCTGGGTCTCAGACAGCGTTCGGTGCAGGAGGTCTCCAAAAGATGTCTGCTTAACGATTAAATAAGTGAGAGTTGCTGGGTCCTATCAGGTAAGTGACATTCTAATTCCAGAAGACATGTTTGGATTAGCTGCGATTTTTAATTATTTGTGTTGTTTCCTGCCACAGAAGTGGAGACTACCAAACCAACATCCTTATCAGGTGGATGTTCTGTTAAAAGCTGGCGAACCCATTTTTTTCTTTAGATTCTTAAATCCCTAGATAGATAAACTCGCCATTTATGTCTGATAAACTTGCCACGTAATAGAACCGTAGGAGAAACCACTTTGCTGCCCTCCGCGTGCATGTTTGGGTATCTGAATCTCCACCTAGTTTACTCACAAGCCCCTGGCACTTGAGGCTGAAGGGAAGTGGGAAGTGACAGGCGCCAGGCGGGGTGGGGTGGTAGGTGATTCTGAAGGACACATCCCCCCCTAGTGGCCACATGGAGAACGGACCCTGGGAAGCTGGTGCCTGGCAGGCACCTGGGCTTCCAGCCCACGGGGCGGTGAAGGGGCCTCAGGCCCGCAGTCAAGGGGTCTCAGCCGGCTGTCCCTGGGGTCTCCGGGGACCCTCTCACCTGATGGATCAGGTACGTGATCTGGTGCTTCCGCCGCTGCTGGCCCGTTGGCTGCTCCCCTTTCTTCTGCAAGGGAAGAAAACACACTCGTTAAGCCACAGGAAGAAAAGGAGAAGTATCACACGTGCCCAGATGGTGCAAGGCTGGGGCTTAGAAACCAAGTACTTGGCCTAAAACCTGGGGGAGAAAAGTCAGCTTGGGGCTGTTTTTATGTCTGTACGCTCACAAAACGATTTTTATTAAAACCATTATGCCAAAAACCCAGGCTAAGAAGCTCTGCCTGAAATAGCCTGCTAATATCTCTGCTGGACTGGAGATCCTTTGAGGTCAGGATTGTGTCTTCTGTTTCTTTGGTAACCCTACCCCACCCCACCCCACCCCCAGCAACAAGCACAGGGCTCTGCCCACAGTGGGCACTTGAAGCTGGCTGTATTACGTGCAGTGACTCTACAACAGCTTCTGTTCCAGGGCCTGGGTGACCTCCCTCCCTCTCGTCATCCTGCCCGTCTCCGCCTCAGCCCTCCCTGTCTCTGTCCCTTTCTCCCCGGCAGGCCAGCCACCCAGCCTGCTCCTACCTACAGCTTCCCCAGCTCTCCCATCCCCAGCCTCTAGCTGAAAGCCCGTCCCCGCCCCCCCCTCCCCGGCGTGTGCCTCCCCAGAGACCCTGGAATCAGAATTTTCACCACCACCCACCTCTCCCCAGTCTTCCAGCCCCCACCCGTAACTACACCCAAGCCCTAACCAAGCTCTGAAGCAAAGGCTTTACTGTCAAAGTCTATACTGGTCTGGGCTTTTTCATCCTACGGTTTTCCTGCCCCACCAGTGCTGCCTCAGACCAGAAGCATCAGGTCCCACCCAGCCCCCAACACTCCTCTCTGGAGGGTCCTCGGCAACCCCCATCACTCATCAACTTTCTCCCGGCTGTGCCGTAAAGCCCTCGAGGACACGAACCGTAGGTTTCTCTTCTTTTGAAACAGTCGAGCTGTAACACCATGAGGCGGTGAAGAAAGTAAGGACCCAAGCAGCAGCAAACCCCCAATTCCTGGCTGCTGTGGGACACCGTTTAACGTCACCATCAAAGCCGACAAGCACGACGCACTCGCCGGCCACGGTGGACGCCACCCACGGCGGCTGTCACACGGAACAGTGATGCTTCCGACCCGGTTAGGAGAGCACGCTCCCCCCGGTGGTTTTTCCGGGAAACACGGATGGCTCTGTGCTGATCTAACCACAGCCCTCTGCTCTGTCCTGTACGACCGCCAGCATTCGGTGAAAACAAACGGCCAGGGCTCAGATGGCCATCTGTGGCCACGGAACAGAGCGGAGAGGGTGGGAGGGAGAAGGGGAGAAGACGCCCGACCTCGGCCTTGCTGGTGCTGGGCTTGAATCCAGGGCTTCCCCACATTCCGCCCCCCGTGGCAGGCTCATAAATGTCCATGTTTGCTGTGCTCAGCTACTAGGTGGAGAGGGGTCCCTCACGCTGACTGAAGAAAACTAGCACAGGAAGGCAGGCGTGTGGTGTGGAAAGCACGGGGAATAAACACCCGAAAAGCCCCCAGCTGGCGACAATAAGTAACAGCAAAAAAGGAGAGGGGAGGGGCTGCAGACTCAGAACCGGAGCCCCCAGGATTCTGCTGTTCCACCCACACCTCAAAGATGTGCTGAGCCAGGCCCCAGCCTGGCAGGGTGGAGGCGGGAAGTGACAGAGGGAGAGGGCAGGGCAGCTGAGGGTTCTGTCCTGCCGCCGGGGAGACAGCCACAACGCATCAAAGCTCTTCCCGAGTCGCCCAGTCTCAGGGACAAGACTCCACCCCCCAGACAGAAAGCAAAGTGCCGCAAAGTTCTGGAAAGTTCTGGAAGGCGGAGGCTGCATCCGTGAGGCTCGGCGCCGGCTCCAGTCCCACGGGTGGCAGGCATCTGTGAAAGGTGCTGGGGGGTAACCATCGGGTGTGGGGTCGGGACAGGAGCAGGCCCAGATTCTGCTCTGGGCACCCCCCACCCCCAAGTTAGCCATGCAACAGACCCTTCCCACTTACTTTGCTGAATGACTTCATGGTTTTCTCTTCTGTCAACGACTTGGTCATCCACTGCTGAGCCCCACTGAGCTGGTCGTCACCTTTGATCTCCACAAAGTTGACTTCCTCCCTCCCTCGGTTCCTCTTGCCCTGTAGCCGCTTAAACTGGAAAAGGAGACAGAGAGCAGCAGTGGGGGATCTGGGTGAGAGATCGGGGACTCACCAGAAACCCAGAATTTATGGAATCATCTTACGACCATCCCCCCGCCCCCCGCGCTACCCACGGCGGCTGTCACACGGTGCAATGATGCTTCCCGACCCACTTAGGAGAACACAAGTAAGTGTCCTTAACTCCCCCCTGTGCGATACCCCCTTTCACCCCCCACCTATCAAACTCGTCTGATGCCCAATGAAAGGCTGCCGCCCAGACGTTCCCCTGCCCTCAGGGAAAGGGAGGCCAAGGCGGTACCCCCAAACGTGAGCGAGTACGGGGGCGGGGGATCACTGCTGGGAACATGTGCTCAAACTATGCGTAAGTTCAATGTACCGAAAAGGACCGCATACGATTTTCAGATTAAGAATTCAGAGTAGGGGCGCCTGGGTGGCTCGGTCGGTCAAACGTCCGACTTCAGCTCAGGTCATGATCTCACAAGTTCGTGGGTTTGAGCCCCACGCCGGGCTCCGTGCTGACGGCTCGGAGCCTAGAGCCTGCTTTGGATTCTGTGTCTCCCTCTCCCTCTGTCCCTCCCCTGCTTGCACTCACCTTTCTCTCTCTCTCTCTCTCTCTCTCTCTCTCTCGCTCTCAAAAATAAATAATCATTAAAAAAAAAAAAAGAATTCAGGGTAAAAAAAAAAAATCTAGGATTCTTCCTCTAAAAATTGGTTTTTACACGTGCGTTCCTTCTTACACGTTGGTTTGGCATCACAAAATCAGCAGACTCCACACCAGAGCGGACCTCAGAGGCGGAGCTGGGAGAGAGGGAGCCTGGCAAGGTTTCTAGGAGGCTGCCGCTCTTTCTTGCCCTCCTCACCAAAAGGGCAGGTCACACCAACGTCGCCCGGACTCGTGTGGGAGAGGGGGCTCTAACTGAAACACTCAGAGACCTGAGTGCAGGCCAGGCCCAGCTCTCAGCGTCACTGGTGAGGTCTCCTCCGAGGGACTCTACCTGCAGGAAAGAACTCTCGCCCCTGGCTGAGCTCTCTGCTGCCTCCCAGGCTGAGGACAAAAAGGGCCCAACTATGGACCGTGTCAAGGATACACCTGCAGGGGACACAGTGACAGCAGGAAGAAGCATGCGGAGGGATGGACACCTCTCTGTGAAGAGGCGAGAGGGGGTTATTTTTCCTAAGAGCCTGAATGCAAAAAGAGCACACCCCCACTTCCCCGGCCCCCTCCTGACAGGCTGAGACCTCCCTACGGAGAGAGCAAGGTTTCCCGTCCGGAACACAGCCTGACGGGACCCGGGGTTTTCTCTCTCCTTGTGCTGAGGTGAGGGAGCCCAGCGGCAGGGGATCCAGGCGTGTGAACACAGGAGTCATTTACTGTGGCTGCTGTCCTCTCCCCAAATCCATCGTCCCCTTCACCTTTAACGTGAAGGAGCCCAACATTCTGGCATATCACCGCCCAACCGGATAAAAGACTATCCCACCCCTGGGCTCCCCCCGAAGCCACACGTGGTCACGTGACCAGACTCTAGTCAACGAGACAGAAATGGAAGCGCTGGTAGGAACTCCGGGGAGATTTGGGGGAGGTCTCCCCAAAGGAGAAGAAGATACTCTTCCTCGGTCTCTCCACCTGCCGCAGAACAGCGGCCGCAATGCAGGCGAGAGAGCGGCAGCCTCGGCCGCCACCACCGACCAGAGGCACAAAGGCCACAATGTAGGGACAGCAGACGAATCATCACAAGGCGCCCCGGGTCCCCAACAACTATGCAGGGCTGCCTCCGGCCTTCTTTGAGGAAGAAAAAAGTTAACTCCTCTGATGTAAGCCACTGCACTTTGGAGTTTCTGCCACAGCGAATCCTAACTGAATATAGTTACAAAAGAAACAAAAACAAACAAAAAAACCCCACACCCAGTGCAGAGCCCAATGCAGGGCCTGAACTCTCGACCCTGAGATCAAGACCTGAGCAAAATTCCACCACAGGGGTGCCTGGGTGGCTCAGTCAGTTGGGCGTCCGGCTTTGGTTCACGTCATGATCTCGCGGTCTGTTGAGTTCGAGCCCGCGTCAGGCTCTGTGCGGACACCTCGGAGCCTGGAACCTGCTTCGGATTCTGTGTCTCCCTCTCTCTCTGCCCCTCCCCCGCTCACACTCTGTCTCTTCCTGTCTCTCAAAAATTAATAAACGTTAAAGACCTGAGCTGAGACCAAGAGTCAGATGATCAAACAACTGAGCTATCCAGGCCCCCCTCCCCAAAAGGTTTCTTTACTTTTGGATTTGAAACCTGGCGTCCATGGGTCAAAGATGGTCACCCGTGCTTTATTAACTTACTGCTTCGTCATCGATGAAGGAGGCGTCTGGGGCAATTTCCTGGGGGGGGACCAGGGCCGGGTCCTGTGCAGGATAGTAGCCACCACTGTAATAATCCTGCAGTCAAGAGAGGGAAAAAACACACCAACTGAGGGGCACAGCAGACAGGGGACAAGGTCTGGAGCAGAGCAAACCCTCACCAAGTGGCAGCGGAGGCACCCACACCACCGGCCCCTCAAGCGGCCCAGGTAGAGGCGTGCGTCCCGAGGACCCATCCGTAACTCAGAAGACGTGCGTGCATCCCGAGGACCCATCCGTAACTCAGAAGACCCTCTGCAGCTTCTCCGATCGGCACCGTCCAGGTGGCTATAGCTCAGGGAAGGGGGACAAGAAACAGGCATTCTCTCCTGCTTCGGTTTATACCCCTCTCCCTCGGCTGCTCCCCAGGGTGAATCCCAACCCTGACGCCACAGTCCCCTCAGCGCCACACCTCCTGCCCGCGAGATGGGAGACACGCTCGGCTGTGAGCAGGGGAGAGGTGTGAGGGCACACCGTTCCCACTCCTTGTCTTAATTTTGGGCCTGTGGACCCAAGGACGCTGCCTGCAACGGGGAGGGAGGGTGCAGATCTCTGATATGAAATAAATCGCCACACACCTGAAACTAACATAACATCCATCGCGTCAACTATAGTTATTTTCTTCTTTTCTTTTTTTTTTCAGGGAGTGCGGGAGAGGCAAAGGGAGAGGGAGAGAGGGTCTTAAGCAGGCTGCACACGCAGCACAGAGCCCGACGGAGGGCTCCATCTCACATCCGTGAGATGATGCCCTGAGCAGAAATCAAGAGACACTCAACCGGCCTCTGAGCCACCCAGGTGCCCCTCAACTATACTTCAATAAAAACCTAACAAAATAAATGGCTTTCGGACAGGTACGGAATTTACAAAGCCGGGAACGAGCCAAGGTGTGTGTTCCCGGGCACTTGGCTCGGGAATCTGATGACCGCCCTGGAGCTGAGCTGTCGGAGGCTGCTGCGGTCCCGGAGGAAGAGGGGTGCAGGCAGGACGAGCCCCCAGGAGGCCAGCCAGGTGGCCCTCGGGCTGAGAAGCGGCTTCCTCCCGGCCCACGCTTTCTCCCAATTCTTCCACTTTTGCCCAAAACTCCAAAAAATGCCCCTTTAAGAACATTCGTTTTATAGTGAACTAAATGGAAAGTAAGGTTTAACACTGACCGAATAAAACACGTAAGAATCCAGAGTGATCAGAGCACGATTTTCTATGAAAGCATTCACAGTAAGATACGTGGAATTGCAGGGTCCCGAGTGCACGTTACATGTTTTCACGTGCACGGACTCCCTCGGTGCAGTTTATAAATGAATACAGAACGCCTGGTTGTTGTTCCTTTAAATGGCTTTGGTTGTTGTTGTGTTTTGTTTTGTTTGGCTAAACAGGTCAGAACACCGGCGAGTCCCTGAGCCCCTGGAGCCCTCTCCACCCAGGACTGTGATGCCGGGAAAGTCTTTCCTAAACCCACTCACCTGGCCTCCCATATCCTCTGACGCCACTCGCAACAGAGCTAAGCAGCTCTTCCAAATGGCACTGGGATAAAAAGTTATCCCAACTCTTTCCTGGGCATTTGCTCTGGCCCGGGCACCATGCCACGCTGACGGGCTTGTCCCAGCATCGCTACGAGGCCACTGCTGTTACCGCCCCCCCCCCCCGTACAGCTGAGGAATCCGCCCAGACTCACACGGCTTGGGATTCCAAGCCCAACCCCCCCTCAGACCCCACTGTCTGCCACAGCACAAATTACGGTCCCCTGGCTCCCTGGGACAGGGGCCCCCGTCCTCTCACCTTCCCGTGCCTCCTGCCTTCCCCGCTCTTCCCTTCTGTGTTCAACTCTCCAGATCCCCTTCGCCCTCAGCCCCTCCTCCCTTCCTTCCTGCTCTCAGTGCACCCCTCCAGTTCACTCAGCCTCACCATCCACACCAGGGGGTCTTGGATCTCCCGCCTTCTCCCTACACCTCTCGCCAGCTCCTACGGGGCTGGTTTCCAGAACAAACGTTATCGGTTACGTACTTCTCCCTGTCAGACTTCAAGACGGGCCCTTTTTCGGAACAAAGGTGGTATGCTTTGAGGCCGGAGATATACAGGAAAATCAAGGCGCCGGAAGACATTAATTCAGCCAAAGCGAAACCACAGAGGCCGTAGGACCGGCTCAGAGCTCTCCGTGACCTCCACGCTCCAACGCGCCCTGGCCCGCCCTCCGGACCACCTACCCACCTGATAATAAGCACCAGCGGCATTGGCATCGCCATATGTGGAAAACTGGTTGTAGCCGTAGTCATCCCCAGGCTTAGGCATCCAAGGGGCCCCACTTGAGCCCGCTGCCATCTTGAATTCGAGGGGGGCATTGGCTGCGTCGTCCTGGAAGGCCGGCTCCGGTTCCGTGCCTGGAGGCAGCTCTTCAGGGACGGCAGGGAGGGGGTAAGGGTATGGCTCAACTCCAGGCGGCTCAGCCTTGTCAGGGAGGGAGAAAAAGTTCTCGGGGGCTACTTCCTCATCACTGTCGTCCTCCTCCTGCGTGATCTGCTTCGTCACCTGTAGGGCAGCACTCTTGGCGGCAGCCTTGATGGCAGAGGGTGACGGAGTGGTGGTTGTGGTGCCCACGACAGAGGCGAGGGAAGAGGGCTTGGTCTTAGAAGCCTGTCTGGAGGGCTTAGCGTCAGAGGAGCCATCCGCGGGCTTCCGGGAGGAGGCGTGGGGCAGGGGCAGCCTGCCAGTCTCTTTCACAGGCAGGTTTTTAGGCTGGGGAAGCAAGGCAGACAGGCCAGCGCCCTCGCCGGATCCCTGGTGAGCACAGGTTCGGGGAAGGAGGGAAAAAACGTGCCAAGTGAGATCTGGTGATACGCGTTATCAACACCAAGAACAAGAAGCACAGATAGGCGCTCCGGCCTAAAATCTCATCGGCCCCTGCTTCCTTCTCAACTCTGCCCGCTGCCTCGCTGGGGGATCCCATCTGCCTCCTACCTCAGGCCCCCCTGCTGGCTGCTTCTCCTAGGGAAGACATCACCCCTGTTCTCCTCGGCTCCACACCAACCCAGCTCCGCTGCCCTGTGCCCCAGGGCCTTCCCTGTGTCTGTGGCTTTTGGTGACTACGATGCTTTTAATCCCACATCATCCCTTCTTCCCAGAAAGCCCAGGGCTCTCTCCAGCTGATCGCTCTACCTCTCTCTCCAGGGCTTGAAGGTTCTTCTTAACATAGGAACTCCCTGCTTCCCTGGGATTGCTACTCAAAGTCAAGAACAGGGCTCTGTCCAAAAGACCTTCACTCCTGTTGTCCAAAGTCCTCTCCTCTGCCCAAGGAAAGCCCTATACATGTGGCACATTCAGCTTATGCCAGAGTCGAGAATTTAACTTCTCAATCTGTAAGCTAAATGAGTCAGCCCATCCCGAGTTCCTACTGCACGGAAAAATCTCTCCGATTCTGCTTTCTGTATGCCACGGGGCTAGCCTGGCCTAATTGGAGGGCCGAGGGAGGTGTCAGTCTAAAAAAGGAGAACGGAACAAGGCCACCATGCCCCTATCCTGGAGGACCAGTATACTTCAGCCCCTCGGCCAAGCAACACCCAGAGCAAGTGAAGAAAGGCTGGTGAGTCAGGCAGGCAGAACAGTTCATCTGGCCAGTTGGCTCCTCCCCCTGCTGTGTGTCCACAGCTCTGGAACATTCCAGCCAGGCGGACCGCAGAGACTCAAACACGTAGGGAGCGGGCCCAGGTGCCATGTGGTTCACATGCTCAGGCTACCTTGAAGCATCTGACTTCTCAGATGGAATCTGGGGTCACAGCCACACCCCTGTGCAGCACTGGGTCCCCACTCCGCCCGACAGCTGAGCCAGTGTCCCCCCAGCCCCTCCGCCAGCTGGGAGGCTGCTCTGTGCTCCGGAGGCCCTCTGAGCCAGTGCCCCCATGACTCAGGCTGCCCTCACCCACCCCCTCCAGGAAGCCACCCTGGGTAACGGAGAACCGGCCTCCAGCAGCCTCAGCCGCCAGTTTTGGCCGCGACTCCTCTTCCGTCACCCCCCACACACAGGGCCAGGACGTCACTCTCCCCTCCACATGACTGCGCCCGGAGAGCTCCCAGCAGTGGAGGTGACATCTTAGCAGAGTCAGGGGAAGGGGCAGCTCTGGCGTCACACGCCTGAGTCACGACATGGTCTGACAAAGGCAGGACCGCTTTTGCTCTTGTTTCCCCTGAGACATACGATCCACAAGATCAGAGAGCGCGTAAGTCCCTGAGCGCGGAGTGGAGCGGGAAGAAACTCCCGGGGGCCGGAATAAAGGCACCGGGACGGGGGAAAACAGGGCAAACGGCCGAGAGATCGGCTCCCGGCATCGTCTGGCTGAGGACTTCGGGTCTCAGGTCTGGAGCAGGAGCCAAGCGCAGCAGGGAAGGGCTGGGACTGGACGGTCAGACCCGGAGTCTGACCCCCCCGCCCTGCCCCACCCATCGCTGCCCGCGGGCAGGCTCCTCACCCGAGGTTTCCACCAGCAGAATTCGGGGGTGATGATAACGCCACGACTGCGGCGCTACCTTGAGAATGAAATCAACTAAAGGCTGGTACAGCACTGACAGCTGTGCCTGGCACGGCTGAAGTACTTACTTTCCAGGTTAAAGATGAGGCAGGAGGATAACTACACAACGCACACGCTCCTGACATCATTCTGCCGGCTCCGTTCACCCTTCCTAAACAATCCTTTCGGCGGAAATGCATCGCGCCCACTGGTCTCCGCCTCCCTGCCGCTGGCTGCCCCCAGCAGGGGTGACCCCACCGGGCCAGCACCGAGCAACGGCGAGGGGAGGGCACACGGCACGAGGGCCGGCGGCTCCGAGAGCAACCAGGCCACGCGGAGGGAGCCGGTCCTCAGATGCTTGCATCTGCCCTACGTGTGATGCGGAAACACTTCCGGGGCGTCGTGACTCTCTTTCGGGAGGCAGTACGGGAAGAGAAACGGCTTCTGCCGGGTCACAAAGCTCACCTGAAGGACAGTTTTCTTCTTGGAGGGCTCGTCTTCCTCGGAATCTGACTAAGAAAAAAAGAAACGGAATAAGGCCTTCCTGCGTGAGGGCGGAGGAGGAAACACCCGCATCCAGCGAGGTCCAGACGAGGGCGGCCCGCGCGTCTGTGCGGTTGCAGGGGAAGCGCCCGAGAGCTCCCTCCCTGCTCTCGAACCGCCTCAGGGCGAAGGGGGGTGTGGTGACTTCCCCAGGGCGCTGGTTCTGCCCCGGGTCCTGCGGCCCCGGCTCCTTGGCATCGATTTCTACTCCTCTAAAGTAAAAGCCTTTCCTCCCGTTTAGACCTGGTGGAAAGAAAAGGCTACACCCATTTTTCTCCTAATAAATCTGTCTGCTGGAAGACGGATGGATGTGGCCCACCATCTCCCCCAGTCTCAGCTGCCCCTCTGAAACCGCTCACGCAGACACCATAACCACACGGCCGGGCAACTCCGGCGGGAGTTAAGTGGGGTGTTAACTACTCCCTGTGCAGCATTAAAGGTCAAAGCCATTGGAGAAATCCATTCCCTCTGCAAGTATGATCTACCGTCTGCCAGACAGAGTTGCTCGCGTCCAGGAAGAAGGTGAGCAAATGGGGACGGTGAGCGCTGGGGGCAAGACAGGAGGCCATTTGTGTCACCCTCTGACTCACCGGGGCTGTCCCTAACACAAGCTCTCACACTGGAAGCTCCCTGACCTTGGAGCTCAGTACCAGATCCTGAACATGGCCAAGGATCAAAAAGGTGCAAGCCTATGATTTTTCAAAGTTATTCCCCTAGGGGGCGCCTGCGGGCCCAGGCGGTGGAGAGACCGACCTCGGCTCAGGTCGTGATCTGGCGGTTCAGGAGGTGAAGCGCCCAGGGGGGCTCTGGGCTGACAGCTGGGAGCCCGGAGCCTGCTTCGGATTCTGTGTCTCCCTCTCTCTCTGCCCCTCCCCACTCGCACTCTGTCTCTCTCTTTCTCTCCAAAGTAAATAAAAACATTAAGAATAATTACAAATAAATACATAGGGAAGCAAGTAAGTAAGTAAGTAAATCCCGGGACGCCTGGGTGGCTCAGTCAGTTGAGTGTCTGACTCTTGATTTAGGGTCAGGTCACGATCCCAGGGTCATGGGATGCGCGACGAGTGTGGAGCCTCCTTGAGATTCTCTCCCCACCCCACCCCCACTTGCACACTCTCTCCGTCTCTGTAAAATAAAAAAAAATAATGCTAAAGCATTTTTTAAAATTAAGAATAAATAACAAGTGGATTCTCAAGCCAAGAACCTTAAAAGCTTCCATGTGTTCCCAGGGCCTGCTTTGGGCGTCTGTGCATAAAGGGGATCAGGCAGGTTTCAGACGCGTCCGTGTGCAAGATGCTGCAAGAACTCAAACGCTCTGCTGGAATCTCTCGGCCGACCCTCACGGCCCACAAGTCCCTCCCCCGGCTCATCGGCTACAAGGACCTCACAGCGACTGAGAATCTACTCTATGCAATCCACAGTGCATGTATCGACGGATGTCCCGACGGCCGCCCCAGGCTGGGTGACGATGCTCATCCGCTCTGCCCACGGGCACGGGGCAGGGCCTGGAGCAGGTAGAGTCCTGTCCCCTGTTCCCCAGACCAGTCCCCCCGGTGTGCCTCAAAGATTTTGTGTGTGTGCTGTGCCACGGAAGAAGTCCCCGTCCTCAAGGAACTCACAATCCAGTAAGAGTGACAAGCGGCACGTAACAAGGCAGGACAACACAAAGGGCGTCAAGTGTGGTTCAAACACCCCCTCCACGAATCTGCTGGTCCCACGTTTGTCTCTCCCCCATGTGGGTCCTCACCTTACCGCCCAGTCCCGGCACCTGTATCAGTATGTTACAAAACCCGTAAGGGGAGTCTGTCTGGGGGGCAGGGGGACAGGGGAAGAGGTGGCAGAGGGCAGGACGGTCATCTTAGGTGGCAATCAACTCACGACGCTTCACTCGTCCTTCCAGTAACACTTCCCGGCAGGCCCTGTCATCTGTTTCGAGGGGGAGGGAAGGCAGCCCCGGAGAGGTCAAGTACCAGCTGGATCACGGCGGAACCAAGGGCCGGAACCATTCAGCTCGCGCGTCTCCGCAGAGACACCGTGCCGAGTTGTCCCCTGCTGGCCCGGGCCCGAGATCCGCCCTGACCAGGCCCCTCAAGACCCCACTCGACGCAGACGGGCGCACACGGCACCAAATCAGAACTACAAGTGTGAGTCTCGGCTGTGCCATTTATTTGCGGCCCCCAAGCCTGTGGAAAATAGCACGCGCACACATCACAACGATGCGCTAAAGACCGCACGAGCGTCTAGCCATGGAAACGTACATAAATGAAAGTTCTTGGCAGAGTTCGAGGACTCTCATTCTCTCTGGCCTGCCAAGACATCAAACTCAACCAAAAAAAAAAAAAAAAAGCAAATAAACAAAGCATTAAGCCCCAAACACCTAAACATCTTGACCCGTTCTCTCTGTTCCAAACTCCCATTGCCTCAGAGACCCCTGACCATCCCCTGGCCTCGTAACCACAGAGACACGTCCCCTCCCCGGCAGGGCGCATGTGGAACCACCTCACTACCGGGCACAGACGGTTTTCGTGACGTCTGGAGGCCCAATCAAACTTTAACATCTTAGGCAATTAGGTTCAAGTGCAACAATGTGCAAATAAACAGGTTTTGTCCAAGTCTCAGATGATTACGTTTATAAAACTGTACAAACATATATTTTTTTTAATTTTTATTTTAACGTTTATTTTTGAGACAGAGAGAGACAGAGCATGAACGGGGGGAGGGTCAGAGAGAGAGGGAGACACAGAATCTGAAACAGGCTCCAGGCTCCGAGCAGTCAGCACAGAGCCCAATGCGGGGCTCGAACTCACGGACTGCGAGATCATGACCTGAGCCGAAGTCGGCCACCTAACCGACTGAGCCACCCAGGCGCCCCAATTATTATTTTTTTTAAACATTTAGTTTTGAAAAAGAAAGACAGAAAGACAGTGTGAATGGGAGAGGGCCAGAGAGGGAGACCCAGAATCCCAAGCACGCTTTGTGCTGACGTGGGGCTCAAACTCAAAAACCGTGAGATCATCACCTGAGCCGAGGTCAAGAGTCGGATATGCTTAACCGACTGAGCCACCCAGGCGGCCCCATAACATTTGCCACTTTAACCGCTGTGTGCACTCGGTAGCATTAAGTGCGTTCAGTGTTGTACAACCATCACCACTATTTCTGGAACTTTCCATCATCCCAGAGAGTCTGTACCTGGTAAACAATACCTCCCCTTGCCTGCTCGCTGCACTCCAGCCCCAGGGACCCTCCACTCTCCTGTCCCCTGGGCTCTGCACACTGTGGGCATTTCGTGTGGCTGGGATCACACAGCACGTCCCCCGCTGTGGCTGGCTTGTTCCTCTTAGCGTAACGCCTTCCAAGGCCATCCACGCTGCACACGTGTCAGAGTTTCCTTCCTTTTTAAGGCTCAATGACACGTGTGGCATGGACATGTCGTGCTGCTGTCCACTTGCGGACACCTGGGCTGCGGGCGCCTTCCGGCCGTGGAGAAGAGCGTTGCCGCGGACATGGGCGTGCGTGTGGGAGGCCTGCTCTCGGCTCTTTTCACCGAGGAATGAAACTGCCGGATCACAGGGGCACCAGGCCGGCTCAGTCGGGGGAGCCATGCGACTCGATCTCGGGGTCATGAGTTCAAGTCCCATGTTGGGTGTAGAGCTTACTTAAGAAAAAACTTAAAAAATAAAATTAAAAAAAAAAGAGGGGCACCTGGGTGGCTCAGTCGGTTGAGCGGCCGACTTCGGCTCAGGTCATGATCTCGCGGTCCGTGAGTTCGAGCCCCGCGTCGGGCTCTGTGCTGACAGCTCGGAGCCTGGAGCCTGTTTCAGATTCTGTGTCTCCCTCTCTCTGACCCTCCCCGTCTCGTGCTCCGTCTCTCTTAATAATAAATAAATGTTTAAAAAAAAAGAAAGAAACTGCTAGACTGCGGAGTAATTCCAAGTGACTTTCTGAGGAACTGCCACACTTTTCCACAGGAGTAGATCAAACGAAGGCCATAGAGTCAGCTCCTAGAGAGCAGCAATCAGCCAGTGGTGACCTGGGCAGGGCTGTGCCATCAGACCCAGAGAGGGCGACGTTCCAGGCACCACGGAGCCTCGGGCTGGGCCAGCGCAGGCCCTCCTGGGTCTCAGAGGCGCAAACTGCTTGCGCCTCTGAAGGAGAGAGGAATGGACGTCTTGGCCTCACAAGAGCCTGAGCCTCCACGGCCACCACTGTCCTCTCCGCTCCAGCTGCCAAGAGTGACAAGACGCACGCACGGAGACTGCAGAGCAAACGGAAACAGACATTTTCCATTAAGCCGGCCCAGTGGGATCTGCTCATCTATCAGAGCGGTTCTCTTATCTTCCCAGGCTCGGGCTCTGGCACACGCCCGCTCCAAAAGGCCATCTCGAGCTGCCAGGGCCAGGAGCCAGGGAGGAAAGAAGGGCCCAGGCCCCGACCCCCCCAGGCTCCAAACCCGAATCACCACCACACTCCTCGCGGCTTTATCCCAATTAGCCTGACTCATCAGCCGGTTTCCGTCTTTGGTCTCCTGATCTTCTGCGGACAGATGCCCTCCAGTTAGAGCAATGTTCCCTTTCGCCTGCCTCTCCCCTACAGCACCCTCACCACACTGCCTCTCCCCTGCCGCATCCTCACCGTGCTGCCTCTCCCCTGCCGTACCCTCACCGTGCTGCCTCTCCCCTGCAGCACCCTCACTGCGTTGCCTCCCCGCTACAGCACCCTCACCACACTGCCTCTCCCCTACAGCACCCTCACCACGCTGCCTCTCCCCTACAGCACCCTCACCGCACTGCCTCTCCCCTGGCGCATCCTCACCATGCTGCCTCTCCCCTGCCGTACCCTCACGGCACTGCCTCTCCCCTACAGCACCCTCACCGCACTGCCTCTCCCCTGGCGCATCCTCACCATGCTGCCTCTCCCCTGCCGTACCCTCACCGTGCTGCCTCTCCCCTGCAGCACCCTCACCGTGCTGCCTCTCCCCTGCAGCACCCTCACCGTGCTGCCTCTCCCCTGCCACATCCTCACTGCACTGCCTCCCTCTGCCACACCCTCACCGCACTGCCTCTCCCCTACAGCATCCTCACCGTGTTGCCTCTCCCCTGCCACATCCTCACCGCGCTGCCTCTCCCCTGCCGTACCCTCACCACGCTGCCTCCCCCCTACAGCACCCTCACCGTGTTGCCTCTCCCCTGCCATACCCTCACCGCGCTGCCTCTCCCCTACAGCAAGCACCCTCATCGTGTTGCCTCTCCCCTGCCACATCCTCACTGCGCTGCCTCCCTCTGCCACACCCTCACCGCACTGCCTCTCCCCTACAGCACCCTCACCGTGTTGCCTCTCCCCTGCCACATCATCACCGCGCTGCCTCTCCCCTGCCTCACCCTCACCACGCTGCCTCTCCCCTGCCACATCCTCACCACACTGCCTCTCCCCTGCCTCACCCTCACCGCGCTGCCTCTCCCCTACAGCACCCTCACCGTGTTGCCTCTCCCCTGCCACATCCTCACCGCGCTGCCTCTCCCCTGCCGTACCCTCACCACGCTGCCTCCCCCCTACAGCACCCTCACCGCGTTGCCTCTCCCCTGCCACATCCTCACTGCGCTGCCTCTCCCCTGCCACATCCTCACTGTGCAGTCTCTCCCCTGCCATACCCTCACCGCGCTGCCTCTCCCCTACAGCAAGCACCCTCATCGTGTTGCCTCTCCCCTACAGCACCCTCACCATGTTGCCTCTCCCCTGCCACATCCTCACTGCGCTGCCTCCGTCTGCCACACCCTCACCGCACTGCCTCTCCCCTACAGCACCCTCACCGTGTTGCCTCTCCCCTGCCACATCCTCACCGCGCTGCCTCTCCCCTGCCGTACCCTCACCACGCTGCCTCCCCCCTACAGCACCCTCACTGCGTTGCCTCTCCCCTGCCACATCCTCACCGCGCTGCCTCTCCCCTGCCACATCCTCACTGTGCGGTCTCTCCCCTGCCATACCCTCACCACGCTGCCTCTCCCCTACATCAAGCACCCTCATCGTGTTGCCTCTCCCCTGCCACATCCTCACTGCGCTGCCTCCCTCTGCCACACCCTCACCGCACTGCCTCTCCCCTACAGCACCCTCACCGTGTTGCCTCTCCCCTGCCACATCATCACCGCGCTGCCTCTCCCCTGCCTCACCCTCACCACGCTGCCTCTCCCCTGCCACATCCTCACCACACTGCCTCTCCCCTGCCTCACCCTCACCGCGCTGCCTCTCCCCTGCCGTACCCTCACCACGCTGCCTCCCCCCTACAGCACCCTCACTGCGTTGCCTCTCCCCTGCCACATCCTCACCGCGCTGCCTCTCCCCTGCCTCACCCTCACCACGCTGCCTCTCCCCTGCCACATCCTCACCACACTGCCTCTCCCCTGCCTCACCCTCACCGTGCTGCCTCTCCCCTGCCACATCCTCACTGTGCGGTCTCTCCCCTGCCGTACCCTCACCGCGCTGCCTCTCCCCTACAGCAAGCACCCTCACCGTGTTGCCTCTCCCCTGCCACATCCTCACCGCGCTACCTCTCCCCTGCCATACCCTCACTGCGCTGCCTCTCCCCTACAGCACCCTCACCGTGTTGCCTCTCCCCTGCCACATCCTCACCGCGCTGCCTCTCCCCTACAGCAAGCACCCTCATCGTGTTGCCTCTCCCCTACAGCACCCTCACTGCGCGGCCTCTCCCCTACAGCACCCTCACCATGTTGCCTCTCCCCACCGCACCCTCACCTGCTGCCTGTACAGCTGTGCTTGTCCATGGCTCTTCTCTCTCCCCAACGGGCACTGCTTCAGAACAAAACACCCCTGGACTCAACCCTGCCACTCCCAAACTGTGACTTGAGACAGATCACCTCTGTTCTCTAAACTTCTGTTTCCTCACCTGTAGACCAGGGCTGCAACCGCCCAGGCAGTGTCAGCCACTCAGCGGGCGTCCCAGAAGGGTCTGTGCCCCTTCCCGCTCCACCTCTACCAAGGGCTGAAACTCAGCTAAACCTGCTGCCGTCAACTCTTTACTTGGTTAACGGAAATGCCCAAAATTAGTGAAGTCTGCCTCTCACACCCTCCAATTTTCCACTATCTGGGTATACGATCTGGAAGTATAAGTAATCCTAACCCAGATAAGCCTCAAATTTGCTTGCTCTAAAATGCATGTTATAGGACACAAAACTTTTTCTTTTTTTTTAATTTTTTAAATGTTTATTTATTTTTGAGAGTGAGAGAGAAAGAGACAGAGTGCAAGCAGGGGAGGGGCAGAGAGAGGGAGACACGGAATCCCAAGCAGGCTCCGGGCTCCGAGCTGTCAGCACTGAGCCCGTTGTGGGGCTCGCACTCCTGAACCTTGAGATCACGACCCAAGACGAAGTCAGACGCGCAGACTGAGCCACCCAGGTGCCCCAAGGACAGAAAACTCTTACAGCAGACTCACTTTGCTAATTTTGACATTTTGTATCCTAATTTTAGAAGTCTGAGTCCACGAAATCAACAATCGTCCAGCCCAATGCGTGGGGGGGTGGGGTTAGCCCGGGTGGAGTAAGGAGGGAAGAAGGGAAAAGGAAATGACCATCTGTTCTGTGGGTCCTTCCCAGTCCCTCATGTAAACCGAAGGCTGACTGAATGTGACCTCGCGTCGCACCTGGACAGACTTGGGCGCTGCCCCGTCCCGACTGCAGCTGACTGATGAGCCGACCCACATCAGACCGACCGTATTCTCTCCTGGAACACCAGGACCGGGACTAAGAACGCGGCTCCATCTGGACTGATCACTAAAGAGAAATAAAACACGAGAAGGGGTGGGGGTGGGGCGGCCATCTTTCATCGGCAGCAAAGGTCAAGCAGCAGAGGAAACTGATCTGCAGCCAAAGAAGCTTGAATCAAACACGCAAAGATCTCCAACTTCTGACTCCAGGCCCTTTCCCCCGGCACCTCAGGACATTCATTATTCAACCTGGCTTGAGGTGGTTTCTGATCCTTGCAACGAACTAAATCCAGCTAATCCCCAATCTGCTCTGTATTCCCTAAATAAATGGCACCACTACCCTCCGGCTGCCTGAGCTAAAAGGCAGGGGTCAACCTTGAATCCTGGCCCTCACCTAGGCCGTCCCATCGACCGCCCAGACGGCCCAGACGCTCTACCTCCTCCACAGCCCTGCCACCTGCAGCTCTCCCCAGGCCCGCGCCCGGGTGCCCAGGCCATCACCCCCTGCCACGCCGTGCCTGCCGGTCTTGCTCCCCCAGGTCTTAGGCGCTGTGCAACCAGAGAATTCTTGCTCGGCCCGTTAAGGGCGCCTCGCTACCCCAGGGTCACTTACGAAGGCCTTTCCGTGGTGCCCAGAGGCCACATCCCCTGGCCTCAGCACCCCCACGTCCCCGCATCCAGCTCCGGAGCTTAACTCACTCCAGGTGCCCCGGAAGCATGGTCTCTCTCGCCGCTAAGCTCCCTGCCGCATCCTGCCCCTCCGCCTGACGTGCGCCTCCCCGCGGCACCCGCTTTCTCCGGCTCCCTCTACTCACGCATCTCATCTCTGCGCAGACATGTCCTCCCTCTGGCAGCCTCCCCAGCCTCTAGACCGGATTAGCACCCACTAGGTACGTTCCCACGGCACCAGCTCTACCGTGGCTCTTCTCCGACTTGACCTGAAATCTATCTCCTTGTCCGCCTCCTCCAGAAGCTCCTTGTGGGCAGAGCCTATCACGTTCACTGTACTCCGAGCTGCTGACACAGAGAAGCAGGCTAGGATCGAACGAACGAACGATCGAACGAACCAACGAACGAACGAGAGTTCAGAGTTCATTGCTGCTACTTCAACTCCAAACCCTAAAGGGAAGTCACTTAAGAAAATGTTTATTTATTTCTCCAAACGTGCCCTGTGAGCCTACTAAGTGCAAGACACACAGCTTAGAACCGGAGGAGCACGACCCTAAAGCCAGCAGCCGCCCTCAGCTGACCAGCCTGTGCTCTTGGGGACCTTTCCGCAGGAACCATGCGCTCAGAGACCGCCAGCACCAGCTCAAGCTGAAGGAAGGTAGGAAACTGAAGGGGGAGGAAGCTTTGGCTTTATCTGAATGATCCGAGTCTCGAGTCTTGTTCACCTTGGAGAATTCGGGAACTTTGGGAACTTCGAGAATCACACTGACAAAGGAAGGACGGGGCGGGGAGTCCTCAGGGGTTTCCCCCACCTCAGCCAGACCGAATGGAAGACTCTACAACCTTTAGCGGCAACTTGTTCTGATGCTGCCTCCCCAGACCTGCAAATGAACTCTCCGCCGTCACAGTGGAGGGAGGCAGGCTGCCTCAAAGTGCCTCCTCCCCCCAGACATCAGAGGTAAACTAGGCGGAGAACACGGCGAAGCAGACAAGAGAGAGTGCGGAAGAAACGAACCCGTTCTCTTCAGTCTTGTTCAGGGACTTCCCTGCGCTCGAGGCAAAACCAAGACCAAAGTTTCACTGGAGACAGAAGGCTGTTTGGGATCCTGGACTTGGAAACAACAGACTCGGGACAAAGAAAGGGTGAAGTAACGTGAAAGAAAGTTTGGAACGAGACGTGAGGGAGATCCTGGAGCCTCCTTTTCGTGAACAGTCCACATTCATTCACGTGTGTTCACTCAGGGAACATCCAGGCAGCAGTCCGCACACCCCGAGCACTGTTTCGACCGCGAGGGATACGGCACGAATCAACAGGGCCTGCCTTCGGGGGGGGGGGCTTGTACGGCTGCCAGAGAAAAAGGAAAGGAAAGGGTGAGGGACAAGAGGCTGCAGTTCATGCAGGTGGGCCAGAAAGCCCTCCTGAGAAGCCAGCTTCCAAAGGAGCCGATGGGAGAACAAAAGGCCATCTGGGGTTAGAAGGCGAGGGGCCAGCAAGTGCAAGGAACGGGGGACGGCCCCCAGCCAGAGCTGGAAGCCTGCAGGGCAGGAAGAGCAAAAATAAGCTTCTCCCAGAGGGCTACCAAAGGTGAGCGCGAGACTGACCGGTTCGCTTTTCAGGAGCCCGAGAGGAAAGACCTCGGCATAACCCTAAGCTCCTGCCCGCCCGCAGGCTCCATGTCCCCTTTATTCCCAAAGCACTCGCTCCAGAACAGGCCTTCTATTTTCTGTTCCAACTTGGCG
Organism: Prionailurus viverrinus; assembly: GCF_022837055.1. NCBI lineage: Eukaryota > Metazoa > Chordata > Mammalia > Carnivora > Felidae > Prionailurus > Prionailurus viverrinus. The sequence continues at coordinate 64,885,133 of NC_062577.1, forward strand.
GCTTCTTCTAGAAATAGAACCCAAGCATCCTATCTCCCCTAGGCTTAGCGGTACCTAAACGGGGAAACTGAGGCACCGGCCTGGAAGTGACACACCCAGCTCTTCACCTCCACTCTGTCCTTTTCCAGGTAAGATCTTACCTGCCGGACACCTGTTACCTCCCAGAGCTCTGCAGCAGTTGAAAGGGGAAGAAGGGGAAGGACAAACCCTCCCCTTCTTCCCTAACTCCCCTCAAGAGCAGAACTCGGGACGCCTATTCTTTTCGTCCAGACCCTAATGGTTTTAGGTGCAGGGGGGAAAAGTTGGTCCCGAATGTGCAGGCAAGGGCTCAGCTCAGGATTCCTGCCTCCTGTCACTTCTTCAGGTGGCAGGTGGTAAGCCGTTCTCCGGATAAGACAAGTACCACACGGCCTGGGCTGAAGACGCAACAGGGGAGCAGAAGCAGGCGCGCGGGGGCCCGGGACCGCCAGTGCCGGGGGACGGGACGTGGCCCTTCCGCAGGCGGGTCCGGCCCCGCGAAACCCGCGTGGACAAACAGGGAAGTTGACAAACTCAGCTCAGTGAATCGCAGCGTGGCAGGAACGCAGCGGTCCGCGGCCAACGGAGGCACGCACAGGAGGCAGCCCCGGAACCTCCCAGGTCCCTGGTCCGGCGGGGCCCAAACCCGAGCCGAGCGGCAGTGCGGGGGCGCCCTCCCCGGATACTCACATCCCCCTTACGCAGCTCCGGCGCCGCGATCTTCACGGGCTCTGTCCGCTTCTTTGGCTTGGGAAGGCCCAGGGGGGGCCCGGCACCGCCCACGGAGGGCGGCAGGCCGAGGCCGGGGCCCCGGGGCGAGGGCAGCCCCAATCCCAGCCCCTCCCCAACTCCCGCCGCCTCGGCCGGGCTCACGCCTGGGGGTGGGGGGAAGCCCCCCAGGCCGAAGGGCAAGGGCGGAGGCGGCTGGAGCCGGGGGTCTCCGGCGGGAGGGGGCAGCAGCAGCGGCGGGGGGAAAGCTGGGGCCAGCATCTGGGGGGGCGGAGGCAGCAGGGCCGGGCCCTTGGGTGCGGGGAGAGAGGCGAACAGGCCCCCTAAAGCGGGCCCAGATGGAGGGGCCGCCGCCTCCTCCTCCTCCGGCTCCGGCTCAGCCTCATCCGGCTCACTCTCATCGCTGCTGGCGTAAGCAACCAGCGACATGGCGCCTCCCGCCTTTGGGGCGCCCTTGCCGGCAGACGAGGCCTACTTGAGACCGGGGATGTCCGGGGGCCTAGTGGGCCCCGCCACTGGGCGGGGCGGGGCACCGAAAAGCCCGCCTTCTCCGTACTCTGGGGCTAGGCCCGGCAGGAGCCCATGGCCACGGTAGATTTCCACCGAGCAAGGCTTCCCTCTTCACTTAAGCTCCCAGTCCCGGGCAACTACACACAGCTAATGGCCGCCGAGTCACTCCGCCTCCTCCTCGCCTCACCAATATAGAAACTACAACTCCCAGAGGACACTTTGGCCACAACTCCATTCTCCGCCACTGGAAGCCCAGCGCGGGGCACGGCGGGAGTTCGAGTCCGAGGAAGGATTAAGGGTCGCGCAGAGAGCCAAGAGGGAAACCCGCCTCTGACGCGAGGACTCCTGGGATGAGTAGTTTCTTCGGTCCTCTGACAATTCCTCAGGGGACCACAAGCCCCATCGGTCACCGCGGTAGTCAGCCGACAGTGGGAGAGCGTTTCGGTACTTGAAGTTCCCTAGGGTAGACGCGTGGGCGCTAAGACTGCTGGGAGATGTAGTGCTCTTAGGAACCGCAAGCGACGTCGGGAACGAGAGGGAGTCCGCGAGAGTGGTGAATGGGGAAAAGAGCTTAAAGGAAAAGTGAACTTTAAAAGAACTGACGCAGCCCCCGTGTGGCCTGAAGCCAGGAATTGGCCTAAAACACCCCAAAAAGAGGCGGGGCCCGAGAGACCTATGCAAAATTGGGAGATGAGTGAGAAAGAAGTGAGACTTAGGGCCTAATAATAAACGTCTGAGAGCTGAAATGAACGTGCCCCGCGTGGGGAGGTGACTCCCTCGCCCTGACCAAGGTGCACGCCCAGGAGTGACCCTTCGCTGTCCAGCCTGGGGTCTCCCCGCGACAGCCGGCGGAGAGACAGATGCGCAGGGCCTGGCAGCAGCACCGCGTGCCTCCCCAGTGCCCTTGGGAGACCCGAGGCATCACCCGAGCGCATCCCCGTCCACCCGGGCCTCCCGCCTGTCCACCTGCGTGTGTCCTGGGCACCCGTCCCTCTCCGTGCCCGCCGTTTGTTGTCGTGCCTTCGTGTGTGACCTTGTCCACCCACGTGTGTGTGTCCTCCAAAGGCTCGCGCCCGCCTGCCTGCGATTCCACACCTGTCCACCTGTGACTCTGTTTCCGTTCTTCTTTATCCATCTTTGCCTCTTCCTGTCCGCCTGTGACTGGATGTCGTCTATTGTCATCTCTGTGTGTGTCCTTCCCATGCTGATCCACTTCTGTGGGCGCCCCCTCCCCACTCTGGGAGAGCAGAAGATTCTACTGAGCTCAGCCCCTGAAAACTGTTGAATTTTGGGGAGGAGGCCAAAAAGGAAGATGGAAAGGATGATGGGGGGGCCGGGGGTGATGGCCACAAGGAAGAGCGACAGTGACAGTGACAGGCCCAAGCTTGAATCTTCCATCGCTCAAGCCTACATGACCCCTCCCTGCCAGCTTACTCCATGTCTGCAATCTCCCCCCGCCTTCAGAACCAGACCAATATGCCACTTCCACCAACCCTCCTTTCATCTGTTTGCTCCCCACTCTGCACGCACAGAACATTCTTTCTACACGCCAGTTCTTACTGGACCTAAGATCCCTGGGGGAGCTTCTTAAAAACACAGATCTTGGAGTGCCTGGGTGGCTCAGTCCAGTTGAGCGTCCAACTTCGGTTCAGGTCATGATCTTGAGGTTGGTGAGTTCAAGCCCGCATGGGGCTCCGTGCTGACAGCTCGGAGCCTGGAGCCTGCTTCGGATTCTGTGTCTCCCTCTCTCTCTGCCCCTCCCCCATTCACACTCTGTCTCTGTCTCTCAAAAATGAATAAATGTTAAAAAAAAAAATTTAAATAAGCTCTATGCCCAATGTGCGGCTCAAATCACAACCTCAAGATCGGGGGTCACATGCTCTACCAACTGAGCCAGCCAGGTGCCCCTGAAGGAATATTTACAGCAAACTTTGCAGACCTGAAGGAAAAGGGTTTTCCGATTGAAAGGTCTACCAGCTGCTCAGCATAATGGATAACAAGGGCCCGGCACCGTTGGGGAATTTCAGAACACCGGAGACAAAGAGAAGATCCTACGATCTCCCTCTGGAAGACTGCGAACTTCATAACAAACACTCTGGAAACTACCTGACAGCGGAACCAGTCAGAAGGAAAAATGTTTCCAGCCTAGAATTCGACTGGGAGACATCAATCGAGTGGGTGGGCAGAATAGACATTTTCAGGCCGGTGGGTTCTCAAAATAACTTCTGTTACAAACACCTTTTCTCAGGAAGTTACTAGAGGATGTTTCCATCCCAAAACTGGGGGGTGGGGGCGGATTATTCGTGAAAGAGAAACACCCATGATGTAGAAAACACACAGAAGTGGGCAGGGCCCCCAGGGTGCTGGGGGACGGAAGTGCCAGGAGGGCAGCTGGGCCCCAGGTAGGTGAAGGCCGCCTGTCAGTCTGGTTCGGAACAGATGGCTTCAGGGACCACGACAGCAAAAATTTGAAATCGATGGTGTATCTGATGTGTCCAAATATTTTGAGAAGAGATTGAGTGGAAAAGGAGAGATTTTGTGGCTGATTTGGTGAGAACCTAGAGATCCAAACAAACAAACAAAAACAAAAATAGGTGCCTGGGGGGCTCAGGTCATGATCCCACTGTTTGTGAGTTCGAGACCCATGTCAGGCTATGTGCTGACAGCTCAGAGCCTGGAGCCTGCTTCAGATTCTGTGTCTCCTTCTCTCTCTGTCCCCTCCCCCGCTCACTCTCTGTCTCTCTGTCTCTCAAAAATAAACTTAAAAAAAAAAAAATTAAGAGGGGCGCCTGGGTGGCGCAGTCGGTTAAGCGTCCGACTTCAGCCAGGTCACGATCTCGCGCTCCGTGAGTTCGAGCCCCACGTCGGGCTCTGGGCTGATGGCTCGGAGCCTGGAGCCTGTTTCCAATTCTGTGTCTCCCTCTCTCTCTGCCCCTCCCCCGTTCATGCTCTGTCTCTCTCTGTCCCAAAAATAAATAAAAACGTTGAAAAAAAATTAAAAAAAAAATTAAGAAACAAAAATAGTTGACAACTTAGAGAAAACAATGTTATACGTAAAAGGAAAATAATATGGCGCAGATGTAACTGACATGTGAACCTGAGTGTTCATACAACAGACATGATCACGTGACTGTACTGGGATGATGGGAACTTGGGGGACAGGAAGCGTCCATGTGGCTGAGACGGACAGAGGAAAGAGCAAGATATATTCCAGAGGGTTCTGTCAATAGATAAAGCCCACAAGAGAAAAATCAAGATATAGCCATCACAGCGTGTTGCTCAGAAATACGGAAGTGAATCTCCAAACGTTAGTCAAAATGGCTTGAACGTTGAACGTTGTTGTCTCGTGCTGGACCCGGCAGCACACATCCTGAATGTTGTTGTCGCTGGAGAGGGAAGAGAGGAAAGTGGGGGCTGGGACCACTGTTTTTGATTAAAACTTAGAGACCTCTGTTTCTTTTAAACCACAGGCATCTGTGACTTTAAAACAGCAGCAACAAATCTCCGCACAGAAGTGGAGACCCCGTAACCTCCGGCTCCTGATTTGCTTTCACGGTTGGTCCACACATGACCCTCTCTGGTCTCTCTTGAAAACTGTATATCAGGGCGCCTGGGTGGCTCAGTCGGTTAAGCGTCCGACTTCAGTTCAGGTCAGGATCTCGCGGTCCGTGAGTTTGAGCCCCGCGTTGGGCTCTGGGCTGATGGCTCAGAGCCTGGAGCCTGCTTCTGATTCTGTGTCTCCCTCTATCTCTGACCCTCCCCCGTTCATACTCTGTCTCTCTCTGTCTCAAAAAGAAAAAAAAAAAGAAAAAAAAAAAAGAAAACTGTGTATGGATGTAACCAACACCTACGTCCCTCCCAGCCCAGCCGATGACTCCCACTGATCTGTGCTTCCCCGCGCTCCCCTTCCCGTTCAGGGTCCCCTCCTCCCCCAACACTAGGTATCCACTCTCCCGAAAACTTTTCCATGTATATCCAGTTTTTTCTCGCATCCATATGTACAACTGAAAATACACTGGTCATTTTTACCTGTGTCTAACTTTACCAAAAGGGTATCAAGCTGTAATGACTTTTCCTTTCCCACGCAATGTCATATGCCTTAAACGTATCCACATTGAACACGTCTGTTATTTTTTGTTTTGGTACTACTTTGTACGAACATACAATTTATCTATCCATTCTGCTAGTGAGCATCTGAATTGCGCCTCGGTGTTTGCTGTTATGAACAAGGTGGCGATGGTCTTTCTCCACGTCTCCTGGTGCGCGCGCACAATGGTTTCTCTCGTGTGCACCCCTGGGAGTGGAGATCGTAGCATATGTGAATGTCAGACCTTACAACGTGCCATCAAACTGATTTCCAAACAACATGTAAGTGACTGTCCACCTCCTACTGGGTGAGCATACTGTGGCTTCTTACTGGGGTCTTGATGGGAATTTACTGATCGCTGATAATAAAGTAACATTAGTAACGACTAATGACATTAGTAACTGGTGTCCTCTCACATGTGTCGCCCATGTATTTTTTTTAAGTGTACTTATTTATTTTGACAGAGAGAGGCAGAGAGGGAAGGAGAGAGCGAATCCCAAGCAGGCTCCGCCCTGTCAGCACAGAGCCCAATGCGGGGATCGGTCCCACTCACTGTGAGATGAGGACCTGAGCCGAGATCGAGAGTCGGATGCTTAACCGACTGAGCCCCCCCACCCAGGCGCCCCTGTAATTTTGTTCTTATGTGAAATTGTTATTCGTGAATTTTGCCCATTTTTCAGTTGGGTTGTTTCTCTTTACTGATTTGTACGTGTTCTTTGTATAGTCTTGACATAATCTTAGGTTGGTTTGCATGAATACTTTGAAAAAACAAAGAAACGCACCGAAAAATAAAGGAGGGAGGGTGAATTTGGAGAAAACTGGAAGCTTCCATACCGGACCACGAAGTCAGGTGCGTGAGGGTGACGACAGCACCCAGGGCCGCCCCAGCCGCCTGTCTTACTCATTTCCAGACCCGCCCTTTCCCCCCAAAATTCACCTGCTGTCGGGCACAACACCTAACAATGCCCGAGGAACTGCGTGGGGTAAAGGAATGAATGAAGCCCCAGGCCATAGGCAGCGTGGTGGCAGAAACGGCCTTTCAGACCCGATTGCCATCTGTCCCCGTAGAAGCCACCACCGCCTCCTCCAGTAGGGCCAGTCCTGCTGTCCAGTGGAGGGAGGCTCTCTCTCCCCTGAGAGGGAGGGACCAGGAGCGAGCCCGCCAGGGCTCAATCTTACCAGGGCCCTGACCCCTCCTTAGCGAGCACCTCCCAGGCTCCTCCCCTCCCCACGCGTCTGTCCCTGGGGTCCCAGAGGCCACACTCCAGGTGAGAGAGGGCTACGGCGTGCGGCCACACGTGATTGGGGCCCTGACACTTCTGTGGCCCTGACCCTGGCCCCAGACCTCGTTCCTTTACGCCGCAGGGACTTAGGGGAAAGCAGACACACCGGGGGTTTGTGGCTGCACAGAACGGCGGGCGGCCCATCCAACCCGGGCACTTCTGGCGGTAAGCAGCGAGGTTACTTCCAGAACCACTTGTGGGCAAACACCACAGCGGTGAACGACCGTGCGCCCTCTTCCAGTTTGCAAATTGCAGAGCAACCTGGAGATCCTTCGCCCAGAGCGGACGGCGTGCACACAGGCTTCTTCGCTACAGCATCGTTGGTTGGTGTTATCACAAGAGAGCAAGGAATCTGAACGTCCACCAACGGGGGACTGGCTAAGTCATCGCGACGGGAGGAATCGTGAACTGTCACGCAGCCGTCACAGTGAATGGGACAGACCTTTGTGGCCGACGTGGAAGGGGTCCCACGGTAAACTGCTTAAGTAAAAGCGCAGAACGGTGCATATGGGATGCTGAGATCTGTGTGCAGGAATCCGCTTTGTGTTGGCTTCAAAGTTACATAGGAAACGACTGGAAGAACACATACAAAATTGGTCATATTTTCGTCTCTAAGAAGAAAACTGGGGCAGCTAGGAGATAGAGATACCGTGGAGACCGCTTTCTTCAAAGGCACCTTCTTTACCTCCTGAGTCTTGTATTGTAAACGTGTATTAATTACTTATCCAAAAAACGAAACTGAGTTTTGAAAACGGCGATGCGGGCCTCATGGCGCTCTCGAGGGGCTCTGCCCGCTCCTGTCCTGGAAGATGTCACGTCTCTCCCGAGAGCTGAGGAGCTGTTGTCACCACAGTGCTCGGGAGACAAGCCTGGGAGCCTCCTTGGCCTTCCCTTATCGGGCACACGCTCAGCAGCAGCCAAGCTGCACCCTCTCCCCTGACCTGGCAGTCCCAGGCCTTTTTAGAAGCTTCTAGAAGTTCAGCTCTGCTCATGTTTCTCTCCTGCCCAAACCCTCTAATGGCTCCCACCGTCAACCAATTAAATCTAAATTCTGGGGACTCGGGCCCAGGCATTAGCTGTTTTTTTGTTGTTGTTTTTTAAGCACGTTCTATGCCCAACGTGAGGCTTGAACGCACGGTCTGAGATCAGGAGTCACACACTCTACCGGCTGAGACAGCGAGGCACCCCTGCACTGGTATTTTTTTTTAATTCTTCAAGTGACTAATGTACAGCCCAAGTGGAAAGTCACTGCCTTGGAGCAGTGCCGTCCAAGCAAACGGTCTGTGATAACAGAAAAGTTCCATGTCTGTGCTGTCTGATAGGTGGCCATGAGCCACGTGAGGCTACCAAGCATTTGAAACATGGTTTGAATGGCAGAGGAACTGAGTATTTAATTGTGTTTAATATAACAATTTCAGTTTCGAGAGTCCAACAGATTGGACAGCACAGTCCTAGAGAACGAATCCAGTGAGTTTTACTTTTTGTAGAACAGAGCCCTCTTTTATTTTTTAAAAATTTTTATAATTGTTATTTATTTTTGAGAGAGAGACAGTACGAGTGGGGGAGGAACAGAGAGAGAGGGAGACACATTCCAAAGCAGGCTCCAGGCTCCGAGCGGTCAGCACAGAGCCCAATGCGGGACTCGAACTCACGAACTGCGAGATCATAACCTGAGCCGAAGTCGGACGCTCAACCGACTGAGCCACCCAGGCGCCCCAACAGAGCCCTCTTTTTAAAAAATACTTTTTTAGGGGCACCTGGGTAGCTCAGTCGGTTGAGCATCCGACTTCGGCTCAGGTCATGATGTCGTGAGTTCAAGCCCCACTTCGGGCTCGCTGCTGTCAGCCTGCCAGCACAGAGCCCGGTTTGGGTCCTCTGTCCTCCCTCCCCCGCTTGCACTCTCTCCAAAATAAATCAATATTTAAAAAAATTTTTATTATGAAGGATATTATACCTATAGAAGAGTTAGAACATATGCATTTTTTAAGAAAAATATCTAATAATGTACCAGCAGCTGAGGTGCAGCTAACCATGCACCAGGCACCGTTCTAAGCATTTCCAGAGCACACACATGAACTGATTCTAGTCAGCCCTTTCCCAGATGAGAGAGTTGAGGCACAGGAAGGCTGGGTAACCGGTGACTGAGTGAGTGGTGGGGCTGGGACTGGAGCCCAGCCAAGCGGCCCCCACGGCGGCAGGTGCCAGCTTTTAACAGGCACATGCTGTTGCCTGAGCAGCCGGGGGCAGGGGAGCCCATCTTCTCAAAGTGCATAGCACTGAGACTCTAATAGAACAATAAATACCGTGATAACACATTTATCAGGCACTTACTATGTTCCAGGCTCTGCGCAAACACTTTAAATACGTTCCTTCATTCATCTCTCATCACAACCCCTCTTTACAGACATGCAAACTGAGACTTGGCGGTTAGGTAGCTCTCCTAGAGTGGCGGCGGTGGAGAGGGTGCTGGGACCAGGTCACTTGGCCACTCGGACTCTTGGTAACACGCAGAAATGCACGTCTCCGCCTTTACGTTGGCTGGCATGCGTTGGGGGGGCAGTGCAGACACGGTTTTGGAAACCACTGGTCCAGGGGTGCCTGGGGGGCTCAGTTGGGGAAGCATCCGACTCTTGATTTCGGCTCAGGTCATGATCTCAACATTGTGAGACCAGCCCAGCATGGAGCCCGCTTAAAATTTTCTTTCTCTCCCTCTGCTCTTCTCCCCGGCTGGTGCTCTTTCTCTCAAAAAACAAACAAAAAAACCCACCCAAATAACAAAAACAAAAACAAAAACAAAAACAAAAACAAAAAAACAGCCACACTGGTCTGAACTAGCCATCTTCCTTCCCTTCCTCCACTTTACAGAGCATATAACTGGTGGTAGGGGGTGGGGAGGGGGTCATACAGAGCCAGCACAGGAGCGGAACCTCTAACTTAGGCGGTCAAAGGAAGGCAACTAAACTTTCCTTTGAACCAATTAAGCATCTGAGGTTTTCACAGAGGCAAATCTTTTCACTTCAGGACACCCCATAAGGTAGCTATTTGTATCACATTAAAAACAAAATTTAATGTTTATTTACTTTTGAGAGAGAGACAGAGCCAGAGTGTGAGAAGGGGAGGGGCAGAGAGAGAGAGGGAGACTCAAGAATCGCAAGCAGGCTCCAGGCTCTGAGGTGTCAGCACAGAGCCCGACGCGGGGCTCGAACCCATGAACTGTGAGATCATGACCTGAACCGAAATGGGGCACTCAACCAATGGAGCCACCCAAGGGCCCCTATTTGTATCACGTTGTTACAGCGGAAGGGAATTTTGTTTAGAAATTCTGTCTAAGCCATTTGCCAAAAGCGGGATTCAAACCAGTTACCCCAACAGGCAAACCCAGGTCGTTTCTACTAGACCACACCGCCCACTCCCCTAGCACCCAGCACAGAGCATCCTGCACACCTCCCTCCCTGGGTCGCTCCCTTCCTGATGTGGACACTAAGTATCCCACCACTCCCCTGACCTAGCAAGGTCCAGAGACTTGGCCTCGGAACCCTAGAGCTAACTCTGCACCCCCAGCCTTCTCTGCTGTGGGGCCCCAAGTCCCCTGACTTCTGTCCTGACCTCCCTCTCACACAAAAGTGGAACCAGGCACCAGCCTCCACAGAAGGATTTCACTGAGACATTTGTGAATCAGTTCCAAGCGGGGCTGGGCATCTAGGGGCCTGTGACCTGTGCATTTTAGCTCCTACCCCTCAAATGGTGATGCAAACTAGAAGCATCAGCACCTTGGGGGTCGTGAGAAATGCAGCCACCCCAAGCCTACCGAGTTAGAATCCTCTCTTGGAGAGGATTCCCAAAAGATTCGTTTGCATACTGAAGTCTGCAGAGCAGGAGTTAGACCTGACTCCCCCGGGAAGCCGGCTTATGCCTGGCCACCCGTGTAACTGACCCTCTGCAGCTCTGGGCTCATTGTTAGGGCCAGCTGTGAGGTGGTTGAGGATGTTATTGTAAGGAGAACTTGGATATTAAATTGCAACCAAGGCCTGGGAGCTTATGGCAACAAAGGGAACCTGGTTGCTTCCTTTCAACCTTGATCTGCACGGTGGTCTCGATGCCGGGGCCCAAGAGATCTGCTGGAGAATTCTGAAGTCTGGCAGCCACCTCCCAACAGGCTATTAAGATGCAACAAAGTGGAGAAATGGATAGAGCTCTTGGTTTTAACGAACTGGGCTACACGACATCGTTAAACAGTTTAAAACATGCTTGTTGCCCTCAAACTCTGCACATTTGTAACAACTGGCCTGGACGCTTCAAGGAAGCGTGTTGTGACACAGCGCTTTCCGAAACATCTTCAAAAACTTGTGACAAGACTCTGGGCTAACAACAATAAGAACAAACAAAAGCATTAGCCTGACAGAATGTGGACTATCACACTGACAACATTTCAAACTGGAATGCTTTGCAAAGTAAACACCAACTGGAGTCTAGCTGCTCTGTTGCAACAAGTTTGGATTTGCTTTTGAAGCGAATCGACAAGTCCGCGGGGAGGCTGGGGCCACGCATCGCAACAAGAGTGGCCCTCTGTGCCAGCAGCGCCTGGGACAGGGCTGGAGGGACTCTTATCCCAAGGGGGAATTATGCCGGGAGGCCACACTGTTATAAAGGCAAAACTTGTAACACGCATTGCCCGTAAGGATGTCGCGTGTAGGGACAGCAGGCTGATAGGAAGGACGCTGTAACAGCCGCGGGCCTCCGCTAATAAGTAGCCACCCCATGCCTCAGACGGTGTCAGGGCAGAATGTTATCCCACCTCGCGGTTGAGGAAACTGACTGAGGAAAGTGCAAGGAAGGGATCCGGGTTCTCAGGAGGAAGGCACGCGGACGTGGGCCTTCCGCGCTTCTTTGCAGGGAGATCTTGCATATGCTTTGAGGTCGGATCAGGAAACTTGTGCGAAGAAAACCACGTTATTTTACCAGAATATCTAGTTGCAAGATGTTAAGGGTCTGGAAGTGCGGTAAGAGATCAAAGTTGTCTTATCTGAGACCACACAGGTGTCTGGATTTGAGCGAATCCAAGATCGATGGTGACAGCAAACCAAAGAAGTAATGACAGTAGTCCCGTTTGGCTTAACGGGGAGAGACCCGCGTTCAAGGGTTGGTTCTACCACTTGTGATCACAGAACCTAGGCTACGATGTCGTCTCTGGAATCCAGCAAAATCACTCTTGGGAGACCCAGATCCGAGTCATCAACTTTGGGAATCCTTCAAAGAGTCTTCCCCAGTACCCGCCCCCCCCCACCCCCGCCGCCCCCCGCAAGAAGCAGTGCCCTCTGCTCCCCAAGCTTCACGGCTTGGTTTACTGATGGTCTGGGATTTACTGGCATTGTACGGTCTCTTCCCCGCGAGAACAGGGCTCGTCTCTGCGGGCTGAGCTGGCGGCGGAGCCCAGATCGCTTTTGCCAGGAAGCAGCACCCAGAACGTGGCCGCTTTGTACCCCAAGCCCTCGGACACCTCCCGGCTCCCAAACTGGAGCCTCGCCCCTCAGCCGAGGCCGCTGCGGGGCGCACAGCCCGCCGTTCGGACCCCCGGCGATCCGCACGTCGGCGGCCGGCGCGCACTGGGGGCGCAGGGCAGGGACCCACACGGGCCCCCGCGGCCGCGTCGGGCCCCGCGAGCCAGCGCCCCCGAGCCAGGGGAGGGGCGCCAGGCCGCTCCGTCCAGCCGGGCGCCAACTCCTCCCGGCCGGCGTGCGGGCGGGCGCCCCCCGACAGCTGCACACAAAGCCCGCTCGGCGAGCTCGGCGCTCGGCTCCTCAGGCCTGTGCCGCCGCGCGCCGCCGGGCGGCCCCGGGTTGGGCGTCGGGCCGCGGCAGGCCCGGGGCGCCGAGCGCCGCGCGCATCGAACCGGCGCGGGAGGGGGAGGGGAGCGGGGGAGGAGGGGGAGGGGGCCGGCGGGGGAGGAGGAAGAGGCCTCGCGCCGAGGAGGGAGCAATTGAATTTCAAACACAAACAACCGCACGAGCGCGCAGCACCGCGCCGCCGCATCCGCGCCCGCCCCGTCCGAGCGGCGCGGGCGCACAGCCGTGGCCGCGCCGGAGCTGGGGCCGGGGGCCGCCATCGAGGCGGGGGCCGCTCGAGGGCCGGAGCGCAGCGGCGCCGCCACCGCCGCGCGCGCAAACTTGGGCTCACGCTCGCCGGCGCGGCGCGGAGCCCGGGGCGCCCGGAGCCCCGCCATGTCGCGCTCCAACCGGCAGAAGGAGTACAAGTGCGGGGACCTGGTGTTCGCCAAGATGAAGGGCTACCCGCACTGGCCGGCCCGGGTGAGCAGCGCGGCCCGCCGCCCCGGCCCCGGGCTGGGTTGCGTAACACTCGGGAGGACGCGGGCGCCGCGCGCGGAGGGGCGCGGGCGGGGGGCGGCCGAGTCCCCGGCTCGCTGCGAGCGCCTCCTCGCCCCCCGCCGGTTACATAATGGTGGGGGCGGGGGCCCCGGCGAGCACGGCGTCCGCGCGGCCCCCCCCCCCCTCCCCCCGAGCGCGGCGGCGCGGGGCGCGCGGCCTGGGCTGGGGCCGTCGGGAACCCCTCCCGGGCGCCCCGGGACCCGCTTAGAGACCCCCGCTGCCCTCCCCGATCGCTGCCCCCGCTCAGACCCTGCTAGGAGCGAGAAGGTAGCGGGAGGGTCCCAGCCCGGGGAGGGATCTGCGGAGGCGGAGTTCGCTTCTGGAAAACTTTGGTTTGGGGCGGCCGCGAGAGGTCTGAAGTTGGGAGGGTCGAGGAATGTTTGGGGGCGGCGTGAGAGGGGATCTACTTGGCTCGGAAATTAGTTGCCAGAACCCTTCGCTGCTCAGCCCCACAAAAATAGCCCTCCATATGCTGCCAGCTCAGATTGGGGGCTGAGGGTGGCAGGGCCCCTGGGAGGCCGGCAGGTCCAGTCCAGGCTGCCCGTTCCTGGAGGTGGGGGGGGGGGGCCAGCTGCTTCTCCCCTTAGATAGGAACCTCCCGCCGCAACGGCCCAGTGTGCCATGTGGTTGACTGAGCCCGCCAACTTGAGGGCCTGCCCCCCCACCCCCACCCCAGCACCTGGCCAGGTGGGAGGGTGGGGCCCAGAAGCCCAACCTGCTGTGTTCCTCAGGTTTCCCCTAAGGACTGGGACAGCTCAAGGAGGGAAGGAGGGAGGGGAGGTTGCTGGAGGAGTTTGGGGGTGTTACAGGGGGCAGCGCCTCTGGCAACTTCCAAGTTGGTCTGGAGAGGCCTTTGCAGTTGGGTGCAGTCGTGACCCTGTGCCCTGGAGGTAGGACTCTGGGCAGTGAAATAGGGCCGAGGGCAGTGGGAGGAGGGAGCTTTCTAAGCCAGGGGGCCAAGTGCGGAACTGCTTCCAGGCTTTAGGTTACGGTTCTCCACGTGAGTCTGTGTCTTTATCTGGCCCGACCCTGCTTGGAGCCTGGGAAGTTGCCCCAGGCTCTGCCGGGACCTGTTCAGAGGGCCAGGCCAACTTTGGGGCCACTCAGGAAACCCAGGAGTCCCTTCCTCACCCTGTACCCTCTTCGAGGAGTATGCTTAACCCCATATGCTTTGAGCTCCCTGTTCCCTGAAACCTCTAGATGTCCGGACACTGGAATGGAAACGAGGGGCTCTCTCAGCTTCCAGGGCCTTCTAAGTGCCTGGGCTGGGGGTTAGGCGGGTTGTGAGGAAGCAGCCGCAGACAGCCTTGCGTGTGTGTTGGGGTATGTGGCCTGTGAGCACTTGTGTACTTTACTCTGTACCTTTGATCCGTCCGGCTTCTTGGCCCAGATGCCAAGGCCCTGTTGGGCAGGGCAAGAACTGAACCCAGGTCTCTGCTGCGGCTCCTACCTCCTGGGGGGGGGGGTGGGACAAAGTCTGGAGGCTGGGCCAGGCCCCGGGGAAGCCATGCAGCTGGAATGTGGGTTGCAGGGAACTCCTTCTGGATCAGGAAAGAGAAAACAGTGAGGGGGACACAGACGGGCCCACATTGGCCCCTATGAGGTAGACCTTCCAGGTTTCTGGTGGCCTTTAGGGTGAGGCCGCCCTTGGGACTGGGGATGCCATTTAGTCTTGTCTTCATCCTTCCTCGGCCTCCAGGACAGAAGGGCGGGACCAGGGGGCAGTGCCTTCCTGTTGAGGCCTGGAGCTTTTAGATAGAGGCTTGGGGAGGGGAGGTCAGACTGGATCTCCAAGAGATAGGGAGGGTGCCACCCTCTGCCTGTGCTGCAGCTTTCGATTGTGACATCTGGGGATCGGTGCACCCAAGGCTCTTATCTCCCACATAGATCCTTCTGGGATGCCAAAAGAGCTGACAAGTCTGGGTCTCCTCTCCATGCGTGGATGCTGTCTTAGCCCCTAGAGGGGCAGAGTGAAGGGGCCTGACCTTTCCTGAGACCAAAGAGGAGTAAGGGGGCCTCGTGGATGGCCAGGTGGAGGCCGCTGAGTGGGTTTTCCTTCCTCAGCCCCTGCTTCTGGGGAGGACGGCTGACTGGGTGGGACTGGAGAGCCCAGCCAGCCGGAGGGGCCACGTGGTAGGCAAGACCTGTCCCGACTGCAGTGCCACACAACATCTTAACCTTCTCCTTCCCCTCTTCCTTCGGCTTGACTTCTTGGGGGGAATCTCCAAGCACTTAACAACTAACCTTCAAGACTCTGGGATTCCCCCCCACCCCCCCAGGTTCCTTCCTCCTCTCTCTGCTTCCTGTTTCACAATCCCAGAAAACCTGAGCAGCCACAGGGCCTCACCCAGCTTTCCTCCCTCCCCCACGTCCAGGCACCACCTTCTCTTTTCTGCCTCTTGGGCTTGCCACACTTTCCCGGCCCCAACTGTCTCCTGCCCCAGATTTTCCGGTTCCTGGGTCAGGCCGGGCTCGGCTCTGGGTGTGGTGGTCAGAACCCTGGCTGGCAGGCAGTGTGGCCTTAGCCTTCCCTGCTGTCCTCCTACGTGTGGACAGGCGGTCCCCGACTTGGCTTGGGTCCGAGACTGGGGAGAGGTGTTCAGTCTCCTCCCCCATTCCTCACCTGGGGTCCCTCATCAGGCTTCAGTGGGTGGCCATGAGCCCTGGGGGCGGGGGGGGGGCAGCTTTTCTTGCCCTCGGGTCTGTCTGATGGAGCCAGGCACATGCAGAGGGTTGGGCCTGGAGTGGATGGGCCCCCGCCTGGGAGAATTAACCTGCCTGGATTTCTGGAATGGCTGAGAAGTAGCAGACCCCCCTCCCCCGTTGACCAGTAGAGGGGGTTGCGGCAGGGTCCCTAGCACTGGTCCGGCCCCACCCTGCCCCGCTTACCCTTGACTCACTTGTTGTGAGTCACGGTCTGGATATAAAGGCACCGCCTGGGAGACATATGTCTGTATTGGGGGTACAGGCCTCTCTTGAGACCTCACGTCCTCCATACGCAGGAAAGAACTGCCCTTTGCTTTGAAACGCGAGAAACGAGGTTTCCTTTGTAGCTTGAAGGATGGAAGGGACTTTTCCCCTTTTTGAGGTGAGGGGTTGAGGATTCCACTGAGTGACAACAGCCCACTTGTCCTGGCGCTTCCCCCACAGGTACCACCGTCAAGGCGAGGCCGGGAGCAGGGTGACCCTTTTGGGGTCGAAGGCCCCTGGCTTCCCTCTGAACTCCATACCCACCCTTCATTTGGCTAGAAGTCAGCAGGGCGGGTGTATCTGGCGTGTGGTTCTATTTTTAATTCTCATCCATTCTTTTGTTTCTCCTCCGCCCCTGAGGCTGGGCAGCTGGTGGCCTCCTGGGTCCCCTGTCACACCGCTCAGCTGCCTGGGAGTTCACTTTACATGGGAAAGCCCTGTGGGGCAGCGCTTTGAGGGCTGTGCTCCTGGAGAGAGCTTCCTGTCCCCTCCTGTCTGACCCGTCCTTCACCCCACCCCCTCTCCTGAGCCTCAGTTTCTTCCCTTTCACCTTTCTTGCGCCTTGAGGCCCTGGCTCAGGTGTGAGCCCCGAGCACGAGGTTCCCTGTTGCACCCCCAGGAAGGCCCTCTTGCCCCCCACCCCTGCCTTGGGTCCTGGGGTCAATATGGGTGGAGAAGAGGCCTAGGGGAGGGTTCGTGCTATTGTGCACGTCTCCTGGGACCTCTAAGCCCTGGAGTCTCTCTCTCTCTCTCTTTTTTTTTTTTTTTTTTTTGCCTCGCCCCCCTCTGAGAGGAGGGTGGGGAGCCAGCTGGTCACAAGACCCAGGTGTCCTGGCCGAAGACTGGCTCCTCCTCCTCCCGCACCCCAGGCCTGGCTTCCCGAGAAGGGCCTGGGCCCTCCAGCGCTAGCTGCGGTTTCCAGCAGGCCGGGGACCCAGGTGCCAGACTCCAGGCTCGGGGGTGGGGGTGGGGGGTGGGGTGTGTTGTGTCCCCTCCTCCCCAATCCAGAGTGGGGGGAGGGGTGGTCACATTCCTGGTTGCTGAGTGGCCCCGGGGGCGGGGTGGGTTGTCATGGCGATGGGGATCCTGTTTGTGGGGGGGGAACTGCGTGCCTTTCCACCCCCTGCTATCACACCCCAACCTCCTGGTCATGGGGAGGGCCCAGTTGGTGCTGGGCTTTCCTGAGGGGAGGGGCTGGACTTCTGTCCCCAGAGGCCACAGGGCGAGGGGGGAGGTGCCCAGGAACCTGAAGACTCCGTGCCTGGAGCCCGGTGCCCCTCCGTTCCCTGCCCGGGGCTCCGCCCCCTCCTGGGTGTGTCTCCGCGCCTTCTCGGCACCCCGCCTCCCTGTGTCCCCAGGCCCCCAGGTCAGACACTGTGTCCCAGTCCTGGTGGTGTTAATCGATGCCTCAGGCTGTCTGTCTCTGTCCTAAATGCGCGTGGGGCCCCAGTCAACATGGCCACCTGGCCCGTGTCCGGCGGGAAGCCAGGCGGCCGAGGCGGCTGCTGCAAGTGTTGCCGGGAGTTGTAGTCCCCCCCACCCCCAGCTCGCTTGGCCTGGGCTCTCCTGGCCTGATCTGGGGAGGCTGTTGGGGCCACTGCCTGTGCGTTTCCTCTGACCCCAGATCTCTGCACCTTTCCCTCCTCGTTCCCCCAGGACGTGGCAGGAGACCAACTCTGGGACCCTCACTAACTTATGCCGTTTGAGGGGGGGGGGGACCTCAATTTCCTCATCTGTAAAATGAGAGTGTCTGACTATATCAAGAGGCTTTCCAAAGTGTTCCCCAGAAGCTTTTGGGGTTGCTCCCTGGGGGGGGGGGGTTGTTGAATAGGCAGCCCCTTGGTCTTGCGCCTCCACGGTAACCAGAGCAGTGGCCTTTATCTGTCTCATGGATTCATTCAGCAGATCTTCCCGTGAGCCTGCTGTTTGCTGGGCACCTGCTGTCCGGTCTCGGGGCAGGTGCGGGCCAGAGAATCCACATGGGCGTTGCTCAGATGTTGATGTGGGTAACCATGGCACCGGCGCTCTGAAGGAGAGGTGCTGAGGCTTCTGTGGGGAGCCAGCTGGGCCAGGAGGGGTGGGGGCGCCCTCCGGAGGAAGCCATGCGGGGCTGCGGTTGGAGGGCTCGCCAAGAGTTAGTGAGTGTGGGAGAGCAGAGACCAGGGTGGCCACAGCAGAGAGGGGGAGGGCAGCCAGTGGCCAAGGAGGAGAGCTAGTTAGTGCACGTGGGGCAAACCGAATTTAATCCCTGTGGCTTGAGTTCTGTGACTCTCCGTTTACAGATGAGGAAACTGAGGTAGAAGGCAGTTCAGTAAGTTGCCCAAGGCCAGACAGATATCGGTGGCAGCCCTGGGAGTATGGCCTCCTCAGGAAGAGGTGTACGGGGCGGGGGGGCTCTGATCACGAGCAGACTTGGGAAGGTCTCAGCAGGGGCGAAGTGCTGCGCTTGGAAGGCCACTCTGGCTGCCCTGGGGCCGGTGCGTTGTAGGCAGCCTGCAGTCCCGTGAGGGTGGAGGCCGAGAGCCCGGGGGAAGAGGTGACCACCGGCGCTGGCTGGGACGTGGGCTTGTGGGCAGGTGGAACCGTGCCGTCGGGCTTGAGGAGAGGGGGCCAACTCCAGGTTTCTGCTGGGGCTGCTGTCTGACTTTGAGCAAAGTGCCACCTCTAAAAAGGGTTCAGAAGCCACCTCGGTGACGTCTTGGGCCCCTCTCCGTCGGCTTTTACACAGATATGTCCTGGAGGCCAACTCGGCCCCAAGTTGTGACCTTAGGACTCGGCTCACACTCAACTTTCCTCATCTTGCTCCCAGATTGACGAGATGCCCGAGGCCGCCGTGAAGTCGACAGCCAACAAGTACCAAGTCTTTTTTTTCGGGACCCATGAGACGTGAGTGAGGGGCCAGAGGTGGGGAGGGCCATGGGCAGAGCGCCGTGGGCCACAGGTGGTGTCGGCGCCCCTTCCCCGCGGCTCAGGCAGGGAGGGCTCCAGAGCACAGTCTCCCCTCTCTCCCCAGGGCATTCCTGGGTCCCAAAGACCTCTTCCCTTACGAAGAGTCCAAGGAGAAGTTTGGCAAGCCCAACAAGAGGAAAGGGTTCAGCGAGGGGCTGTGGGAGATCGAGAACAACCCTACTGTCAAGGCCTCGGGCTACCAGGTGAGCAGCCAGCGGCCCCAAAGACCCCCTGGAAAGCAGGTGTGGCCGCCGGCTCATTTGGAACCCGGGCCCACGCGGGATGCTTAGCTTTCAGGACTGAGAAACCAGGCCTTTCGGGGGGGGCAGGAGCTCCTGGGGTGGGGGTGGGGGGCCCTGCAGGAGGGGTTGGGGGAGGCGTGTGGTATCATTGTGCTATTTAGACAGTGGCCTGGGGGGCAAGGACAGGACAGAGGCGGTAAGTGGGGACAGCCCTTTAAGGGACCCGGTGTGAGTGTAGGACTTGGCCTTAACTCTTTCCACGAAGGCTTCCAGGAGGAGGTGCTCGTGAGCCGGGCAGGATGAGGCGGGAGGGTGGGGGGCGGGGGTCGGCGGGGAAAGGGTCCCAGCTCCCTTTGGGAGAAGTTGACCCGAGGTTTTGCCTCCTGCTCCAGCCCTCCCCCCTCCTGCACAGAGCCCTGCCTGCCCGGCCAGTGGGTTTAGCCCGGGGCTAATCCGACAGAGGTGGGTCTCAAATCACTCGTGAGACTGGGCACCTGGGGGGGGGGGCGGGGGCGAGGCGGGAGAAGGAAGGAGTGAGTGGCCGAGGGTGGGTCTGGGGAGGGGCCCCCGCAGGCCACGCAGGTGCCACTCAGCCTCTGGTGTCTCCGCGCGCAGTCTGCCCCCAAGAAGAGCTCTGTGGATGAGCCCGAGCCCGAGCCCGAAGCCACGGAGGGTGATGGCGACAAGAAGGGGAGTGCAGAGGGTAGCAGCGACGAGGAAGGGAAGCTGGTCATCGATGAGCCGGCCAAGGAGAAGAACGAGAAGGGGGCGCTGAAGAGGAGAGCGGGGGACCTGCTGGAGGTAACTGATCCCCGCCTGGGTCCCAGGGAAGCCAGCTGCTACTCCAGAGACCCTGCAGTCTGGGGTGGACCAGCCCGTAGTCTGGGGTGGACCAGCCCGTAGTCTGGGGGTCCCTTGCCAAGAAGCTGGGGCACAGGAGACCCTTCAGCGGCAGAGGCCTGGGGAAGGGGGTTGTGGGTATGTCAAGGAAAGAGCCTCTGTGGAAGAGGGGCACAGGTGGGTGGCTGGCACCCCCACTCCTTGGCCTCAGCCCGCCTCGTCTCTGCCAACCCTACCTAGGACTCCCCAAAACGTCCCAAGGAGACAGAAGACCCCGAAGGGGAGGAGAAGGAAGTAGCCCCCTTGGAGGCTGAGAGGCCCCTCCCTGTGGAGGTGGAGAAGAACCGTACCCCCTCTGAGCCCGGCTCTGGCCGGGGGCTTCCTCAGGAGGAAGATGAGGAGTTAGAGGAGGAAGAGGCTGCCAAGGAAGATTCTGAGGCCCCTGGCATCAGAGATCGTGAGAGGTGAGGGAGCCCCCTGCTCTGAGGCAGCTGGGCTTGGGGGTTGACCAGCCACCTGTGGAGGAGGAGGGGGGTCCTGCCACGGAGGCAGGGTGGGCTCTCCCAGGAAGTGGACACTGGCTGGGGTGTGGCCAGCCCAAGGCCACACCCATAACCCTTCTCCCCTCCAACCCTCCCCCCGCAGCCTGTAGCCACCAATGTTTCAAGAGGAGCCCCTGCCCCGTTCCTGCTGCTGTCTGGGTGCTACTGGGGAAACTGGCCATGGCCTGCAAACTGGGAACCCCACCCCGCCCCGCCCTCCTCTGCCACTTAACTCTCCCCACTCCAAGCCCAGCCCCTGGAGATTGACCTGGATGGGGCAGGCCACCTGGCCCTTGCCTCCAGATCCCCACACCCCTGTGATCTGAGTCAGGGCCCTGTGTTCTGCTTCGTGGGCTGCAATGAGGCCATTGTGTCCCTCCCTGCCTGGAGCCGTTTCCCAGGGTATCTGTTGGGGCCTGGACTGGTGGTTTCCACCTCCTGACACCTTCCTGCCCGCCGCGCCCCCCCCCCCCCCCCCCCCCCAGCATTCTGGACCTCTGGATTAGCTGGCATCGGGGGTAGGACTGGAAGGGATGGAGAATCAAACAGCAGGGTAGGCTTCTGGGCCTGAGAGGGGCGGTCTTCAAGTAGGGGTGGGGGGTCGGCAGGAAGATGGCATCTTCGTGCGCTCCTGTCCCCTCCTCCCGGACCTGTTCTCTCAGCCCCCTAGATTCAGGGGGAGTGGGACAGCTTGTAGGGGAGGGGCTCCCTTCCATAAACCCTTGATGGTGGGCAACATCCAACCTTCCTTTTGCTGACCCCAGGAGTTCTGGGGGTCATAGATGATCGTCAGAAGATTTGGGGTCTTCCAAGTTGTTGGGTCGAGGACCTGAGGTCCAGAGGGTTGGCTTCACCCAGCTAGGGTGGGAGCATTGAGGAGCGTCTGTCCACCTCTGATCTCTGGCCAGAGATAGGATGCCCTGGGGAGACCCCTTAGCTGCCCTTTTCCCTCTCCCCACAGTGCTCAAGGCCATCCTACAGTCACATATGTCACCCAGACATAAAGGAAAAGACACATTTTTTAGGAGATGTTTTTAATAAAAGAAAATTACAAAAAAAAATTTTAAAGACCCCTATCCCTTTGTGTGCCACCCCCACCCCCGGCTCCTTCCCCTCTCTTGCCCCCACTTACGAGGTGCACTGGGAGGCTTCCCTTCTATTTGGGGTTTGATGACTTTTCTTTTTGTAGCTGGGGCTTTGGTGTTCCTTCTGGTGTCCGTTCCCATCACGTCCCTCACCTGGTCTCCTCAGCGTTGTCACCAGATCTGAAACCCACTGGGAGGACAGGGGAATAAGTGCCCTTGCCCAGCCTCTGTAGCGGCCTCTATGCCTCTCTCCCGTCTCCTGTCTCCCCCCCCACCCCCACCCCCCCTTGGGCTCTGATGAAAAATTGCTGACTGTAGCTTTGGGACTTTAGCTCTGAAAACCGTAGACGATTTCAGTTCTAGGAAAATAAAACCCGTTGATTACTACATTGGATTTTGACTGATTCTTTGGGTGGGCGGCCGGTGGGGGGGGGGGGGGGGAGTGGCCATTTCCAGGCCCGCTTCCCAGACGGAGGAAGTGGTGCCAGCCTCCTTTCTCAGGTTGAGAGACAGGAGGGCAAACACCCAGGAATGCGCTGCTCCCAGCAGCCGCCGCTGAACCACCGTCTGCCCTGCTCCCACCTGGGAAGCCTTAAAGGCCTGCACGAGAAGTGCAGTGTGCGTGCTGACCATCCGGCCGCAGCCCCTGGCCACCACGGAGTGGGGAGGGGCCGCTGTGTTGCTGAGCTCAGGAGCTGGGGATGCCCGCCGCCCTCCGCTGGTGGGGAAGGGCCCGGAGGCTGGTACCGTGGAACGGCCAGCTACCCCGAGTTGCGCGCAGCGGTTGGACCAGGTCATCGCAGGTGCCTCCCACAGCTGACATTTTGTGACTAGCCCATCGACCGGCAGTGGAAGGGCCCACGTGTCATTCCTTTCTGCAGAAAACCCAGGACAGTTTCTTAGTGTGCCCCGATCCCCTGCTGCAGACGGGCGCGCGGGCAGAGGACTGGCCGCAGCCCAGCCTAGAAAGGGAAGCCCTCTGCTTTGAACAGGAAGCCACAGTCCCCTAGAAAATGGAGCCCTCCTCTCTGAGAACTACGGTTCCCAGCGGCCTCCACGCAGAGCGTGCGCAAAGACGCGCCGAGCGCCGCACCTATCCTGCCCTGCCTTCAACTCCCGACGTGCTTCTTGGTGTTCCTTGCTTTCCTACCCGACCAAATTTCCTGTTTCCAGCTCGCTCCGTAGCGGTGGACTACAACTTCCGGCTTTCAGAGCGAGGTTGGTTTGAGCGTCCGCTCTGCATTCAGCCTACATTTCCCAGAAAGCCGAGGGACCAGGGCGAAGGGCGCATGTGCGGACGCCGCTGGGGGGGCGGGGGGGCAGGGCAGCGTGGGGCGAGGCGCGAAGCGGAGGTGAGCGTTGAGTGCTCGGTGGTGGTGGCCGCCCTGGACTCGCCCGGGATTGCTCTGCTCCGGCTGCTTGGAGCGGGTGGGTGGTGAAGACTGTTGGAACCGGGGCCCGGGCCACGCCGCGGAAGCCCCCCCCGCCCGGGGACAGCCCCTGCAGGGTGTGCGGGAGAGGAGGGCAGGGCCTAGGGGCTGGCTTCTGGGGGTCTCCTCCCGGAGCTGCAGACCTAGAGTGGCCGACGCCTGGCCTTTTGCAGCGACCCCGCTGGCGTCCTGGGGCCGAACGCTGGCCCTGCTCCTGTGCAGCTGCGAACTAGAGCAGGCCCTGTAGCCCCCAGCGCCCGGTTTCCTTGTCTGGGGAACGAACCTTGGGGTACCCGCACCTGTCAGCTTCCCTCCCGGGGCGGCGGGAAGATCAGACGCTAGTAATCCGTGAGGCTCCTCGCACTAAGGCTGTCACCTAGCTGTGCTCCTAAGCATTTGTTGAATCCGCACGGGAACATTGAGGCCAACGCTAATTGAAGATAACATAGGCACTTTCTTTTTCACATTGAGAAGTATAAAGAAGAAAACTCCGAAGGTTCAGATAAACCAGCCCCCCCCCCCCCCCGCCCCCGGGGCGCATAGTGGGAAAATGTAAACAAAGGTCGTGGGGAAGGAATAAGATGGATAGTAACTCTTCCCCCAGATAGTGCCCTTGCTCCAGCCAAGTACTTTGGCTGTTTCCTGTTGCCTTCGCATAAATATTTAAGCCTGTGCCACAATATGTATTTTTTAATTTGCCCAAAATCATAATACGATTCGCATTATTCTGTACCTTGTTTTGTTAAAACATTAAACGTACTTTGAATGGCTCCAACAACCCTGTAAAGTTTTCAGGATGACGACACAAGCTTGTAAGCTAGGTTGCCTTGGATCATAGAGGAAGGTGGCGGAACAGGGACTAGAACCCACAGCCCTTTATGCCATTAGAGTGCACTTTATTTGTACTTTTTTTTTTTTTTTTTTTTTTTTTTTTTTTTGAGCAGCAGGCAAAAGGTTTTATTAGAGTATAAGATTAGAAAGTAAGAATAGTAGGAAAGCTCTCTTTACAGAGAGGGAGCATTCGAAGGTGAATCCCCCACTTTATTTGTACTTTGAAGTTAGACTCTGTTCTTGGTTCTAAAATAGAATTAAAGATGCCCTCCTTAATCCTTTTCTGTAGCGCATGATGCAGGAAAACAGCATGGCACCTGGCAGGTAGTAAGTGCTCAGTAAATTGAAGCACTTACGGGGCGCCTGGGTGACTCAGTCCGTTGAGCATCTGACTCTTGATTTCAGCTCAGGTCACGATCTCAGAGTCCTTGGATTGAGCCCCCGCATCGGGCTCTGTGCTGAGTGTGGGGCCTGCTGGGGATTCTCTCTCCCTCGGCGCCCCTCCCCTGCTTGCTCTCTCTTAAAAAAATCAATAAAAATGGGAGCACTTAACTATTTTTGCCCTCCATTCTCTCACCACCCCAACTGATTTAGTCCATCATCCAAAATCGGGAGGCTTAGAAAATATACTTATTTGGGAAATGTAGGACTTGGTAATCCTAAAGTCTGCTTCTGGGGCCTTTTTCTTTGGAAAAGAAGCTGCCTTGGGGAGGAAGAGTGGTTATTTCCTGACTGAGTTCAGGAATTGTGAGTGGCATAGGGACATTTTAGTACTGTTTTTTAATCTCTGCTGTTTTTCCTTGTAAATGCCTGCCCCTTGGCCTTGTGCCTCTTTTTTGTTCCATTTACCTGTGTTTTTCCTATCCCACTGTTCCTGCAGCGACCTAGTAACTGTTTATTAAGTATCAACTATGCGCCAAGCCCTGTTTGGGTCTACTCGATTCAGGGGTGACTAGATCGCGTGGTCCCTGGCCTCTTTCTGGACTTTGAAGTCAGACGTTGTGGGCTTGAATGTCAGTTCTCTCACGTAGTAGCTTTATAACCTCGGGCAAGTCACTGAGCCGGTTTCCTCATCCGTGAAGTGAAGATAGCATCTTGTGAGGACTCCGTGAGATGAGATCCCTTGAGCAAGGGACTAAGTGTTTAAAAAAATGTTCTTTGCCCGCTTGTTTCTTTCTGTCTCCTTCAGAGCTGATGAGGAAGGTTTCTGGATCCTCCCTGGCCAGGGTATTTCTCACAGCCTCCAGCCATGCGTCTCTCTGCCCTGCTGGCCTTGGCATCCAAGGTCACTCTGCCCCGCGACTA
The DNA here is from genome assembly GCF_022837055.1 of Prionailurus viverrinus. Classification (NCBI taxonomy): domain Eukaryota; kingdom Metazoa; phylum Chordata; class Mammalia; order Carnivora; family Felidae; genus Prionailurus; species Prionailurus viverrinus. The sequence goes on from NC_062577.1 coordinate 64,910,337, forward strand.
CCGCTATGGGATGAGCCGCCCAGGCTCTCTTGCAGACAAGAGGAAGAACCCTCCGGGGACCAGGCGGCGCCGGGTGGCCGTGGAGCCCGTTTCGGATGAAGAATGGCATCTGTTCTGTGGGGACAGGGTGAGCCTTGGATGAAGTGGAGTGGTGGGGGGGGCTGGGTGAGGGCCCCCCTCCCTGACCCTCCTGTCTTCCTGCAGGTGGAGGTCCTAGAAGGCAAGGATGCTGGGAAGCAAGGCAAAGTGGTCCAAGTCATCCGGCAGCGCAACTGGGTGGTCCTGGAGGGACTGAACACGGTGAGTGAAGATGGGGCGCTCAGGGGTGCTCAGGAAGCCTGTCCCCTCTGTCACCGCATTCGGAGCAGCCTAGGGAGGCAGGAGACGAGGTGCAGGGACAGTGAGACAGCTGACGTTGTTTTCCAGCTTGGGCTGAACGCCCCGAGCCGCGGTGGGCGAGCCCCCTTGCACACCCCCGGTTCTCATATCCCCCCTCTTTTGGACAGCACTACCGTTATGTGGGCAAGACCGTGGATTCCCGGGGAACCATGATCCCCAGTGAAGCACCCCTGCTCCACCGCCAGGTCAAGCTCGTGGATCCCGTGGACAGGCAAGCACGTGGGGCTCTGGTCAGAGGGCTGCCCGCCCTGCGAGTGTGCATCAGTGTCGATCCCGTTTCTACAAAAGGAATGGTGGGTTGGAGGTTCTGGAGATTGAAAGGGGCCATCCCTCTGGTGGACGTGACCCCTGTGGGTCACCCCCAGTACAGACATAGCAGTAGCAAGATGGTGACCTTCATGTTTTCAGCTGTTGACTTTTTGGGGCGGCACGTAGCCGGAAGACGTGGTTCCCAGGCTGGGTTCATCTCTTCTGTCCACTAGGAAACCCACTGACGTGGAGTGGAGATTCACGGAGGCAGGAGAGCGGGTACGTGTTTCCACTAGATCAGGAAGAATTATCCCCAAACCTGAGTTTCCCAGAGCTGATGGCATCGTCCCTGAAACCTGGACTGGTGAGGCTGGGTGAGGGGCAGGAAGACGGGGACAGGGGGTGGTGGGAGGAGAGGGAGGGAGGGGATTTCCCACCCATCTTCTTTCCTCTGGCTCAATAGATGGCCCTAAAGACACATCAGTGGAAGATGCCCTAGAAAGAACCTACGTGCCCCGTTTAAAGACACTGGAGGAGGAGGTGATGGAGGCGATGGGGATCCAGGAGACGCGGAGACACAAGAAAGTCTATTGGTACTGATCCTGGGAATCAGCTGGAGATCAGCTTCTCCCCTCCTTGTCTTAGCCTCCAAGGTCCAGGCCACCTCTCCTTCAGACACCAAGAGAGAGCCAGGAGTTCCCCCACACGCGTCTGCTAGATCGGCACCTTAACCCAGCACACCTGTTTCTGGGACTGAAGGAAGGGGCGTCTGTCCTTACGTTGTGACAGCCTGGGTGGAAGTTAGGCAGCCTCCACAGGGACAGGGCCTGCGGGTTCTGGGAGACCCGTGAGTAACGAGATGCTACCCGTCAGGGAGGCTGGCGGGAGCGGGGGTGGAAAAATAGAAGTGGCAGAGAAATAAAGATTTCATTTATTTAATAAATTATAAATAAACCTTTACATAGTATTATATTGACATGGGGAGGGAGAGGCCAGGGTTGCAGGAAGCTAGGAGGCTGGTCCTCTGGGTGAATTCCAGATGGAGTTCGTCAGCTGTCTTCAGTTTCCAGAAGAGAGAAGGCCTCACCCAGGGGACTCTTGGTGGCCACCAGAACTAGGTTCCTGGGCGAGAGTTCAGGACTAAAGATGGGCAGGAGCTCAGCATGGAAGCCTGGAAGAAAGGCAGGGCTACTCAGGGAGGAATCACGAACTCAGCTGTTCCCTGCCAGGCCTGTGGGCACAGCCCCTTTCCCTGTGCAGGGGGCCTGAGGTGTCTAAGAGACCCAATTCTCTACCAGGAATATGGGTACCCCAGACACCGACCCCACCCCCCACCCCTGGGGTTGTTGTTGCTTAAAACGCAAGATGGGATATGAGCCCGACTTAGCAGGAATATGCGTGGACAAATCTCCCACCCCACTGGTACCCGAAGCAGCTAGTCTGAGTCCCGCCGCGGGGCTGGGGCCGGAAGGAGGAGCCTCAGAGACCCAGCACCCCCCCCCCCAGCCCCCGGTCCTTGCTGTGGGCCACCCTCACCCTGCTCTTGAAGGCAGAGCAGCCGGTCCAGCAGAATCAGTGTCTCCACCAGCGGGGCCAGGAGCAGGGCCAGGCTGAAGAAGGCCACCACTCGGTTCTCCTGGGCCTGGTGGGCCCGAAGGGCAGCCAGGTTCAGTGGCAGCTGGGGATCCAGCCCCACCCGCCGCAGCCCCCGCTGTACGTATCTGTGGGGTCAGCCACAGACCATGCTCAGTTTGGCTTCAGGAGCCTCCCCTCCCACCCAGACTGGATGGTCCCGATCTGATGGCGGCTTTGCTGGGTTTGCCACCCTAGTGTGCATTTTCCTAAGTTTCCCTGGCCGGGAACTGTCTGTCCAGCAGCAGATTGGTCCCCAAGTTTATCATCTATACAATGATCTGACCATAGTTTTAGCACTTAAAGACCTGGACGGTCCCCTGACAAAAGAGTGACAACTCGGTTCTAAAAGAATTCTGAGAAGCTGTCCGGTCAGACTTCAAGATCAACTCCCTGGGCACATTTAGATCTTCTTTTGTTTGTGGTTTGGTTTTTTTTGAGGGGAGGGGCAGAGGAAGATAGACCCTCAAGCAGGCTTCTGCCCACGACAGAGATCATGATGTACGTGAGCGGAAATCAAGAGCCGGATGCCTAAACTGAGCCCCCCCGCCCCCCGACGCCCCATAGATCTTTCGTTCATACTAACAAGTGAGGATGGGAGGGAAATCAGACCTTCAGTCCGTGATGCCCGTCCCCACCCCCCGCCCCCCCCCCAGCCTCACTCTTCGATCTTGAGCTCGTGGACCCTGGGGATCCCCTGCACGCCTGGCCGTCGAAGCTCGGGCCGGGCGCCCCGGATGACCGTCTCCAGTGCCGCCCGATAGCAGTGGGTGCGGAGCCCGGGGCCCGCTCTCTGTAGCCGCTCGGCGTAGTCCTCCAAGGCGTGGCAGGCCCCCTCCCGCAGCCTGTAGGGCAGCTCGGAGCCACGAAGCCCCGCCACCCACTGACTCAGTGGGTAGCCGCCAGGCTCACTCAACTTCATGTAGCAGCAGCCCACCGAGGCCAGGGCCACCACCTCGGGGCAGGAGAAGTGCCTCAGCAAGGCGACGCTCAGGTCCCCGCAGGCGTGGAGGCCCGTCAGCAGCAGGCGGGCCCCGCGCGGAGGCAAGGGCTCCAGGGGAAGCAGGAGCTCCTTGCACAGGGCCGTGGGCTCTACCCACCTAACCACGTGGTGTGGGGAGTGGCGAGGGCCGGCCCGGGTCACCTGTGGAGGCAGGACGGAACAGAGGCAGGTGGGAAGTCTGCTGTCCCTGTGCCCCCTCCGGCCACAGGAAGGGAGTGTCCCCTGCACTCCTTCCCCAAGAGGGAGAGAACCGGGGGACGGGGGAGCTGGGTGAACTCTGGGGCCCATCACCATCAACTGCAAACCTCCTCGTCTGTGAGTCCCGGTTCCCCTCTGTCACGAGCCTAACGAACACCTGACCGGCCGCTCCACAGGTGGCTGGGAGAAGCGCACGTCAGGGTGGAAGAAAGCGCTTTGTAACCAGAAAGTGCTTTTACGGTATGAGGAGGTTTGGGTGACGGGGGCCCTCAAAGGGGTAGCAGAATTGGGGATCACGCCGTCAATCCCGGAAACAGAGAGGAGTCGGCCTTGGTGCCCAATGCCTGCCAAGCGGGCCTCGTCCCGCAGCCCCGGCTGCACGAAAAGCTGGCCGACCTGTGGGCTCCTCTTCTCCTCTTTCTCCAGGGCCTGCAGGAGCTCCCGGTCCAGGCGCTGGGCTCTCTCCACCAGCCTCCGATCGCCTTCGATGCTCTTCACTGTCAGCCCCAGCCCCAGGGACATGAATCGGGAGAGATGGCCCTGGAGTCACGAGAGGGAGGGTGGAGACGGTCCCGTCCAGCGGCCTCTCTGCCGTCAGCCTCCCTAGCAGTGACCTGGACGCCTGGGTCCCGGGCCCGCAGGAGGCTCAAGTCCCGCCCTGCTTAGTTCCACCACTGCCCAGCACCTGCTTCCCTGGGCCTGCAGCCTGACGACCTGCCTCCAGCTCTCTGTCCCCACGACTCAAACAACGAAACACCCAGACCTGAAACCCAGAATGTTAAGGGTCTGACTCACCTGGCCTGAGCCTATATCCACGACCTGGGTGCAGCCCGTGAGGTCACTCAGTTTCTTCACCAACTACAAGAGGAGGGAACAAAGCTCTCCTGGCCACTGGGTGTTGGTTCCCAGGGCAAACACCCCCAACGGGGGCGGAGGCACTGCAGAGGGCACAGGAAGAGGGCAGGGGTGCCACGAACACGAGGTAGAGAAACCGAAAGGGAGGTGCTGACCCCAGGCTCAGCCTCCTCTCCTTGCTCCTCTCAGCGTGAACGAGGAGGAGAGCGCTGCTATGAAGCCCCGAGCAGACTGCGGAGGTGGAGAATAGGAAGACCTTGGTTCAGACACAGCCACCAACCTACCCGTCGAGAGGGCGGACGCACAAAATACCCAGCATCCAGACCATGCCTGCCAAGGATGGTCCTGCGGGCCGTGCAAAGTGCCCACATCCTGGCAACCCACAGCCTTAAGGGGTCCTCCCGCCACCCCCCCCCCCCCCTGCCATCTCACCTCTCCCAGCCTCCGGATCTCATGCTGCTTCTTGGGCCTGACGTGTTTCCGGAACGGGGCTGTCAGGCGGGAGCTCTGGCTGGGGTTCTCCAGGAACTCTGAGGGGGTCTGAAACCCAGGTGTCCGGGTAAAGGCCAGGGCATAGGCTGTGGACTTCAGGGCCAGCAGGGTGAGTGGCCACACCGACCTGTACCTGCGATAGGCCAGCCCGGGCCCCCAGTGAATAGCTCCATTGCATCCTGACAGTGACACCCTGGGTCCCCCGGCACGGGGCCCCTCTTGCCCATACCTGACCACTTCCCCTTCCCCAGGCATCCCCAGCAGCTGTGCGGCCAGCTGTGGCGGGTTCAGTCCATCCAGCGCTTCCTGCCACGAGCAAGGGAGTGTGCCCCACAGGTTGTCTGTAAAGAACTCCTGCGGGACAAGGGAGAAGGGGAGCAGTCAACAGGCCGCTGCCCTTCCCGCCCTTCCCCGTCCTCAACGAAGGGCCACTGGCTGCGGCCAGCAGGCGCCTCCTACTCCTCCGAGTCCCCTCTCCTCTGAAGCCTGCTCCTGCCTCCCCCTTCCTCGGAGCCCAGATGGCATCCCGGACACCTCTCTTGTAGCAGCGTCCCTACTCATGGATGTGTCCGCTTTCTCTACTCAACTGTGCTTAAGGGCAAGGATGGTGTCTTCACCGGCATCTGCGACACCACAGTGACTGACCTGTGCGGTATTAGTACATCACCGCTTGATAATCTACCATTGTTACCCGGGCACCTGGGTGGCTCAGCCAGTTAAGCGTCTGACTCTTGATTCTGGCTCAGGTCGTGGGAGCTCTGGGCTGACAGCGTGCAGCCTGCTTGGGAGCCTCTCTCTCTGTCCCTCCCCTGCTTGTGCTCTCTCTCAAAAAAACAACTCAAAAAAACACAAAAAAATCTACCACGGGGCACCTGGGTGGCTCAGCGGTTAAGCATCTGACTTCGGCTCAGATGATCTCATGGTTGGTGAGTTCAAGCCCCGTGTCGGGCTCTCTGCTTCAGATCCTCTGTCCCTCTCTCTCTCTGCCCCCACCCCGCTCCTGTTTTCTCCCCTTCTCTCTCTCTCAAAAATAAACACATTAAAAAAGTAATCTACCATTATATGCATCACACACTTTATATGCCAGGGTGTTTTTATTTGTTCACTTGTTCAACACAAATTCTGGAGCTTTGGTTACGCACCAAGCTCTAGTCTAGGCTCAGAGGACACAACAATGAACCAGACAAGATTCTTGCTCTCGCAGAGTTTACATAAAAAAAAATAATTTCAGGTAACGTCAAGTGCCACAGAGATGATCAAACACTAATGAAAACGGTAACACAACGGAGCTTGAGAGAGTACGGACGGAACACTGGTCTGGGGAGCTTGCGAAATGGGTGAGGAGGGTCAAAAAATACAAACTTCCAGTTGTAAAAATAAATAAGTCATGGAGACGTAATGTACATCAAAGTGACCACAGCTAACGATGATGGACTGCATATTTGCAAGTTGATGAGAGCAGACCTTAGAAGTTCTCCTCACAATAAAAGGTAACTTGAGAGGTGAAGGGTGTTTCACTACACTTACCATGGTGATCATTTTGCAACACAAATATCAAATCACTGTGTTATACCCCCAATACAAAGTTACATATCAATTATACCTCGATTAAAAAAAAAAAAAAAAAAAACTCAGGTCATAGCAAACACTCATAAGATATTTTAATATACCAGGCACTGTCCCAAGCATTTTCCGTGTATTAATGCATTTAATCTTCAAACAACCGTATGAGATAAGTACTATTTTTACTTGGCATTTTCCAGAGAAGGAAACTGACACACAGCTGTTAAGTAACTTGCCCAAGTCAAAAAGCTAGTAAGCAGGAGAGCTGGAATCTGAAACCAACTGGACTCCAGTTCTTGCTCTTAATCACTGTTTTCTTTCGCCTTCCTGTGGAGGAAAAGCATTCCAGGCTGACCAGTAAGTGCAAAGGCCCAGAGGCCTGCCATATTTACAGAGCAGAAATCAGGCCAGTATAGGTGGAGTAGAGTCAATGTGGGAGAGGATGAATGTGCTAGCCTTCAAAAGGCAGCAGGGGACAGATCATGTAGCACTTTTTCGATAATGGTAAGGAGTTAAGATTTCATCAAAGCACCTAGGAAGCAAGGCAGTGTCTCGATCAGATTTACGTGTTTTTCAAGTAAACTTGACACCAACGTGAGGCTCAAACTTACTATTCCAAGATCAAGAGTGTAGCAAACTCTACGGACTGAGCCAGCCAGGTGCCCTGATCAAACTTACATTTTTAAAAAAATTATTTTGAGAGAGATTGCATGTGCATACCTGGGTCGGGGTGGGGAGGGACAGAGAGGGACGGAGAGAGAGATTCCAAAGCAGGCTCAGCGCTGTCAGCACAGAGCCTGACTCGGGACCCCCTCCCACCAACTATGAGACCATGAGTTAGCCACTCAACTGACTGAGCCACCCATGCGCCCGGGATTCCCAGTTTACAAGGATCAAGCTGCTTTATGAAGAAGTGGTTATGGAGAGTAAGTGAACACAGAGATCAGTTAGGAAGGAGTCCAGGAGAGAGATGATGGTGGCTTGGCCCAGGGTGGTAGCAATGGAGGTGGAAACAAAGGGTGAATTTAGTATCTGTTCTGGAGGTAGAGGCAACAGGACGCTTTGAAGAACTGGACTGTTGATCAATGAAAGCAAGAGTTAAATCAATAATGGCTTCTGGGCTTGGGGGGGCTGAACAATTCAGTGGATGCTGGTGCCACTTACACATCATCTCACTCATTCTTCATAACGATCCTTCAGACAGGGATCCCTATTACAGCTGAGAAACAGGTGGCAGGAAGTTCTTAATAATGCCTCCATCTAACACAGTAAAGGAGGCAGTCAAGCCGGTCTGATTCCAAAGCTGTGGCTGTCCAGCAGGCTACTAAACCAGGACTTTATGCAAAGCTCGGATCAATGAACACGTGTGTTCCTGGAACACCTCACAGGTTCCTGGGGGAGCTCAACGTAACTGCAGCGTGGCTCTGTTGTTCACGCATTTTATTTTGGACTTGGGAAAGTTAGAGAAACCAGCGAGATACTAGAAATATTAATACGTATGTCAACTCAAAAACCGGGAGGGAGTAACCCCAGTTTTAACCCTTTTGGTACAGACCACAGACCGAAACCCATAGAAAAAAAGAGAGTAGAAGCCACCTCTCCAGGTTCTGCCCCTGCCACGGGCACCCAGCCAACCGCACAACCGGCAGCACCCCGCCCACACCCCTGTGGCCTCACGATGATGTAGGCGTCCAGGATGGGACGGTAGCGCGCCAGCACACGGGTGAGGTTCACCGCCAGCTGCCTCCTCTCCTCGTGAGAGAGGCCGCGGGCGGAGACGCCCGGCATCCCGGGGTCCAGCTGGTGGCGTCAGGAGCGAGAACGAGCCGAGCGGGGAGCCAGGGTCAGTGCCCCGCGGGGGGCCTGCGGCTGGGGCGGAAGACGGAATGCGTCCCCTGACGTCACAGGTCGCGACGTTCCCCAGCGCCAAGCGGGCGACGTCGCGCACACGTGGGGTGGGTTGGGGCGGGGCGCCGCGCACTACGTCACAGAGGCGTGGCGCGGCGCCCAGGCCCCTTCCGCGCGCACTTCCCTCCTCCCCCGGAAGTGGGGGCGGTACCTCCCCCGGGGCTCGGCCTCCCTGCCTTCGAGTTGTACCTCCACGGGGCTAGAGGGGCCGGGGAGCGCATCCCGCCCCCGCTGCCCCCGCCGCCGCCGCCGCCGCCGCTGCCCACGCGCTCGGAGTCCCTGGCCTCCCTCCCGGAGGCGGGGGCGCTGCGGGCGCGTGCGCGTCGGCCCCCGGCGCGGTCCAACCCGCGCGCCTGCCGCCCCGGGCCTCGCCGGCGCGCGCCGACTTCCGCCTCCGATTCCGGGCGCTTCCGCTCTCAGCTGGGCCGGCGAGGAGGTAGGTGTGGGCGCGGGGGGTAGCTCTCGGTGGCGGGGACCCCCGGCGTGCTCGCCGATGTAGGGGGCCCTAAGCCTCGGTTCACCCAGCGGGTGTGTGTGGTCAGAGGGCCTTTGTCGGGAGAAGGACAGGCGTGAGACGCGTGTGGTGGTCCCCCGCCTGGAGCCGCGCGGGGATGCCTGGGTAATCTAGAGGCCCTCGCGGGCGGATGGTACAGCTCCACTGTTCTGGCTTTCCAGACGCAGAGTTCGAGGTGGTTGGCCCTACAGCCCCCTCCGGGTGCGAACGAGACTGAGCTCTTGGGAGGGGAAGTGGCCTTCTCAAGACGCTGTGGCTGGTGAATTGTGGGGCCGCGCTAGAACCGAAGCTTCCTGGCGCAGACCGTGCCCCTGACATTATTTCACATTACAGATTCGTACCTGTTCTGGGCGGTCGCTCTGATGCCTTTCCAGCTTTAAGTCGTCCGGAGATGGGTCTTACTGTTTCACGGGGCCTATGGGCTCCGTTGTCAGGATTACTCTCTTCCCCAGGGTGTCCTACAGACCTCCAGACGTTGGCCTGTGGGATTCAGCAGAAGATGAGTCCTCTATCTTCCTGTCGTCAGTAAGTCGCTCCTCGCAACTGCTCTCCCGCCGTCCACTGTCCTCATGTCTACCTTACTCCTCAATTTGGATTTCGGTGAACCTCCCCCCAAAAAGACATTAGAGGGGAATGCCAAGCACCGAAAATTTGTGAAGAAGAGGAGGTTCTTGGAACGGAGAGGTTTTCTGAATAAGAAGAACCAGCACCCTAGCAAGGTGCCTAAGCTGCACCCAGACCCCCCGAAGAAAGGGGAAGCTCCTAGGGTGGATGGCACTTGGAAGGTCTCTCCCCTTCCAAAGAAGAAGACCGCCGCCTCCAGCAGCGGACCAGAGCAGTCCCTGGACAGGAAAGCTGCGGTGCCTTGGCTGACCCCTGCCCCTTCACAGAAGGCTGGGTCTGTCGTGGCCAAAGTAGATTTGCTGGGGGAGTTCCAGAGTGCTCTTCCAAAGACTAGGAGCCGCCCAGCTCGCTCCCAGAAGAAGGGCCCCCAGAAGAATCCTACTCAGAAAAACGCCCCACAGAACTCCACCCAATCTCATTTGGAGAATAAATGCTCCGGAGCGTCGCAGAAGACGCCAGGGAAAATGGTGGCGATTGACTGCGAGATGGTGGGCACAGGACCCAAGGGGCACGTCAGTTCCTTGGCTCGATGTAGCATCGTCAGCTACCACGGAGATGTGCTTTATGATGAGTACGTCCTCCCCCCCTGCCACATCGTGGACTACCGGACCAGATGGAGTGGCATCCGGAAGCAGCACATGGTGAATGCCACACCCTTCAAGGTCGCTCGGAGCCAGGTGAGAGGCTTGGGGTCCGATGGTAGTGGCGAGGCCGGTGGGCTGAGGTCCGCGTCATTTTTTCAGCAAAGGATGTCGCTCTAGGAAGGCGCCAGAGGATGGGGAGGAGGGAAGGAGGGAGTGGATCGCCGCGGGAAGAGGGCTTCCTGCTGGGCAGAGCGGTGGGAGTCCAGAAAGCTACAGTTAGCTGGTGGAGGGAACTTGGTTGGCTGAGACTGTTCGCTCTCCGGTCGAATCCTTGTCTGGGGAACTGGGAATCCGTACAGAGAAGTAACCACTTAGGGACAGAGCCCCAGGCGCGGATGGCGGGGGGGGGGGGGGCGGTGGGGGAGTGGAGAAATGCTCCATCTCTTCGGGGAGAGTGGGGAGGGCTTCCTGCCTAGTGTGGGAGGTGCTGGTGGTTTTGGTGGGAGCAGGGGTGACTCGCGTACCTGGGTCGGGTGTGCCGAAGAGACAGCTGCGACAGATGACACAGGGCTGTCGTGTCGGGTTCTCACCTCGCTCGCCGAGCAAGCCTCCTCACCGGCCGCAGGGAGCTCCACAGAGGGACGGGAAAAGGAAGGTGAACCTGAGGTGAAGGAGAGGAAGCCAGCTGGTCGTGGGAGGCCTCCAGAGGGCGCTCTTGGTCCGCTTCTCTGCCACTTCAACCCCCTGCTCTTTGCTTTCTCTGGACACTCTGTGTTCCGCTGGTGTTCTTCATGCGCCTGCATTCAGTTGGAGGCAGTTCAGCAGAGGGGAGGGGGCTGGATCTTAGAAAGAACCCGAGAGGAGTTGAGCCTGCGCACCAGGGCACCCCTGAGCCGCGCTTGGGAGAGGCGGAAGGTGGGGAGGGTGTGGCGGGGCGCAGAGTGCCCTTAGGAGCCCGCACCTGCCTGGCTCGTGGCGCTCCCGCGGGGCTCTCGTCCTAAAGTGATCCCCCAGCGCTCAGGCCGGGCCGAGAGCCCCGTCCACAGGGTCTGCCGCTTCCAGGGCTTCCTGCCGGCCGTGTCCCAGTCAGGGCGCTTTAGTTCTTGTTCACAACCTGATCGGGACCCGTCGGGGGAACGGCCTTCAGAGCTGGTGGCGTATTCTTTGGTTGTCCTCGTTGCCGGTTTGCCCTCACGCTTTAAGATCCTGCGGTGGCGAGAAGGTCTTTGCTTCTGAGGCTCACGGGAATAAGGTTCCAGGGCGGCTGGTGAGTGAGTGGGGAGAGCTGAAGGCCGGGGGCTGGCGCACGCGGACTTAGTCTGCAAGAGGTTCTGAAGCTTTTGTAGCTCGTAGGGCCTTCCAGAGTCGGATGGAAACCATAGACCCTCCCCGCCCCCCCCCCCCCCAAAAAAAACCCATGTACGTAACTTTGTGTACAATTTGGGGCTTCTGTCACCTCCCTGGAGCCCATCTCGACCCCATCTGTCCAAGCCTCGTGTCTCAGGCCAGCATATGGTAGGGGTCAAAGGTCTTCACGTAGCGAGCCAGAACCGACCTGGATAGTTACGTGAGCATCTCAGGCGTGAGTGTGATTTGGGACGGAAGCAAATCGGTCTGTCGCTGGGATGGAAGTTAGAAGATAAGGAGCCGTTGGGGATGTAAGTCCGGACGGGGTTCCCGTCGTCGTGCGGCGGGGTCGTCTTGGGTGGTAGCTGCTTTCACCTCGGGGCGTGGAGCTGGGCCTCGGGTGGAAGAAGCCTGGTGGGAGAGGGCGTTTCAAGGATGAGGCGGGTGAGCACTTGGAGAAAAGGGCCTAGAAGGACCCATGGCCACGTTGGGCTTGTAGGATGCAGGGGCTTCGCCGCCTCCTCGCCAGCGCCGCCTCTGTTCCTGTTTCAGATCTTGAAGATCCTCGCAGGGAAGATAGTGGTGGGGCATGCCATCCACAACGACTTCAAAGCCCTTCAGTACTCCCACCCCAAGTCTCTCACCCGCGACACCTCCCACATCCCGCCCCTCAACCGGAAGGCCGAGTGCCCAGAGAACGCCACCGTGTCCCTCAAGTGTCTCACCAAGAAGCTTCTGAACCGGGACATCCAGGTAGTGTCTCCCCAGTGCAGCCAGGCCCGTGGCTTGGACGCTGGGGGCGCCCTCCGTGCGGCCTTACTCCAGGCTCTGGCCCCAGAATTGCTCTGGTTGTAGAGAGGTGTGGGCGGGCTGCTCTGACGGGAAGAGCTTTGGACCAAGGGGCCCGGTAGACTCTCCATCTGTACGTGGGGTGACATCTCCCGTCCCAGAGCATCACAGAGGGTGCTTGGGACAGGGAAGAGCCTTCAGGTGGGTGCAAAGCCCTAACTGAGAAGAGAGGAAGAGAGGAGAGCACGTGGTGGTGTCCAGAAGTCCACAGAGTGGGTGCCGGGACCCCCTGCGTGGTCTACGCGTCTGCACTCAGAGGAGGGCGGCCTGCCTGGCCGGAGGAGGAGGGGCCACGCGTCGCGTAGAACGTGGTTAGGCACTGGGGAAGCTGGAAGATTCAGAAGGCCTGGCGGCCACCTGGTGCGTCGTGCTGGCCGGGCGTAGACCGACGAGCACCTGCGTCCACAGGAAGGGCTGAGCCATTAGGGTGGGAGTGGAGCCTCTGAGATGGGGTGGGGACTAGACCCCACCGGAGTTCGGCCTTCGCAGCCCACAGACTCTGCAGAAGCACCTGCACCCCGGGGGCCGCGGAGAGCCAGTTGGGAAGGAAAGCCGTAGTCTCTCTCTGTGGCTTCACGTTCTTCTCTTCCTCCGGCGTCCAGGTTGGGAAAAGCGGGCATTCCTCTGTGGAAGACGCTCAGGCCACCATGGAGCTGTACAAGTTGGTTGAAGTCGAGTGGGAACAGCACCTGGCCCAGAATCCCCCAAAGGACTAGCGGCCGCGGAGGCGCCGGTGACGAGAGGTGGAGGGCAGCACCGTGCCCGGGAGGACCGGGCAGCAGGACTGGGCAGCGGCCCGGCTCGCTGCCCCAACCGGGAGAGACCGGCTCCACCCCAGACAGTATTCATTGAAATTTCACCTCCGGTGTCGTGTCGTGTCTGGTTGAGAATCCCGTGGAGGGAGGAAGCCTCCGTGTCAGGACCAGCCCTGGACTGTTTCCCTCCTAAATGGTGCTACCTGCAGGTCCCAGGTGCTTGGCTCCAGGCGGGCCTTTTGACTTCAAGGGGCGGGGCATACTGGGAACCGTTTCCCAAACTGCCTTATCACTAGGGTGGCCGCATGTCCGTTTTATGCCTTTGGTCCTCACGTAAATAGCAGTGCCCTCTTTCGCGGTCAGAAGTGCGCTGGTTGGCTGGTCACACCGCGTGTCACAGACTCTGCCCTTGGCCTTGTCTGCATCGGAGACATAGCGCCCGTCCTTAGGGGAGCCATCCCTGGTGAGGTTCAGTTCTTAGGGGTAGGAGAGTGGGACTTGGAGATCAATTTTTCTAATTTGGGAAAGCAACGTCTCTCCTAAAGTGTTAGAGGATTTATTTAATTTAGATCCCACTTGGTAGGTTAAAAAAGAACTTAAAGTGTTTTCATGGTTTTTAGTCTTTTACTTCATTGAAACAAACCTTTAAGGACTCAAATTATTCCCTTGATAAATTTTTATAATGGAAAAACACTCGTGTGCTGTTTTCTTTTTCAGTTTACGCTAAAAAGCTCTGTCACCAGGTGGGGCGCCCAGCTGGCTGGAGTTGTTAGAGCGTGCAACTCTAGATCTCGGGATTGTGAGTTCAGGCCCCACGTTGGGCGTAGAGCCTATTTGAAAAAAGTCTCTGTGACAAGGTCTCACAGGGCTGTGATTCTGTGAGGAGTCCAGGATCTCTGTGGACGGCACTAACTGGGCCCTTTTTGGCCAGAAGTCACCAGGAAGCACCGACTAAGCCCTCGTGTGTGGCCCGTGTGCTCTGGTGCCCGGTCCCCACCCCTACCATGAATTGAGCACGCCTGCAGCGGTGCCCCAAGCCACGCAGACACCTTCACACACGGGTGTGTGACCAGTAGAGCGATTCAGGGCGGGCACGCGGGAGGGACGGAGCAGGGGCGGGAGGGTGCTGGGCGACGCCAGCCTGGTCGGTCCTGCCAGCGCTTCCTCGGTGGCACACGCCCTCCTGGGAAGGTGAGTCACGGGTCTGACCTCGTGTCTGGGATTGCTTTGTGCACGGTCTTGAGAGAGTGCGGCCTCCACACTCGTGTGTGGCTTGTGCCCCTCGAGTGGCTGCTTTGGCTCCAGGGGCAGGGCCACGGTCACGGCTGCCGGTAGACGGGAATTTCCTGCAGCCAACCCGGACCTCAGACGTGGCCTTGCCGTCCTGTCCTGCACCGCGGGACCCGCTTGCACAGGCAGCTCTGGAGCTCGGAGCAAGTTGGTTCCTGCTGCGCCTGACACACGGAACGTCCGTGACACTGCAGAGACGTACCAGGCGCCCTCACACCCACCTCTAGGTCTAGGTGGGAATGATCTAGGAGGGCCACGCCCAAAACCGGGAATACGCTGAAGGCAAGTCTTAGTTACGTTTTAATCAGTTAGGGTGGGAGACGACGAAAAATCTCAGTTGAGTTCAGTTTTGGGGGTACACGTCGGCTTGACTCGGCCTTGTGGTTGTCTGGGTAAACAGCAGCTGACCCTTGCACTTCCTCTCCACCCCACCGCACCCCCGTGTCCTGAAAGGCACCTGGTCTCGGTCAACGCTGGAAAGAGCTGTCTTATGCTCGCCACGAAGAACCTGGGGACCAGAGGACCTTGTGACCGTTTTCCTCAGCGTTTTCTCTCCTCACACTTTCTGGGTAGAGCCCAGCTTGCCCCGCAAGGGTGCCTCCTTAAGTCCCCTTCCTTCTCTGCTCCTCTGTCCCCAGGGGCCTGGCTTCCTCCAAGAGGGTGGCCAGCCCCTTGCAGATTGCTGCCCGAATTCCAATCAGCAAGCGTTTTGCCTGAACTGTGGCAAAACACGAGCTCTTCCAATGCTTTCTCTTCATAGAGGAAGGACGTGTTCTGATTCAGGGACCCCTTCTGCGGGTGAGGTCAGCAAAGGGCAGCGCGTGAGAAGTGGACCCTGCCAACGTCGTCTCAACGGCCTGAACCTTAGCAAAGCGGTTCTCAATAGGGGCAGGGCGGTGTGTGTGGGAATTTGAGGTGATCGTGCCGCCCTGTCTCCACTGATGGCCGTAGCGAAGGCTGCAAGGAGGAGTCGTTTGATTCCTGGTTTAACAGATGATTACAGCTGACAATAGGGAAGCACAACAGGACTGTAATTATGAACTTGCCCCAAGGTACGTCAGCCCGAGTCCGTGTTGGGAGAGACCATACGCAGGTGTGAAATACGCCAGGTGTGTCTGCGAGTATGTCCTGTCTGCACTGTGTATCTTCTGTCTACACTGCTGCTCACAGAGCACTTGCATTTACTCTGCAGAGCAAGCCCTCAGCCCATGGCAGAAGAGCAAGTTACCCTGTACTGATACTGATACTGATACTGATACTGATACTGATACTGATACAAGTTACTGATAACATGTTTCAAGTTTGGTTTCACCGCATTCCGCATTAGTGGCTGTCGGTTTCCTTCTGGGGCTTAAGGACTCCAGCATTAAGATCCTGGGATTCTTTTCTACCCCTGATGGGTAACTAATGGTTGCCATCGATAATAATGACAACAGCCCCTGGTCTTTGACTGTGTCCCTGTGTCGGGCACTGTGCTAAGTCCTGGAGGCACACTGTGCCATTCTCGGGAAGGTAGGCGGTGCTGTTCTAGGACAGCTCTCAAGGAAGCCTAGGTTGACAAACGATAAGAAATCGCGCCCAGGCCAAATAGCTGGGGGTTGGCGCTGGCACTCGGACCTGCCAGCTGTGCCTGAAGCCTCCGCTCTTAACCGCTGCCCTACTCCGCTCTTAACCCGTCCGGGCGGCACCTGATGAGACTTGGAATCCTGCTCGGATATCGACGAAGCACCTGCTGTGTGCCAGGTCCTGTGGCAGACCCCAGGGAAACGGCGTGGTCTTTGTCCCCCAGCTGCTTACAGTCTGAAAAAGAGAAACCAGTAAATCCATTTCAGTGGCAAGCTGTCTGGGGCCGTTGCGGGATTTAAAGCTGGGGAGTGATGTGGTCACATTTGTGTTTTAGGAAGACGCTGCTGGCAGCCAGATGGAAGCAGGATTGGAGAAGGGCCTCTCAGGAGAGGGGTTCTGTGGACGAGCCCGGGTGAGCAGTGGCCGAGGCCTGGGTCCGTGAGGCAGGAGGGTGCACCTGAGCGTCCCTGAGGAGGTGGAATCAACGTGGCCCAGAGAGCAGGGCGAGAGGATCAGAGGCTGTCTTGCTCTTTCTGAGCTGCAGGAAGAGACAGTGGTGCCGTCAGCCGTGAGGGTGGTGCGTGCGGCGGGCAGAAGAGCGGGCTTCTGAGGAGGCCGACTTGGGTTGACTCAGAAGACACCAGACTGCAGCTCAGCGGTGGGGGGAAAGAGCTGGGGCCGGCAGCTTAGGGACGACAGGGCAACAGCGGGGGGCGCCTCGGATGGGGGTGAGGGCGTCACATAGAAAAGTGTATAAAGGAGAGCACGAGGTCAAGACCAGAGGCTTGGGGATGCTGTTCCTACAAGCCCCAGAGGAAGGCCTAAGGGAGGCCATCAGATGGGCCAGAGGAGGCTTTCCAGGAGGGAGGGGATGGTATCAGACACCACACAGAGGACCAGTAAGATGAGAGCCAAGGAAAGGGCCTGTTATTTGTATCAATTTGGTGCCTTTCATCTGAGCAGTGTCTGCGGTGGGGGCGGGGAGAGGTGGGGCGGCAATCTGGAGGGATCTGGAGGGCGGTGATCCGGGGGGATCTGGAGGGTGGTGATATGGAGGGATCTGGAGGGCAGGGATCTGGAGGGTGGTGATCCGGAGGGATCTGGAGGGTCGTGATCTGGAGGGATCTGGAGGGATCTGGAGGGTGGTGATCCGGAGGCGTCTGGAGGGCGGTGATCTGAAGGCATCTGGAGGGCAGGGATCTGGAGGCATCTGGAGGGATCTGGAGGGTGGCAATCTGGAGGCATCTGGAGGGTGGCGATCCAGAGGCATCTGGAGGGTGGTGATCTGGAGGGATCTGGAGGGCAGGGATCTGGAGGGTGGTGATCTGGAGGCATCTGGAGGGCAGCAATCCGGAGGCATCTGGAGGGCGGTGATCCAGAGGGATCTGGAGGGTGGTGATCTGGAGGGATCTGGAGGGTGGTGATCCGGAGGCATCTGGAAGGCGGCGATCTGGAGAGCGGTCTGAAGATGCTGCCAGCAAAGCCGTGGACCACAAGTGCTGAGGAAGATGGGCACTATAGCGGGTCCCAAAAGACTGAGGAGATGGCGTCTTGAGGTTAGCCTCGTCCAGGAACAGGGGTGACTTGTCTTCTGGGACCAAAAGAAAGAGGCAAGGGTGGGGCTGATGGGTATGTTCCCAGGCAGCACCTGGTGACCTGGATGGCTTACTAAGTCCAAGCAGAGCATGGGCCACAAACCAGGGAACAGACGTTTGGCACAGCCATGGAGACAAGAGAGTGAGCTGACGGAGTTCGCAAGAAAGGGCAGAGGTCCTGGGTGACGTCAGCAACTGAGTTTGCACTTGCTGGCTGTCCTGGCTCTTTCTGGCCTCACTCTTTGGGCAGTCCACATAGAGAAGTGGAGAGTTTACATGGTCGGGGCCGGGCGGGCTGCAGACGGAGGCTGGGGTGTGCTGGAGCCCAAGGAGCTGCGGCCCCGAGAGGCTAAGCTGTTGGATGCGAGTCAGAGACCCGCGGTGGCCCGCTGCAGGCTCAGAGACCCGGTCAGCGCGGAGCCTGAGTTGGATCTTCAGTGACCCGGGCAGATGTGGCCATAAGCATATGGCATTTCTTTTCAGGTTTATTTATTTATTGAGAGATCGGGAGAGAGAGAATCCCAAGCAGGCTCCTGTCAGCGCAGAGCCCTCTGCGGGGCTCCCACTCATGAACCCGAGATCATGACCTGAGCCGAGAGATCGAGCGTCTGATGCTTAGCCAACCGAACCACCCAGGCGCCCGCAAGCACATGGCATTTCTAAAAGGGGGGCTGAGGCGTCACTGAGGACCCTGAAGAATCCGGAGCTCTCCTGGCTAGGGCGGGGCCACTCTCGTTTTCAGACCTCATTTTTGTCAGAGTACTTCCTTCGTGCGCTTATCCAGGACAACTAAGTAAATGATGAAATCAACAAGGGTACTGGGTGCCTGGGTGGCTCAGTCAGTTGACTGTCCAACTCTTGACTTCAGCTCAGGCCAAGCCCCCCGTGGAGCTCTGGGCTGACAGTGCGGAGCCTGCTCGGGATTCTCTCTCTCTAAATAAATAAATAAAGTCAAAAAAGAGCAAGACTGCTAATGAAAGGTGCAACCGATTGTTTCTCTCCGCCTTAATAGTCACTGCTTGTGGCTGAAGTCATTTGCTTACTCTTCATTCATTTGTTCAAGAGATGTTTATTGAGCACCAACTGTGTGCCAGACTCTGCTGTAGGCCAGCACAGCCCACGTGGCCTTCCCTTGCGGCCAGGGGTCACAAGTGACACGAGGAACAGTGAGGACGGAGGCGGACGTATACGCACATGCGCTTTGTAGACGGGCTGTTTCCAGAAGTCGTCTCTGAGGGCAGCACATAGGAGCAGAGACCTGAAAACAGTGAAGGAAGCAGTCGTGTAATCTGGGGAAGAACATTCCAGGGAGAGTGAGAGGTGCCAGGGCCCTGAGGCAGGAGGACACTTGGTGTGTTCAGGAGCCGAGCCAGCCAAGGGGCAAGTGGTAGGAGGTGGGGTCGGTGGGCAGGGGGGACGGAGGGAGGAAGTTTGAACCTTCGGCCGCTGTAAGGACTCGGCTTATAGCTGCACGAGACGGAGCCGTTGCAGGGATTTGAGCAAAGGCGTGGTTTGAACTGACTGAGGTGCAAAGGACCCCCTCCCAGCCCTGGGCGGCCGCGAGGGGACAGAATGGGGACAGAGGACCATGAAGGCTCTTGCCCTGTCGAGGCGAGAGGACGGGATCCCCGGCCGCCCTGATTTAGGACAGATGAACTTCACACACATGGGCGATCTCTGGTGCAGTTGATCCTGAACAGACGTTCATTTCATTTCATTTCAATTTATTTTTTTTAGTAACCCCTACACCCAGCATGGGGCTTGAACCCACAACCCCAAGATCAAGAGTCACACGCTCCTCTGATTGAACCAGCCACGCACGCCCTGAACAACTGTTTAAATCAAGGCCGACACTTTGGCCTTTGAACTCTCATCTGAGTTCTTGTACACACCTGCCCCCCTGCCAAAGAGAGCTCAGGGAGTGCCCACACCCTCAGAGGTCAGGACCTAGTGCGCGGTCAGGGGTGAGGGTTGGCTGCGGGCTCTGGGCGGTCAGATTGCGAGATCTTTTTCAGGCAGTGATGACATGGGTAAGTGACATCTAGTGGGTTGGCCAGCCGGGCGTTCCCCCAAGCCCTCGCTGCCCAGGCCCCTGGCTGTCCTGACCTGCGGGCTGGCTGCCTTGAATATGTACAGCCATTTCAGGACACCGCCAACTCTGGGCTTTCTTTGAAAGGGTATATAGAACGCACAGGATTTTGAGAGAGGTGGGGGGTGGGGAGAGGCGGTGGGAGGGAAGGTATTTTTAAGAATCTGGAATGGGGGCGCCTGGGTGGCTCAGTAGGTTAAGCGTCCGACTTCGGCTCAGGTCATGATCTCGCGGTCCGTGAGTTCGAGCCCCGCGTCGGGCTCTGTGCTGACGGCTCGGAGCCTGGGGCCCGCTTCGGATTCTGTGTCTCCCTCTCTCTCTGCCCCTCCCCAACTTGTGCTCTCTCTCTTATAAATAAAAAAAGAGCAAAGCTTTGGGATCAGCTCCATTCCAGGCAGCACGTGGGACACTCACACAGCTCCGGGCCGACCCACCACTCCTCTCAAGGCCTGACCTGCGGCCCTGGCCCCACTGTCACAGCTCCAAGCAGCATCAGGAACCCAGTCTGTCTGGCATCTCTGGGTCAGGACAGCTTCCGCCAAGGAAGGGTCGGTCTCTTTTCTCCTTCCACCCCTATGGAATCCTGTTCGGTCGCTTCTTTGGAAAGATTCCATGAGAGGGATCCAACCATAATCAAAGGAGGAAGGAGGCTGACTGCCCCTGCCCTGGGAGCCGGGGGAGGGAGATGGAGCCCACACCCAGGACCCACAGGGAGGCAGATAATCCAGCCCAGCAGCTCCAGCTGGGCTGGGGCAAGAGCGGGGAGCTTTCCTGAAGGATGGGAGGGTGGAGCCCAGGCAGCGGCAAAGGGGCCCTCTGGAGAAAGGGCTGAGTGTTCTGGCAGCTTCCTCCTAGGCTGGGACCCTCCCTCCACACACACCCTCATCTCCGAGGCAGTGGGCGCCTCCCCTCGCCTTGGCTTCAGTTCCCTGGGGCTCCTGGGGGCCTAGAGCCGGAGCTCAGAAGAGGGGATTTGGCCCACAGAGACCACAGTACCCACACGCAGCAAGAGAGGCACACCCCACGAGTGTTCTGGACCCAGGACTGGCTCCGTCTCTGGGCCAGTTACTGCCAGCTCAGCTTGGCGGGAACCCAGATCACCTGAAAACCTGAGGCTGGTCCCAGAGCTCTGGGGTTTAGGAGGTGTGAGACTGCCTAATCCAGGAGACGCTGCCACTGGCTCCTTTGATCCCCCAGGGACGACGACGTGTCCCTGCGAATCCCCAAGTGCCAAAACTGCCCCTGGGATGTCTTCCCCAGGTTGGTGGAGGAGACATAGGCAGGGGAGGTGGGGCTTGGTCAGGGCAGCCCCACCACTCGAAATTCACAGGCCCTAGCCCAGTGCCCTCAGGGAATCCAGGCGGGCTGGGGGCCCCCGGTGTGAGATGGGGTGGTGTAGGGAGTGCAGGGCAGGGGGAGGCCGGAGACTGCTCAGTCTCTCTCTCTTTGACAGCTAACATTTTCCAGACCAGAGCTGGCGCCCGCATGAGAAAGGAAATCAGAGCTGCCCACCTCACACATCTTTTTCCCATTTTGTTCATGCTGCCCGGGGAAAGCCATTAGGGCTCAGGCTGTCTGGGCCTCCCCCACCGCCCATCTCTAGCAGACTGTAAGGAGGGGCAGGGATGGGGGGGTCACTGGAAGGACAAGGCCCTAGCCTGCTAAGGGGCCAGACGCTGAACTCTTGTGTCCTTTAACTCCCTGCCCACTTAAGATGGGAATGTGGGGGCAGGGACTGGGAAGCTGGGCTTCTGGGGCCCTCCCCCACTCTGCTCGCTCCCCTGCACCTCTGTCTCCGGGAGTCTGGCCCACTGGCCCTACAGAGAGGCGAGCCTGGGCCTGGTCTGCAGCAGAAAGCATCCTGGAGTCGGGGAAGCTGGTCCTTACTATCTATCTTCCGGGGCTCTGGCCTCCTCCCTGGAGCCAGGCAGGGGCAGGGGCACCCAGCCCAACTACTGGGTGTCACTGCCTGCAGGCGTGCTTCGTGGGGCGGGGAGAAGAGGGAAAGGGAGCACCCAGGAGCCTAGCCGAGGAGTCCTCCTCTAGCTGACCTCCTTCCTGACGCTGACCCATCAGCCCCTGTTGTCCTGCCCCGGCTCCTGGGGACAGAGTCCAATGCCCTCTTTCTAGCCCCGTCCAGAACCTCAAAGTCCAGACCTCAAAACCTCACAGCCTCTTCTCTGGCACCGTAACCCCCTCCCCTCCTCCTGCCCCTTTCCTGTCCAGTCCCGGAGTCTGCCTCTCTGGCCCAGTGCCCACCCTCTGCAGCCCAGGCCAGAGCAGGAAGAGAGCACCCACCCCGCGTGCAGCCCTGCAGATTTCCTTCTTCTTCCCGAAACTCCTGATCATCTCAACAGGGAGAGGGATTCCCGGGACCTCTGGCTCTTCTTCAGTTTCCCCGTCCTCAGAGAGCGGGAGAGGAGGCATCTGGGAGATGGCTTGGGCCCCCAGAGCCAGTCCTGTGCAAGACCGCCGCCTGCGTACTGCCACACTTGTCTCTGCTCCGGCTTCCCTTTCCTGCCCTGGGCTGCCAGGGGTTAAGGGGCCGGTGCCCAGCACAGGGTGGGAGTGGCAGAGGGGTCCAGCCCCAGTCACTGGCTCATAAAAGCCAAGAGGAGTTTAACTGCGGGTCACGGTGCTGGTGCCGCCTGACTTCTCCCTCCAGTAGTGCTGCCCTGGGAGGGGGAGGGGCTTCTTCCGGAGGGGAAAGGGGGGGGGGGTGGCGGGAGGGGCACAGCTGGCCAGAGTCAGGCCCAGGCCTGTGCAGCTTCAGATGCTGGCAGTTGCCATCAACAGTGCCAGCCACGCTGGATCCCTGACTTAACGCTGGAGGTTCTCCAAGAAGCAGGAAGACCAGAGTAAGGGGAGCCCGACTTCGGTGCCTGTCGCCGACCGCAGCAGGCAAGAATGGGCAGCGGCCTAGGTGGGGAGAGAGGTGATGCCCTATGCCAGACCAGCAGGAAGCACCAGTCTGGAACAAAGGCCGAGGGACAGAGAAAGCAAAGATCCCGGGGTCAGGGATCGAGAACAGTGTGACCAAGAGGCCAGCTGAGCCAGTGGCCTCTCTCGGGGACAAGATTCAGTCCTGGACACGTCTCAGCCAGGGCATCCCCACCTCCTCCCTCTTGCCTGCCCCGCTCGGGGCCCGGCCCAGCCCTGGGGAGAGCGTTGGCAGCTGGGAACCAGGCACCAGAGCCAAAAACAACAGAGGAGCCGCCTGGGCGCCAGGGCGCAGACCCTCGCTGCTCTGACTGACTTCTGACTCGGGCAGCCCCCGCCCCCCCTCACCCCGACCTTCTGACCCTGCTGGGCCGCACCTGCCCTGGAGGTCACTGTCATCCCTTCTGAGGTCCCGCTGCCCCTTTCTTCAGGTCACTCGGGATTCTCTGCCGCCCTTTCCCTGGTTTGCAGGGAGGTGAGTCGCCCGCTTTCCAGGTCCTCTGGCCCTGTCCCCCAGACGGCACCTCGGCTCACTGGAAGCTCTTTTCCAGTCTAACCTCCGTGCGTCCTGCTACAACAGCAATCTGATGTGGGGAGAGTCGGAGCCAGGCCTTACCAAAGCCTTGCAAAGGGCTGGGTCCCTGAACCCAGGGAGACAGACAAGAATGGAACATTCCCCTCGGTCCTGAGAAGTCAGACCAGACCAGGGGGCAGGAGGCTTGAGTTCACACTGCTGACGGCCTGGGGACCCAGGGGACACCACTGTCCTTCCCGGCCACTCCTGGCTCTTTTATCCTACTCTCAGAGCCCCCCCCACCCCGCCCTGCCCTGCTGCCCCTACACCGAGAGTGGCAGAGACCCAGTGTCCAGCCTCACCTGGTTTAATTTCTACAGGACTCCCAGCCAACAAACTCTCTGACCCAGCAGATGTAATAACACTGCTCAGGGTGAGGCTCGTATACAAGTGCTGAGTTGGCCAGAGAATCTTCTCCGGTCCCAGTAGGTCTGGGAGGGGAAGGGGTTCATGACTGGGCGGGAGGGGGGTGGGATTCGTGACTCTCCCACTCTTTCCAACCCCAGCTGGGCTGCTGGTCCCTCCAGCCCCATCCTCACCGAAGTGATGGAGAGGGGGTAGGGGCAGCTCCTCTTCCAAGCCCCCAGACCCGTTTCCCCCCCCCCCCCCCCGTAGGGCACACATCTACATCCACACGTGCTCACGCCCTCCACCCAGCCAGGAGCCGCCAACCTCCATTCCTTCCGCTGCACAACCAGCCACTTTCCTCTCAGCCACCGAGCAATGGGAACAAAGCCCCAGAACGTTCCTTTCCTAACTGTTAGCCCAGTTTCCTCCCCACCCCACCCCATTCTGCCTCCGCTGTTCTAGCTTTTCTCATCAACTTTGCGCCCCCTCCCTGAGTCTCCAAATTCCTGGGGGAGCCCCCAACAGGGTCCTAGAAAGCTAGAAAGGGAGATTGGGTTGCGCACTCCCCCCTACCCCTCCACCCCCCGGGGCAGATCTGCATCAGGTTTGGTCATAATGAAAAGGCCAGCAACACTAGGGAAATTCCTTCTCCTTATTGATCCTGGAGGGAAATTAAAGCCAGTTGTTTGTGACTGAGTGACTGACGGTGGGGTGGGGGTTAAGCTCCTCCCCGCTGCCCGGTTCCAAGCCTAGCCCCTGGGCTCCCCATCCCCACTGGTAGCCCCCTTTCCCAACCCCCAGTCCTCTTGTCCCATTCACAGTGTCCCCTAAGCCCTTCCCCTGCATCTTCCCCGGAGCCCCCTCCACTTGCCCGTCCGCCAGCACGCTGCCCGTGGGCTCACAGGGCTGCTGGGGGCTGGGACCGCCGGCCTAGCTTCTCAGACCCCATACCCACCCCCTCAGCAGGGTTGGGTGCCGGGGCCGGAGCTCAGGCTCAGAGCTGCCAACCACAAGCACTCACATCTGGAAAAAATTCCCTTCCCAGCCCGACTTCCCTTTGTCTTACTTCTGTCTCTTTGAAACTTCTGGCTGCCTGGCCAAGGGCGGGGGGGGGGGGGGGGGGGGGGGTGAGGAAGTGAAGGGAGGTGTATGGGCCCAGGCCTCCCTGCCCCCACCCCAGAGAGCCCCCTTCCAAGCTCGCCAGGATCCTCAGCCAGACCACATCCCTCCTCTGTGCTCCTGTCGGTCCAGCCTCCTGCTGACCATCTTTTGGGTGAGGTTTTAACATCCTTAGTCACCAGGCCCGTGGGGGAGCCGGCCTGCACCGGCCCTTCTCATGTACAGCAGGAAAGATGCCCACGGAGCCCAGGACTGGACTCTCTGGCAGGGCCTCAGAGGGCTGGTGTGGAGAGGAGGTGGTCGTGGTGACCCGGGTCAAGACCAAGACTTGGGCGCGGGAGCGGGGGAGGGGTGCATGGGTTCCTGCCCTGTTCCCTCCCCCAGGCCTCTCCTCATCCCTTTGGCCAGGAGCCTGATTTCACTGTCAGAACCGAATCCCCCTCCCTTTACCTACAGCAGCGCCAGTGGGTGGGGGGAGGAGCACAGCCGGGCGTCCAACCCCAGGCCCCAGGCATCCCCCCACCCCTCCCTCCACCACCTCTGCTTTTGTCTGTCCTTCCTCCAAGAGCTCCGACCTGCTGCCCTCTTACTGCAGAAGCCCAGGCCACCCCCCACCCCCAGAGAAGCCCTCCCACACAAGCCCGGGACCCCTAAAGCCGGCTGAAGCACGCAGCTCCCTCCGTGAAGCAGGGCATCCCGCCGCCATCCATCCCTTCAGTTCAGAGGCACCCCGGCTGCTGCACTGTCTGCACACAGGCATTTTTCAGGGATTCCCCTCTTCACAGCACGGAGGGAGCCCCAGCACTTGTCCAGGCTTCCGTGAAGCTCCCAGCCCCTCTCCTGGGGCTCTGTTCCGCCGGCCTCCTCCCCAGCCAAGGCCCCCAACCCTCTTGGCCGGTCCAGGGCTCTAAGAAGAAGGGTTCCGAGTCCCAGTGAGCCTGTCCTCTGCCCCTCCCACGGACACGCTGCAGGGAGGGGCCAGCGCTGGGACCAGATGTGGGGCTTTTCCTCGCGAGGGGCCTGGAGCGGGGCCTGAGTGCGGCGCGCTGCGGGCAGCGGGGCCACGTGCGCGCTTCCGCCCAGGAAGCGGGCCGCAGTCCTGGGCGCCCGCCGGGCCCGTCCGCCTCCGCGGCTCTACCGTTGGCGGCCTCTGGGGCTCCCGGCCGGACCTCCATTTGGGTCAGGCCCCCCCAGCCCGCCCCGCAGGGGTCTCCGCGGGTAGCCTGCCCGGCCCCCTCCTTTGATGTTCCGCTCCGAAGCTGCTGGCGGGGGGGGGGGGGGGGGGGGGCGCGGCCTCTCCTTCCGCCCTTTGGACTGCGCACGACGGTGACACCTGAGACCCCGCTCCACCCCCTTCCCGGGGCACCCAGTCTCCCTCCAACCTGGGTGCAGCGTGGCGCGCCGGGGCTCCGCGCCTCGGTCCCCGCCTCCCCTCCCCGCCGCCGGCTGCGATCCCCTGGGGGTCCGGGGAGCCCGGAGACTGAGAAACCGCCTTAATAAAGAGCTCGTGTCAAGTGATTGGCTGTGACCTCTGCCCTCCCCAGACTCGCGCCCGCGGCTCCTGCTTAACCCTTCGATGCCCGCCCAACCCCTGAAGAGGTGGGAGTCTCCCCGCGCCAGCTTCCAGGGTCCCCAGAGGCCCCCGGCAGTGCCGCAGCCCTAAACTCTGGGGAGACCGGCCTGGAGGGGGTGGGGCGGGGGGCGCCCCTCCCCGCCCCCTGCAGCCGCTCCAGCAGGGGGCGCCGTTGCCTCATTCGGGTGCCCGGCCCCGCAGCCCCTGGCCTCCCCCGCAGGTCTCTGAGCTCGGGGCGGCCGCCCCGGACCCAATTGGGCCCCCAGTGGAGCCGAGCCCCACCGCCTCGTCTTCCGCAGCTCCGGCTCGGAGCGAGGTTCGCCCGCTGGTAGTGCCCTCCGGGTGCCGGGCGCCAAGGGGCCGAGCGCACCGAGTCAGGTGGGGGACCGAGCGAGACGTGACCCTGGGGCTCGCGCTGCAGGACGTGAGACCTGGGTATCTGCGCCCCGGGCCTGGCGCCCCCTCCTCCCGGCTGAGAGCCCAAGCCGAGCGCTCGGCCCGTGTCGCCTCCCCAGACACCCTGGCGCGGGAGCCAGCTGTCTCGGGCCGGCGAGCCCTGCACCCGCCCCCGGGGCCAGATCCAGAGGCCGGGGAGCCGGGCTCAGGCCCCCCAGGTGGGGTGGGGGCGGGGCGGCAGGCGGAGCCATCTCTCTCTCTCTCTCTCTCTCTCTCTCTCTCTCTCTCGGGCAGGGGCGGGCCCGGCGCAGGGTATAAAAGCTGCCCGCGCGGGAGCCCAAGCCAGCTCCGGGGTTGTCCTGGGACGTGTCCTGGCTCCCGAGTCTCACGACCAGGCGACGGCGACATCTCTCTTGACGAAAAGACTCGGCGTACAGTGCTCCGACCAAAGCATCATGCCCAACTTCTCCGGCAGCTGGAAGATCATCCGATCGGAAAACTTCGAGGATTTGCTCAAAGTGCTGGGTAAGGAGATTTTCGGGCGCCCGGGGCCTCGAGGTGGGCACGGGAAAGAAAGGAGGGCGGGGATCCGGGCGGGGGAGGTTGGGCGTCAGCGTCCCCGAGCAAGGGGGCCGAGCGCCTGGGTCGGGGGGCTCAGGGCCGGGACCTAAAGGTCCTGAGCGACCAGCCTGTGGATCCAGTAGAAAGCACGAGGTCGGTGTCCCGGGGGTGGGGCAGGGGAGCCCCTCCGAGACCTTGCCGCCTCTTCGCCCCTGGCCCCCCGCGGCAGCCAGTAGCCCAGTCCCGGCTCTCGGCCTCCCGGTTCAGCGCGTTCCACTCTGCGCCCCCGCCCTCCATCCGTGAGACTAATGCTTCCCTAGGCGGGCAGCTCCAGAGGCCCAAGTCTCTGCATAATTATCACTTTCTTAGATTTCAACAAATGGCTTCGTGTGAAACCCCAGCCCCCATTCCCAAAAAACTGCGGGCTCTCTTCTCCCTCCCTCCCCTGAGACCCCCCCCCCCAAGCCCTGCGGGGTGTGTGGGTTAAAGGTGGGGGAGTGGAGGCTAGTCTCAGTGCGTTTCCCAACTCCTGGGTGCCCTGAGGTGTGTGGGGAGCTGCCCCAGCCCAGGCTGCTGGGAGGGGGCTCTGGGAAGGGGAGCATTTGGGAAGCCACCACCTGGGAGCCCTGCAGCCTACGGGTAAGCATGCCATCCATTTCTAGACTGAACACAGTGACCCCGGTTGGGCAGGGGGAGTGGGGGGGGCACTTGTGTGTGGGTGAGTCTGGACCTCCGAAGAGTCTGGAACGCTGTTTCCATCACGCCTGGCCACTAGCTCTTGCCCCCTAACCCCAGCACTCCTTCGAGGCATGTCTCCCTTCTTCCCCACTCTGCCCTTGCTGAAACTAAAAACCAAAATGAAGACTCTCCCTTCAGAAAGCCTAGATGCGTTCCCTCCCCTTGTCTGGATTCTGGCCCCTGTCCCCAGTGGATGAGGCCCGAGGTGGCCGGGCACACACCCACAGGCCCAGCTGGAGACTAAGAGCCCAAGCCCAACCCTGTGGTCTGTCTGTCTGTGGTCTGTTTGTCCTCCCTGCAGGGTCTCTCAGAGCCACGTGCCCTCCTCAGGCCCTGCTGGGGGCAGATTGAAAACAGACCCGTTAGACAAACAGCCCTGGCTGGAGCGGGGTCTCCTGCGAGCCCGGCCTGGCCCAGCCTTGCCTCTGCAGGAACCTCGGCCCCTCCCTGCCCCCTCTGCCCCAGTCAAGGATCCCTTTCCTGGTGAGGCATGCCCAGGTGGTGTTGGGGGATACGTGTCCCATCCACTATGGTAGGCGGGCTGCGTGAGCAGATTCTGTTCCTATAACGGGGAAGATGGTTGTCAGACGGTGAGCTGGACTTTCAGGGGGCAACACGGTGGAGACAGGGTGGGATGGGCCTCCTCTACCAAGGTGACCGGGCCCGGGGACCTCGGTCATTTCTCCCAACAGCCGAGAAGGGGGCTCCTGGGACCCCTGGGAGAGTCCATCTGCTCTCCCTGTCCCTTTCTGGAACAGAGCAGGTCTGCTTTGGTGCCAAGGGGAAAGAGGATTTGTTTCTGTAGGAACCCAGGTCTGCAGGAGGGGCAGGGAGCTCGGCTTCCCTGACCCAACCCTGCTTGCCCCCCCCCCCCGCCCCGATCCCCACCCCTTGCTTCCCTGAAG
Source organism: Prionailurus viverrinus (assembly GCF_022837055.1). Taxonomy (NCBI): domain Eukaryota; kingdom Metazoa; phylum Chordata; class Mammalia; order Carnivora; family Felidae; genus Prionailurus; species Prionailurus viverrinus. The sequence goes on from NC_062577.1 coordinate 64,939,003, forward strand.
GTCTCTGCTCCAGGTCAGGGTGGGGGCGCCCAGCAGGGGAAGCGGGGTGATGCTCAGACACGCCCCTGCCAGGTAGGCCTCCCTGCCTGCTTTTCTTCCTGGGACAGATGCTGTCTCCTGGCTTCGCCACCCTTCTCAGAGACTGGGGAACAAAGAGAAGGGGTCCAGTGTGGGGAAGGATGTGGGGGGCAGGCACAGGGACTCTGGGTCCACAGAGGCTGAACGAGAAGACCTGACCACTGAGGTCACGACGATCCTAGAGTAAGGAACATATGGGGGGGAGGAGGGGCAGTGTCCCTTTCCATCCTGCGAGGGGAGAGGAGCCAGGAGGGCAGGCGGGCTCTGGCTTTTCCTTTGACTTCCTTTTCTCAGTAAAAATAATAAGAGCTCCTGTTTCCTGAAAGCTGGAAGGTGTACCCAGTGCCGCGTGCGCTAAGTCCTGCACGCGTCACCCGTGCTGTGGGCTCCACTTTATGCTTGAGGAACCCGAGGGCCAGAAAGGTTCCGTCACCTGCCCAGAGTCACCGGCCTGCCAGAGAGGCCGAGCCACGTGGATGTCAGGGCCGAGTGGATCTCACTGCAGAATCCCTGGCTTCCCCAGGCCATTTGTAACAGGGGACCAGCCGCCCCCCTCCTCATCACCCACTGATAGTCCCTGCTCCTCACTTTGGGGAGGGACAGAGATTGGGCACATGAAGGCCAACCCAGCGCCAGACAGGGGAGGTGGGTCCGGCAGGAAGGAAAGTGGCCCCCACTTCCTGGATGGGAGTGGCAGGGCCTGGCTGGGGATCCCGGGTCTGGCCTGCCCTTGGGCAGGGGTGAAGACGGTGACTCTGCGGAGTCCACCCCAGCGGAGGGTGTCGAGCAGGGCGGACCAAGGGCGGCAAGTGAGGCGAACTGGGCCGAAGTGAGGGCGCCTGCGCCTCCCTGCAGGGGTGAACGTGATGCTGAGGAAGATCGCCGTGGCGGCGGCATCCAAGCCGGCGGTGGAGATCAAGCAGGAGGGAGACACTTTCTACATCAAAACCTCCACCACGGTGCGCACCACGGAGATCAACTTCAAGATCGGAGAGGAGTTCGAGGAGCAGACGGTGGACGGGAGACCCTGCAAGGTGAGTCCCTCGGGGTCATGGCCTCCACTGCCCTGCCTCACCACGTGCCGTTTTCCGGAGTGTTCTGGGATCTTCCAGCGGAGCAAATCCCTCTCGCGGCACCCACCCTGCTGCGGGCCCAGCCCACCTGGCCTCTCTCCTGCAGAGCCTGGTGAAATGGGAGAGTGAGAACAAAATGGTCTGCGAGCAGAGGCTTCTGAAGGGAGAGGGTCCCAAGACCTCGTGGACCAGGGAGCTGACCAACGACGGGGAGCTGGTCCTGGTAAGCTGCTCCCAGCTGAGCACAAGCCCGGTGCCACCTTCGGGCTTTTCTGGGACGCTGCAGGGCGCTGGAGGTTCAAGACTGACCGCAGCTGGCCTCCCCACCTCCTGATGGCGCTGCTGGGGAAGGGCTAAGCTGTCCCTGTCCCACAGGCTGCTGCCCTGTGGCCGTGCAATGGTGTCCCGTGTGGAGCAAGCCATGTGGGCTGAGGCGGCAGGGTGGCATCTGGGCAATCCGTCCTCACAGCTTGGGGAGGAGTATGTGGGACACAGCCCCGGGGGGTCTATGCCGTCCTCCCTCCCATGACACCAGGGCATTTTGGGGGCCGGCCCCTGCCTGTCCATTCTGAATCTAGAAGCAGGACCAGGGGCCTTCCAGGTTAACGATGACTTCTGACTTCCGTCCTTTTAGACCATGACGGCGGATGATATCGTGTGCACCAGGGTCTATGTCCGAGAGTGAGCGGCCGACGGTCCAAGGGCTTCCAGAGCCGCCCCCCAGCCCCTGCTCCCTGCCCCACTGCCCTTCCCCCTTCCTTCTAGGCTAGCTCTCCCCTCACCCCGCTCACTCCCAGGGATGCTGGGATGCCTCCAGCGGGGCTCTGCTTTTTGGGGCCTCCCCTTCCTCCGCTCCCCCAACAAAGAGGGATGGATGGTAAGAACCCTGATCACCCGGTCCAGAATCACTCCCCTTCCCCAGCCAGCCGTCCCAGCCCCAAACCAGCCCAGAGCACAGCCCCTCTCTCTGTGAGGGGACCTGAGGGCCCCAGTGGGAAAGACGGCCCTCTGGTTTCCACTCTTTGTCCTGGTAGCCTACACAGTGTAGAATATTTATTGGTTAATTTTATTAAAATGTTTTGAAAAATACAACCCGTCTCTGGCTCGTTGGGAAGGGGACAGATGAGTCGCCTGAGTTCCACTTTGCCTCTGAAATGCAGTGTGGGAGGCAGGTGTTCAAGCAGCAGGATGAGAGGAGGGATGGGCCTTCCCCTCGTCCCTCCCTCTGCCCACCGCCCCCTCCACCCCTCCCCTCTTCCAGCCTCCTTCTCCAGTCCTCTCAGCAGGGGCACTCCCCACCCCCCCCCCCGCCCCCACAGGAGCTGACTCCCACTTTTCCATGACGGTGACACAGCTTCCTCCTCCAATTGTTCCTCCTCTCCTCCAGCTCCAATCTGGGCCACCCCAGGCCTGGCCTTGGCCTCCCACATGGTTCCAGATGAGCTCACCGATGCCCACAGGCCGACCTCGCTCCTGCCCGGGGCTCCCCCTGATGGGACTCCACTATCTCAGCCCCGAGACCTGCACACCCCCCCTGCCGGCCCCCACGCCCCTTCCCACAGCTCCACTCTTGGGTCCAGGCTCTACCGCGTCCTCCTAAGTTCCATGGTGACCTCTCAAGTGCCCACCCCCCTCCCGCAGGCCAAGGCCCCCCACCAGACCGGCTCAGGGCTCAGCTGTTTAGGCAACAGCACCTTCAACCTGGCCTGCCCTGCTCTTCACCGTCAGGGCGTTGTGGGGTCTGCTCTGTCACCGGCTGCTTATGCTTACGTGACCTCAAGCGAGTTGCTTTGTTTCTTTGAGCCTCAGGTCTGTAATCCAATGACTTACGTGCGGGGAAGTTTCAGTGGGATCCAACCAAATCCAGGCAAGGTCACCAGCCTCTTCCCCCCCTGCCCCCATCCTGTCCTCTCCGTTTCCTTTGTGCTCTGGCCACGCTCAATTCTGTCACATAGAAGTTTCCCCTCCATCGTGGAAAATGGTCTTCAGATGCCCCATGCTTACATGGTCACAGCTTGGGGTCCCCCAAAAGAAGGACTCTCTCCCAGGGTCCGTATCTTCATCCCAGAAAGGGTTCGATTCTGCTGGATCGCATGACTGTCCCTCGGCCCACTGGCTATTGGCAGGGCAAGGGGCCTGGACCTCGTGCCCTGCCGTGGCCACGGGACAGGTGGGCCGGTGTGACAAGCCTCCCAGAGCCCCATGGGATGGGAAGGAGAGCTTTCCTGTGAGGAGGGTTGCAGATTTCTAATCTATAACATAGCAATTATGTACAACGTCCGCCTCACAAAGGCATGTACATAGCACCTAGCAATAGTAAGCCCTCAGGAAACGAGGGTCCCACCTCTCTGACCCACCCTCCAAAATGCTGCCGGGGGCAAGAGAGGGGGCTCTTCAATAAATGAGCTGTATTATGTCAGTGCCTTGTTCAAAAATCCACAAAACAAAATAAAACTCCCGTCAGCTGCAGCCCCTCTTTTTGTCCAGAATACAGTCCAGACTGGCATCAGAGGCCATTTAAGACGTGGCCCCTACCCCCTCCTGCGTGTGCTCCCCCCCTGCCCCTGCACCGCAAGGCGCCCTCTGGCCCACGGGGGCCCAGCGCTTCTCCAGAGCTTGGCTTCTCGGTGGCAGCGGCCCCTCCCCCAGCAGTGCTGACAGCCAGCGGCCACGCTTCACAGCCTGTGTGTGGCAGGTGAGCCTCCACTCCCTGAAAGACTGGGGTGCCCTGGGGCCAGCGCCTCCAGCTCCTGCCCCACGAGAGGCCACGTGCTGCAGCTGAGGACAGAAGGTCAGGGCCCCGGAGTGGGGACACGATGTCCAGAGTCCCGGGGCAGCCCAGTCCCCTGAGTGGGGAGCAGGGCAATGGTGGGCCCTTTTCCGTGTCCACATCCGCCTGCTGTTTCCTGAGAGCCTCCCGGGAGCCGGGCACCCTGCTGGGTGCTGGGAACTTGGAAATGAATCCAATGGACAAGATGGCTGCCCTCGTGGGGCCTGCGGGAGGGAACAGACCTGTAGCGGGGAACCAGAAGATTAAAGACATAAACGCACCGGTCACCTCATAAGCACAGACCACGTAACCATGTAGGTGCTTGAAGGAAAGGGGGGCAGGGGGGAGAGCACCAGAGGAGGCCTCATTCACCCTAGGGGCGGGCAGAGGTGCTGGGGGCGCAGGTGCTCTGGAGGACGGAGAACTTCGGGGGGCCTGAAGGACGCAGTGGGGTGAAGCAGACGGGAGGGTACTCTAGGCAGGGAGAATCGCAGGGGAAGGCCCTGGGGACAGTCTGGGGCTGCCCTGGGCCTGGGGACTGGAGTGCAGGCCAGCTGGGGCCTTCGGGGGCCGGGACGGGCAGAACCTGAGGGGCCCGAGGCCACAGTAAATATTTCTTATTTGATTCCAAGAGCAGTGATGAGCCACTGATGAGCCACTGAAGGGGGTGGCATCCCTCTGGCTGCCACGCAAAGACGGAGCAGAGACAAGCGGGGGGTGGGGGGGGCAGGAGGCTGGGGAGACGCTGGGGCAGAGGGTAGAGACCCCGTGATGCACAAGTCAGGGGACCAGGGGTTAGAAAAGGCAGAGTGCCCAGAACGGCTCTCTGGCTTCGGTCCTGGGGGCTGGTGGTTCTGTTTTCAGAAATGGAGAGACGAACCTAGGCTTTCTGGATGCCATTTGCTTTGTTTTAATCCAGAAGCACCGTAACTCCTCAACCCGAGGCCCGGCTTCATCTCCTTTCTGCTTCCCTTCCGCAGGCCTCTGTGGCTGGAGCATAGGTTCTTGCCTTGCCGCCCAGTTTGTCTCTTTCTGGAATCAAGCTGCTGAGAAGAGCAGAGACTAGAGGCATGTTTCTGTTTCCCAAGACGCCAGAAGGCAGGGACTGGGTCTCCACCCTCAGACTGGGGGCTCTCAGAGGACAGGGTTTGGGTCTCTCCCCTCAGACTAGGGGCTCCGTGAGGGCAGGCCTGGACCTCCCCCATCAGACTGGGGGCTCTCAGAGGACAAGGATTGGGTCCCTTCCCTCAGACTAGGGACTCCCGGAGGGCAGGGACTAGGTCTTCCCCCTCAGACTAGGGGCTCCTTGAGGGAAGGGACTGGGCCTCTCCCACCAGACTGGGAACTCCTGGAGGGCAGAGACTGGGTCTCCCCCATCAGACTGGGGGCTCCCAGAGGACAATGGCTGTGTGTCCCCCCTGAGACTGGGCTCCCAGAGGGTGAGGCCCGTCCCCTGGCTCTGTTTCCCCAGCACTTCCCCGCCCTCCAGCCTGAGGTGACAGGGAAGTTACAGTCCTGGACCAGGAGATGGGATCAGGGAGGGGCCGCCTCACCCATCTGGCCCAGCCCGTGAGAAAGTCCCTCCAGCTTCCCTCCCACCCTGAAGGCCCTCTTCCTCCTCTTCCTCCTCTGCCTCCTCTGCCTCGTCTCCCGTTACCTGGGCCTTCATTACTCAGCAGTGCCTCTGGAAGAAAACGCACAGGGGCCCCCATCCCCTGCCTGCACGCCGTCATGGGCAGAACCTTCTCTGCCGTCCAGGCTTCTCAGAGTTCAAGCACGGAGGGGGCAGCGCGGGGACCTGGGCCACCGAACCTCCTCTGGTCCTGTGACCGGAGGGCGAGTGCTGGAGCGAGGAGGGCCAGAGAAGGTAGGAGGGCAGAGACCAGGGAGGGGGCACATGTGACTGATTCTCCCCCGGGGTTGGCCGGGCGCGGGGGGAGACCTGCACCGACATCTTAGGGGAACTGAGGTGCGCACACACACTCATGCACGCACGCACACCCGCACGCTGTGCGAGAGACAGGAGCACATTGCTGGGACAGGCCTAGAAGAGATTCGGGCACAGCCAGACCCAAGACGGGAAAGCCTACAGCCTGCGGGGCCCCCCAGAGCCCAAAGGCACCTCCATGCCTGCGTGTGACAAGAAGGAACCCACAGGGGAGGGCGGCCAGAAGTGGGGCTGGAGACTGGGGACCCTGAGGGAGGTGAGGAGAGGGGGGGGCTGGGGGGAGCCTGGAGGAGGCGACAGGGTCCCGGAGAAGGAGGGAATCCAGGAGGAGAGCTGAGCTCCAGGGGGGAGGAGAGGGTATTGAGGGCCCCAGGGGTGGGAGTCAGGAGAGAGGCCCGCCGGTCAGGCCCTCTGACCCCAGGTCCCGACAAAGGGCCGCCTGAGGACGGCCACAGGCACAAGATGGATGGCACTGGGGCGGCCAGGCCCTTTGTGGCGGGGGATGAAAGGGAGCAGGCTCTGAGGAGCGTCCCCCTCCCCGGGTCCCCCATGACGGTTGGCTCCCCTGCCCCTCCCCCAGTGACCTCGGGAGCCTTGGAGTGTTGTGGAGGGGGGTAGGAGATGGGGGGGGGGAGCTGAGTCCAACCAGGTATTTCCCCTGGCTGGGCCAGCCCTACCTAGGAAAGATGGGGGGCAGGCAGAAGGACTGTGGGGTCTGGGGGGCCCTTTGGTCTGTAGAGAAAGCGAACTAAGATGCAGACTGTGTGCCAGCACCAGCAGGGCCCCGGCAGAGCTGGGGGAGGCCGTTCCGGGGCCGGCCAGGGGTCCCCTGGGCAGGCCCTCTCGCGCGTCTCCTGCAGGCCTGCTGCCCTCCTGACCTCTCGGCTTCTTCCTGTCCCCGGCCCCCCCCCCCCCCCCCCCCCCCCCGGGCGCTGCCAGTCGAGAAACCAGTTCTGTTCTTGTCCTGGATAAGGATCTCTGGGCTGGGCTCTTCCCAGGCAACGGCAGGAACCTGGCAGCCTGCAGCACCCCTGCCACCAGCCAGGGCCGCCGGGGTCTCCCCACGTCGGTGGGGGGGGGGGTGGCCTGCCCCTTCCTCACCAGTCCTGCCCTGGCCTCCTTCCCCTCGAGGAAGACCTCCCAGCAGCCCTGTAAGGGGCAGGGGGCCTCCCTTGCCTTCTCCCTTGGGTGCCCCAGAGGCCGGTCCCTCTCCCCCTGCCCCCTCGGCGCCCCCCAGGCTCCCAGGCTCCCCACGGGGCCCTGACAATTGCTCCCTACGGCGGGGTCAGCCCCTCGCCCCAGTGGCGGCAAGGAAGGGGGCAGGGTGACACAGGCTTGACCCCACTTAACCCCAGCCCATGGTCTCCTCCCGAACCATCATTCCCACGACATTCTGGTCCCTTTCTCGTCCCTCGGAGCTTTCCCCCCACCCCCCAACTCTGCCAACTGGAAGGGTTTTAAAACGTCATCTCCTGCATTCTTCTGCCTCCTCGTCAAATGTCTGCCTGACCTCTGCCCCTGCCCGGCGCCCCAGAAACCTCAGACCGCTCCCAGCTCCTTCACCAGCACTGCGCTGGCTTGGCCAGCCTCTCCCAAATGCCTGCGGGGATTCAACCGCTTGCAGGGGCCGTGGGAGATCAGAAGGCAGAGAGGAGGGCAGCTCTGGCAGCCACCGGGGAGACCTGGGGCATCTGGAGGAGACTTGACTCAGGTCCCAGCCCCCACCCCCACCCCTGGAGGTGAGCAGGTGTGACAAGCCAGGCTGGGATTCAAGCCGGTGACTCAAGCCCGAGCAGCCGACAGCTGCACGGTCCACGGCCGCAGCCAGCCCTCCCTTCTGCCGCCCCGAGGTGGAATCTTAGAAGCTGGGAATTCTAGAACCAGGGAACAGAGTCCCAGAAGGAAGGGCCCTCGGGGATCATGCCTCTCCTTTGTTTGAGAGGAAACTGGGGACCAGAAAGGGGTGTGGCCTGCTTGGGGGGTCGCTAGGACGTCAGGGAAATCACTGGTCACACAAAAGGGGGCTGCTTGGCTTTAGCACAAAGCAGGTGTCAGCTGGGCCCCTCCACACCCTCTCGCTCTCTGGGTGGACTGGGTTCTTCCGTGTGCAGAGAACTCTGTTCCCTGTGCTCTTATTTTCCATCCCTCACCCTGAGTGGAGCAAGCCTGTGCCCTCACTGGGCCTCCCTCTCCTCCTGGGCCGCAGATTATGAGGCCAGGACAGGTGCGGGGGGCCGTTAGGCTCAGGTGAGGGATTATAAGCTAAGGTTTCAGCAGGAGCCTGAAGGCAAGGGTATCCAGCCCAGAGGTATTCAACCCAGAGCCGCCCGGGGAGGGGGGAGCCACCTTCCCTGGCCCGGTGTGCTGCGGGAGGGACACCCAGCCCCCCACCCATCTCAGCCCACCCAGGCACGTGTCTGAGCATAAGGAGATGGGGGGGGCGGTGACCGCCCCCCTGCGTGGCACACGGCCACAGGTGTTGTCACTGTTTCCGAGGCCCTACAAAGGGAGGATCCAGGCCAGGCCAGGCCTCGGATGGGCAGCATTTACTGACAACCATTTTCAGAGTGTGAGCTCGGTGCAGACGCCGTGGGGGGCAGAGCCAGTGCATTCCCTGGCACCTGTCATCAACCTCAGGGCCACTGAGGAAATATCCCCTGACTCCCGACCAGGTGCCAAGCACGTCATCCCACGGCCCCCCCTCAGCTCCGGAGCCAGGCTGGGACCTGGGGGCCCGCCGCGTGGGACGGGCGCCGAGGAGGAGGGCCCCCTCCCCACCGTAGCCTCCCCACCCTCAGGCTGCCTGGGGCTCAGCTCCAGCCTCCCCTCCCAGCCGCGCAGAGGCTAGACCTTTCAGACAAGCTTTCCTGTAATTGTCCTGTCATCACGGCTCCGACGCAGAAACCAGCCAAGGGACTGTGGAAATGCAGAGGCAGAAAGGTGAGGTCACCCTTCCAGCAGCCTGTCTCGGGGCAAGAACGCAGGCCACGAGCCAGCGGAGTCTGGCGCTTACTGGAGAAGGAGACGTCCGCCCTCCCACAGCCCTCTCTGGCTCACCCCTTCCCTTCGCACCCAGCCCTCCCGGGAAGTCCTTCCCAAAGGCTAACTTAAGTGCCACCTGCTGCGGCTTTAGCGCCTCATCGGACGGAACCCAGAGGACAGGCTCCGTTCTCAGGCGGCTTCAGGGACCGGCCAGAGGAGCGTGTGGGCGCAACCGGGCGGGGACACCGCCGTCACCTCACCTTTCTTCGCTCTCTCTCCACCCCACTCTCCCAGCCCTCCCCTCGCCTTAGCCCCCTACTCCAGCTCCTGGCGGGGAGCCAGCATTGTTCCCGCCAGGCTCCCTGCTCCCCGCCTCCTTCCCTCCCTGGGCACCCGCCTGCCGGGTCCCTTCCAGGGGGTGGGGGGGTGGGGAGCAGGACTTCATCCCAGGCTCTGCTTCCTCATCACGTTGCGTCCACCAACAGAGAAGGCTGGGGAGCTTGGGTTACTCAGGGCCCCCGGTTATTTTTAATGCCACCAGCTCACAAGATAAATATACCTCCCCACCCCCCAGCTGCCCAGAGTCCCTCCTTCCCCCACCATTCACCCAGTCTCTTCACACGGGGACTCACAGCTAACGCCTTCTCCTCACATGCCCTCCTGGTGGGTCTCCCTCGGCCCTGGACTCCCAGTGGGAGGTGTCCTAGAGACACGGCATCCGGCAAAGGGCTCCCAGGGGAGCCTCCCCCTGCAGCGGGAGGCAGGGGGAGGCTGGCTGGTGCAGGCCTCCCCGAACCCCGGGGAGGAGGTGCTGGACGGGGGTCGTTCCTGCAGCTTGGTGGGCCTCCTCTCTGACCTCACTCCACTCCTGTTTGGTCCCACAACGCAAGCAAGTTCTTTCTGGAATTAACGTCTGGGCCTCTTGCTTTGGGTCAGGGAACACTGGTTCAGGGCAGGCACTGCAGCTCCGGGGAGGGCCGAAGAGCAGGCCTGGGATCAGGACGGATTGTTGCTCGTTCCTAGATTGTTGGGGTGTCTGTCTCCGCCCAGGCCCTGGGACAGATCCCAGGCGGCCCAGCCTGCAGAAGGCAGCCGTCTGTGCACCGGCGCCGGGCACGCGCTCTCTCGGCGGCACCTGCTATGGCACAGAAGCAAGGCTTCGGACCTCGCGTCTGTCCGGCCTGGTACCCGGCCCCACAGTTTCCACCTCGCAGGCCTAACTGGGTCCTGGGTCCACACGGGAGAAGTCTGGGCCCTTGTAACCAAGAGCCTTCAGATGCTTAAGATACCCTGTCCTCTGCCTGTATTTCCAAAGACTTCACGCACTCCAGCCGTAAAGAATGATAGCACACACAAGGGCACACCCGTCCACCCCCCAGCATCTCCCTCCTTCTCCCCAGAGGGCACCGCCGGCCTCATCCTTAGCTTTATCGTTAGTTTGCCTTTCAAAAATACTTTCACAATAGGGGCGCCTGGGTGGCTCAGCGGGTTTAGTGTCCAACTCTTTATTTATTAAAATTTTTTTTCTTTTTTCTTTTTTTTTAAATGTTTATTTATTTTTGAGAGTGAGAGAGAGAGAGACAGAGTGTGAGCAGGGAAGGGGCAGAGAGAGAGGGAGACACAGAACCCAAAGCAGGCTCCAGGCTCCGAGCTGTCAGCACAGAGTTAGACATGGGACTCACCCCACGAACCCTGAGATCACGACCTGAGCCAAAGTCGGACCCTCAGCTGACTAAGCCCCCCAGGTGCCCCATCAGCTCAGGTCTTGATCTCAGGGTGGTGAGATCGAGCCCCACATTTTACTCCATGAGCACAATGTCCAAAGGACACACTGTTAGGCAGGGTTTGAACACTTGCGCTCTGCCCCTCACTTTCCTTTCTCAGCATGAAGCTCGCGAGGGTCATCCGTGCGATGGGATCCCACAGTCGTATCAAATGAATACACGTCACGGCAGGAAAAGATTAATGACCTGACGGACCAAGACTACGTGTCGCAAACCGGACCTGTTTGTGCGCCGCTGGAGGGGAGTAAACCGCTAGGCACATTTGGGAAGAACGGTGTCGGGGGCGTCTGGGCGGCTCGGTCAATTGAGTGTCTGACTTTTGATTTCGGCCCAGGTCATGATCTCACAGTTCGTGAGATCAAGCCCCACATCAGGCTCTGTGCTGACAGTAATGAGCCTGCTTGGGATTCTCTCCTCTCTTTCTCTCTCTCTCTCTGCCCCTCCCCTGCTCACGCTCTCTGTCTCTCAAAATACATAAACATAAAACAATAAAAATAAAAAACAGCGTGGCCTTATTTGTCCAGTGGAGCTGAAGACGGTGCGCTCCCCCTGGAACCACCGACCCTTCCCAGAGGGTGCCTGAGAGCCAGGCGTGCACCTGTTCTCCAGGAGGCCTGGGTGAGGGCGCCCAGAGGCGGCAGGTGGCAAGGGCCCAGATGCACCACCTTCTCCATTCATGTACCCACTTCACAGACGCACACTGAGCTCCCGTTAAGGGCCAGGCGCTGGGAATCTGGACAGGACGGACAGAGGTACAGAGGTGAACGGTCTGGGATCAGGTCGGGTATGTATTACTGTCCCCACCTTAGAAGCTGAGACTCAGAGAGGTCAGGTGTCTCTCCAGGACCCAAACTCAGGTCTGCCTCCAGGGCCGGTGCTCTCCACAGCCTTGCCCCACTATTTCCAGGGGCCTGCTCATCGGACAGGCATGCTATGGTGTCGGTACCCTCCTTCAGTGCTCTGCTCCAGCCCAAACTCAGTCCTGGGGTGCGGTCAGTGAGTCAGCAAACACCTGCCAGGAGCTCCATGTGGGCAGGACATCCAGTCCCAGCCCGCCCCCAGCCCCCAGCCTGCACCCCCAGCCCGCCCCCAGCCCCTGCTCCAGTCCAGTCCAGCTGTTCTCTGCTTCTCCCCAAGCTGGGGGCGCCGGTGGTGGTGGTGGGAGAGGAAGACTCAACTTTAACCAAGGGACAGGGGCTTGAGTCCCAAGTCGGTCACCCCCTGGCTCCGTGGGGCCCACGGTGGCCCTGGAGGAAGATGAGGGAATGAGACCTCCCTATGAAGTCCCCTCTGACTCATCCTCCAACACCCCCCCTTCCCCCCCCCCCCCCCCCCCCGCCCCCACCAGCTTTGTTCCCGGGGAGAGGGTGGTTGTGCAGGCTGAGGCTGGGCTCTGCGCTCAGGTTCTGACTGTGTGCTCTTGGATAGGTCACTTGACCTCTCTGAGTGGTTTCCTCTAGCAAAAACCAGGGACGATGACGACAGGATCCCCTGCTCTAGGGTTTAGAGATCGGTCCCCAGGGACGCCGCGCTTCTTGAGGCAGCAGCGGCCCCTGGTGGCCGCGCCACAGGGCACAGGTCTGCGCCGAGCCCGGAGCCCGCCGGGGGGCGCCCTGCCTCTTTGCAAGCTGCCAGAGACCGAAGGGAACAGCTGGACCCCCACGTCCTCTCCCCCAACGGCCTCGTCCACGCCCACGGGCCCCCTTATCCGCCCGCTGGTGCATCATCCTTCTAAATGGCAGGCCCGCCCTGCATGTCTCCCTAGGCCACAGCACCACACCCCCTATCCCCACCTGTCACTCTCCCTGGAACTGACATTCCAAGAATTCCCACGTCTCTAACGTCCTCTGCACTCCCGGCCTCCCCACTCATCACACCCCACCTTGGTGGTGGCCACAGCCTCCTGACCGACCATTCTCTCCCACCGCACCCCACCCCACCTCCACCCTCCACAGTGATTTTCCTAAAACAAAGGTCTGACCAGATTACCCTTCGAATGGCTTGAAACCCTCTTGCTGCCTTGAGGGCAAAGGCCCCAGATTAAAAAAAATTTTTTTTGATGTTTATGTTTTGAGAGAGAGAGACAGAGCATGAATGGGGGAGGGTCAGAGAGAGAGGGAGACACAGACTCTGAAGCAGGCTCCAGGCTCTGAGCTGTCAGCACAGAGCCCCAAGTGGGGCTAGAACCCACGAACTGTGAGATCATGACCTGAGCCGAAGTTGGATGCTTAATCGACTGAGCCACCCGGGCGCCCCAACAAAGGCCCAGATTTAACTATACTGCCTTGTCCTTTGCCCGTCTGTCTACCGATCACGCTCTGTGGCCCCCATGTGTGTCCTCCAATAGGTCCACAGGATCTGGCGGGGGGGGCCTCCATACTCGTCCTTGGTGATTCCTTTGCAATATTTATTTAGCGCATATGGTGCACCTGGCATTCAATATTGCCTCATAAGTATTATATTAATAAATAAATGGGAAAACCGAGACCCAGAGAGGTACACTGACTCGTCCAAGTCGTCTAAAGGGACAGGGCTCTTTGTACAGTGACTCTTCCACCCCATCTGCTGTCCCTCAGCCGCCTCGCCAGGATGGAGGCTGGGAAGGCTGTGTGCCCTGCTGCGGAGGAGGCAGCCAGGCCAGCCCCACCGTCCTCTGGGTAAGGAGCGGGGACAGGGAGAGAAAAGGAGGGGCTGACTTCGGGATAGATGCCCCAGCCTCTGCATTATGAGGCGAAGAAGGTGGGAGGTAAGAAAAATGAGGTCATCTGAGATCTCCGTGACCACCTCCATAACATTCTGGCCTATCTCCCTCTCCTGTCCCTTAAGAGCATTCTAGCAGACCCCGTCTGAGCTTCTCTCTCCTCTGTAGGAGGGGGGAAACAGGAGTGGGAGCCGTGCCGCAGGCAGTCAGCCTCCCTCAGGCGGGGACCTCCTGGCACGCAAAACCTCCCCTGCCCCTCCCTGTGGCCCCCTCTGTTCCCTGCCATCCCTCTCCAGAGTCTGTGTCCCTTATTCAGTGAGGCCCAGAGGGCAGATGAGCAAGCCCCCTGCCCAGGAGACCCCCACCCCTGAGGAGCTGTCCCCTTGGGGGCCCACACCCACTCACCTTGGGGGACATCACTCTACTCCTCTGAGCAGAGGACGGAGAGGCCGCGGGCCGCCCTCCAGGGCTGGCTGCACCCCCAGGGCACCTGCACACAGGCTCCTCCAGCTCCATCTGCCTCCATGCATGTAGACAAGGCACAGAGTCCTCCCGGGTGGCTCTGGGGGAGCTCCTCAGGGTGTGTGCGGTGCTCAGAGGCTGAGAGGCTGTCGCTTTGAGTTCTGGAGCTCAGCTGGGACATGGGTAGATTCAGAAAGTCTTCATCAAACATGACTCCAACTTTTCTTGCCGTTCAGTCTTCTTTCTCTGGGATCAATTCCAACCTATCAAGGTCCCTCTTAAAATACAGTATCCAGAGGGGCGAGTTTGCGAGTTCGAGCCCCGCGTCAGGCTTTCTGCTGTCACCATGGAGCCCGCTTGGATCCTCTGTACCCCCCTCTCTCTGCACCCCTCCCCGCTTGCGCTCTCTCTCTCTCTCCCCAAAATAAATAAATATTTAAAAATAAAATAAAATACAGTATCTAGAACTATACTCCGGGTGTGGAGGGCAATGAGAATGTCAGCACCTCTGATGTGGACACCTCGCATCCATTAACCACTTGCCTGTGTGGACACCCGCTTGACAGTGTTGGTTCACGACAAGCCGTGGTCTGCTAAGACCCTCGGGCTGTCTTCACTGCACTCTACTCCTTATTGTTCCTTTTTTTTTTTTTAATTGTGTTTTATTTTATATTTGAGAGCGCATGCACTTGAGCAGGGGGAGGGGCAGAGAGTCAGAGACAGAACCAGAAGCGGACTCCAGGCTTCAAGCTGTTAGCACAGAGCCCGACCAGGGGCTTGAGAGGGGCTCGAACTCACAGACCTGTGAGATCATGCCCTGAGCTGAAGTCGGAGGCTTAAGCAACCAAGCCACCCAGGTGCCTCTCACCCCCCCCAACCCCCCATCTCCTCACCGCCCCCTCCCGCTTACTGTTCCTTTCTTATGCTGTTGACTTAGAAATCAAAAAACAGGGGCACCTGTGTGGCTCAGTCCGTTGGGCATCCAACTTCGGCCAGGCCACGATCTCATGGTTCGAGAGTTCGAGCCTCACGTCGGGCTCTGTGCTGACAGCTCGGAGCCTGGAGCCTGCTTCGGATTCTGCGTCTCCCTCTCTCTCTGCCCCTTCCCCACTCACACTCTGTCTGCCTCTCTCTCTCAAAAAAATAAAAGAAATAAACATTTTAAAAATTAAAAAAAAAAAGAAATAAAAAAACAGAATTTTACATTTATCCCTATTAAATGTCACCTGGTTCATTTTTTTCTCTATCCTGTCAACATCTTTCAGTTCTTGCATAATCTGTAGATTCAACAAATACAGCTTCCATGCTTTCATCCTGGTCTTTCACAAAAACGTGTGACAGTCAAGACCAAGGACAGAGCTCTGAACGGCGGCCCATGGAGCCTCCCCCACTTTTCTGACACCTCTGGGGATGGCCACTGAACTGTGTGTCTGCCCACTGTGGTACCATGTGGCCCACGTGTCCTGGGCCCGGGCATAGAGCGAGTGCAGCCGAAGGCCTCACAAAAATCCGGGTAATCCAACGCAGCCCCAGGGGGAGGAGGGGAGGCCACGTGGCTCTGCTTGTGCCCATTAAGCACCTGCTGGCCTCCACGAAGGGCCTTCTTTTCCCCAACTTGTCATTGCTTCAGGGATCGGTTATCTGTTTAGATTCTGCTGAGCATTGCTGTAGCTCTGCTAGGCTGTGTTTGCCCCCACCTCCTCCTGCCTCAGGAAAATCAGTACCACACTCTTCGCCAGCATTCTAGAGCATCGCTGCTCCCCACGACCCCCAAACTCACCAAGAGTGTTCATGGGAGAGTTTGCTCCAGTGTAATGGTGTTCATGGTGATGGCCCTCCCAGACCTCCCCACACATGGTCTTGTTTGAGCTTCAGAACAAACTTAGGGGAATGGATACATAGTAACCTCCTTTACCAAGCAGGTAAACTGAGGGTCGCTTAGAGAAGTTATGTGGCTTGCCCAAAGTCCTTTAGCCAGAAAGTAACAAAAGTCAGACCCGGCGCTCTCTGCATGACACAGTGTCAAATGTCTCCCACCTGGGTGAGAGTGCCAGGGCCTGTCCACCCCACTGCCACCCACCCCATCCCTCCAGGGAGCCCCATCAAGGACCCCAGGGGATCATGAGTAGGCGGCATCTCTCCCCGTAGCCAGGATCTGAAAGGGGACAGACCGGAAGTTAGCTCTGCTGGACACAGCCCTTGGGAGCCGCCATCCCAAGCCAGACAGCAGGCTTTGTGAGGTCATGTGAGAATGGAGAAGCCTCAGCCTCGGTCTGCACTGACTCAGTTCCTCTGTTCCCCACCCCTCCGGGGCCAATTCCAAAGCGCAGTCGGCCTGGGGACAGGGGTGGGGTATTGGTGGCATGGCCTTCTGGTCACTGACCCTGTTCCTCCGCCCACCCAGAAGCCCTCTCCATTCTCTGTGCTCCCCCGGCTCTCTGGCTCCTCCAGGGCTGGGGCGGGGTGCTGACACATAGCAGGTACTTGGTGCATACTTCGTAGCCTAAGTTGGATTTCCGTGAGCGGAAGATCCCCAAGTCTCCCCTGTTGACCCTGCCTCCCCTTTGCATACTGCATATCTTACTTGCCCCTCACTACCCAGCCCCAGGACCCCCCCCCCCAGAAGGCCCGCCCAAGTGCTCCCACCCCAGTGAGCTCTCTGCTTCCAGAACTGCAGAACCCTCAAGGGAACGTTTTGAGGATGCAGAGACTGTCAGTAACATGTTGGAACGGGATCTGGCACATTACAAAGGCTGCTTGTGAAAAAGAGCGGCCCCCTCCGGGCCTGATCTGTTCGCCACCAGGGGGCACCGTCTGCCCAAAAACCCCCTGACACTGGGTGGGGGGGGGGAGCAGGATGGGGCGCCCCGTCCGGAGCACGGGGATGGAGGGGGCTCCGTCCCCCCCCCTGAAAAGTGGGTCTGCGAACCTCAGGTCACCCGGAAGAGCGGTAGGAAGGCCGGAGGTGAGTCACGGGGCGCGCACCTTTCTCCGGACCTCTCGGTTTCCCGGGGTGTGAGCACGTGCCGTGCAGTGTCCCTCTGTCGTCTGTCTGCGTTTCAGCAGGGTGAGCACTTGCTACCCGAAGGGCAGGGACACGTCCGGCAGCCCCGTGAGACTCCCACCACTGCCCCCATCGTATGGATGAAGAAACCGAGCCTCCGAGGAGCGCAAGAAGCGGTGCCCCTCCTGAGACGCGCGCCCCGCCGCCGCCCCGGGGCCCGGGCCCCCCTTCCACCGGCCCCGTTCTGCGCACAGTCCGCTTTTATGGGGCTATGACCCTTCCTCGCGGCCTCCTCCCTCAGAAGGCCACTGCGTGGCGTCTCTCCCCGCGACTCCAACACGGCGGGGCGGGGCGCAGGGACGCGGGCCGCCCCGCTTCCCGAACTCCAGGGGTTAAGGCCCGGGTCCCGCCCCCTTTCCCGCCAGCCCGGCGGGAGTATGAATAGCCCCGTTCCCTCCGCGGACGTCCAGTCGCCGGGCTGCTCCTCGCCCCGCCCCGTCATTGTCCCCGCCGGACTCCCTTTCCCGTCCGTCCCCCGTCCGTCCTCGGAGCTCTGAGAGTCGCTGGCTTCCCCCGCCGCCCCGCGTCTCTCCACCGTCGGCGGGCCAGCCTTGCGAGCAAGATGGAGGGCTGCCTGGGGGAGGAATCTTTCCAGATGTGGGAGCTCAACCGGCGCCTGGAGGCCTACGTGGCGCGGGTCAAGGCGCTGGAGGAGCAGAACGAGCTGCTCGGCGCGGAGCTCGGGGGCCTCCGGGCGCAGACCGGGGACGCCTCGTGGAGGGCCCGCGCCGACGACGAGCTGGCGGCCCTGCGGGCGCTCGTCGACCGGCGCTGGCGCGAGAAGCACGCGGCCGAGGTGGCGCGCGACAACCTGGCGGAGGAGGCGGAGGGCGTGGCGGCCCGGTGCCAGCAGCAGCGGCGGGCGCGGGAGCGGGCGGCGGCCGAGGCGGCCCGCAGCCGGCGCGAGGCCGAGGCGGAGAAGGGCGCCCGGGCGCGGCTGAGCTCGCGGGCCGCGGAGCTGGAGCGGGAGCTGGAGGCCGTGTGCGCGGCGCACGAGCAGGAGCGCGCCGCCCTGAGCGCCCGGCCCCGCGCCCCCCCGCCGCCCCGCCGCGCCCCGCGGGCCTCCCGCGCCGGCCCCCGAGCTGCACGAGCTGGCGCGGCGGCTGGGCGAGGCGTGGCGCGGGGCGGTGCGCGGCTACCAGGAGCGCGTGGCGCTCATGGAGGCGTCGCTGGGCCAGGCCCGCGAGCGCCTGGGCCGCGCCGTGCAGGGCGCCCGCGAGGGCCGCCTGGAGCTGCGGCAGCTGCGGGCGGAGCGCGGCGGCCTCCGGGAGCGCCAGGCCGCGCTGGAGCACAGGTTGGAGGGCCGCTGGCAGGAGCGGCTGCGGGCCACCGAGCAGTTCCAGGTGACCGCGGGGTGCGGGCCAGCGGGGCGGGCCCCGGGGGGCCGGCAGGGGGGCCGGGGGGGGGGGTTGGCCCGGGGACGGCAGCGGGGAGCGGGGGCGGAGGTGCTGCCGATGCGGGGGCCGCTTCTCAGGGAGGCCGACCTGGTGCCGGAGGCCCTTGACTTTCCCAACTTTGTCTAGAGGAGGGCGGGAACGGCGGGGGTTCGGGGCCCTGTCACAGCGCGCCTCCCCCCCCCCCCCCCCCCCCGCCTCCCGGGAGGGCAGCGGGGCGCAGGAAGCTCGCGGTGGCCTCCTCCTCACTGTCCGGACGGTTCCCGGGCCTCTCCCTCGGAAGATGCGCACGACACCGCTACCCGCCCCCCGCCCGCGCCCCCGCCCCCGCCCCCGCAGCGCGGAGTCGGCGGGTCTGGCCACTGCCCTCCTCCCTCCGACACGGGGCGCGGGTGGGTCAGGGGCCCTGGGTGTGCGGCCACCAGCCCTTCTCCCGTGTCTAGGCTTCTCAGCTCCCCTCGCACATTCCAGAGGCCTGGGACAGCTGCTCCCCCTCGCACGGTGCGATGGGGCCAGCAGCTGAGAAAACAGCCTCCTGCCTGGGCCAGACAGAGGTCCCCCCCTCCCCCCCCCCCCCCCCCCCCCCCCCGTCTCTCTGAGAAGAAAGATTCCAGAACTGGTGGGAAGCGGAGGGGGGGTGGGGGGGCTGGTGTGAGGACCAGGAGACTGTGATTGGGACCGGCCGTTGGCCTCCAGCCCTGCGGGGCCCCAGGCCTCTTGATGAATGGTTTTTCCTTCTGCTTCCGCTTCCACTCCCCCCCCCTCCCCTCTGTAACCCATCTCCTCTCCTCCTTCCCCTCCCCTTTACCACGGGAGAGGGGCCACCGTCCTCCTCTTGGGAGGGATTCGGGCGGCCCGGGGCGGAATCTGCTCTCCAGAGAAGTCAGGCAGGGGGCCGGGGGCCGGCCGCCCAGGGGGCTGCAGGTTGGACGGCAACCGCCCCTTCACTGGCTGCCTCTGGCTTGTCCTGCAGCTGGCTGTGGAGGCCCTGGAGCAGGAGAAGGAGAGCCTGCAGAGCCAGATTGCCCAGGTCCTCGAAGGTCGGCAGCAGCTGGCACACCTCAAGATGTCCCTCAGCCTGGAGGTGGCCACATACAGGTATGGGTGGACCCGCCCGCCCAGGCGCGTGCGTGCGCACACACACCCTCCCGAGCAGAGACCCCCCCCCGCCCAAGGGGCTCAGGGCCATGGGTGCTGGTAACTGTGCTACCACTAGATTCTGATTCTAGTCTGATCCCTGCCATACCAGGCTGTGTCCCCCCTGAGCCCACCTGCTCCCCCGTGGTCCAAACCATAGAAGCATCCAGTGCCAGGAAACCCCTCAAGGAGAGGTGATGTTGCCGAGGGGGACGGCCTCAGGAGAGACAGCTGGACATGTGTGGGGCATCTCCATCCAGACCCTCCCCCAAGGGGGTGAAAAGCCCAGTCTCTGTGTGTGTGCTCATGCGGAGGGGGTGATGTCCCCGGGCAGCCCCAGAAAGGAGGAATTGCAGGTGTGGGGGGTGGGGTGGCGCTGACTCGCCACCTGACCTGGGCCTCTGTCTCCCTGTCTGCAGACGGGACATGGGCCGGGTGACATCCAAGGCCCCTTCCACACTGACTCCCCCTCAAGCCCCAGGGCCCTGGCCCTGCCTAGCCCTTCTGCTGATCACATTTCCTGTTGGCTCCAGAAAGGCTGAGACCGAGGAAGGGCTGGTCCTGGTTCTGTGGCCTTGGGCAAAGCCACAGTCTCTTCTGGGAAACTGGTCTGCTGGGCTGAGGACCTAGTGATGAGCCCGAGGAAGGGGCTTTGCCACGGGGGGGGGGGGGGGGGGCAGGGCTAGACACGCTATGAGGGCAATGCCCCCAGAATTCACAGGCCAACAAAATCAGGGGGCCTGGGACAGGTTCAGGAGGGCAGGGGAGGCAGGGCCCAGAGAGGGAAGGCCAGTGAGGGTCTTGGGACGGGGAAGAGAGTGTTGTATGGCCATGGAGCCCAGAGCCCAGAGAGCAGGACAGAGGTGTGACCATGGCAGTCACTCATCAGACTCAGAGCCCTTGAAGAAGAGTAGAGAGAGAGTAGATGTTCAGCATAGCTTCCCCCTCCCCTATCAGCCCCCTCCTCCTCATTCCCCGTGGGGCACTGAGGCAGGGTCATGGACACAAAGACCTCTGTTGCCCTGAAAGGCTTGGGATCCAGAGTGCTTAGAGATCCCAGGATGAGGGTCTTGACCCCCAATCAAACCACTGAGGGGAAGGTCTGGGCAGGCTTAGCCACTGGTTTTTGAAGCATGAAAAGGATTTAGAGAGAGAGCGCAGAATTCATTTGCTTTTGTCTGTGAGCAGCTTTGGGGGCCCTGGGGGAGAAGGAGGGAGCCTATATCCCATGGGAACGGCCTGAGAATTCCCATTTCCCCCAGGAAGCCCCCTACCCAGACCCTCCAGAAGGCACTGCGGACAAAGGCAGCAATTAGCATGAGAATCGGCCCCACAGGGAGGATGAGATCACTGGCCTGGGTGTGTGTGTGTGTGTGTGTGTGTGTGTGTGTGTGCACACTGTGGGAATCTGCTTGTGTCTGTGAGTCTAGCCCTGTGTCCCAAATAAGTGTGTGGTGCCGTGTGAACCAAGTGTGTGATATCTGCGGGTCTGTGTCCGTGTGCTTTCACGTGTACAGCCAAGTATAGCCCCGCGTGTAGCTTTTGTGTGACAGCGGTGACAATGGAGAGGAAGCCTGTGGGGCCAGGGACCGCAAGCTTAGCCGAGTTCTCCGGGGCTGGCTTGCCTGCAGGCCTTTGGGCAGAGGAGGACTGACTGACTTTTCCTCCCTCATCCCCAGGACCCTCCTAGAGGCTGAGAACTCCCGGCTGCAGACCCCCGGCAGTGGTTCCAAGGCTTCCCTCAGCTTCCAGGGTAAGAGGAGGGGGGCCAGATTCCCCCAGACTCTCCCCTTCTTTGCTCTTTAAACCCTGGAGCCATTCCTCTCCTGGGAGGCAAGTCTAGGTCTTGACTCCTTGGCCTCATCAGCCGGGTGTGTACTCTCAGCTCCACTAGCCAGTGGAAGGTGGGGGCAGGGCTCACGGCACTCTTGCTGGAAGTGGGGGCCCCTGCCCGTACCTACTGACCCTGTTTCTTGCCCTCTGCCTTTCCAGACCCTAAGCTGGAGCTGCATTTCTCTGGGACGCCAGAGGGCCGGCATCTGGGACCTTTGCTCTCTGCCCTGAGCCCTACTCCCCTCTCCTCGCCCTTGCCTGACACCCTGGAGACACCTGTGCCAGGCTTTCTGAAGAGCCAGGAATTCCTCCAGGCCCGTACCCCAACCTTGGCCAGCACCCCCATCCCGCCCACACTTCTGGCTCCCTGCGCTGTTACAGATGCAGAGATCAAAACCCAGGATGCCCCCCTCTCCCTGCTCCAGCCGCAGCTTGGGAGGCAGTGGGCTCCAGAGGCCATATGGGCTAAAGCCAAGGAGACCATCCCTACCAGCGTCCTGCCAGGACCAGAGGAACCCGGGGGTGAGCAACAAGAGGCCAGTACAGGCCAGTCCCCTGAGGATCATACCTCCTCAGCCCCACCCCTCAACCCTGACCGCCCTAGTTTAGAGGCCAAAGGTGGAGAACCCAAAGGGTCTGGAATGTCCAGCAGATTCCAGGAGGAAGGTGAAGGGCAAATTGGGGGGCTGGCAGAGAAAGAAACAGCCATAGAGGTCAAAATGGTGAACGGTCTGCAGCAGGAAACATGGCAAGAAGATGGGGGTCTGAACATGAAGAAAATCCAGGACTCCCAGGGTCATTTGGAAAAAGAAACTCTGAAGTCTCTGGAAGAGGAAATTCAAGGGCCACTGATGTCTCTGGAAGAACAGACCCATGAGACACTGAGATCTCTAGAGAAAGTGAATCCAGAATCTCTGCGGTCTTCAGAAGAAGAGAGTCTAGACACATCAAAAGGTCTAGAAAAGGAGAATCAAGAGCTATTGATGTCTTTAGAAGAAAAGAATGCAGATGTAGTGAGACCTCAAGAAAAAGAGACTCTAGAACTACTTAAGCCTGTAGGAAATGAGGACTCACAGACATTGCAATCTCTAGAAAAGGAGAATCAAGAACTAATGAGGTCTCTTGAAGGTACTCTAGAGACGTTTTTATATCCAGAGAAGGAAAGTCAAGAATTAGTGAGGTCTCGAGAAGAGAACTTTGAGTCAATGAGAGATCTAGAAAAGGAGAACCAAGAGCCACTGAGAACTCTAGAAGATGGGAATCGAGAGAACTTGAGACTACAAGAAAGAGAGAACCAGGAGTTTCTGAACTCTCCAGAAGATGAGAAGCACAAGACCTTGAGAACTCTAGAAAAAGAGAACCAGGAACCACTGAGGTCTCTGGAAGAAGACCAGGACACAGGGAGACCTCTAGAAAAAGAGAACCAAGAACCAGTGAAGTCTCTAGAAGATGAGAACCAGGAGACAATGAGACCACTAGAAACAGAGAACCAGAGGTCCTTGAGGTCTTTAGAAGAAGAGGACCAGGAAACAATGAAGCCTCTAGAAAAAGAGAACCAAGAGCCAGTGTGGTCTCTAGAAGAAGACCAGGCAACATTGAGACTTCTAGAAAAAGAGAACCAGAAGCCAGTGGGATCTCTAGATAAGAACCAGGAGACACTGAGACCTCTAGAAAAAGAGGACCAGGAGCCAGTGGGGTCTCTAGAAGATGAGAACCAGGAGACATTGAGACCACTAGAAAAAGAGAACCAGAGGTCCTTGAGGTCTTTAGAAGAAGAGGACCAGGAGACAATGAAGCCTCTAGAAACAGAGAACCAGAGGTTCTTGAGGTCTTTAGAAGAAGAGGACCAGGAGACAATGAAGCCTCTAGAAAAAGAGAACCAAGAGCAAGTGTGGTCTCTAGAAGAAGACCAGGCAACATTGAGACTTCTAGAAAAAGAGAACCAGAAGCCAGTGGGATCTCTAGATAAGAACCAGGAGACACTGAGACCTCTAGAAATAGAGGACCAGGAGCCAGTGGGGTCTCTAGAAGATGAGAACCAGGAGACATTGAGACCACTAGAAAAAGAGAACCAGGGGTCTCTAGAAGAAGACGACGACCAGGAGACAGTGAGGCCTCTAGAAAAAGAGAACCAAGAACCAGTGAAGTCTCTAGAGGATGAGAACCAGGAGACAATGAGACCACCAGAAAAAGAGAACCAGAGGTCCTTGAGGTCTTTAGGAGAAGAGGACCAGGAGACATTGAAGCCTCTAGAAAAAGAGAACCAGAGGTCTCTAGAAGAAGATGACGACCAGGAGACAATGAGGCCTCTAGAAAAAGAGAGCCAGGAGCCAGTGGAGTCTTCAGAAGAAGACCAGGCAACACCGAGACTTCTAGAAAAGGTGAAACTAGAACCACTAAAGTCTCTTGGAAAAGACCAGGAGATATTTCGACCTCTTGAAAAAGAGAATCAACAGTTATTAAGATTCCTAGAAGAAGAGAGTGCAGAGGTGATGGGATCTCCGGAAACAGAGAATTTAGAATCACTCCAGTCAGCAAGAGAAGACTTGGGAATATTGCAGCCTCTAGGAACTCGAGAGCCCCTGTGGTCTCCAGGAGAAGTGAATCAGGAGACAATGAAGCCTCTAGAAAGGGGAAGTCAAGAGCCACTGGAGTCGGTAGAAGAGAACCAGGAGACATTGAGGCTCCTAGAACAGGAGAACCAGGAGTCCCGGAGATCTCCAGGAGAGTGGGGCCTAGAAAATTCGAGACCTCCAGAAGGGAGAGGTCAGGAAAGTCAAAGGTGCCTGATGGAGGAAGAGACCCCGGAGCAGACGAGGAATCAGGAGTCCCCGGGGTCTTTGAAAGAGGAAAGGCAGGAGTCCCCGCTGTCTGCCCGACCCCAGGGGAGGGAAGAGAGAGTGGCGGACCAGGAACTGGATCAGGAAACGCCCCCCAGCGGGGCCGCAGGGGGCAAGGAGGCCGAGGCAGAGCTGGACGTGAGGGAGTGGGGTGGCCTCCCCGGGAAGTCCGCAGGGCACGGAGAACTGCAGCTGGCAGCCGCAAGGGAGGTCTGGAGCTCAGGGGAGGGGCGCCCAGGGGGCCCTGAGCCCGAGGAGCAGAGGGTCCCGGTTGAGGGAGCCAGGGGGGAGGGAGGCCCCGAGGGCTTCCAGGACCCTGAAGGGCAGCCAGAGCAAGCGGGGGGCCCGGGCCTCCGAGCTCCCCAGGGAATGTCGGAGGGGAGAGACCTGGTGTTGGAAGGTGGAGAGGAGGCCCCAAGGGGTGGCCAGGTCTCAGAGGTCGCCTCGACGGCTGTGGGTGAGGCTGCTTCGGGCAGCCAGCAGGGACCAGAGCGGGAGGTGGTGGTGCCACCCGTGGATGAGGAAGGTTTGGAGGCAGAGAAGAGGCAGGGCTTGGAAGAACCCCAAAAGGACCCAGACGAGGCAGCTGCTCTGAAACCAGAGCTTTCCAGCCCAGCAGGGAGGAGCACAGACCTCCCGGAGCCTCCCAGGGGCTGGGAGGAGTCGGAGCCCAAGGCCCCCTGGGGGGCAGAGGGGGCGTTCCCTGCCGAGACCCTGTGCCGAAGTGGTACCCCTCAGCCCGGGCCCCAGGGGCCCGAGGACGCAGGGGAAGAGGCAGTGTTAGAGCCCGCGTCGCTGCCCAAGCCTTTGGAGCCCCGGTCGCCCACCCCAATCCCTGGAGATGCCCCTGGGCCCCAGCCCCTGGCTGTGGGAAGCCAGGAGGCTGGCTGGGGGCTGGAGGGCCGAGCGGAGGCTCTGGGAGGGGTGGAGGGGGAGCCAGAGGAGCTGGGTTCTGAGGGGAGCCCCGAGGATCTCCAGGAGGAGGGAGAGGAGAACCGAGAGGACAGCGAGGCTGATGAGCTTGGGGAGACTCTTCCTGACTCCACTCCCCTGGGCCTCTATCTCAGGTCCCCCGCCTCCCCCAAGTGGGACCTGCTTGGGGAGCAGAGGCCCCCCCCTCAAGGGGAGACCAGAAAGGAAGGCTGGGATCCTTCTGTGCTGGCCTCTGAAGAGTGTGGGGCCCAGCCAGGGGAAGAGGAGGAGGGGGAGGAGGAGGGGGAGGAGGGGGAGGAGGGGGAGGAGGGGAGGAGGGAGGAGGAATGCGGTCAGGACTCTGACTTGTCGGAGGAATTTGAGGATCTGGAGGCTGAGGGTTCTCTCCTTCCTGGGGTCCCCGGGGAGGCTGTGGAGCCTCCAGGCCAGAGGCCTCAGATGCTGCTGGAGTCTGCAGCCTGGGAAGGGGATGGGGAGTCTGATGGGTTTGCAGATGAGGAAGAGAGTGGGGAGGAGGGCGAGGAAGACAAAGAGGAAGAAGAGGGGAGGGAGCCAGGGGCTGGCCTGTGGGGCCCAGGGCCCTCTGTCAGCACCCTCCGCGCTCTGAGTGGCCCTCAGAGAGGGACCCTCCCGGGCTCTGAGACCGTGGATGTCAGCGTTCCCTGGGACGACAGCTTGCGAGGCATAGCAGCCGATGCCGGTGAGGAGTCCCAGGACAGCACCGAGCCCGAGCCCTCGGGCTCAGAGGAAGAGTCTGCTCCCTTGGAGAGGGAGGACCCAGTCCCTGGCCCTCTGGAGAGCCACTGTGGGATGGGAGACACGGGCCTGGGGGTAGGGGACACCCTTGGGGTCAATGGTCGGGTCCCCAGCTTGAAGGAGGAGTTAGAGCATGTGAATGGGGGGGTGGTAAATGGGCTGGAGCAGTCAGAGGGAGGAGGGCAGGGAGAACCAGGGGGCCCCGAGGGGGACCAAAGGAGCCCCTTGGAGGACGAGGAGGAGGGGGGTGCCCTGAAGACTCCTTGGGCAGGACCTTCTCTTCACCTGGGCCCAGGCCAGTTCCTGAAGTTCGGTCAGAGGGAAGGAGACGTGGAGTCTTGGTCCTCGGGCGAGGACTAGAGCGAGACCCCTCTCCCCTCACTGAGGACTTGGTGGGGTGGGGGTGGGGGCCCCGAGCCCCCTCCCTGCTCAGAGGCAGCACCCTTAAGTTATGATCTCTTGACCTGTGGTTTCTGTCCCGGAGGCCTGACTTGCCAGGGCGAAACAAGGGGTGGCACAGGGAGACGCTCCAAGAACAGAGGCCCCCAGACCCTGCGAAGGGGCCACCCCGCCGGCACTGTCCCTCGAGGCTTAAGCCGGCTGAACCGCTGTAGGACTAGGCCCTTTCCTGACGCCCCCTTTCTCCCCCTCCTGCCAGTGGGGGAGGGCTCCTCCCAGGAGAGGGGGCTGTGGCACCCTTCACCGTGATGTGCCCCCTCATCGCACCTTCTTGGGGTGTCTGGCCACCCGTGAGGGTGTGTTCCCATGTCCTGACCCCCTGTGTTCCTGCCCCCTCGTGTCTGGCTCATCCTTGCCTGAATAAAGTCATGCTTCCACCTACCAAGTCTGGATGCCTCCTTCCCTAATTTGGGGGTCCGCAGGGCGGGCAGAGGAGGCCCGAGTGACTGGGGGAGGAAGCAGGGAGTGCTAGTGCCAGGCCCGGCCACCCTCTGAGGACAGGAGGAGCTGGATGACCTCGTAGGACCAGGGGACGGCCGGGTGGCAGTCTGGGTGACCCCAGGGCTGGCAGAAGCCAGGCCCATCATCATCTTTACCCACAGCGCTGATGACAGGGGATTAGGCCCAGGGCCGCCCCACCTTGTGCACCCCCCACCCCCACCCCGGCCCCTCGGTGCCGCCAGTATAATGAGCCCCTTGCATCCAAACCCAAACAGTTGTCTGGCCTGTGATGTCTCCTCCGAGTGGCCGGGTCAGAGCAGGATGGGGGAACAGGAGGCCCGCTCTGCCTCAGTCTGGCTGCGTGGCCTCTGGCCAGTGTTTGACCTCTCTGAGCCTCAGATTCAGCCACACGGTGAGGGGCGCTGGGCTGGGGGGCAGGAGGAGGCTGGGGGGAGCGGGAGCCGCGGTTTAGATCTTCCCCGGGACTTGCCTCTTGAAGAGCGATGCTGATGTGAGGGAGGGGTAGGCCAGCAGGTGCGAAGGACCCAGGGGGCTATGCTGTCAGCTGGGGTTTGGCCTGGGGTCCCCCCCACCCCCAGCCATAGCTTCTCCCTGCCCCCATCTCTCTTCCCAGGAGTCCTCTGGGTCCCTGTATGGGGCAGAGGGAGACGAGGGGTTCCTGGATGAGATGGGGCCCTGGAGCCTGGATGCCCAGAGAGACAGCAGGCCCGGCCCAGGCCGTCCCTTTAAGTGTCCCCGGTGGGGGCGGGGGTGGGGCTGCCCAACAAGGGTTCCACATTTGGAGGCCAGCCCAGGTCCCGGAGCGGGGTCTTCCCCTCCCCAGGTCCAAGGCCAAGGGCAGGGGGACAATGAGAGGGGAAGTCCCAGCCCTGCTGGCCCCCACTCAGGACCTCTGGCCAAGGAGGGGTGGACAGGAGGCGCCCTAATAGAATTGTACTGTCTGCTTCTCTGCACACGCCTTTCTCCTTCTCCGCTTGGGAGTCTCTGTCTCGGGGCCCCAGGCCCCCATGTCACACACACCCCTGCCCGTGGGTCCAGGATCTTGGGTGTCCCCACCCTTCTGGCCAAGCCCCCTCTCTCCTTCCTGTGCCCACTGCTGACAAGGCCTTGTCTGACCCTGCCGGGCATCCAGGCCAGTAAGGCCGACTCCCTGCCCCTCCGAAGGGGACAGAGGAGCCCTGTGCTTGATTTCCCCAGGCCCTCGGGCACCACCGCCTGGGCGAGGGGCCAAGGACAGAGGCCACGCCAAACAGTCCTTCCCTGTCCCCGGTGCCCATCCTGCCCGCTGACACTGGGATCCCTGGTCCCCAACAGAGCTACCCACATGGTCCTAAATGGGGGTGGGAGTGGGGAAGGATGCGAGTTAGAAGCGAGGACCTTCCTAAAGGGGGTACGGGGGTACGTAGTGGGAGGCATGTTCTCTTTGGAAATGGCACTTGTGTCTATGCAGCAGACAAACGAGGGTTAGACAGTAGGAGGGACACTCCTGGTGGGGATAACAGCTGTGAGTGTCACTTTTCGATAAATATTTGCTGAGCATCTACGTGCCGTGCCCCACGCAGATCCTGGGAACCCAGGGTTCCTCGCTCCCTTCTAATTGGACGAGGGCTTCTGAGTGGAAGTCATGTTTGAAAACACGATTAGGAGGCTGTGGGAGCACAGAGCAGGGGACCTCACCTGATCTGGGCTGAGGGAGTATGGGGACAGGTGGAGGGGGAAGCCTGCCCCAAGAACCTGAAGCTGGCCAGTGGGGGGAGGACATGGAGGAGGAAGAGGAGGAGGATGGAAAGGATCTTAGAGGGAACAGCATGTGCAAAATCCTGGGGCAAGATGACAGAGTCTGGGCATGAGGGGCAGAAGGAAGGTGTGTGTGGCTGGAGGTGGAGAATGAGGGGGAAGAAGGCTCACAGTGAGACTAAAGAGTCTGAGTCACTGGGCCCAGGCCTCACCAGGCGGCCAGAAAGTACACGCTTCTTCCTGGGGGAACGAGGAGACTCTGAAGGGCTTGGGGTCATCAGGTTGGGCATGACCAGGTTTGCATTTTCAAATGCTGCTGATGGGTGGATAGGAGGGTGCAGGAGTGCTCCAGGGAGACTGCTGCAGTGGTCTGGGAGGGGCACTGGTGGCGGTGCGCACGACGAGGGTGTACAAAGGGAAGCAGGTGACCTGATGTGGGGGATGGGGGCTGATGTGGCCGCAGAGGCTCCCAGGGTTTTGGCTTGGGCAGCAGGAGAGGGCCGGCCCATCTTCTGAGCTGGAGCATCCGGCAGGAAGTTGCGACCTCCAGCAGAGAGGGCCAGGGTGGAGACAAGAGCTAGAGGGTGGTTGGCCTAGAGGTCACCTGGAGAGAGCCCGGGACGGAGTCCCCAGGTACCTCCCCGCAGAGAGCACATACTTGTGCAGGGCCTGCAGGGGAGGCCAGGCAGTAGGAGGACCCCGTCATCTCGGCTCCAAGAAAGCACCACTTTGGGCAACACAGTGCCTCTGGGGGCCCTTGAGATGGAGGGATGGATGGATGGACGGATGGACGGACAGATGGATGGATGAGGGAAGGAACAGGCTAAGGGCTGTGATGGAGTCAGGCCTCGGAAGCACTTCGGAGGGTGGAGTCCCCAGACAAGGGAATGATCAGGCAGCACCCCCCCCCCCGCCACCCCCCCTCCCAACACAAGGACAAGTGGGAGGTTATTCTGGGGCCTCCACTGAGTAAATATAGCCTCTGAACTGGGTGGGGGTGGGGTGGGGGGCCGGAGGTGGCTTCCTCGGTTTGTTTGGGGCACTTCCTTATAAGGCTGTGCCGGCTGAGGCGCCAGAGGGTGAGGTCAGGGGCTGAGCTCTCCATTCAGCCAGGCTGATGCTGTCCCTGTCGCTGCCACGGGCCCCACTGCCCGCCACCCGCCGGGGTCTCAGAGGAAATCAAAGGCCTGGGCTCTGGGCTCCGGCCCAGAGAGCTCAGACGGGGCCTCCCAAAGGGCCCCGCGGCCTTCCTGCCTGCTGTGCGAGCCCAGTGCAGGGGTGCGGAGGGTGGCCGTCCAGGGTCCCCTGAGAAGGTGGTCCTGGGTTTCCCCTCAGTGCAGCACTTGCTGTGGCTCCCAGAGTCTCACCCGTATTCCTCCCGCTGCAGGCTGCCCCTCTTCCTCAGGCCTCTTACAATCAAACACTCAGATTCACTCACTGCTTCCAAAGGCCCTGGCCCTGAAGCCCCCCTCAGTCCCCCTCTCAGCCCCTCTTTGGGGACCAGCTGCTGCCACTTGACCCTGTGGTGTCTCAGCTGCCGTCTGCTCTGCTGTCCTTGGCAGCCAGGGAAGGAGGAATGTGGTTTAATTTCAGCTGGAATGTGCCCTCTGGGCCGCCCGCGGGCGGGGGAGGGGACGGGGACCGGGCCCACCCAAGCCCAAGAAACCCAAGAGGATTCTGGACTGGGGGACAGGCTCCTGGGTCCCCACCGGGCCCACCCCCACCCCGCAAGGGAGGCTCCGGTCCAGGACGCATCCTACAGCAGGCTGAGTGTTTTTCGAAGCTGGGGCAGGAGATGCTCTTTGTGAACGCGGGGAGTGCTGACACACAGGACCCAGGTGCCACCCCTGAGTCCGCAGGTGTTCGGGAAAGACAAAGAGGGAGCCTCAGGGGGCTGATGCCCCCGGCTCAGGGATGGAAGAGGGAGCGAAGTGAGGGCCTGAGGCCAGGGCGCATGGAGTCTGCGGTGGGAAGCAGGGGGAAACACAGAATTGTTTCCTCTGTCTGCACCGGGGCCCTTTCCCTCCCCTCCCCAACCTAGCACCCCACACCCCGATCAGATCAGACTCTGTGTCTTCTCCCACATTCCAGGAGCTGCCTATTTTGGCTCCTGCTCCCCCACGCCTTCCCCAGGCCCCATTATTCCAGGGTCCCCTCCGGTAACCTAACAACAGGGATAGAGCCCAGACCCCAGGGACCCAGGTCCTGGAACCCTCTTGTCCCCTGCAGTCTTCTCTCCCAGTGTCACAAGCTCCCCTCCTCCAGCCCCATTCACCCTGCCCACCCCCATGACTCAGCTGTGGCTCCAGAAATAAACGGAGGCAGATGCCAGGGGGCCACCGTCGAGGAACCACCTCCCAGCAGCTGTGGGCTCAGCTGCTGACAAGCCAGTGCCCCAGGGTCCGGGGAAAGGTGGCCGGAGGGCTTCGGGGGGGGGGGGAGGAGGTGCCCCACCAGCTCTGCCCCTCGGTCAGCCTCCCTCGCCACTCACAAGCCCACCCTTCCCCCGCTCTCCCTTCTTCTGTCCTATCCTCTACCTGCCCTTCCCCCTTCTCCCCCGGCCCCTCCACAACTCCTGAATCCCTTGGTTTCTCCTGGGATCCTTCCTTTTCTAGTGACCCCACATGTCACAGAGAACGTCAGCTCACCTTGATGGGGAAACTGAGGCACGGAGAAATGTCCCCTGCCAAAGCTACTAAGAGTCCCTAGATGCCTCTTGGGGGCCATAAACACGGGTCAAGGGGCTGTGGGATGCTCCCCTTAAATGTCCCAGTCCCAAGGGGTCAGCAGCCCTCCCTCGGCTAACAAGCTATCCAAAGACTAAGGAAAGAAAACATCAGGAAATAAACACAGAGGTCGCAAGATCCACCCACTCAGACCGTTAAATAGAGTCCAGAGTCCTCCGGTGGGCGAGTTGCCTCACATTCTTCCTCCTTCTCCCTCTTTCTCGGTTTTCCTCCCTTTCCAGCCCCTTCCTCCTGCTCTTTCCTGAATCTTTTGGTTCTTCCTTCCTGGGAGGAAGCGGGCTGCTTTGCAGCAGGTGGGGCAGGAAGCTACTAGATCTCAGGAAGGAGTAATGAAGGAACCTGGGTCCTCACTTCAGGCAGGGATCTGACCGCAGCCCCCAGGGGGCGCCTCCCACCCCCAGGGGTCTGACAGGCTGAGCATTTTTGGAAGTCTTTGCAGGGGCCGGGACAATGGGGCCCTTTCTCTCCCTGTGCAGGAGACAGGCCTACAGACAGGGCCTCGGGGCTGGGACAAAGGCCCCAGTGAGGTCAGGGCACTGTGTAGGAGTTGGGGGTGGGGAGGTGGGGACCGGGGGAGGAATGGGGAGGTGGGGTGAGGGTCAGAGCAGTCTGGGGGGTTGCTGGGGACCACGGTCATTGGAGGGCCTCTGGAAGGGCCATCTCAGCGGCCTTCAGGCCCCTCTGCGACCAATGGCCAAGCTCCTAAGGCTGGACCTCTCTTCTCTACTCGTATCCACACGCTCTGACCTCATCCCAAGAGAACAGGAGACCCTGAGGCGGACCCCACATTAGACATGTGGGAAAGAGGCCGAGTTGAGCCACACATCCAGGGGTTTGACAGGGTGGGCACGTGGTCTGTGCTGTGCCCTGGAAGGTGTCCCCTGCTCCGGGCTCTTCCCAGATGAGGTGCCAAAACCCCCTCCCCAGCCATCTCTCTCTCTCTCTCTCTCTCTCTCTCTCTCACACACACACACACACACACACACACACACACACACGGGTCAGCACTGGATTCTATTCAGGGTGCTGAGTCATCCCTGGACCGGCTCCCCCTTCTCCAGGAAGCCCAACAAAGCAGGACAAGGCTTCCGTTTCCGGCCGCCTTGCCGAAGCAGCCAGCAGGTGTCCGGGAGGGGGAAAGGATTCGAGTTCCAGCTCTGTGTCAACCTCTGGAACTGCCCTCCTGCACAGGTCGGACGGTGGCCCCCAGCCTGTCGCCGTGGGGGAGATCCAGTGACGAAGTGTTAGCCGCAGGGCTGGGAAACCCAAGCCCCCTCTGCTCGCCCCCAGGAACCCTCTGGGAAAGCCAGCTGGCCATCCGTCACCGTGAGGATGTTTCCCAGAGAGCCCCCCTTAGGAGCCCAAGGACAGACGCTGCCCCCCCTTCAGCCTCCTTTTTCCTCTTCAGGCCCTACCTTCAAAGACCCAGCTTGTCTCCCTCAACTCACAAATCCACCCGACGCCTGACATCCGAACAGCGCACGGACTAGGCAATCACAGGCAATCCAAGTACAGAATAAAAGGGGCGTCTGCTCTGGCCTCAGGATCATTTTCCTCCCTGTGGCTCGCGGAGAACAGCCCCATTCGCGAGCCTTGGGAGGCTGGGTTGTGTGGCGAGGGCAGGGGGAGGGCAGAGGGAGGGGCAGGTGAGCCCTGCGGGAGGAGAGGGGTCGTGGTGGTCGGTGGGTCTGGGAGGTCGTGCTGGATTCCCAGACACAGCTGGTCTGGGGGTCTCCGTGCACGGTGGGCAGCATGGCGGGGAGAAGCCCCCAGCTCCTCCCAACAAGCACCTGTGCTGCGGGCCTCGCTATCTCTGGGTCTTTCTATGCGGCTCGCAGCCTCTGTGATTTGCCCCCTGTCTCTGACTTTTATCAGGTTTTCCCGACTTGCAGGGAAGGACGAATCGCCCATGTGGGCGAAGGCGGTTAACAGCCGGCACAAGCAGAAGTGTGAACACCTGGCAGCGTGTGCATGTGCGCGACTGCGCCAGGGCGAGGGCCGGGACCCGCGGCAGGAGTTACCCCGTCCGGAAGGCACACGACCACGAGGCCCAGTAAGGCACAGTCCTGTACACGCACACTCGCGGCCGCTCATTCTCTCCGGTTCTGAGTGACCTCACCATCTCAACCTCCGATGACTCACAGCCCCCGGGGCCAGCGCGGCACGGCCGGAAGTCACCCTCCGCCTGGCAGCCCGCTACCCGCTTCCCCGCCCGATGGCTGCGAACCAGAGGTCGCGGCGCCCCCTGGCGGTCCCCCGGGACTCTTGCGACTCCCGGCGCCGGGCCCGGCGCACGCACGCGCACACGGCACCCTCAGGCCGACGTGCCTGAGTCCACAGCGCCCTCTGCCGGGCACGGCCTGGGAGACCTACGAGGTCACTCCTTGAGCCCAAGGCCACCGCAGGGCTGGGGACCCCTCCTCTGCTTCTCCCTTCCCGCCTCTCTTCTTCCTCTGCTGGAAGCAAGCCGTCCTGCAGTCTAACCCCCAAACCTGCACTCCCTCGAGTGAACCCCCCCCCCCCCCCCCCGTGGGAGCCTCAGAACTGGGACACCAAGGCAGCCGGGTCTCTGCTTTCTCCACGGCCCTCGGTCTCTCTCCCTCCCCAGACTGAGCTCATCTAGGTCGGCTGGACCCGCACTCTGAGCACTCCAGCTCCTTCCAGACACGCTCCCACTCCCCCGATCTCCGTGAGCTCCCAGCTGTTCTGTGCCAGGCACTGTTCTATCCACTGGCATCTTGGGGACCGCTCTGACCTCCAGAAGTTAATAAACACAGAAGGGCTGTTTATCCTGGGAGGCCCAGCCCCACCCCACTTTCCTTTTTCTCTCTCTCACACAGAAACATCAACCTTGCTTGTGCTGAAATGCAGCTTTATTTCCTGCTGGTTTGGCAGGTACCCCATCCTGCAAGCCCAGTCCCCTGGGAAGTCTGACGGTGGGCAACGTGCCCCCCCCCCCCAGGGGATGGCAAGGAGAGGGGCAGCTGAGGCACTTAGGGACCTTCCCCGAGGCCCTGAGGGGAGAACCTGAGCCAAGGCAGGGGGGAGAGGGTCTAGTCTAGGCTGGAGCCGCCCAGGTGCTTCCCACAAACCCCTTGAGGCACTGCCGCCTGGAGGGCAGCTGCACCCTCCCAAGTGGTCAACCGGTGATGGGGAGAGGGCAGTGCCGGGTAAGGCCTTGCTCCCTAGGGGCCTGGAGAGGGACTGGAAGGAGGGGCCAAAAGGTCCTTCCAGCGTCCCAGTAGCCTCCCCTGATGTCCCGGGGCCTTCGCCAGGTGCAGAGCTCGAGCCTGGGGAAGACACACACGCTCACGCTCTCCCCTGGGCCCCTCCTCCTCGTCTCTTCTCAGAGCCTGCACCCCGGGTGTTACTGCTCCCTGAGCCCCGGTTAAAGCACTGGTCTTGGCTCGGCCACTGTTCTCAGACACCGGCACTGAAAGGGACCCCAGGGCATCCAGCCCAGCTCCCCCTCTTTGCCTCACAGACGGGCAGTGATTACTCCAAGGTCACACAGCCAGTGACCGGCAGAGCTAGGACTAGAGCCCAGAGCTACTGTTGGCTAGTGCCCCCCACCTGCATCCCCCTGGCACTCACAGGCCTGCGGGGCACACAGGAGATCTGGGGGGGCTCCCAGCGGCCATTCTCCTGGCAGCGGATCAGTGGCTGGTTGCGCTGGGTCAGCCCCTCGCGGCACCGGTAACGAAGCACGGTGTCGACTTCATAGCGCCGTCGTGGGCGGCCAAACACTTGAGCCAGGGGCAGCTCTGGCGGAGGCCCACAGGACACTGCAGGGGGGACACAGTCAAGATCTGGGAGCCCGGGTCTGCGGGTGACAGCTCCCAGAGTCGGCAGGAGGAGGAGGAGGGGGTGGGCCACAGGGTGATGCCAAAAAGAGCAGAGATTCCTGGTGGACCACCTCGTTTGTTAGACGTCCCCTTGCCCATGGCCTGGGACACGTTTCTGACTCCTCTGTAGCTTTGCCCCCTCCTTTCAATTTTGAGTTTATTTATGTATTTATTTAGAGAGTGCAGGGGAGGGGCAGAAAGAGAGGGAGAGAGAGAATCCCAAGCAGGTTCCCCACTGTCCGCTTGGAGCCCCCTGCCGGGCTGGAACTCACCAACCCTGAGATCTTGACCTGAGCGGAAATTAAGAGTCAGTGGCCTGTCCAACGACTGAGCCACCCAGGCGCCCCGCCCCCTCCTTCTATACACCCAGCAGTGACGGATCCCCCTGGTGCCCCCTCCTCCCCCTTGCCCGGCCTCACCCAGACCCATCTTGCAGGTGTAGGACAGGTGGTAGTTGCAGGGCACATCACTCCATTGTCCCTGATCATGCCACACCATGACCACGCAGTTCTCCCCGGACAGGAAGTAGCTGTCAGGCTGCCCAGGGTTCCAGTTCTCATAGAGCTGGGGGACGGGGTGGGGGAGGTGGTGAGGGTTCCCGCACCGCAGCGGGGGGGGGGGGTGGGGGGGGTGGGGAGGGATGGACCTAGAGGGCCTGAGCAGGACAAGGCGGGGGTGGGGGTGGGGGTGGGGGTGGGGAGCACTAGGAGAGAGGAGACAGGGGGATGGGGGGTAGGGGTCCAGGAGGAGAAAGGACAGGTCGCGGGCTTTGGCGGGGAGGGGTAATGAGAGCCAGACTGGAAGAGAGAGAAGCGCACGGAAGGGAGGCGGGGCCCGGGGAGAAGAGCGGAGAAAGGGCCAGAAAAAGGAGGGGGAGGGATGGGGTCACTGGAGGTGGAGGGCAGAAGTGCTTGGAAGAAGCGACCGAGCCAGCTAGAGGGGCGGCCGGAGCCTCTCACCAGAGGGACGCCATCTGACCACAGGAAGTCGCCTTCGATGGTCCGGTCGTTGAGCCCGATCCACTGGTACTCGCGGTATCGACCTGCGGAGGAAGCGCGGGCGGACGAAGGTGCGCAGTGAGCCCCGCTGCCAGCAGGTGGCGCCGCTCCCCGTTACCGGCGGCCCGCGCGCGCGAGTCCTTCCCGCCAGACCCACCCCGCGCTTCCCTGCTTTCCCATCGGCCCATCTGCCCGCGGACGGGTAGAAGGCAGGGGAGGGCGGAGGGGTTGGGGAGAAGAGAAGTGTCACCAGGGCCAGGAAGGGGAAACTCTGGGGAAAGAGCAGAGGCTTTCATTGAGGTCAGAGTCGGGACCTGCAGAAGGGGGGGGGGGGGGGGCGTGCAGTCTGGCCGATGCAGGTGTACTCCCCGCGCCAACCCCAGCCCTCTCGGCCTGAAGCCCCCCTACCCACGTGTGGAGGGAGCGAGGACAGAAAAGGGAACGAATGAATGGATGGATGGATGAAGTAAACCAAGTAATGGGTACCTGAGTTAATGAGTAAGGGAGTTAATTAATTAACACACTCACGCATGATTCATGATGAGTTAATGGGTGAGTGCGAGAGAGCAGGTGACGAGGGTCCCCTCCAGCCCCGTCCCCAGCCCACTATTGATGAAGTTCTGCTCCTCGGGCGTGCTGATGCTGGCCAGGTGCGCGCCGTACATCCGGCACTGGGTCTCGGCCTCCTCCCAGCTCCTCCGGGTAGAAAAGTGCTTGTAGCAGGCGCCCTGGAAGGCGTCCCAGCCCGGACTGCAGAAGCGGAGGCCTGGGGCGCAGAAGGGTGGGCAACTGAGGCCAGAAGGGCCAGGTCCCCTGGAGGGGACTTGAGGGGGCGGGACTAAGGTGCCAAGGAGACAGGAGGGCATGAGGGGAGAGGGGGAGCCGGGAGGGGCCCTGTGCAGGGGGCCTTGACGGCTTCCTCCTCTGGGCCACAGGGACTGCCAGGGTGAGGGCTGCGGCCTCAGCCTGGGTCCCCCCAGTCCTCCACCCCAGAGAAGGGCCGCGCCCTCCTCTCTTCCCAGGAGAGAACTGGCGGGAACCGAGCACCCCTCCCACAGGGGCCGCTCCAGAAAGGCATTTCTGGTCCACTTGACAGATGAGGAAATTGGTAGGGCTCGGAGAGGTTGTGTGATCTGCCTAAATGGAGATTCAGGACAAGGCCTGTGCCCTTCCTCCCGGCTCCAGAGCGAGCACATTGTGGTGGGGGCCAGGCTCCCGATCCGCCCCCACCCCTGCCGCTCACCACACTCACCAACATCACACAGGTCCCCCCCATAGCCAGGCAAACACAGGCAGCGGACCCCCTCCTCCTCCTCCAAGCATGTCCCACCATTGTGGCAGGGGCTGGGGACACAGTCACCTGAGAGGGGAGAGAAGTGAGGTGGGCGGAGCAGGGGAGCACAACTCTGCAGCCTGAGCCCCCCAGGAGAGGGTTCGGCACGTCCACGGCCCCAACCCCCTTGTCCTGAGAGCTATCACAGCATCTTGAAGTCAGCCCAGCCCTCAGTTCCGGTTTCTCTCCCACCCTGACCCCCCCACCACCACCTGCCACTTCGGGGTCGACTCAGCCCTGTGCTGGCCATTGCGGTGCCCCCTGGCGTGGGCCCAGTCTAACAGGGGCTGGGCGAAAGTGGCCAGAAAGGCCCTCAGGACCCAACCCCACTGAAGGGAAAGATGCTGGGCTGTCAGTCGTGAGACCCGGACTCTTATCTGGCTCCTGGCTCTGCCGAGTGACATTGGACAGGTCACTCTACCTCTCTGGGCCTGGAGCTTGGTTCCCCACCGCCTTGTCTTTCTGCCGGGTCCCTGCACAGTTTTGTGTGGTTTCGGTGGGGGCTGGATGAAGCGGGAGGAGAGGAGAATCGCCACAGCAACAGTGAGGGGTGGCCTGCCCTTGACTGCTTCTGGGACCCGATATTGGGGTGGGGGTGGGGGGCTAGCTCTCCCTCTTACTCTCTGGGTAGAGTCAACAATCCCAGAAGCTGATAGTGAAGAACCAATCCCCTCCCCAGGCCCCCTCTGCAGGCCAGTCAGCCTACCCCCCTCCCCAATCCCTCTCCCTTCTTCTGGCACTCTCTCCTCCAGGCAGTCCTCTTCGACTGACACACTGCCCTGAAGGCCTGCAATCTGTTGTCTGGCTGGGTCTCCTGCCTTCTCCTCAGGACTCTCTCCCTCTGGGTCCTGGGGTGGGAGGCGGCTGCCCTAGACCAGGCGTGGGTGCTGGACGGGGCAGATTCCACTCCTTCTGGTCCAGGAAGAGGAAGATGGCCCCACAGACTGACAGTGCAGGGCTGGGCTCTCAGCTTGGGAGGTAAAACCACCCCTGGGCGGGACTCTTCAGACCACGCCATACCCCCAGCAGCCAAGGGCGAGGCCCACTGTGCTTCCCTCCGCCTGGTGGGGGTGAGAGCAGAGGTAGGGGGAGGAGACGCTGGAGTCGATTCCAAGAATTTTGCTGGGATGACCTCGCTGTTTGGGGTGAAATGAATCAGCTGTTCCAGCACCACCACCCTGTCACCTCTCCTCCTGCCAACAGTTTCTTCCAGGCTGGTAGCACCAGCTCCCTGGGCAAAGGGGGAGGGGAGGTGTTTTATTTAGCACCAGGCCCCGCGGAGGGCAGGAGTCCTGCAGCCCCTTCTGTTCCTCACCTCTTGCCTGCACCTCTGCGTTCAGCCAGCCCGCCCTGGGGAACAGAGACTTCTACACTCGGTCCCTGGTTGTCCACCCCAGGCCAGAGGTCCCTCCCCTGAACCAGGACCGACAGAGTGGGGGCAAAGGAACTCCTCTTGAAGGAACTTTCTACTCTTCCTTCCTTCCCCTTCTTGGGGCCAACTGCTACACACAACCACAGAGTTCTTCACTCCTGCTGTAACAGCAGGGCCAGAGGACATCCCTCACCCACCAGGTGGGGTAACTAAGGTCCTGCAGAGACTTCCACTGATGCTTCTCTTCCCACCAGACCCCCTCCTAACCCACACGGCACTGAACTCCAAGGCCAGCTGGGCAGGGAGCCAATAGTTGAAATGGGGGAGCCTGGGTGTGATGCAGGGGCCCCTAGCCAGCCCTGGACCATGCAGGAAGGGCTGTCGGTCCTGGGACTGGGCGGATCCCAGCCGTCTCCAGGGATCCCCACTGGGAAGCTCAGCCTTCCCTGAATGGGTAGGGCG
Organism: Prionailurus viverrinus; assembly: GCF_022837055.1. Classification (NCBI taxonomy): domain Eukaryota; kingdom Metazoa; phylum Chordata; class Mammalia; order Carnivora; family Felidae; genus Prionailurus; species Prionailurus viverrinus. Next base: position 64,978,173 of record NC_062577.1, read on the forward strand.
GCTCTCGGACCCCAGAATCTAACTCCCCACTCCTCCCCCGACCTCTACGTTCCTTCTTCCTCGCCTCCTGATTTATGTCTTCGCCAGCATTAGGGACTTGGAGATCCTTTGGTTCAGGGAGGGTGAGACCATTCTTCCTAAGGGTAAGGTGGGCTTTAGTGCAGGGATTAGTGAAGAAGGGGGAGGCTGTGGGCAGGGGATGCTTGTTAGATGCCGTCTCCCTGCTGAGTTGTGCTGACGGGGGGCTGGGGTGCCTGGATGCCAGTTTGGGTCTCTGTGCTGAGATGGACTTTCTCTATCACGAGTCTGTATGTGTGGCTCTAGATGGCAGCCATCGAGATGGATCAGAAATGAATATAAGCACGTGTGTGTGTGTGCGTGTGTGCGCGCACGTGTGCGCACGCACGCGCACACACCCACACCCCCCCACACACACATTCAGGCTGGTGGGGGTTTCTCCCCATCAGGAGTGAGGGACAACCCCTCGCAGTCCCATAGACCGATGGACAGCGACTTCAGCTTTGGACTCTCAGCAGCCGGGAAGAAAGGCAGAGGAGAGCTAAGGGGAGGACGAGGGAACAGGGAGCGATGTTAGACAGGAAGGCAGTAAAGGGCGCTGGCTGAGGATGAAAAGGAGGAGGCAGAGAGGCATGGAGAGCAAGGGACACGGGCGAGCGAGGGAGAGACATAGCACAAAGGGAAGCATCAGAGAGCTGCCTCCAACACAAATCCAGGGAATGAAAAGGGCAGACAGCTGGGGTGCAGACAGAGGGTGCCAGAGTTTTGGTTATAAAGTGGTTTAATAGAGATTTATTTCCAAGGCTTGTTTTCCATGAAACAGTCGAAAAATACTTCACAGAAGTAGTCTCTTAAGGCTCTGTGGGGGTAAGGGCTCTCCTAGACCCCAGCAGCTGACCCCAGGCCTTCCTGACATCAGTGGGGTGTCTGAAGGGGAGGGAAGGGGGCAGTAGGGGAGGAGCCTGAGCCCTGAAGAGTAGCATAGGGACCCAGGAACCCCTATCACAAGAGGAAGGAGGGTGCTCTGTGGGGCCAGTAAGTCACCAGTGGAAAGCCAAGGGCAGGAAGGAGTCCCAGGTGGTCAGTGGTGGGGCTGGAGTCACGGGGTAGGGCCATGGCACTGGGGGTCGTGAGGTGAGAAATCAGAGAGCTGGTGTCCAAGGTTGGAAACCCACAGGCAGAGGTGTACAGGAGAATGAAGACGAAGGACAGGAGAGGCCGGGGCAATGGCGGTTAAAGGATCATGGGTCATGTGACCCAGAGCTTCAGGGGGAGAAAGGGGAGGAGGAGGAAGAGGGAGGTTGAGCCTTGGGCGAAGTTACCTGATGAGGGGGCCACGGCCACTCCACCTTGGCTGGCGCTGTCAGTGGGCAGCACTGGCTGAACCCGCACTGAGGTCCCTGCTGGGACAGTTCTTCCAGAATTCTCTTCAGAGGGGGCCTCCAGTTCCCTGGCACCCTCAGGGGCCCGTGTGGCTGGAAACAGGGCAGGGGTATCCTCAGAGCTCCCTGTCTCCTCACTCTCTCCTCGAGGGACCCCAGACAGCTCAGGACCCCCGGCCTCCTCCCCCACCTCTCTCTCCCCAACCGGAGTGGGAGGTGGTGGGGAGGCCAGTTTCCCATTGGTGGGAGTGGGCAGAGTCTCGGTGGGTGGCCCAAGGACCCTTGGAGGCCTGGGAGCCTCTGGCTCTCCATCGGGAGGTGGTGAGGCACCAGGCTGTAGGACTGGCCTCGCTGGTGGTGGGGAGGCATGCAAGAGTGACTCCTCTGGGGTTGGCTCAGTGGGGAGAGAGGCCTCTGGGTCTGGGCTGCTGAGCTCGCTGGGCCAGGCCCACAGGGCCTCCTCCTCTGCCTCCTCCTCTTCCTCCTCTTCCTCTTCTTCCTCCAAAGCCTTGCCTTCCTCTTCTGAGGACCCCAGGGGAGGGACGATGGATTGGCTTTCGAATTCTAGACAAAGCATAGGTGGTTCAGCACCAGGGACAGCACCGGCCAACCGGAAGAACGGAAACGGAGGAGAAGAAAGGCGGGGCTGGGGAGGGGGAATGGGAAGGGAGGCCCGCAGCGGGTGGGGGGTGGGGGAGTCCAGGAGGAGGCTGCCTCTGCTGCCACCAGAAGACCTTCAACTTGAGCTGAACTGTCATTAGCCCGGCACAAAAACATCGTCACCGTGTCTCCCTCTCCTTGTCTTAAAATTCTCTGGTCTATTTTGGGTAGGCAAGGAGGAGGAGGGAACAAAGGAGGGAGCACCCTGCTTCCCAGACCCAGAGAGTTTGGAGTAGAATGTGCCGGAAAGGCAAGGGGTGGGAGCGTACTGGAGAGATGCCCTGCATCACCGAGATGCTGGGAAGGGTCAGGGCCGTCAGGGGGCCGTAAGCCCAGGACAGGCGGCTTCACCCCTGCTTCTCTTACTAAGGGACTCCAGTTACCGAGGAGGGTCCTAGGGGCCTCCGCCGGGTCTTCTGGAGGGGACCTTGCACCTCCCCCATCCTCCACAATGGGGACGGAGTAGATGGCTCCCCGGGACTCGCTCTCCACAGCTTCCCGCGGCAGCTGGAGCTCCTCTAGGGTCTCTGTCACTGTGACAATGGCCTCCAGCCCGTCAGAGGCTGGGTCAGAGGCCTCAGGCGTGGTGGAGGGCTGGCCAGAGTCTGTGAAGAGGAAAGTGTCAGTGGGAGGTTAAACAGGTGGCTTTGCACCCAGTCACAGCCTGAACTCGAGGGCTCTGGGTTAGACTCAGAGACCACGAAATTCTCCCAGTTCTCACTCATCTTTCCTGTGGAGGACCCATGAAGACCCAGGAAGCACTGCAGGACTTTATCACTTGTTCCTCAGGCATTAATCAAGTGCCCACTCTGTGTCATGCCAAGCATTCTTCTGGGCACTGAGGATACAGTAGAGAAAAAAGCACCAAGCCACCTGCCCTAAGGGAGTTTATAACTTAGCTACGTAATAAACAAACACACATATAACGTTACCATAGAAAGAACACTTGGGTAGAATAAGGAAACAGAACGGTGGGAAGTACTACTTTAGATACAGTGGTCAGGAAAGGCTCAGGGGAGAGAGATTCCCTTGAGAAAGGACACGGAGGCAGAAGGAAGGACAGGTGGCCTCAGGACCTTGGGACACCTTGGGAGCAAGGTGTGAGGGCTCCCAGGGCTCCTGAGACTTTTGAAATGGAAGGGGCCAGGGGGCATCGCCCAGGAGAGCTGATGGCTGGAGTGCAGGAAGGACATGCAACAGTCACCACCCGAGGGTCTCAGCATCGGGGCAAGAGGGCAAAGGAAGTGGTCGTCCCATCCTTCCAAAAGCCGCTCCCTTCCAACAACAGGAGCTTTCGAATGGATTACCTCGTCTTTGGAGAAGAGAGCCAAGATCAGAAAACCAATGAAGCGGCCGCGGAACTGGGCTAAGAAAAGCCCCGAGGGCTGTCTGTGCTTAGCCAGACGTGCAAGCACAGCACGTCCTGCCCCTCCCCTCCCCGCGTCACCTGCTCCAGTGAGCCTCGCTCATGCCAGACAAGCAAACCTGTGTCCTTGCCTGCCTCTGTCCTCCACCTGTTCCCAACCTCTCCATCCAGCCCCTCTTTCTGTGGCTTCCTGGAACAGTGCTTGGCGCGTGATCAGTGTATAGACATGTTCATAATTACTATAATCATCATCATCCGCCTTTCGGTTGGCCTTTCCACAGGGACCTGCCTTCCTCTAGACTCCACTTCCCCACCGCTCCCTAGCCCCAGGCTGAAGATACTTGGAGATCTGCCCAATAGAAGTAATGCTTTTCTCTTAGTCTCTCTTCGTGCTGGGAGCAAGGCGTGTTGTCCTCCCTCAGACCGGGGGCTCCCAGGGCAGAAGCAGGCCTTCTCCCTTCAGAGTAGGAGCTCCCTGAAGGGAGAGGCTGTGTATTCTCCCTTCATTTTTGCCTCCGGCCCTTGTCACAGTCCTGCAGGCTCACACTTCAGGCCAGGACCCACGCACCCCATGGCACTGCCTCCCTGATTGTCAGTCACTGGGGGTGCCTCTGGGGGTCCCAGGCACTGCCTTCCCTTCAGCCCCCAATATAAGATGTGATCAGGAAGCCATCTCTGCCCCCCAACTGTCCTTGAGGACCTGCTCCCTGTGGGGGGGAATTGTGTCTGTCCATCAATACTCAGTGGTTAAAGATCTGACACCCTCAAGCTGAAGGTTCTGGAATCCGCCCCCCACCCCCGCCCCGCGAGGGCTCATGAGGGCATCAGGTTAACTGGAACAGACCATTCGTTGGGTTCAGAGAATGTCCATCATCTCTCTCCACTCATGCGCTGACCAGAAATGGAAACCTATCCAGCCGCGCGGTAGGGAAGAGGCAGCTTTGACCCTGGAGAGACAGGCGCTCCCCGGGGCCACACAACCCAAGCCAGAGGGCACAACCAGAATGAGGACCCTCGGTGCCCAGCCTCCTCCAGGCGAGCGGCAAAGACCTGAGCAAACCCGGACAGAGCTGGGTGGGACCAGGGGGCTCAAGGCTGTCTGACCCACAGAGAGAGGGTGGGCGCGGCGTCTGCAGGGGGGCTGGCTCACCTCGGAAGCAGTAGACGTTGAAGCGGCTGTACTTGTTGGGGAAGCCGGTCTGGTTGGGGAAGAGGAAGAGAGTCTTGACGCCAGGCAGGCCCCCACCGCAGCGCTGGCTGGGCGTGACGATGGGGTAGCGCACGCTGCCATCGGCCAGCCAGCCGGGGCTGCAGCGGTCCAGGCCGCCATCCCAGGCTGCATACAGCTGGCCCGTGGTAGCGATCTCTGCACCCCGCTCGCGGCAGTATGCCCGTGCCTCCTCCAGCGTCAGCTTGTCTGGAGGGGCCCCCAGGAACAGCTCTCCTGGTAGGGAAGAGGGGGCCGGGTCACCAGGAAGTTGGGAGCCCCTTTGACCCTGGGCTCCTGCAGAGACCCTAGGCGGGCTGGGCCTCAGTCTCCTCATCTGTGACATGGAGTCAAACATCCTATTTCAAGGTCAAAGTTCGGGTAGAGCCTCAGGAGAGATCTTATTACTCAGAGGAGCCCGACTCGACGTCCTCATTCCGAAAAGAAGGTAAGCGAGGCCCAGAGGTGCTAAGAGGCAGAGACATACACAGCGGGTGGCTGCAGAGTCAAACTCAAACTCAGTCTCGTCCCGCCTGGCGGAAGCCTCGGCCATGGACTTGCTTCCATGACTGTGTTTGGCGGGAGGGACACCGGTTGTTTCTTTGGAAACAACGCCCCTGGATGCCCGAGTGAACACACGAGGGACGACGGGTCCAGCACAGGCCCCTGAAGGACCTACAGGCAGCACCGGAGAACGGGCTCAGGCCTGGGAACGCCTCACCCCGAATCACCATTTAGGTCTTCAGCATAGCAGTAGACATCATAGAGGTCATCCGGGTCCACCACGCCATAGTTCCGGACCCCAGGGAAGCCATCCATGTCTCCATAACAGGCCTCCCGTGGGGTCTGGATGGGATACCTGGGAGCGAGTACAGACGCCTTCACCAGGGAGCCATCCAGGGATGCCCCCCCCCCCCCCCCCCCCCCGCCAAACCACATTGCCCTCAAGGTAGCCAGCTGTCTTCCCAGTTCTGCAGGGACACCCCCCAGGGCGGGGTCCTCACCTCCCTCCTTCCCAGGAGGCAGGGAGCGCCGTGTGGCTGGCCCGAGGCAGTGGGCAGCCCCCCCGCAGAGGCCGGGCCACCCGCCACCCCAGACACAACTAGAAACCCCCGGTCCGCAGCCCCAGCCCACCTCACGGTCTGGTCGGACAGCCAGCCAGCATCACACTGCTCATAGCCCCCGAGGTAGGCGGCGTAGAGCTGCTCCGGGGTGGCGATGCGGGCTCCGATGCGGGCACAGGCCTCCTGGGCCCGGGCGAAGGAGAAAGCGTAGCGGGCAGAGCCCTCCCGGTAGAGAAAGACGACCCCTGAGGGGCAGACAGGAGCCGTGAGGCGTGGTCACCCCCACACTGGCCTCCCCTCGCCCTCCTTGCCAGTCCCCTGGACACAAGGGGAGTGTGTGCTCACTCTACAGCACCAGGGGCTTAAGTTAGACTGGGCAGGATTTCCTCCACCTGAAGCCAGAAAGGAGGTGACAGAGGCCTGTGTCTACGCACTCCTTTTCCAGCTCAGTCTGTGCCTTCCACAGACTGTGTGTTTGCTCCCCCCTCAGACTGTGGGCTCCAGGGCGGGGGCGGGGGGGGGGGGGGGGGGGGGGGAGTTCGGTCCTGCCCTCCCCTCCCCCACTCCGTCCTGCCCCTCACCTTTGACCTTGACCTCCACGGCGTCGCTGCTGTCGTCTATGCCGTGCTGGACCTCGCAGCGGTAGATGCCAGAGTCGTTGGGCCGCAGCTCGCTCAGCGCCAGGGAGACGTCGGTGAGTGACGCCGGGTAGGCGGGCAGCGCCACGCGGAACCGGTAGGCCTCGCTCACCTTGACGCGCAGCCCCCGCGCCACCAGCACCTCGGCCTCCCGGCCCCCGGACAGGAAGGTCCACTTGACCCGCGGGGAGCCCAGCACGGCCCGGCGGCCCGGCGGCGGCCGCAGGTAGTGAACGTGGCACGGGATGGTGAGGGCGCCGCCCAGCACGCCCTGCAGCGGCGCGTCGCCCGAGATGCGCACGCGGAAGGCCCGGTCCTCTGCGGGTGGGCGGGCGGGGCCGGCTGGGACTCAGCGCCTGGGTCCGAAGGGTCCCCCCGCCCAGGTTTCCATGCGCCCCCCCCCACCCCCAGAGTCCTGCATCGCCACCCGCACCCTCTCCAGATCTGTCCCCAAAGTCTCCGGGTGGGCTCCGCCCCCAGAGTGGCCAGCGCCACCCCTCGATTCCCAGGCTGCACCCCAGGCTTTCTAACCTCACCCCCTGGGTCCTCCAGTCCTCAGAGTTTCCCTCAGAGTCACCTGCAGGATTTCTCCCCCTGTCCTGCCTCCCAGCTCTATTCATCCCTCCCGCACCCTAGAGACGGGCAGCCTGGCACTCCTGCCCCTCCCCAGCCCTACCCCCAAGTTCCCCCTCCCCTCCCCAGAGCCCACAGCTCATCCCTTCCTTACCTCCAAGTGTCCCAGGCCAGACCTTTCCCCACAGTGCCCCCCCCCCATCCTATCTCCTCCCTGGGTCCCCCAAGGCTGGAACGGTTTGGTGGGACGCAAAGCGAGGCCATTCCCTTCCATAGGGGAGATGGAGAAGACAGAGACAGTGACCCTGAGTGGGGTCGCTTACCTGAGCTGTCCCCTTCCAGGACATCAGCTGAGGCCGTGGGGCCCGGGGCCAGGGCCAGGGCTATCAGCAGGGGCAGGAACAGTGGGGCCATGCTCAGGCTGCTGGAGGGACTTGAGGAGGAGAGATGGGGTTAGACTTCAAGAAGGACTTCCCCCGGCACCCGAGCACGCATATCCTGGTCCAAGAAGCCCAGCGTCCCCGCCTCACTGTTAACACCCTCGTTTCCGATCCTGTCTCCCCACCAGGGATTCCTCCTCGGAACCAAGACCTGGGTGCTAGTCAACTTGCTGCAAGTTCCTTAAGCTCTCAGGGCCTTTGTTTTCTTCCTTGTAAAAGAACAGCATCATAACCACCCCGCAGGGTGTAAGGAGGCTATGTGCTTTCCACCCTAGGACCCCTGTACAGATGCACAGCGGCAGGCATACAGCAGGAGCTCACTAAATGCTCCCAGCAGGAGTGGTGGGTGCTGTTATACTTAACAATTCCCTCTGCTTTTCCCAGTGCCAGACTCCTTCCTCGAACCCAGAGCCTCCCCCTGCCCCAGCACCCCTCCAACATTCCCTTCCTGTCCCTTCCTCCCTGAGTACCACACCCCCCTGGCCTCTTCCTGGAGGGCCTCCTAGACTGACCCTGGGCATTGCACAACTTCTCTCTAGCCCAACCCCTCCTGGACCTCTCCCCACCCCACCGTTACTTATAAGGAAACTCTTCTCTTTACTCCTAGCACCCTCCACCCCCTCCTTGGCTGCCTTCTCCCTTCTTCTTCCCAGCCTTCCTTTCTGCCTGGCACGGGCTTTCCCACCGGATCCCCTGGCTCAGAAACCAGCTGGGACAAAGCCCCTGTCTCTGCCAGTCTGGCTTCCATCCAGCCTCTCCCTTCCCCCCGCCCAGTCCCAGGCTGGGGGGTGGGCTAAGGGAGGGTGAGAATAAATGGGAGGGGCCATCTCCCTCTTGCTCTCTTGGCTATCAGACACTGTGAGAACCCGGAATATTCCTCTGAAGATCTCAAAGCACTTACACTCTCATAATGGAGGGATGGGGAGGGGGGGGGTGACACTGAGAAATGGAACCCAGAGAGGCAGAGAGGGACAGGGCTGACCCAGAGTCCCCAGCCAGGCCAAGTCAGGTACCAGCCCAATGAGCCTCCAGGAGTGAAGGCTGCAGGGCTAGTGTCCAACGTCACCCTTAAGGGCCGGGCTACACTTAGGAGAGCTTGAAGACCCCGCCATGGGGTAGGTTGACCTGCAGCAGGAGGGATGCAGGTTAGACTCCAGGCAAGACTTCCTACCGATCAGGCTCATTCCCACTCCAGGCCCATTGTTCAGCCTTCATCTTCTGTGCCCTCTCAGGCTCTGCCCTCACGCATGTCTCCCCCTTCCTGAGCCTGAGCTGCTGGGAAATGTCTCCCCCAGATCCCCCCAGGGAATCTCAAAGCCCCCCCACCGCCACTGTAACCTCCATTTCTGCCACTACGGTGGGCTTCATTTCCTCACAGTCAGACTTGGGGAAGGAGTGACAGGAGCCAGATGTCCAGGGTGTCTCTCGATGGGGCCAGATCAGAGGACACGGAGACCAGCTCTGGGCGCGGGAGCACTTGGGAGGACTGCTTTCTGGAGATGAGGGCGGACCGTTTGGCGTGAGCAGCCAGTGCCTGCCGGGTGCTGGGCAGACGGTTCGCCATCCATCTGAGTGGGCCAGGCCCCGGGCCAGGCCCCTTTCTGGCGCCTTCCCTCCCCTCTCTCTGGGCTGGAGCCGGAACTGCTCACAGACTGGGTCCCAGCTCTCTGACAGGTGGCCCAGAAACCCATATATCTGGAGCCACTCTGGGACCGGCATCCCGGACCCCCCTCTCACCTCTGTTTTGAAGGTGAGGGGACAGAGGGAGAAGGTCTGAGACCGATAAAGACCTGGCCACCCCGGACTATGGAGGTGAGCCCACCCCCACCTCCGGGAACGGGGGTCACTGACCAGAGAGGCCCGGATTCTGTGGTTGTCACAATTGGCGACCTCTGCACTGTCCCCACCCCACTGCCAATCCCCCCCAAGCTTGGGCTTCAGCCCCATCCTCTGCAGCTAGGAGTCCTGAGAAAACTTAGCTGTCCCCTCTTCGGGCGCCAGCCTCGGTGCGGGCATTGGCCTCTGCAACCCCTCTGATGTCCTCTGTTTCTGTCCCCGAGAGCTCAGCCGTTTTCCTGTCCCTTCCCTTCGTGCCACACCATCCCTCTCTCCAGCTCATTCTTTCCTCCTCCGGCTCTGGGATTTCGGCCCTTGCCTTGAGTTTCCCAAGACCAGCCTGTGTCTGTGTGTGTGTGCGTGTGTGTGTGTGTGTGTGTGTGTGTGTGCACGCGCCCACGGGTACACATGCCCGACACCCACCACCTCCGTGCTGAGTGGTGAGGGGGTGCTGACCCCCCTGCCCCCCGCTGGCAGTCCAAGGTCGGCCCCATAGGAACTAGGTTCCAGTTCTCAGCGGGGTCAGCAGGAGGGAAGCTCCGAACTGTCCCCTTAGCCACGGTGTGAGCAGCAACCCGAGTGCACAACGGCGGCCGGGCGTTCGCAGGCCCCGCGGGACCAGCTAGAGAAGTCTAACATAAACAGCGAGTGACACTGTTAGGAACATCACTGCCCAGCCACCGCAGCTGCTCCTAGTTCAGAATCTGAAAGGTGGATGGTGCTAAGGCAGCCACGAAAACACAGGCGCTGGTAATGCTCCGGGGGGTGTGGGGGGCAGTGGGGGGGGGTCCGTGGGTAACTGTGTCCCTTGACCTCACTGCCGTTATCTGGAATAGAAGTCACGCAGATACTAACAGCAATAACAAAACTGATGGCAAATCTCTTGGTCCCACTGGAAGCACGTGGGCAGAGCTATTCCAAGCGGAGAGGGACGTGAAAGGACGGGGGGGGGGGGGGGGGGTCCCCCAGCCCAAGGCAGTGCTAGAAAGGAAAGCAGGAGTGGTAAACAGAATTCCGTCCACCTGAGCCAGGCCTCTTAAAAAGGCTTCCGGTGCACAGCCTTAACTTTGAGAAAAATGCTGTTACAGCGATGAGGAACCCCAGGTTCAGGGAGGTCAACTAACTTGTCCAAGGTCACACAGCAAGTAAGTGGCAGAGTTGGGACTCCAGCTCCAGCGGGCGCCCAGACCCCCAGCTACGGCTCTGGGGAGGGGGGCCCCCAGAAGGAGGGCCGCTTCCCGGCTCCTCCCGCCGCCCGCCCGCCCCGGACAAGGTCGGAAATCTGGGCGGGGGCGCTGGCAGCGGGGCGCGCAGTAGGGAGGCGGCGGGGACCCGGGGAGGGGGGGCGTTGCCATCAGACTCGGGGGGCCGCGGGCCGCAGGGCTGGGGCTGGCAGCAGGCGCCCGGGGGCTGGCCCGCGGCGGACCTCGGTGGGGGGTGGGGGCGGGGGGCGGCGGGGTCAGCGGGCCGGGGGCGCCGGAGCCTCGGGAGGCAAGGGCGGCGGGGCTGGGGGCGCGGACCCGCCGCCTCCCCTCCAGGGTCCGGGCGGCCCGGCTGCGCTCGCGCCTCACCTACCGGCAGGCGGCCGAGGGCCGGGGCTAGGGTGCGGCACCGCCAAGTTTGCCGCCTCCTCCGGGCTCTCCTCCGGGCTCTCCTCCGGGTCCACGCTCGGTCCTGCGGCTGCAGCCGACTGCGGCGGGGACTGCGCGGGGCGCGAGGAGAGGCCGGGCCCGCAGGGCGCTCGGGAGAGGGCGCCGGGCCGCCGGGCGCCGCACAAAACCCCCTTTCTTCCCCCCGCCCCCGTCCCGCCCCTCCCCTCCCTTCCCCTCCCCCTCCCCTCCCCTCCCCGGGGCCGCCCCCGCCCCCTGGCCGGGGACGCGGGGGGCTCGGGCAGGTCACGCGACCCGCTGCTTCCTCTGCGTCCGTTCCCGGCGGCGGCAGCGAGAGCAAGGACGTGCGAAGTAGGACATGGTTCTGGGGAGGAGAGGCCGGGGACTTGGAGTGGGGGGGGGGGGGGAGGGCTCGCGGAGCTGGAGCAGGATGTTGCAGCGGGAGGGATGGGCGTTAGACTGCCGGCGGGACTTCCCGCGGGCAAGGGGCGAGGAGGAGGGACTCAGACCCGCACAGTAAGGGAAAGGATGACGGGAGCGTAAAAGGGGGGGGGGGGCGCTCATTCGGAGGCAGGAAGAGGTGCAAACGACCACGACCAAGGCCGCCTCCCTGTCGGAAGCTCTGATTGGGTCCCGTCTGCGGGGTGCTCCCACCGCCTGCGCGGAGGAGGGGCTGACTTTGCAGCTGGAGGGACGGAGGTTAGACAGCAGACTCGTGGGTGAAGCCGGGGCAAGTCAGGGGCTCTCTAGACGGGCTGTGGGGGAGCGACGGCACGGTGCGTGGACATACAGGTCATGCCAACCAATGTGCGAACCCCCGGCGTTGCCGGGAGCCCACAGGGCCCCCTGAGCGGGGCTGTGGCTGATGAATGTGCAGCCTGGTGCCAGGGGGGGGGGCCTCGAGGGCTGCCCAGCCGTGGGGGACTCCTCGGAATACCAATGATGCCCCCTCCCCGTCTCCAGGGCCTCCTCTTTCCTCTGCTTTCCCAGGCTCTCTCTGCTCCTCCCTCTCTCTTCCCCCCTCCCTCCCGGGACTAGAAGCAGAGCCCCTGGCACGGACCGTGGGCAGGACAGCCAGATGCCTGGATTCCTTCTCCTGGACACCAGTGGTGGCACCAGGGATAGCTTGTTGGGGGGGCGGGAAGGGGTTGACCCCCATCATCTCCAGCAGCACCCCCAAAATATCCCCAGTAACGTGGGGTGCCTGCAATGCGAATCAGCCTCAGGACAGGTGTCTGTCCTTCCATTTAGACTGCACCCAAGTCCCTCCTTCCTGTGCTGGAACCTGGACCGCCCTCTGCTGATGCCCCAGCTGCCCCAGTCACCACTGCCTGGATTCTACGCCCAGTGCCGTAGACTTGGTTCCAAAGGGCTTTCGAGAAGCTCACAAAAAACTGCTCCCTGAATCCTTGAGGATCTAAAGGTAGAATCCGGGCCCCTCCCTGGACGCCCATCTACTGTAGAGACAGGACAGGAACACCTGGGGGTGGTGGGTGGGAGGGTCCTTTAGTAAGAGAAATGACCCAGGCAGGGATGTGAGTCTGGAGAGGACAGAATAGGTGCCTGACAGAGTCTGGGGAGGGAGAGACCTCCGTTTATTCATTTCATTAAATAAATATTCACTGAATGTCCACTATGGACCATGGACCGGTTTAGGACCGAGTCCTCCGGTGGAGAGGGGGGGTCTGGCCTTGGGGCAGATCCGGGCAGCACCAGGCAGCCCTAGGCTCCCTCTGCCCCCCTCAGGCCTTGCAAGCCCGAGCCGAAGGATATCCCGCCTCCCCCAGGGCAGCCTCAGCACGGGGGCATGCATCCAGCCTGTCCCCACAAGTGCCTGCTCAGCTTCACATGGGGCTTGAGTCCAGCCAGGCGGGGCCAGGCAACCAAGGGGCTGAAATTCAATCTCAGTGGTGGTTTGTGCGTAACTACAGCTCTTTGCCACGGGGAAACCTGGCTGTGATGGAGGAGGAGAGAAAGTGACCTTTCTTGCCATCTCCCCTCATGACTAGAAGTGTGGACACACGTTTTGGTGTCTCCTGGGGGAGTCCAACCTTGACCGAGGCCAGCAGCCTCTGGGTCTGGACCAGGGCTGGTAGCAGACAGTCTGTTCCAAGAGGCAGACCCCTGGTGGGAAACCAGACGCGGTGCGAGAACAGGCAGCCGCTGCCGAGCGGACTGACGAGGGCCAGGCCTCCGCAGGCGTGGGCACCGAGGTCAGACCCCGGCTGGCCATTTGCGGCGGCCAGACCTCGGGACGGGCTTCGTTCCTCAAACCGTTTCCTGTTCTGAACGGGCCGCATAGTATCTATGGCACTGGGTAAAGACTACCGCCCCTGGCCACGGGTGAGCTCAGCAAAATCTAGTTCCTTTCCTTTGCTAGCCACACACGTGCACGCACACACACACACACACACACACCCCGTAATCTGCACCGATCTACTGGCCAGGAGGTCGGCAGGCCACTCCCCTGTGGATGGGACGGAGGGCTCATCGTTATCTGAGAAAGGAGTCCTTCCTGAGGATTGCCCAGGGGAGGAAATGAAGGCCTCCCCACATTTCCAGCGCTGAAGATCCACGCTGAAGTCTAACCAGCACCTGCCGATCAGGGGCTTTCTTTACTATCTTTACTAGCATCTTGTCCCTGGCCACACGATTCCTCCCCCCCCTCCCCCGACTTCTGTCCCTTTCTGAGAAGAGGCAAGAACCAAGAGCCCCTCGAGGTCTCCGAAAGGGACCCTCAGGGACTGGCTGAGAGCAGGAGGGTCAGACAGAGGCAGGAGGAATTAAAGTGAGATTTCAGGGAGAACTTCCTGCCCCAGTAACAGAAGGAGAAGGTGTCAGAAGTCGTCGTACCTTCTGGACAAGGAAACACACCCAGAGGTGAAGCGACTGCCTCGGGTCACACAGCATGCGATTGGCTGACCATGGCCAAATGCAAGTCTTCTGACGGACGCCCAGGCCAGGGTTCTCGCCCGGGCCCCAGCTGTCTCTCAGGGGACAGAAATGGTGCAGGCAGAGAGAGAGAAAGAGAGAGGGGAGGGAGAGCGAGGGCAGCCCAGCTGGCCGGCCTCCCAGCCTCCTGGGCCCTGGGGACTTTTGCAATCTCTCTGGATGAGAACAATCCATCTCCTGCCTCTCGCCCTCCCCCTCCCCTGACATCCCCTCCCCCTCCCCTCCCCCCCTCCAGGCCAATGCTGAGGCCGTGACCCAAGTTGAAGAAACAGAGTTCCCCCCAGTATTAGCCCCCAGCCTTCCTCAGTGGACTCCCTGCCACGGTGGCCCCTGCAGCCCCTTGGGCACCTGGCCCCACTTTCCCAGGCTTGGAGGTGGGGCCCGGGCAGCTCAGTTCCTCCCCAGGCCCTGCAAGTCTTAGAGGCACCTGGGCCCTCTGCCGTGGGGACGCGGGACAGGGGCTGTGCACACGCACTCCGGACGCTGGCACAGCTGTGCTGGGAGAATGGGGCTTTGATAACTTCTGAAAGGGGCCAGGAAGCACGGGACCCCAGCCAGACGGGGGAGCGGCCAGCAGTGTTCTGATGGTTCCTGCAGCTGAGGGCCGGGGGGCGGGGTGCCAGGGCAGGCGGGGGTGGCGAGGGGGCAGCAGTGGGACCTACAGGCTGAACAGCATCGGGGGAGAGCCCTTGAGCAGGAGCGGACAGATCTCCGCCCGGAGGGGAGCAAAGTCCTGTGTTCAGAGGGGACCACCAGACTGTTCCCCAAAGAGCAGCGGAAGGGACTGGAGAGTTGGACCCTGAGACCATCCAGAGCTCCTTCTAGAGAAAGGGGTCCCGTAGGCAGAGTCCTCGCAGCCCCTCTCCCTGCTCCTGGGAGGGAGCTGGCGAGAGATTGTTCACTTTTCTGTGGTGCTGGGGCAACGCTCGTGTCTGTGGGCCTCAGTTTCTTCACCTGTAAAATGGTAACAGCATCCTGTTTATGGTTTTGACATTGGTGCCACATAAACAATTTATACAATCGAAACATAAAAGCAGGGCACCTGGGTGGCGCAGTCAGTTAAGCATCTGACTCGTGATTTTGGCTCATGTCATGATCTCACGGTGTGTTGGGATCGAGCCCCGCTCCGGGCTCTGTGCTGACAGCAGGGAACCTGCTTGGGATTCTCTCTCCCTCTCTCTCTGTGTGCCCTCCCCCTGCCCCACCGTCTGTCAAAATAAATAAACTTTAAAAACACATAAAATTAAACTTGAAATAATTAAATTAATTTTGGATTAAATTAAAAGGAACACAGGGATGCAATCCCTATAAATCTGAAACAAAGTGGGGGCGCCTGGGTGGCTCAGTCGGTTAAGCGTCCGACTTCAGCTCGGGTCACGATCTCGCGGTCCAGGAGTTCGAGCCCCGCGTCGGTCTCTGGGCTGACGGCTCAGAGCCTGGAGCCTGCTTCCGATTCTGTGTCTTCCTCTCTCTCTGCCCCTCCCCTGTTCATGCTCTGTCTCTCTCTGTCTCAAAAATAAATAAAACGTTAAAAAAATAAAAAAAATCACCATGAAAAAAAATAAAATAAAAACATAAAATTAAATTTGAAATAATTTAATTAATTTTTGATTAAATTAAAAGGAACACAGGGATGCAATCCCTATAAATCTGAAACAAAGTGGGGGTACCTGGGTGGCTTAGGCGGTTAAGCATCCGACTCTTGTCAGACCCAAGCTGGTTTGACTCAGGTTATGATCTCATGGTTGGTTCATGGGATCCAGTCCCGTGCTGACAGCGTGGAGCCTGCTTCAGATTCTCTCTCCTTCTTTCTGCCCCTCCCTGCCCCAAAACAAATAAATAAACTTAAAAAATAAATAAAACAAAGTGAAACCAGTGTGCATAATTGTGCATAAAAGATGACATTGGAGGCAAAGCCACGTGGGGGGAACTTTCTTTCAAGTGACTATAAAACGCACCATTTTGACTATTCATCCCTCAGGACAAAAAGAACCACGAAGAAATCATAATGTTGGCATTGTTGTTTCAAAATGCATTATTCCTCTTAAGAAAGCAAATAAGTAATTATGGTAACGGTGTTCGGAACTAGGAGTTTCAGTGCGAGAAAAGGAAAGTCAAGCAAAACTGCCAATGTTTTCTGTGAATTGGAAACAACAGCACGAACTCGCGATTTGTACGGACAGCTCCCGTCTGCTGAAAAGGCTGAGCAACAGTGACCACCCAGTAACACTGCGTGGCCCCGGTGGCCAGATTGTGGTCTCTAAAGAGTACTCTCCACTCACAGGAACCAGGCCTCCTGGACGCATTCCAGTCAGGGACAGGATAGCTTGTCGTACTTGAGAATAAAGGAAGTTTTGAGACTCAGGCCAGGCTCACGTCAAAGGGACCCATGAGCCAATTTGTGAAGATTCCTGTTAGCCACGATGAAATGTCAGCTGTAAAATGAATATCGACTGCAAGGGATTGACGCACATCAGATATATAAAACCCAAGAGTTCATAATGATTCCAAAAGATAAAATCCCTGGGGTGCCTGGGGGCTCAGCCGATTGAACGTCCGACTTCGGCTCAGGTCATGATCTCACGGTTCATGGGTTCAAGGCCCGCGTCGGGCTCTGTGCTGACAGCTCGGAGCCTGGAGCATGCTTTGGATTCTGTGTCTCCCTCTCTCTCTGCCCCTCCCCCACTTGCACCTTGTCTCTCTCTCATAAATAAATAAACATTAGGGGCGCCTGGGTGGCGCAGTCGGTTAAGCGTCCGACTTCAGCCAGGTCACAATCTCGCGGTCCGGGAGTTCGAGCCCCGCGTCAGGCTCTGGGCTGATGGCTCAGAGCTGGAGCCTGCTTTGGATTCTGTGTCTCCCTCTCTCTCTGCCCCTCCCCTGCTCCTGCTCTGTCTCTCTCTCTCTCTCTCTCTCTCTCAAAAATGAATACATATTTTTTAAAAAATCCATGGGCACTTGGGTGGCCTCGGTCGGTTGAGTGTCCGACTGTTGATTTTGGCTCAAGTCATGATCCCAGGGTCATGGGATTGAGCCCCACATTGGGCTCTGTGCTGAGCATGAAGCCTGCTTGGGATTCTCTCTCTCTCTGCCCTTCCCCTGCTTGTGTGCACCCTCTCTCACTCTAAAATAAAAAAATTAAAAATGAAATAAACAAAATAAGGTCCCTGGTCACCCTTGGGCATTGATGGGGCAGCAACTCACAGTTGTGAGAATTAATAGGGTCTAGTGGGTCCTGTCAGTGTCCGCCTGTGTCCCCTTAGTGGCTACCCTGACAAGACAAAGGCTGCTGATTGGCCGAGGACTTTTTCTGAGCGTGCGGGTACGTTTGGTCCAAGTCATACGTGCGTGGGAGTTGGTGCCCTGGAAACAGGCCTCAGCCAGTGACAGAGGGAGAGTTGGTAGACTAGAACCCTGGTCCCCCTCAGGTGGGGACACCGTGAGGCAAGTCCCCCTGTCCCCCCTCACTCCCAGCAGCTTTGGGCTCCAGCTGTCCACAGTCATCACCTGCTCCTGTTTTTTGGGTCATTTACTCAATTTATGGGATTCCTTCCCTTCCCTGTCTCACTGTCCTATTAGATCTGGGAATTCAGGGCGCCCAGGTGGCTCAGTCAGTGAAGCGTCCGACCTCGGCTCAGGTCACGATCTCACAGTTCATTGGTTCAAGCTCTGCGTCCGGCTCTGTGCTGACAGCTCGGAGCCTGGAACCTGCTTCGGATTCTGTGTGTCCCTTGCCCACTCGCACTTTGTCTCTTTTGCTCTCTCTCTCTCAAAAAGCAAATACACATAAAAAAAAAAAAAGATCTGGGAATTCAGAGCCACCAAGTCATGAGCACGCGTGGGTGAACGTTTGTGCTGGGGCGTGAGTGCGTTCAGAGAGCACAAGCAAGCCCGCCTCCCATGTGCCTGGTCTGTGTCGTACCCGTGACTCTCTCTCAGCTCACCCAGAGCGTCGCGGGGCATCTCTGTGACCAGGCTTCAGAGGAGGAAGAAGTCCAGGCCTGCTTCGTGGATGGGTCGCTTTGATGCCCTGATGGGAGCTGATGGGGAGGAGGCTCCGCACGCTAGCCACGATGGTTTGCAGGGGGTTTGGCTCAGGGGAGGGGCAGAGAGAGGGAGACACGGAATCCAAAGCAGGCTCCAGGCTCCTAGCTGTCAGCACAGAGCCCGATGTGGGGCTTGAACTCAGGAGCTGTGAGATCAGCACCTGATCTGAAGTCGAATACTTGACCGACTGGGCCCCCTAGGCGCCCCGGATTATGCACATCCTGGATACGGATTTGCCTCCCTGCCCAAGTGCCTTGGCCAGCACCTGTATCCAAGGACATAAAGGAAACAATTTATCCCTATGAGATCCCATAGTATCACCTCTAACCAAGGGGATCCACTTTATAGTGAAGGAAAAGTGACGAGGACACAAGAGCACGGCATCCGTTTGCCCCTCGGCGTACCAGCCAGGTGAGGTGGCAGGGGACGTCCGTGTGGCCTCTTTACAGCACGTCTAAGTACCAGCTTGGGGAAGACATCCTCTGGGATTGGGTCCCGGACGTCGACACGCAGTATCCGTTTTGAGCCAATGGCCATTCTATGGCGCCATATGCCAGACGGCTGGGAATCGTGGGAAACGAGAAGGAAGCAGGAACAGTCCTGTCAGCATCAGCCCCGGTGGCCCAGCTCGGGGGGGGGGGGGGGGGTCTGTGCTTCTGTTCCCGTACATTTAGGCCCTGAGGGATCAGAAGCCCTAGCTCCCAGGGTGGGAGGTGGGTCGGCCAGCAGCCTCTGGTCCCTTTGGGCAGCTCACTGCCAACTGACCCACGGGCCAAGAAGAGAATTCTAGCGCCAACGACACTTGCTCCTGACCGTCCCCTGTCCGGTGGTCATCGTGAGCGGGCAGTTGCCACAACGTTGGCCCTTCAGGGGCGTGGTGATGAAAGGCCCTGGGGGGTGAGGGTCTGGGTTCTCCTGTGAAAGCCCCACAGACCAACGGATGAACCGTGGAGGAAGGCGAGGCGGGCTGCTGGGGACAGCCCCGGAGCCGACGCCAGCTGCCCCGCTCACCCTCCTGCCGTGACTTTCCTTCCTAGGACTAGAAATTGCACCCAGCCGCCGCCTTGAAGAGTTGGTGACAGGACAGAGCGAATATGGGGACACAGGGTGGACAGAGGCTGTGACCCCATCCTCCGCTGTCATCTCCACAGCCAGGAGGCTTCTCCGTGGCCTCTGCGACTCTGCCTGAGGGCGTGTCTGTGCTCAGGGCTCCCAGAAGCGGCCATCGACTTTCAGACAGGACGGTGACGAGTATGACCCTACTGTCTTTGCCCTGTTCTGCTTCACACCCTTCCCTGCCTCCCCTCCCCACCTCCTCTCCGGTTCTCTACCTCTCAGCATGACCCTCCCCCCCAATAAACTGCTCCTACTCAAAGCCTTGCCTCAACATCTGGCTTAGGGAAGCCCTCTGGTCTTAGTTCAGGCTGCTGTGACACGTCACCACAGGGGCACCTGGGTGGCGCAGTCGGTGGAGCATCCGACTCTTGATTTCAGCTCAGGTCAAGATCCCAGGGTCGTGGGATCGAGTCCCGCCTCGGGCTCCGTGCTGAGCGTGGAGTCTGCTCAGGATCCTGTCTCTCTCTCCCTCTGCCCCTCTCCCCGGCTCGTGCTCTCTCTCTAAAATAAAAACATAAAATAAACCAACCACCACAGACTGGATGGTTTCAACAACAGACATTTTGCTCCTGTCAGCACTGGAGGCCGGCAGATCTGTGTCTGGTGAGGGTCCCTCACTTTCTCATTGGTTTGGCACAGGGGGGGGGGGCGGGGGGGGCGGGGTGTTGCCAGGAGAGAAGCCAGATGCCCCAGACCTCTCTGATAAGGGCACCAGCTTCATCCTGGGACTACCTCCTAAAGGCGCCGTGTCCAAAACCATCACCCTGGGGATCGGGCTTTAACACAGGACTCGGGGAGGGGGCGCAAACATTCACCCCGTAGCACCTGTCCCATTATTCCTACCTTCCCTGAGTGCTTCTAAGCCAGGGTAACAATAATCGACAAGGGAAACTCTTCTTTTTTTTTTTTAATTTTTTTTCAACGTTTATTTATTTTGGGGACAGAGAGAGACAGAGCATGAACGGGGGAGGGGCAGAGAGAGAGGGAGACACAGAATCGGAAACAGGCTCCAGGCTCTGAGCCATCAGCCCAGAGCCTGATGCGGGGCTCGAACTCACGGACCGCGAGATCGTGACCTGGCTGAAGTCGGACGCTTAACCGACTGCGCCACCCAGGCGCCCCGGGAAACTCTTCTTTAGAGACAATTCACAGCTAATAATAAAGGAAGGAGAAATGACACAACTGGAGGGTCTCTGTTTGGGGCTCCTAACGATTGATAGGTCTAGACAATGGTCATCAGCAGCCATTAGATTGAAGGCGATGGACGTAGAGGGCTGCATGGCGGCCACGAAAAGATACGTCCGCATCCTAATCCCTGAAGCCCCGAGAATGTTAACTTGTTTGGAAAAAGGGTCTGTGTGGATGTAACTCATTACATGAATTCATTCCCGAAATTCAGTCGACGGTTTTGAGATGAGATCACCCTGGATTAGCAGGTGGGGTAAATCCAGTGACAAGCGTCCTCGTGAGAGACAGATGAAGAGGAGACAGACACTTGAAAAGGATGAGGCAACGTGACCTCAGAGGCAGAGACTGGAGCCGTGCAGCCGGAGAAGCCAACGAGGGCCGCCTGCCACCAGGAGATGGAAGGAGCAAGAAAATTCTCCCCAGAGTCTGCAGAGGGAGGACGTCACCCCCGGTGTGGACGTCCGGCCTCCAGAACCGTAGAACACATTCCTGGGGCGCCTGGGTGGCTCAGTCCGTTAAGCGTCCGACTCTTAATCTCGGCTCAGGTCATGATCTCACGGTGCGTGGGTTCGAGCCCCACATCGGGTTCTGCACTGGCGTTGTGGAACCCGCTTGGGATTCTGTCTCCCTCTCTCTCTGCCCCTCCCCTGCACATTCTCTCGTTCTCTCAAAATAAATATTAAAAAAGAAAGAATACATTTCTGTTGTCTTAAGCCACCACGTTTGTGGTACTTTGTTACAGCGGCCGTAGGCACCTAACGCAGCAAGGAGCTTTATAATGAATGGACCAGGCTGAAATTACCAGAACTTCCTGATCAACCACGGCATCGACAATCAGACACCGCGTGCCCCCTGATGGGATACACGGTACTACTTATGAAATATTCCTGGGAAAAAAAGAATGTATGTTTAAATATTTTTAAAGAATATTTTGTTTATTTGAGAGAGACAGAGACAGCACAAGGGGGGGGAGGGGCAGAGAGAGAGAGAGAGAGAGAGAGAGAGAGAGAGAACCCCAAGCAGGCTCTGCACTGTCAGTGCGGAACCCCACGCGGGGCCCAAACCCACGAAACCATGAGATCATGATCTGAATCGGAACCAAGAGTCGTATGCTCAACTAACTGAGCCACCCAGGTGCCCCTAAAAATAAATGTATGTTTAATCAAACTTCTAAATATAATTAGAGGGGACAGAGGACCACGTGAATTGTCATGACAGGGACACACTCAACTGAATCTAGAACATGGGGAACCTGACAGGGAAATAACCCAGTTTCTTTCAATATTCTTTTTTTTTTTTAATGTTTATTTATTTTTTTTTTGAGAGAGAGAGAGAGAGACAGAGCATGAGCGGGGGAGGGGCAGAGAGAGAGGGAGACACAGAATCCGAAGCAGGCTCCAGGCTCCCGCTGTCGGCACAGAGCCCAACATTGAGCTCGAACCCACGAGCCCTGAGATCATCACCTGAGCCGAAGTCGGATGCGTAACTAACCGAGCCACCCAGGTGTCCTAAGTATGGTTCATTTTCAAAGTCATCCTACGTTAGAAATACATAGTGAACACGTACAGGTGATTTGCTTTGAAATACTCCAGCAGACATGAACACAAGTGAGGGAATTCGTGGAACAAGGAAAGAATTTGGGGATGGTCAAGCCAGATGATGAAGGGTTCCAATGTTCTATTTTTTGTGTATGTTTGAAGTTCTCAAAAAAAAAAAAGTAGCAGCAGCACGGAGAGTAGTTGTAGAAATGAGCGGTCATGTGTATGCGTTTTCCGCGCGGGAAAGAACAAAGCGGTGCTGGGCCCAGCATCTTGGCTTTCTGACTCCATGACAGGGCAGAACTTAGAAAAGCCAGAAGGGCCTGGAGGAGTGGATGACTGCTAGCATGTTCCAGAATCTAGGCTGCCCTCCCGGGTGCTTGTGGTGAGGCTGCTGCCAGGTGCGGAACAATTAATTAGTTGCAATTTTAGGTCTAGGCCCGAGTAGGGTTGCTCTCTCCTGCCCCCTTGTGGTTGAGCGAGGTCTGTAACTAGTTCTAGACAAACAGCTGTGAACAGAAAGGGACAGGTGTCTCTCTGGGCGGCGGTGGCTAATTGCAGAGACAAGACCCTCCAGAGCTCTTTTTATCTTCTCCTCCTGGTGTGGGGACGGGCGGCATTTGAGACAGCGGCGGCTCTAGCAGCCTGGGTCCCTGAATAAGAAAATGAGAAGAGCCCCCTTGTTTGACCACCATGCACAGGTAGCCTAAGGGAGAAATGATCTCGTCTTAAGTCCCTGATACTCGGAGGTCGTCTGTTACCGCGGCATAACCGAGCTCCTCCTGGTGAACACAGCACCATACAGCAACCAGTCCTACAGGCTACCTGGTAAGAGCCTGAATAATTGCTGCGGTTGTTCTCTTACTGTTAGTATTCTTGTAATAACAACCGTCCATCATCACAGGTACCATTTACTGAGCACCTCTATGTGCCCCCAGGACGTGCCACCCGTCGTCTCAATTCCCGATCCCGGCAGACCCTGGAGGCAGATCTTCCTGCCCCGTGACCAAGATCAGAAAAGCAAAGCTTAGGAACTGCCACAAACATTCCACTTGCTGTCTGAGAGTCATCGAAGATGCCGTTCATTTGATCATTCGTTGTCCTTTATACAAAACCCCATGAGATGACGTCCCTTTAACAATTACAGCCAAGAACCCTCACGGAAAGCAGTTTTACAACATATATATCAAGCACCATTAGAAAGTTCATACCCTTTGCTCCAGTGGTTAGTCACCAGCCCAAGCTTGTTGCGGTGCAGTTAGATTGCTTGAGCAGTTAAATGAATAAACAAACGAATTAGGCAATTAATTAAAATAGTATACATATTAAAGAAAAACGAATTAATGAGAGTTGAGCTTGTGTCTTGAGTTCCCGGTCTGTTTCCCGCAGCCGGATGTTAAGCATGCTCCCGGTCCAGCTCCCCGCTTCGCCTCGCGGCTGCCGGACACACAGTCCCCTCAAGGCTCAGCCCGGCAGGTGGCTGGTGGCCTTAGCTGGTGCTGGTGTTGGCCGCCTCCTCCCCGAGCACGGGTCAGCTTCCCGTCGGCGGAACAACGCTACGAGTTTCCTACACAGGGTAGGAGACTGGCAGGATACAAACACATTGTGAAATCTGTGTAGGCTCATCTTTGCTCGTTCCGTGGTGCCCAGCGGGCAGGCCTGCGGGTTTGGAGCGCTCGGGCAGATCTGAACCACAGTCTCCGGTGGGTGCGTGGCGCCCCCGCGTGGCTTCCGGCGCAACAGCACCCCGCGTTCTCCCGCGTCGTCCCCGGGTTCTGCCGCCCGCGGTGCCCGCAGTCCCCCTCGACCTTTGGGGCCCCCTCCTCGCGACCCCCGCCGTCCGGCAGGCTCGCTCCCAGCGGCAGGGGGCGCACCTCTGACTGTCTCCCCGGGAGCGTGGTCGGCCGGATGGGCCCAAGGCCACCCCGTGCCCACCCCCACCCCCGCCCCGCCTCGACACACAAAGTCCTCAAGTTACTTAACTGCTGTGGACAGAAGTGGGTTAATGCCCCGGGCGCTCGCCTTCCCCCAGCAGCGACCGCGGGAGCGCGCGAACGGCCGCCGGTCCGGGTGCGAGCATCCGGGGGGGGGGGGTGTCCCCCCTCTCGCAGGGCGCCGCCACCTCCCCTCCCCCGCCCGGCCGGGACCCTGGGACCCCGGGACCCCGACCGTGGCAGGCTGCGGGACGGGGGCCGCGGCGGCCCTACTCCGAGTAGCAGTACGTCCCGAAGGCCGCCTGCTGCGCCCGCGGGAAGCCGAAGCTGCGCACGCCGGGGTCGGGGAGGCCCCCGCAGCGCGGCCGCGGCGAAGTGATGGGGAAGCGCACGCTGCCGTCCGCCAGCCAGCCGCCGTCGCACTGGTCCAGCCCCGAGAACTTCCAGGCGGCGTAGAGGTGCCCGACCTTGGCCACCGTGGCCCCGCGCCGCCGGCACGCCGCGTGCGCTTCGGACAGCGTCAGCCGCCCGGGCACGAAGAACACGTGGCCTGGGGAGCGGGGCGCGTCACCCCCTCCGCGGCCAAAGCCTCCCCGGGACCGAGGCCGGGCAGCGGTGGGGGTGCCGAGGCAGGCGCGCGGGAGGCGGGGGCGGGAGCCCGGCCCGCGCAGTGACGCAGGGACCACGCGGGTCCAGGTCCCGCCCCCCGTCACCCCTCCCCCCTCCCCACCCCCCCGCCGCCCGCGCGCTCACCTGCAGTCACCGAAGTGAAGCAGAAGGCGTCGTAGCGGTCGCGCTTCCGGTCGCGGGGCCCGTAGCTGCGGATCCCGGGCCGCCCCGGGCCACCGCACGGGGCGCGCGCGGTGAGCACGGGGTAGCGCACGGAGCCCTCGAGCAGCCAGCCCGCGTTGCACCAGTCCAGGCCCTCGGTCCACGCTGGCGGGCAGGGGGAGACGGGGCGGGGGTCAGAGGGGTCCCGGCAGGAACCTGACCCGAGCTCGCCCCCCGCGGAGCCGGGTGACAGCCCCGACAGGCCCGGGCGGTGCCCAGGTCGGGCGCTCACCCTGGTACAGCTGGGCGTAGGTGGCCAGACGCCCGTCCTGTTCCTCGCACGCCTGTTTCGCCTCGTAGTAATTGAACTGGTACCGGCCCCGGCTGGGCTGGTACGGGAACACCACACCTGGGGGGGGGGGGGGGGGGGAGGGGGACGCCGGCAGCCTGAGGAGGGCCGGCAGACGGGGGAGAGGGCTGGGCGACCCCGGGAGACCCGAGCTGGGGCGGCCAAAGCCCCACAGGAGAAGAGGGGGGCGGGAACCCAAGGGCCTCACCCTCCAGGCGCAGGGTCAGCGCCACGCTCTCGTCCTCGATGCCGTTGATGAGTTCACAGCGGTACCTGCCCTCGTCCTCCAGGCGCACGTCCGCGATGACCAGGGAGGCGTCCAGCCGATGCCCCCTCCGCATCCTGGCGCGCCCCCCCAGGGGCCCGTAGCCCCGGGCGTGCAGGCCGTTGGTGATGAGGATCAGCGTTTCCCGGAGCTCCCCGGGCTCCACTTTGCTCCAGCGGACCTTGTAGCTGGGAGGCGGGGCGCCCAGGACGCAAGGCAGCGTGGCCGTGGCCCCACGACGAGAGTGAATGACCTCGTGGATGGGGGGCAGGAGGTAGTGGGGGCCGGGGTGGGGTGCTGAGCAGAGGGGGCCACAGTGGCAGGAACCCCCTGACCCCCACTGCAGGTGCCCGTCCAGACGCTGCTCCCCAGACCCCCCCCCCCCTCCACTGCGCACTCAGCAAAGGCTCTCACTCCCTGAACACCTCAGTCGGCTGCCCTATCCACTTTACCCACCCCTGGAGCCGCTCCCCCACCGTCCCCAGAGTCTGGGCGGGGCTGAGGTCTTACCTAGGTCCCCCAGCGCTTTGTGGAAGATGGCGAGGGCCCAGGGGAGAAGGAAGTGGCAGAATGTTGGGAGACTAAGCAGGCCTGGCATGATGGAGAGTCAGCCCAGCGCCGTCTGCGGGGCACAAAGCAGGGAGGCAGTGGGGTTGGAGATGAGCTCCCATCTATCAGGGATCCCTGAGGGGTCCAGCTGGAAGGCGTGAGGGCAGAGAAGGGGGCTGTTGGGGGCAAAAGGTGATGGGGGAAGGGGCAGTAACACACTCCCTTCCCCCAGGCCTGCTGGGCCGCCCCTCTCAGACCGCAGGGCCAGACTTGGCGCCGCCTCCCCTCTCCCTCCCCTCCCAGGGGCCATCCCATCTGGGTCCTGAAACCCGGATTGCCTGGCCGGATTGCCGCCGCCGCCGCCGTCTCTCTCCTCTCCCAAAGCTACCCGCCAGCGGAACCAGAGTAACCAACGAAACCTTGTCACTCTCCTGCTTAAAGCAGTCGCTCCCTTTGCCCTAAGGATACAGTCTGGTCTGCTAGCCAAGGCCCTCTGGGATCCAGCCTCTCACCGTGCCTTCAATGTCGCCTCCCACCCGCTGTGCCCTCTGCACAGTCTTCCAGACACTTCTGGCTCCAAAAGTGCCCAGATTCACTCTCACCTGGTTCTCCCAGGCGTCACTGCGGGCCAAACCGCCTCTGGGAAAACCTTCCTCTTCCCCGGCCGGCGGCAGTGCACTGTGGCCTACCACACTGACCTGGACACTTGGTCTTAGAAGGACTTTTATTAGCCACTGAATTAACAGTGTGAATTTTAATACATATGCGCGTGTAGGCCGTATCAGTGAGGTTTCTGGCAAGTACAAAATTATAAGAACTAATTCCAAACACAATTGTCTATTTCAATAGTTGATTTTCCCCTTCTTTTTTTTTAAATTTTTTTTTCAACATTTATTTATTTTTTTGGGGGGACAGAGAGAGACAGAGCATGAATGGGGGAGGGGCAGAGAGAGAGGGAGACACAGGATCGGAAACAGGCTCCAGGCTCCGAGCCATCAGCCCAGAGCCTGACGCGGGGCTCGAACTCACGGACCGCGAGATCGTGACCTGGCTGAAGTCGGACGCTTAACCGACTGCGCCACCCAGGCGCCCCAGATTTTCCCCTTCTTTTTAAAAAAAATTATTTGACTTTAGTAAGTAGGTTCTACCCCCAACGTGGGGCTAGCACTCACGACCCTGAGACCAAGCGTCAATGCTCGGCCAACTGAGCCAGCCAGGCGCCCCAGTTTCCCCCCTGCCTTATTCTATCTGTTCTTTATCACCTTGACCATTTTTTAGAAGTTGGACTAAGGACCCCTTAGCCTAGCTTGACTCATTTTCTAAACCTGATTCCTCCACGCGCTAACTGCGTGACTCTGAACGAGTTCTTTAACTTCTCTCGGCCTCAAAGTCCTCATCAGTAAAAAGCGGGTAGTAATTCCCATCGACCTCACTGAAGTAACGTGTACAGTGCTCAAAATCGTGTCTGGTATGCAGTAAGCGCCATGCATGTGTTAGCTATCATCCGCAGCATCCAGCCTCGCTTCTGGCACACAGTGGGTGCTAAATAAGTGTGTGTGTTAGTGAATGAGCCCACACGAAGGATTCTGGGAAGGCGAGCCGGCCGGGACGGAGAAGGAGGAGACAGAGCTGGAGTCGGAAGAGGTGGAGCCGAGCCCCTCCTCCTCCTCCTGCAAACGAAGGCCTCGGCCGCGGGAGAAACGGGGGTCGGGCACGCAGGGCCTCGCGGTGGTTGGAGGGCAAGTGCGTGGGCCGGGGACGCGCCCAGGGCGGGAGGGCCGCGTGGGCCGAGGGCGGGTGGGAAGCCACGCCGACGCACCTGCGTGAGAGCGCGCCCGGCCCGCCCCTCGGACGTACGAATCCCCTTTTACGCATGCTCAGACAAAGGGCACAAATTCTAGGCGACTGGAGGGAGGTCGCACAGCTGGTAACAGGAGGGTTTGCTGGGATTTGAACGCGTGTTTGAGGTCAGGCGCAAGCCCACCGGTCTGTACTTCTGTCCTGGAAAGCAGGCGCACACATAACCCTCTTCGTAGCCCTTACAGAGAACCAGAGAGCCGACAGCCCCAGTTGCCTACCTGTTAGAAGTCGCTCTCTTCACAGGGACGGGAGCGACAGGGACTGGCGGCGTCTTGTCCTGCTCCCGGAAGAGGTTCCGGTGAAGGCGCTGCCTGGGCCCCTGCGAGATCCAAGCACTTCAGGGCCCTGGGACTTGGGCGCCTGATCAGCGGGGTCCCTCCTCTTGCACCTTTGAGGAAAGGCTTCTGCCCTGAGCTCGCAGAAGCAGCCAAGGTGCCGAGAGCATTTTTCCCCTCGCCACTCCACTAAGCCAGGCTAAGTGACCTGTGTCCAGCCCGTGACCCGGCACTGTATGCGCACTGCTCACGGTCCTGGGCCTGGGGAAGATGCGGCGCTTGGGGCCAGGGGTGGGGACCCCCAAAGGGATGCAGTAAAGGAGGCACCCGGGAAGGATTACCTGGAAGAACGTGGAGGAGGTGGTGCCTCGTTTCTTCCTGATGCTCGAGGGCCAGAGAAGGAGCAGACTGCCTGATGGGTATGAAGATGCTGGCCGCTGGGTGTGCGGACGAGCTAAGGTGAGCTCGAGGACCTGTGGCCAAGCCCCCGCTGTCTCCGGTTTTCCCCGAGGGCCTCCTCCAAGCAGCACCCTCCCCTCCCCCACCCAGTCCTCACCTCTGTCCTCCGGAGCCCGGGTGCGCATTGCCTGTGGGAGGAGGCTCTCAGGGTGGGACCCAGACTTCCAGGACCTCCAGCTGCTTCAAGAAACCTGACCCCTTCTGTCCAGCCCCCTGTCTGTCCGTCTGTCTGTTCTTTCCCGCTCCGTCCCCACCCCATCGGAAGCACAAGTTCCCATTGTCTCTGTCTTTCCCCCTATTGTTGAATAACAGGGGCCCTTTCTTTATCCTGTGGGCAAGGGCAACGAAATGTCAACAGCTGGGGATGTGGGATGCGGGACCGGCTGGCACACAGCACCGGAAAAAGGGCCGGGGTAGGGGCAGGCTCAGAACAGGACTGGACATCCCCAGGGAGAGGGGAGTGGGGGCGGGGAGAGCGGTGGTGAGAAGGTTGAAGTGGGGGGGGGGGTCCCCTCCAGGCCAGGCTTCAAGCCTCGGGAGAGATGTGGTGTGAGGCCAGGGGTGGCGGGGCCCCGTGGAGGGCAGAACGCGTGGTGGGAATAGCACTGGGAGCGAAGGCAGGAGGGCTTTCTGCGCCCGGGAGGGTAACGGGAGTATCCGAGAAGGACTTCGGAAAGCTCTCCAAAAGAGGGGTCGGTTTATTTGTCCCGCCTCCTCCTAGTGCCAGTGCTCCGGAGAAGGGAGGTCCTCGACCTCCCTGGGAGGACATACGCTTCTCCACAGCGCCCCCTGGAGTCTAAGCGGCTGGAGTTCACACGCCCAGTCCGGACCTTTCTGTCGAGGTACAATCTGCCCCCGACAAGCAGCAGGGACCTCCAGTGGACAGCTCACTGCACTTACCAGTATACACGCCACGGAACTAAGCCCCGGATCAGCATATAGAACGTTTCAACGCCCAGGATAAGCCTGTTTCTTTTTTGTTTGCTGTCAGGGCAGAGGGAGGACTCTCTCCAGAAATAGCCATTTAGGAAGGTTCCAGCTTCCGGTCCCTCTTAGCCTTGCTTTCTGTCTGCCCGGCAACCCCACGTCAGTAGCTTTGCGTTATTGGGATCGCGCGCTTTTTGGAACCGGAGGGGACCTCAGGACGCCCAGCTTCTTCAGTCACCGACCAAGAGGACCTGGTGAGAGAGGGCCTTGCTCAAGCCCGCACGGAAGGCAGCTGTGGAGCCTGGGACTTGCTGCTGTTCCCGCCAATCCCTCTTCGGAGCCTCAGTCGGATTCTCCGAGTCGCGGGCTGCGGGCTTTTCCGCTGGGGCCGCATCTCCCTAACAGGGAGCTCACGCCACCTGCTCCCTTCAGGGCTTTGGAGGGCAGTCTCCACCGTCCTGCATCACCATCCCCGTCCTGAGCCCTTCCCTCCTCCTCCCAGAGGAAAAGGACAAACGGCCCCTGTCTCGGGCCGAGGACACCCGGATCCGATCCCGCGCATCTGACTGGCCAACACCCAACTCAGACAAACAGCCCCCTGCAGCGGCTCGGAGGGGGACACGGCGGCTCTGCCACCGGCCTGCCCTCCCGCTTCCCCAGATCGCTTCTGAACCGTGGTTTGCAAGTCTCAGGTGTGTGAACCCACGAGAGGCTGAGTTTGGCAGGGAGGAAGGCCTGGAAACAGTTGATGGAGGCGGAAAGAGCCCTTTGAGGATGGAGCTGGGAAAGGGATGGCCCGGTGAAATGTGCGGTGAGCCAGACTGCACTCCCTTTGCCCGAGGTCCTCTCACCCCTGGTCCTCAGTCTGCCAGACACTCAGCAGACCGGGAGGGTTGGCTGCTGGGCTCGCTCTTCTGGGTGGAGGTCTTTGCCACCCACTGCCCGCAGACTCAGCAAGGTGACGGGAACGAGCCCGCACAAGCCCTGACTTCTCTTCCTCGAGCACCCAGACCTGGCGTCAGGCAGCCGGCCGACCAGCTTCTTGATCCCGGCTGCGCACAAGCAGGTCCCGTTGACTGTTGCATGAGGGACGAGGACGGTTGGCAAGGCAGCCCTTTAGGCGGTTGCAGGGAGAGGCTGTGGGTGACTGGCAGGACCCCCTGTCCTTCCAGCGAGGTTCACACACAGCTGCCTCCCTCCTCCACCCTGCGAGCCCCAGGCCACGCTTCTCTCTGGCCCAGGCGGAGCCTCCTGGGGGACTGGATCCCTGCATCCCTGTGGGAGGAGGTAGGGGGGAGGCTGGGGACGCGTCAGTCTTCAGGAAAAGGCACTTTTTCCATTCAGGACCGCTGCCTCCCACTCTCTATACTTCTGTCTGTCTGCGGAGCGTGAGGACGTCACCTCCGTGCCTCAGAGGCCCCACGGAGCCTTGGCAGGAAACTGTTCCTCATCCTGGTGGCCCGGCCCCACCTGGACGTCCTGGACGGAGCTCAGTGTCTTGAGCCCTTTTAAAGCTTGGGGCTCCTGAGAAGTGGGCGTCCCGGTGCCCACTTCAGTAGGACCGGGACCTCGAAACTGGGACTGACCGTGTCCAGGGGGAGGACTGGGCTGGCCGCGTGGGCAGCTCCTGCCTGGCTCGGCAAAGTCTCAAGGGAATGGAATGGGGGTGTCACCTGGTGCTCACCCAACCTGGCCAGTGTTCCGGTCCATCAGCCCTGTCTATTCTGAGGGCCTGCTGGGGGGCAGGGGGAGCTCCTCCTGTGCGGGAACCTTCTCACGGCACCAGAGGGCTGTCAGAGGAGAGCGGACAGAGCCTTAGAAGGCATGGCTGTCCCTGGCCTTTCCCTGAGAGACAAAAGGCAGCAGTCCTCAACTCAGCATTCTGCTCAATTCGACCCCTCACCTGGATTCTGCTCCTGACCACGGATGTACCCACCAGCTAGACAGACACCTGCCCTGTGTGTGCAGGACAGAGCTCCAGGGTCCAAACGTTACAGCCGCGGGGCACGGTTGAGCCTGCATCTGAGCCGGCCTTGGGGTCATGATTCTGCTGCAGGCTGTGTGTCCCCGGGGCGCGGCCTCTTCACTGGGCCTGTGTCCTCACCTAAACAACGGGACTGCGATCCATTTAAACTATTTTCTGGGGGCGCCCGGGGGGGCTCAGCCGGTTCAGCGTCTGACTCGATTTCGGCTCAGGTCATGATCTCGTGGTTTGTGGGATCGAGCCCCGTGTCAGGCTCCAAGCTCACAGCGTGGAACCTGCTTGGGATTCTCTCTCTTCCTCTCTCTCTGCTCCTCCCCAGCTCTCTCTCTCTCTCTGTCTCTTTCTCTCTTTCTCTCAAAACGAATAAACAAACGTTAAAAATAAAATGACAATTTTCTGAAGGGCCTCAGTGTGCAGAGAATGCTAACGGATGGAAGTTCCCAGTCTGGGGGTGATGTCTGGTGGAGGTGAGGGTAAGGTCAAATGGCAGGAAGCACAGAGAACAGTAAAAGACAAACATCTAGAAGCTATTTTCATGGTGGCAAAGATTTGACAATTATATTTTACTTTTTATTTTTATTTTTACATTTATTTTTTATTTTTTGAGAGACAGAGACAGAGCACAAGTTGGGGAGGGGCAGAGAGGGAGGAAGACACAGAATCCAAAGCAGGCTCCAGGCTCCAGGCCCCGAGCTGTCAGCAGAGCCCGACAGGGAGCTTGAACTCACGAACCAGGAGGTCATGACCTGAGCCGAAGTCGGACGCTTAACCGGCTGAGCCACCCAGGTGCCCCCTACAATTATATTTTACTTTTTAATAGTCATGTCACCTGTCATTCTGTTTGTTAATAGTCTGTTCGCCATTGTGTTCAAGGGGGGCATTTATTTATTTATTTATTATGTTTATTTGTTTATTTTTGAGAGGGGGAGGGGCAGAGAGAGAGAGAGAGAGGGAGAATCCCAATCAGGCTCCACGCTGTCATCACAGAGTCCGACACAGGGCTCAATCCCACGAACCGTGAGATCGTGACCCGAGCCGAAACCAAGAGTCAAACGCTCAGCCGACTGAGCCACCCAGGCGCCCCACGAGTGGACCATTGAAACTGTATTTCTGTTCAACTACCTCCTGCAAGTACCTTGAGACCCCGACTCCCAATTCATCAGCCGTTCTCATGGTGCGGGGCCTGGGGCTCTCCCACACCCCTGCTTGTGCTCTCTGCCCAGCTGGTCGAGGCTAGGTCCCACCGCACTGTGTGCAGACCCCCACTCCCAGGCTCCCGTGGATCAAACTGAAACCCAGAAGGACGTACCCATCTACCATTCTCAGACCAGAATTTGAATAATTTACAGAGTGAGCCCCATCCCAGAGCTCCCATCCTTTCCCACGGGAGATATACTGTCACAGCATCGTTCCCGTCTCGTGGACACAAAAACCAGTGTCCAGAGAAGGTTAGTAACTTGTTCGAGGTCATCTAGCCACTAGGTAACCCAGGTAGCTTATGTCCAAAGCTAGAGGAGTTCCTCCCTTCTGTGACAGAATAATTCCTCCAAACTTGGAAAAGGTAAACGGACAAGTGCTTGTTCCGGGTGTTTTTTTTTTGGTATCACTCTGGAGCATCGTCAAAAGCTTGCTTGACAGCCACCGGACTCGCCTGGAGAATGTACCTTTGTTGTTAGTCTACTTGATAAATGGTCCACAACCAGACATTTACAGTTCCGTCCTATTGGTGGTTAACCCGCAGAAGTGGATAAAGTAATCGGCTGTTGTTGCCCGATACAGAAGTTAACCATAAAAGTGTTTCCGTTTGGTTGCCTTAGAAAGTCGACCAGTCTCATATGTAAATTAGTAATCTTACTTTGAGATTCCTTTTTTGCCTTGTTCCCTCATTAATGAGTTAAATCAATGTTTGTTTTTTAAGTTATTTTTAAGTTTATTTGAGAGAGAGAGAGAGAGCAGGGAAGGGGCAGAGAGGGAGAGAGAGAATCCCAAGCAGGCTCCATGCTGCCAGCATAGAGCCCAATGGAGGGCTTGAACTCACAAACAGTGAGATCAAGACCTGAGCCAAAACCAAGAGTTGGACCCTCAAGCGACTGAGCCATCCCGGTGCCCCTACATGTTCTTATTTTCCTTTTATTTTTTTTATTTTTGAGAGAGACGGAGTGTGAGTGGGGGAGGGGCAGAGAGAGGGAGACAGAATCAGAAGCGGAAGCAGGCTGTCTCCAGGCTCTGAGCCCTCAGCACAGAGCCCGACGGGGGGCTCGAACCCACCAACCGTGAGACCATGACCTGAGCGGAAGTCGGATGCTTAACCTGCTGAGCCACCCAGGTGTCCTGCATGTTCTTTTTAAATCTACTTGAGATCATATCCTAGGAGCTGTTCCCTGCCTTGCTCTTTTCGCCTAATAGTGCATGGCATGTGTCCCATCAGCATGGGACATAAAGCTTCCTCCTTTGATTCTGGGTCTGAACGGTGTCCCAGTGGGTGACTGCAGCATATTTACCCTGACGCCCCCTGGTGGACATTCACGGTGCCACAGGTTGGGACAACTAGTTAGACATCTTGAGGGAAATATAGATGTATATGAGCCACAACCCTCTCCATAAACTAAATCAATTCCAGGAATCTTAGAGAATTAAATGTAACAGTGAAGCCAAAATGAATCCCAGACTAATCAATTTTTCCATTGGAAGGCAACTTTTATTGCTTTTTAAAAACACGATCACACGATGATACTTAATTGTATACAACTTAAAATCAAAACATTAAAAATGAAAATCTCCCTCAATCCCACCACATAGAGTAAATTGAACATTTTCTTGTTTGTCCTTCCAAACTTCCAGGACTGAGATCACGTGGGTTGAGTAGGGAGTCTGGGCTGCGGTGCTAGCGTGCAGGGCGCCCGAGGGCCAGCAGGGGGCGCGCGCAGGTGTCCGCTCGCCCTTGGGACGACCCTCGCTCTCTCGCGAGCCCGGGGCGCAGGGGGCGGAGTCCCGATTTCTCAAAGTCTCTTTCCGAGGCGGGGAGTTGGGGGCGGGGGCTTGCGGGGCCTCCCACGCCATCCGTTGCAGGACCGGTCCCACTGCTTTTCCACAGAGGTCTCTGGAAGGACTGCACTCTAAAAATTGAAAAAAAAGGCAGCTCTTCCTGCCCAGGGTCCTCCCTGTGCTTTAATAAAATCACCTTTTGCACCTAAAAATAAATAAATAGAAAACAAGCAACCCAAATGTGGATGCATCCGCTCCCCTGAACACTGTGCTTCTCCAGGGTGACTCTAGAGGTGGCCGAGAGCTGCAGAGGACAGAGGGCCCCTTGGCGCCTCCCCCCTCCCGCTCTCCGGGCTCACCCCACCCCAAGGCCAGCATTTCCGCGTTGGGGGTTCAGGCCCCTTCAGGGGGGACATGAGGCCAGGAAAAGGTCCACAGAAGCACTGGGGAGACAGCGATTGGAGTTCAGGCCTTGACCCCGAAGGGAGAGGAGGACGGTACCAAGGTCAGGTGACAGTGGCGTTTCTGGGATACACCTGTCTCCCCCTGAGACCGCGGTCCTCTCTCTCCATCCCCGTTTTGTGTGCCCTCTGGCCCTCCGCTGACTTGCCTGCAAATAGGGACAACTACATCCAACGCGGGGTCACGGTGGGGATCAAATATGATAATGTTTGTGAAAATGGCATTTTAAACTGTAAACCACCATTATAAAAACCATTAGTTTTCAATAGCAAAGCGCTGTACGCACAGGGTTGTAATGTGTTTATTGTCGCGAACTGGGTCAATGAGGTAGAAAAACGAGAGACTGCCTAGGCGAGGGATTAGGAAGTCATGTCGGTCTAAGGAAAACTGAGACCTGGCGCCTTCTTTTCCACCCGGAAACAAAAGTGAACAGAGGCTGTTCTGTAAACATGCGAGTGCTTGCGATACAGGCTTTTCAAAGCCCCACATTGTACTTGCGACCATAAGCTGTTTTGTCTGAGCTCGCTCTCAGGTTTTGTTTCATTTATTTATTTACTTACTCATTTTTGAGAGAGAGCAAGAACGCAAGCAGGGAGGGGCAGAAAGAGGAGGAGGAGAGAATCCCAAGCAGGTTCTGCACACGAACCCTGAGATCATGACCTGAGCCGAAACCAAGAGTTGGACGCTTAGCCTGCTGAGCCACCCAGGCACCCCAGTTTCAGGTTTTATCTGCAGGGGGAAAAAAAAGGGGTGACAAGAGCTGGGGAAGAGAAGTGACTCAGGCATTCATGAGCCCTCAGGCTTTGCTGGGGGAGCTTAAGCGCAGTACAGAAAATTAACCCAATACCTTGAGGATTTCACTCGAGTCCAGAAACACAGAAAGGAATTCGAGTCGGTAATCCCAGGGCCACGCCCACTTCCTCTATGTTTCTCTTCTCTGTGCCAAATCCCTCAGCACTGACTTCGGGCTGCACCCATTTGCTGCTTTAGAGTTATTTTCCAAGGGGCGTCTGGGTGGCTCAGTCGGTTAGGCGTCCGACTTCAGCTCAGGTCATGATCTCACAGTCTGTGAGTTTGGGCCCCGCGTTGGGCTCTGTGCTGTCAGTTCAGAGCCTGGAACCTGCTTTGGATTCTGTGTCTCCCTCTCTCTCTCTGCCCCTCCCCCACTCACGCTCTGTCCCTATCAAAAAATGAATAAACATTAAAAAAATTTGTTTATGTTCTGATAAAATAATATATGCTAACTCCAGAAAATTTGAAATTCAGGGGAAAGGTACAAAGAGGAGGAAACTCTTACCCATAATCCCTTCACCTAGGAACGGCTGCTTATAACATGTTCGTGTTCTTCCTTTGTTCTAGTGTGCCTGTGCATTTTCTAAAGGTATAATTCACATGCTGTAAAATGCAGTTCAGTTGTTTTTAGGACATTCACGAGTTTAGCTGCCACCACTATGTAATTCCAGAACAATTCATCAATCTAAAAAGAAGCCCTGTACCCAGATCAGTCACTCTTCATTGACCTCTCCCAAACGGACTTGTGTCTACAGATTTGCCTGTTCTGGACATTGTGTGCAGATGGAACCACACAGGATGAGGCCTTTGTCTCTGGTTTCTTTCCACCTGGCACGTTGCCAAGGTTTCTCCACATTGTGGCGAGCACCGGCCCTTCACTGCTTTTGACGGTCAAGTACTATTGCATTGCGTGCGCCTCCCATGTTTCATTTATCCATCCAGCAGTTGATAGATGTTTGGGCTGTTTTCACTTCTTGAATGTTACAAATGATGCTTCTGTTAACAATCACATACAAGTTTTCATAGGACATAGGTTTTCAGTTCTCTTTGGGCGCACGCCCAGGATGTGGGATGGTTGTGTCCTATGGTAATTCTATGTTTAACTTTCTCAGTAACTTTCAAACTGTTTTCCAAGGCAGCTGCCCCATTTTACATTCCCACCAGCAATACACGAGGGCTCCAATTTTTCCACATCCTCTCCATGTTGTTATCCTTAAAAAAAAAAAAAAAATTAGTTATCTTAGTAGGTGTGAAATGGTATCCCTTATGATTTTCATTTGCATTTCCCTGATGACTAATAAAGTGGGGCATCTTTTCATGAGCTTTTTGCCATGTGTAGATCTTCTTTGGAGAAATGTGTATTCAGATCCTCTGTCCACTGTAAAATCCTGTTGTCTTTTTATTGTTGAGTTGTAAGAGTTCTTTATATATTCTGGATATTAGAACCTCAACAGATATATGATTTGCAAATATTTCCTCCCATTCTGTGGATTGTCTCTTGAATTTCCTGGTAATGTCCTTTGGACCACAAAAGTTTTAATTTTAAGAGATTTAGAGAGGGGTGCCTGGGTGGCTCAGTTGGCTAAGCGTCTGACTTTGGCTTAGGTCACGATCTCACTGTTTGTGAGTTGAAGCCCGGCGTTGGGCTCTCTGCTGTCAGCACAGAGCCTGCTTTGGATCCTCTGTACTCCCCTTCTCTGCCTTTCCCAGGCTTGTGCTCTCTCTGTGTCTCACTCAAAATAAATAAATAAACAAAACATTTTTAATTAAAAAAAAAAAAAGAGCCTTAGAGATTTAGCTCCTCCATTGAGTTCTCTGATCCATTTGGAGTTAGTTTTTGCATGATATGAGGGAAGGGTCCAAATTCTTTTTTTTCTCTTTTTTTTTTTTTTGCATCTGGCTATCCAGTTGTTTCATCACCATTGTTGAAAAGACTATTCTCTTGGGGCGCCTGGGTGGCGCAGTCGGTTAAGCGTCCGACTTCAGCCAGGTCACGATCTCGCGGTCCGTGAGTTTGAGCCCCGTGTCAGGCTGTGGGCTGATGGCTCGGAGCCTGGAGCCTGTTTCCGATTCTGTGTCTCCCTCTCTCTCTGCCCCTCCCCCGTTCATGCTCTGTCTCTCTCTGTCCCAAAAATAAATAAACGTTGAAAAAAATTTAAAAAAAAAAAGAAAAGACTATTCTCTCCCCATTGAATCCTGGCATTCTTGTTGCCAAAAAATTGTCCATAAATTTATGGGTTTACTCCCGGACTCTGGATTCTATTCCATTGACCTGTACATCTATCCTATACCAGAACAACACTCTTGATTACTGTAGCTTTGTAGTAAATTTTGAAATAGAAAAGCATTAGTCCTTCAACTTTGTTCCTTCTCGAGAATGTTTTGGCTATTCTGGGCTCCTTGGATTTCCATATGAATGTCTGGATCAGCTTGTCAATTCATGCCAAAAAGCTGACTGGGATTTTGATAGAGACTGTGTTGAGTCTGCAGATTCATTGTGTTGAATTTGGAGAGTATGGTGACATTAAGTCTTCCCATTCATGAACATGGGCATCTTTCCATTTATTTAGATCTTCCTTATTTTCTTTCAGCAACATTTTGTTTTCATGTACAAGTCTTGTACTTCTTTTGCTATATTACTTTAGTGCTTAACTGTCTTATTCCTTCTGATGCCGTTACTTATGGATGTTTAACAAGGATGAGCCCTTACCTATGGACGCTTAACAAGAATGAGCCCTTCTGTTAAGTTTCTCAAGATCCACATATGAGTGAAAACCTATGTGGATCCTGGGAAACGTAACAGAAGACCATGGGGGAGGGGAAGGGGGAAAAAAGTTACAGAGAGGGAGGGAGGCAAACCATAAGAGACTCTTGGATACTAAGACCAAACTGAGGGTTGATGGGGGGTGGGGGAGGAGGGGAGAGTGGGTGATGGGCATGGAGGAGGGCACCTGTTGGGATGAGCACTGGGTGTTGTATGGAAACCAATTTGACAATAAATTACATTAAAAACAACAACAAGAATGAGCCCTTACCTATGGATGTTTAACAAGGATGAGCCCTTCCTATGGGCGCCATCTTGTATCTGCTCTTTTCAATTCAATTACAGCATAGACATTTCCCCCAAGTTATTAAGAATCCTTCTTCAACATCATATTTTAAGGCTGCATGTTAGCCCACCGTGTGGTCACACTAACTTACTTGGCCATTCTGTTGTGGGCTATTTAGGTTCTTTACAATTTTCCCATTTTTAGATATTACTGTAATAAGTATTTCCATGTACCATGCTATGTCTGCAAGTCAGATTACCTCCTTCTAAGTACTCGCGCATTCTTGTTCTAACAGCCTTTGTTTCTACTCTTGTGAGGAGGCGTGAGACTCCACGTCACTTGGAACTCCTTGAGGCCCACTTCCCTTGCGATCCCACACCGTCCCCAGGGCCAGGCCTGCACCTTCAAGGGAGGCTCCTTCAGAAAGCTTCGCCCGGGGGCCCCCGAACACGGGCAGGTGCAGCCATCTTACTCCCCACCCCCACCCCAGTACTGTGTCCTAACCTCACCAGAGCTCTTGTTCCTGTGATATAAATGCTTGGCAACTTGTTGTATCTCAACAAGACTGTGAGGGCCAACAAGACAGAGCACTTTTATACCTCCAGCCCTTGGTCTATAGAAAGCCCTTAATGGGGGCACCTGGGTAGCCTCCATCAGTTGAGGGTCCGACTTGCTTTTGGCTCAGGTCATGATCTCACAGTTAGTGAGTTTGAGCCCCGCATCGTGGTCTGCGCTGACAGCGTGGAGCCTGCTTGGGATTCTCTCTCTCTCTCTCTCTCTCTCTCTCTCTCTCTCTTTTTCTGCCCCTCCCATGCTTTCTCTCTCTCAAAATAAATAAACTAAAAAATATGTTTTAAAATATTAAAAAAAAAAGAAGACCCTTAATAAATGTTTATTGAATAAATGAGTCAGGCAGAACACAGAGCTCAAGGCCTTAGACCAGAATAGGGGCCCTGGGTCAGGGAATTAGGGCCACTCGGGTTTTAGAGTGACCCACAGAGTATTGTGAGCTGGGAAGGGCCCCTGCGGTTCCCTCATTCCGGAGTTTTCAAACCTCTTTTATCACCACAATATGATGTAAGACATTGGATAGGGAGAGGAGAGAGAAGAAATGGAGAGGGAGGTGGTGGAAACTGAAGCCCGGTCTGGGGATTCCCTCAGTGGCCCCCGAGAGACCACAAAAAAACCAAGTCTGTAAAGATGATTTAACTAGTCCAACATTCTAATTTTCCAGACAGGGAAAGGGTGCTCTTGAGCAGAAGTGACTTGTTCAAGGTCCCACAGTTAGTGGCAGAGAAAAGGACTCAGAAGTGACTCCCATTCACAGAAGATTCCAAAACTGAATCCAGTGTCTGAGGAGCATCTTCGTAGCAATCACGAAGAATTTCACTAGGCAAGCATCTAGAATTCCACTAACCGAGCGCCATTGTTTAAACTAGTGTTCCCATGTAGCATTTTTTAAAATGTTTATTTATTTTTGAGACAGGAGGAGACAGAGCGCTAACGGGGAAGGGGCAGAGAGAAGGAGACACAGACTCGGAAGCAGGCTCCAGGCTCCGAGCTGTCAGCACAAAGCCGGATGCGGGGCTCGAACCCACCAACCCTGAGATCATGACCTGAGCCGAAGTCAGAGGCGTAACTGACTGAGCCACCCAGGCGCCCCTCCATGTAGCATGTTTAAAAAAAAAAAAATGTGTATTTATTTTTGAGAGAGAGAGGGAGAGGCAGAGAGAGGGGGAGACAGAGAATCCCAAGCAGGCTCTGCGCTGTCAGTGCAGAGCCCAACGTGGGGCTCGAACTCACTAACCGTGACATCATGACCTGAGCTGAAACCAAGAGTTCAACGTTTAACTGACTGAGCCACCCAGGCGCCCCCCTCCTCCCTCCGCACCACATTTAGCATATTTTAAAAGTAAAGTTAATTTTACGGAGAAAATGTGATGAAGAGGAGTGTGACAAAGTGAGCAATTGTGACAAACCTTACCGGGACATGCCGGTTTTTCTCTTCCAGTTTCTGGAGCAGGTGCACCCTTAACTTCCCGTAAATACTGATAATAGGGAGGCCGATGGGCGGATTTTTTCAGGTTTTAGTTCTGCGGGGGGCTTGGCGAGGCCCAGGCACAGTGGGTGTGGCTGGGGGCATGTGCAACTTCTCCTGCTAACTTGTTAGCCAAGTGCAGCTAACTGCACAGTTTGCTCAGTAGAGCCACCTTGCAAGTGCAAAGTCCCCAGCTTGGCGCGCATTCCGGGACCCCGGGGCCCGGCGTCTCGCTCCGGGCCCCACCCCCACCTCCTCCAGCCCCACTCACGGTGTCAACGACCCCGGCCAGGCCAGAGGCTCCCGAGTCAGGGCATCATCAGTACCAAAGAGGCAGGTCCCGGCACAGCGTTTGATGAGCCTACTCAAACCTCCAAACGCCTGTTCCCGCAAGCTGAGCACTGGTCCCGCCGAAACCACTCCCGAGGGGCCCCCTCCCGACCCCTGCGCGCTCCCCGGAGACTCCTTCCCCACGTCTGTGGCGGGACTAGCTC
The DNA here is from genome assembly GCF_022837055.1 of Prionailurus viverrinus. NCBI lineage: Eukaryota > Metazoa > Chordata > Mammalia > Carnivora > Felidae > Prionailurus > Prionailurus viverrinus. The sequence goes on from NC_062577.1 coordinate 65,019,002, forward strand.
AGCGTCGCAGCCAACGCTGTTCTCGGCGTTCCCGGGGCCAGTTAGGACAAGTCCCTCGGCCGCTCCGGGGCTATAGGCTGGCGGAGAGTAGAACACCCCCGAACCTCCGGACACGGGCGCGCGCGCGCGGGTTTCCATGGCAACCATACCCGCCAGGGAGCCTCCGCAACACCCACCAGGCCCCAAGGACCCGGGTTTCCGGGGCCCGAGATGGTCTCTATGGTTTCGGCAGCCTAGAGGGGCCGAGTCCCCGGCACTTCCGGGAAGATGGCGGCGCACTGGTCGGAGGAGGCACGTGTTCCTGCGGAGAGGGCCCCGCGGTGACGGTAAGGGGCTACCGCCCTCCGCGACGGTGGCATTCGGAGCCCGGGCTCGGGAGCAAAGGCTAGAGCAGGAGAGTAGCTTTGCCCGGCGGGACCGCGGCGGGAGGGCTGGGATTTAAACCTCACGAGGAAGGAGGCTAGGGAGAGGGTAGCGGCCCTTTGGAACTGCTGTCAGGAGACTGGCCTAGGCCACTTTCCCAGAAAACTCAGGTTGACACGAGAGGAGATAGTTCGTGAAGGCGCGCTCGCAGACTTCACAGCGCCTGCGGCGCGCAGCCTGGGATCTAGTTGCTTCTGTCCACAGTTATCCATGGGCAGCGGGCTAAAGCAGCCCCCACCTGTGTCATACCGGCTGGACGCATTCTCACTCCGGGCGCTGCGTTAAGTGCACTGGGGTTGGAGGACAAAGTCCGACTCCGATTTCCAGGGCGAATGGTTTCTGCCACGAGGGAGAGGGTGCGGTAAACCTTTCGTCGGGAAGCACAGAGAGCCGTAAGAGATCGAGGGGGTGTTAACACCAGTTCTGGGATGTCTGAGATCCCGGATCCACGACTTGCCAGCTCTCTGATTTGGGCGGGTAGCTAAACTCCTCAGTGCCATTTCTTCGTTTGCAAATGATGGCAACACTTGCTAGTAGGATTGTTCGGAGGAGGAAATAAGATAATCTGCGTAAAGCAATTAGCAGCATGCCGGCATCGAGTAAATGTGTTCGTGTTAGATGTTTTTATTATTGAAATTTGGGGGCTGATACATCAGCGATAACTTCTGGGAGGAGGCAGAGTTTTGAGGTAGCCTTAAAGGCCCCAGTGTCTTTTTACCATTCTTAAAAATTCAAGAAGCAAGACAGAGCCATTTCTTCATTCAGCGCTTTTCTGTTGGGATTCTCGGAGTATCAGGTTTTCAGGTAATCGTCCTTTAATCGTCCTTCACGGTAAGAACGTGAACAGAAATGGAAGTCATTCTGAGTTTGTTTTCATACCTAACCAGACTGGTCGTCATTGTTTTTTTTTTTGTTGGTTTTTTTTTTTTTATGTTTATTTTATTTTTTGAGAGACAGAGAGCGAGCGGGGGAGGGGCAGAGAGAGTGGGAGATCTAGAATCTGAAGCAGGCTCCAGGTTCCGAGCTGTCGGCACAGAGCGGGCCTCGAGCCCATGAACTGAGATCATGACCCAAGCTGAAGCCGGACGCTCAACCAACTGAGCCATCCAGGCGTCCCTTTGTTGAGTATTCTTATAACTCACGTTAAAAGCCTCTCAACTTTGTTTTTACATGGTAATAAACGGTGGGAGATGTTGTCAGGCAGTGGTGAAGAGCAGGGAGTCTGCAGACAAGATGTCTGGTTGCCGTCTACACATCAGCTGTGTAACCTGGAGCAAGTTGCCTAACCTCCTTAGGTCTTAATTTCCTCATTTCTAAAGTGGGGAGAGTAATACCTTTCTGAATGCAGAGTACTCTTCCCGGGCTGGGAAGATTGAGTGAAATTGTCATGTGGTGAGCTCTTGGTACATTTCGGTATCATTACTGACACTAGGATTTGACTTTTCGACTTGCTGACCTCTCTGTGGTCAGACAGGGAGCTCCCCAAAGACTGGGCCTCCTTCCTCTGTCTCTGCCCCAGGTTCGGAAAGGAATTTTTATGAGAGCAGCCAGGATGGATTCGATGGGTGATTTGGGCACTTTCTCCTTTTCTCTTGAAGGGATGAGAATGATGTCGTCTACTCTGCTGAGGGCCTGAGCTTAGTGACCCTCCCGTCACCATGAGTGTCACGCCAGAGATTAAGAGTCGTGGGATGAAGTTTGCCGAGGAGCAGCTGCTGAAGCATGGATGGACCCAAGGTCACCCCCGTGGCGCCCCTTCCACATCCCCCCAACTTTCCGCCCAGGGGAGCGGCGGCGTCCCGGGCTACCCATTTGTAATCCGTGCAGCTGGAGGAGGAAAAGCTAGTTTAAAGGGAAATTTACAGGTGAAAATTCCCAGCTTTTCCAGAAAATGGAAGAGTGGAAGAAATATTACAGTGGGTCCGTGAGAAGGAAGTGGTTGGGAGGACTGGGAGAGGGGGGAAGGGGCACAACCTCTGTCCTGGAGGAAGCAAGGAGGAAAAGACAGCTTGAGCTCAGACAAAGGCAGGGACGCTGTGTGCAGAAATGCCAGGAACAGTGGGACTGGAGGGCATCCGCCCGGGACGGAGTGTAGCCAGCGCTCCGTGTGGGAGGGCAGAGTGGCCCCTCCCAGTGGGGGCTCAGGGCAGGCGGCAGAATAAACGGGTCGCTCCCCGTCCTGCAGGCAAAGGTCTGGGCCGGAAGGAGAATGGCATCACCCGGGCCCTCAGGGTGACGCTGAAGCAGGACACTCATGGGGTAAGACTGGGCAGGCTGAGGGAGGGCAGTGTGGATGGGAGAGGGGGACTCTGGGGACAGGGCAGGGACAGGTCCTCGGGGTTCCCACTTCTTCCTCTGGCAGGTGGGACATGACCCTGCCAAGGAGTTCACGGACCACTGGTGGAATGAGCTCTTCAACAAGACTGCAGCCGGCTTGGTTGTGGAGACTGGGCAGGTAGGAGTGCTGACAGATGGCCGTTGGACCGTGGGGGCCTGGGACACGCCTGTGCCACCCATTGACTGACACCTTCCCCCAGGATGGAGTCCGGATAAGGCATCTTTCTAAGGAGACTACCCGTCGTAATCGTCCCAAGCCCAACTTGCTGTATCAGAAGTTTGTAAAGGTACCAGGGGCTGGGTGCGAGAGGGTCCATCCTTTTTCCCCCCTCCCGGGCCTCCCCCGGGGCCTGAACAGTTGCTTTGCATGCCTTGCCTGTTCTGGGGACCACCCTAACGTCGCATTCTGTGACCAGCCTTGCCATTGCTTGTCTAGACTGCCTGGCCCTCGGCCAGGACTGAGGTCTGCAGGTCCCGTGGATCCTACCATCTGCTGAGGGGCGGCGATAGAGGGTGGGGGGACAGAGATGCTGCCAGAGCAGGGTGAGAGGGGATGCCCAGTGTGAAGGACTCCAAATCCAGAGGGGACCTGAGAGAGGATCTGACCCATCCTGTGTGTTGTGCAGTTGTGGCCCAGAGCGGGGAAAGTGGCTTGTAGACAGGACTAGAACCCAGGTCTGCAGACTCCTGCTTTCCAGCATACTGATAGAAGGGAGCATCTGTTATGTGCTATGGGCTCTGTGTCATGTAGCAGCCCTTTCCCCTGCTCCTCATCACTGTGGCCGTTGTCCTTTCTGCTGGATTCTGTCCCAGCCGTACACGCAGACTCCTCACCCCGTTAGTTCAGTGCCACAGAGCGTCCAGAGTGCTCTCTGTAACAGAGTTCACTGGGGCTCTGGCTCGTCCCTGACCTAGGAGGACAGTCCTGATGTGTCACACTGGCTCATGTGCCCCTGCAGCCTGGTCCTGTACTCACCCTTGTTGAGACCTCTGCACTGTTAGCCGGATAGAATCAGTTCTCAGGAATGTACCATCTTCTTTCACCTTCAGGGCTTTGCACGTGCTCCTCCCGCTGCCTTTCCCCCTCTGCCTGCCAACTTTTGTTTGTCTTCCGGAGCTCACCAAGGTCCTGAAGCTTCCCTAAATCCTGAAGTCCGCTTGGGTTCCCCTCCTCTGGCACAGGCAGCGCTTTCACCACGATGGCCTGTGTTCTGCCATCTTCCCTTCGCCCCACAAGTAGATTTCACGTGGGCTGGACCTCTCGATCCTGTTCCACTGTGTACCCCAACCCTTGGCCCGTGGTAGGTTTTCAGTCTGGTTAAATAAAACCCTGTGTGTAGGTGTGGGGGAGGGGTGAGAAGCACCGTCTTTACAGTTAGCACCTTGAGGACCTGCTGGTCCGGAGCGCTCCCTCCTCCCTTCCGCCCACTGTCCCCCACCCCCCACAGCTGCAGCCCACCTCCTGCCCAAGTTGGAAGTATGCAGCTCGCACACCTCCCTGGGGGTCTCAGGGAGCCGTATCAGGGACTGGCAGATTTGTGCCTATGGCTACCAATTCCTGGGGGGGGGGGGGGGGGGGGGGGGGGGTTCCAGGAGGGGAGAGGGATTGGCAGTGGTGTGGAGCGGGCTTTGTCCACCCCCATGGTCACTCCTTCTAGACGGCCACGCTGACGTCAGGTGGTGAACAGCCAGACAAAGACGTGGAGAGCCACAGTGATGATGACAGCCAGGGGTCCAAGCCTCCAAAGATGTGAGACCTCATTTCAGTGGTTGGGGGGGGGGGGGTGCGGGAGGAGAGACGTTTGAACCTCCAGAGAAGGCACCAAGTCTCGTGCCTGACTGGGCTGCTTCGGGTGGAACCGCGTTGTACTGATCTTTGCATCGCCGGCACCTAGAAAGTGCCAGGTCCCGAACAGGAAGTCAGTGTTGAAGGAATGCCTTAGAGGGCAGGAGAGGGCAGGCCTTTCCACGAGCTCTGTGTGTAATTCTTGATCCCCCCACCCCACAGTCTGACCGATGAGATGCTGCTCCAAGCCTGTGAGGGGCGAACAGCACACAAGTGAGTAGTGTTCGGCTCCCCGGGCTCCCTGCCTTCCTCCCTGTCGCAAGCCCACCCTAGAGGATGGTCTGCGCCACTCTGTACTCTTCCCACCCCAGGAGGAAGGGTTCCAGCTGCCCGCAGGCAGCTCCGCGGCACGTGGGGGGGCTCAGTCACTTAAGTGTCCAGCTCTTCATCGTGGCTCAGGTCGTGATCTCACGGGTCATGAGATCGAGTCTCACGTCGGGTTCTGTGCCAACCGTGTGGAACCTCCTTCTCTCTCTGTCCTTCCCCTGCTCATGTGCGCCTTCTCTCAAAACAATAAACGTTGGAAAGAGAGAGAGGCAGCTTCTCCCCTGCCAGTTCTGCACACAATCTCAGGACTAGGCCTGCTCCCCCATACCTCACTCCGACCCGGGCCTCCATGTGTTTCAGGGCTGCTCGTCTTGGGATCACGATGAAGGCTAAGCTCGCTCGGTTGGAGGCCCAAGAACAGGCCTTCCTGGCTCATCTCAAAGGCCAGGACCCCGGGACCTCTCAACTACAGTCTGAGAGCAAGCCCCGCAAAAAGAAGAAAAAGAAAAGAAAGCAGGAAGGGGAGGAAGAGGCTACGGCAACTGATGGGGATGCAGGAGAGGAGTGCCCAGAGGACCCAGGCCAGAGCACCAGGAGAAGCCAGAAGAAGAAAAGGCAACAGCGAGAAAAGGCGGTTGCAGATGAGACAGGGGGCACAGCTGGCAGAGGCGGGGACGGGGAGGCCACAGGAACAAGTGAGCTGGGAGAGTGGAAGAACGGGGAGCAAACGGATGAGCCCTTCGGGAAAAGGAAGAAGCGGCGGCACCGAGCAGAGAAGGTGGGGGTGTCGGGTGGAACAGGAGGCATTGGGCCGGAGCAGGCGGAGAGCGGGGCGCACGCGGAGCCGGGCAGCAGACGCGAGCAGAGGCGGCAGCAGCAAGACTTGGGTGCAGAAGCCACGGCCCGGGTTGCCGAAGACAGCGGGGCCCAGGAGGCAGCAAGCAGAAGGCACGTTGACGGGAAAAGCAGGAGAAGCAAGAAGAAAAGGCAGCGGCCCCAGGAGGAGGAGGATGTAAGGGAGGGGGAGGGGGAGGGGGGCAGAGCTGGAGTCAGCCCTGATGGGAGAACAAGGAAGGAGAAACAGAAGAAAGACTGAAGGGCAGGTCAAGGCGGGGCTCTACAGATTCCTTTTCAGGACTTGAAGTCTGAGACCCCAGTGGACGAGGGCTCCTGCGCCCTCCCCGTGAGGAGTCCCTCCCAAGGAGGAAGCCGAGTGCCGGAGCACCAGCTGCTCACAGGACGGTGTGGGCAAGTGCTGGGGACTGTGGGGACAGGAAGGCAGAGGCCCTCTGGAGGGGCACCCTTGCTGAAGGCAGATGCAAGTGTGGGCAGAATGGACTCCAGCCCATAGCCTGCCAGTGTCAGCACTAGAAAAAATGGTTAGCTTGGGCTCCGGGCCGGGTCAAGTCCTGACTGGCCTCTCCACCCCCCGCCTGCTAACATCCTAAATACAAATTCGCTTCCTGAGATGCCTCTGAAGGGATTTCTTCTGTTCACCTCCATCTTGCTACCCTGTTAGTGGACGGAGAAAGCTCAGAGAACCTCACTTGGGTTTTTTTTCAGCACCTGAAAGTCCATTTCCATTGCCCTCAAATGCCACGGCCACCTCCCTTGCCTGCTCTGTTCTCCCAGAAAGGTGGCGCCATGTGTCATTCAGTTTGCTGTCCGGCTCCTGCCACCCAGTAACTTTTATTGCCAGAACAGCTCCCAGGACCCCACGGCGCTGGGAGGGGGGCGCTAAGTCTTTGTTGGGAAGGACGCCCGCCCGTCTCCCCTCACTGCAGACGGTAGACACACTCCGTGTCAGGGTAGGGCGGCAAGCTCAGCTGGTACTTCTTTTCCAGAGCAGGAGGCACGAAACGACCTCCCAGGTAGTGATAGCGACCGGTGAAGTGGCTCGCAGACTTTTTGGGTGCAGTCAGGGAGATGAGCAAGTCTGGCTGGATCCCTCCAGAATTTCCCTTCTCCACGTCCCATCCTGAAAAGAGGGTGTATTCAGGGAGAGAGAAGAGAGCAGGTGTCCATTCTTCCATACTTTGTTCTGCCCCTGTCCTGAACGAGGGGGGCCCCGTGTCTCCGCCTGGGGAACCCGCATCCTTGGAGCTCCATGGCCATGGCCTCCTAGGCTTTGGTCTCTTGGGTCCAGCACACAAAAGGTGCTCCCGGCCTGCCCCCTGGCCCTTTTGTGGAATCCCAAAAGCTGTGTTCTGCCCCTTTACGCTCAGCTTGTTTAGAGCTTGGTCTGAGCCTTGGAAGAATGAGGACTCCTGGGTACCTATCTCAAGAAAGGGCAGGACCCAGGCCCCATCCCGCCCAAGCTCCTCGGACCCCGCACCTGAAGGAATGTCGATACTCGCAATGGGCACGGTGAGCCCGCTCAGGACGCTCAGGATGCTCCGGAATGGCTCCCGGACGTCCCCTTTGAAGCTGAAGCCGAAGATGGCATCCACTACCAGCTCGTACAGTTCGTCGATCAGCATGGGCTGTGGTGGAGCAGGGAGAGGAGAGGGTGTGGGAGCCCCTGACCGGACAGGGCTGTCCCCTGCACACGCCACTCAGGGGCACACGGGTCATTTTCTCTCCCTCAGAGACTTCGGTGCAAACTGGTCAGTGACTTAGACCAAGCCGAGTCCACACGTGGTTTCTGTTCCGAGTGCCCGTCCGCCTGCCTGCCATTGGGGCGGGTACAGGGTGGGGCCGCCTGCAGCTGGAGGCAGGACAGACCCCTCGCTTTCCCTGCAACACCTCAGTCTCTTCACCTGTGAAATGCGTTAAGAAATTTAAAAAGCAAAGTTCTTATGTCCCATCCTTAGGTCCATGTCCCTGCAGAAAGGGCTTAGGATGAGGCAGTCACATCAGCCCCTTCTCAGGGGGTTACTGCCTGCCGAGCAGGCCCTGACCTCAGAAGTCAGAGGGAAAGGTGTGGCCATGGATGTGAGAGGCGGCCTCGGGCACTGCTGGAGCGGGGGCAGGCTCTTCACACTGTTCCTGGTCAAACGGTACACTTAGGCACCTGTGCGGGGCACTTCCCCACCTGCCCGGAGTCTGTCCTCCAGAGACGTGGGCGGGGGAGCTCAGCCTGGAAACAAGAGGGGAGAGCACAGCCACCTACCTCCGGGGGCATTTCACCAAGGAAGGGGATGTCCATTTTCTGGCACTGGGTCACCAGTGCACCGAAGAGTGGCTTGTTAGGCCTTTTGGGGTAATAGATGGTTGGCTGGTAGCCCTAGGGGGAAGGAGAGGGGTCGTTCAAAGTCAGACCTCGGAGCCCCCCGCCGCCCAGCCCTTCCCCGATACTCACAAACAGCTTGAGGTGCCGGGCACAGACCAGGCCGTCTCCTCCGTTATTCCCGGGCCCGCAGATGACCAGGACCGTGGGGGGGCTCCGGGACATAGACTTGGGGGGATAGGCCTGGAGGCGGAGTCAGGGGGCGTCACAGGGGCCCTGGGCGGCCCCAGGCCGCCCCGGGCCCCCCCCCCCCCCCCCCCCCCCCCGGGCTTGACCGGCGCCACCGACCTTGGCTATGGCTGTGGCGCAGCTCAGCCCCGCCAGCTCCATCAGCTGGTCCACGCTGAACTGGTACTCGTTGAACAGCTCCTCGTCCACGGCCTGGGCCTCCTCCTGGCTGCGGACACCCACGGCCTGAGTCCCGCCCCAGGGCGCTCGGAGCGCGGGCGCGCGGCCGCCCCAGTCCCGACCCCCGCCCCCGCCCCGGAGCGAGCCCGCCCGAGCCTCGCCTACCTCAAGTACTTCACCGCCGGGCTCGCCATGAGCGCCGGGTCCCCGCGGCCGCCCGACTGCGGCCGCCGCGTCCCCCACCAGGCTGGCCTCGCGCGGCAGACTCCGACCGGGCCCCGGACGCGCTGCAGGTGCGAACCGGCGGCCAGCAGACCGAACCCCAGCAGCGCCCGCAGGGCCCTCATGGAGCTCGCGGCGCGCGCCCCTCCCGCCTCGTCCGGCGCAGGCGCGGCGCTCGCCCCCGCCCCCTGGAGGCGGGGCCTCGGCTCGTCCCGCCCCCTCGCGAGAGCGCGGACGCCTGGCCTCGCGTTCCCTGGGGGCGGAGCGCTTCGCTCGCAGCGGTGTGGGCGGTGGCTGGTCGCCTTGCCGGTCCTGCCCAGAGGGCGGTCCGGGCACGTACCAGCTGCGAGTGCATGTGGCACGTCTGGTGTCAGTGCCCTGCGAGTACGCGCTCCACGGGCGCCAGCGCTTGCAGAGCCGGCCACCGCGCCCGCGACGCGGCGCTCGGTAAATTGGGCTAATGTTGTCACACGGCAAGCGGTTCCCAACGCGGGATGGACTGCTCCGGCTGGAAGAGCAGTACTCGAGAGACAAGTGATGGTGGGAAACGAAGGTTTGCTTTATTCAGGAAGAGAGTGCACTAACACCCCAAAAGCCATCTTCCCCATCCGCCCAGCTGAGGGTTTAAAAAAAACAACGTTTTTTTTTAATCTTTATTTTTGAGAGAGAGACAGAGACAGAGTGAGAGCAGGGAGGAACAGAGAGAGAGGGAGACGCAGAATCCGAAGCAGGCTCCAGGCTCCAAGCTGTGAGCACAGAGCCCAACGCGAGGCTCGAGCCCACAAACCGTGACATCATGACCTGAGCCGAAGTCGGAGGCTTAACCAACTGAGCCACCCAGGCACCCCAAGCCACAGGGTTTTAAACGGGAGGGCGGTGCCAGAAACGTGGGGGCTGGTGCAAAGGAAGCTGGTGCCTGGGCCCTTAGTCGTTTGTGGTCATGATCTTGGGCAGGCCTTACCTCCCGGAGAGCCTGATCCCTCATTCCTCAAGGCCAGTGGTCTAATCCCTAGGAAAGTAGGTGTTCTGCTACAGACCAAGGGACTTAGGTCAGCAAGCAAGGAGCCCCTAAGCTTGAAGTAAGTTAACCCTTAAGAGTGGTTGCAGTGCTGTTTACAGTATAATTTAAGACCCCTCTCCCAAATACATTAGCTGCCCCTACCTCTGCTTACCAGGATAGCATGCTTCATTTCTCTAATCATACATAATACTTGTTCCCTGTCATCAACATAATAGCTATGGAAATACAAAGTTATAAACCTTAAATAGGTTGAGAGTGTCATGGTTAAAAATGTAGTTGAAACCATAGACTCCAGATTCCAATAACATATCAAGAAACACCTGGAGGGGAAGACTGCAATTTGTACCCAAGAGGTTTTAAGAACGCAAATACAAAAATAAAAAAATAAAAACTAAAAAGAGGGGTGCCAGGGTGGCTGAGTCAGTTAAGCATATGCCTTTGGCTCAGATTGTGATCTCAAATTTGGTGAGTTTGCCGCTGTCCTCTTCAGATCCTCTGTTCCCCTCTCTCTCTGCACCCCCACTCAAAAATAATAAATAAAATAACTAAATAAATAGAATGCAAACACACACTCTCACATACTTAAGCGGCGGAGTGTGGGGGGGGAAGTCTTGGGGATAACACACCAGTTACCACTAAGACATTAAGATAAAGTAATTAACCAGGTGAAGGTCCTGTTTCCATGTTATTTTTCTGTGCCATGAATTGTATCCTGGCTAGTTCACTGAGAAAGGCAACAACTCCCCCTGCTTTTAATTACTCTTCTGCTATTCTCCTTTTGAATTCTAAAAGATTTATCATCTCCTGTAAGATGTACCCTTGTCCCCAGCTATGCTCGTTTATACACGTTTGTTGTATGTTGGGGAGCCTGGGTGGCGCAGTCGGTTAAGCGTCCGACTTCAGCCAGGTCACGATCTCGCGGTCCGTGGGTTCGAGCCCCGCATCGGGCTCTGGGCTGATGGCTCAGAGCCTGGAGCCTGTTTCCGATTCTGTGTCTCCCTCTCTCTCTGCCCCTCCCCCGTTCATGCTCTGTCTCTCTCTGTCCCAAAAATAAATAAAAAAACGTTGAAAAAAAATTAAAAAAAAAAAAGAATTTATCAGACTGCATTTGCGGTGGAAAATTGTTTTTGTTAGACTGTGTTTGTGGCTGGAAATTGGGTTTTTACATCTAAATTGTAATGTACCTTACAATTGGATAATCTTATGCAAGACCTCATTCATTTTATACCATCACCAGTATGTAGAAGTCCTTCCCCTTTTTGTTAGGATCTCTTTTTTTGTTTTTAAGTAATCTCTACACCCAACATGGGGCTTGAGCTCATGACCCCGACATCAAGAGTCACACGCTCCACCAACTGAGCCAGCCAGGTGCCCCCTGAAGATTTATTTCTGAAACACAATATGAAGCATGCTTTTTTGACAGAGAACATTTGAATACTTACATGTGCCACATGCTAACATGAATCAGCTCATTGTACCCTTGCAGCAACCCTGTTATCGTTCCCATTTCACAGAAGAGCAAACTGAGGCTTCAAGGTGTTGAACCACGTGCCCGATGACACAGCGGTAGCTGTTGGTGGAGGGGGAGCTAGGGTCCAAACAGCCTGACCTAGAGTCTGCACTCTAAGGCATTATTCTGTACTGAACTGCCCTCTCTGGTGTGGGAATAGGTAATTAAAGGGTTGTCATTGCTATCTTCATTCTGATGAGATGTTAAGTATAGGACAGTGACACAAGCATATCTCACCCCATGTCCCCAGGAAGTGGAGCCGAAGACCTACTCCATCCTATTTCTGCTTCCAGGCTTCTAGAGTTTTCTTTGAGAAATGCCTTCAAAACCAATTTATTAAAGGCTCATGGATCGAGCACTCCTGAGTTCCGGACGCTTACACATTTCACCCTGTCGATCCTACGATGCATTTTTATCCTCGTGTTATAGATGAGGACATTGACTAGCACAGAGAGAAGTCATTTTCCTAAGATAATACAGCTATTCAGTAGTAGAGTCAGTGACGGTTGACACGGGGTTGGCCTGACCCCGTGGTGATACTCCCGTGTGGCAGCTGCCGCCGCAACTCTCCTTTCTTCCTTCGGCAACAGAACCCCGGAGTGTTATGTGGCCACACGGCTGCCCGGCTACACACTACATCTTCCAGTCTCCCTTGCAGCAGCCGGGCATGTACATGTGACTAAACTCTGACCAATGAGGTCCGAGCAGAAATGACTTGAAACTGCCAGATGGCACCTTCGAAAAAACGCAGGTTTTCCTCCACTTCCTTTTTCCTTCTTACCGGCAGGAATGAAGGTGCTGTGCCGTGGGTGGGGCAGCCAGTTTAGGACCTGGCATGGGAATGCTCTGTTGGGGGCTGCAGAGCGTCCTGCCTGACTCCCTGAGCTCCAGGAAGCCACCGCCTCCATGGGGACTGCTTACGTGAGACAGGAGTAAAGTTCTCTCTGTTTAAAGGCACAGTTACGGGGCTCCTGGGTGGCTCGGTCGGTTAAGCGTCCTGCTCTCGATTTCAGCTCAGGTCATGATCTCACCGTTCGTGGGTCGAGCCCCGTGGCTGGCCTTGCAGAGCCTGCTTGGGATTCTCTCTCTCTCTCTCTCTCTCTCTCCCCCCCATCTCTCATAAATAAATAAATGGTAGATTACATTGGACTCTGTTACAGCTGGTGAACCTGCATCCAAATCAAGACACCCCCAACACCTGACGAGACAATAAGAAAGGTGAGCGGCCGTGTCCCCAGTGTCCTCAGCAGCTCGTGGCATGCTGGGCATATGGTAGGCCCTCGGCAGATATATATTTTTTTTAATTTTTTTTTCAACGTTTATTTATTTTTGGGACAGAGAGAGACAGAGCATGAACGGGGAAGGGGCAGAGAGAGAGGGAGACACAGAATCGGAAACAGGCTCCAGGCTCTGAGCCATCAGCCCAGAGCCCGACACGGGGCTCGAACTCCCGGACCGCGAGATCGTGACCTGAGCTGAAGTCGGACGCTTAACCGACTGCGCCACCCAGGCGCCCCTCGGCAGATATTTTAATGAATCCTCAAAATCTCACGGTGAGGAGTTCACGGTGTAGTGGAAACCCTCTTCTCTGACACGACCTGGAATGGGTTCTTTTATTTCAACTTAAAACAAAAAAATACATTCATCTGCCGTCTGTCAAAGAGTGGCCAGGGTCTCTTCTTGGAGAACAGGCCGCGGCTGACTTCTTCATCCTTCGCGCATAAATGGACCACCTGCGATTTCCAGTTTGCTCACGGGGGGGGCGGAACAGCGAGTGGCGTGGTTGAAGCAATCTAAGTGCAAAATTCATCTAGACTTTTATTATTTTGCAGCCAAATGTGATCATTGTCTTGGTCCCATCTAATTCAATAGTAGTTTTTGAATTGAGTCACCTTAATCAAGACTTCGAAGGATTCGACTCAGTTTTCATAGAAACGATGCTTGTTTTCACACTTGGTTCACCAGTTTGCATGATATTTAATTAAATGACAAATTGCAATAACACATACACCAGCGTAAGCACATTTGGTACCAACACAGTCAGCTCTTGGTAAGCACCAGCATGACCGGGGCGGGGGTGGAGGCGCGGAACTGCACCGCGTTCTAGAAGGTGTTGACGGCCTGGGTTTGAGTCCCGGCTTCCCCACTGCCTAGTGGTGTAGCCTGAGAGGACAAACTCATTAACCCTGGTGCTGTCTTTTCCGCATCTGGGAAAGGGGGTCATCCACTGTGAGGACTGCAGGAGGAAGCACCGTGTGGTTTGTGCCCTGTGTGACCGCCGTGTGACTGCTCATCGCGGCTGTCCCACAGGCCTGCGGGGCTGCCTCCCAAACCCGCAACGGTACAGCAGTGCGTTCAGAGGTGTCCTCTCTCGGGCTATATCCCCGTTTCCCATTCGAGAAAATAGACGTCTGGAGACGTCTGGAGACGTCAGGGACTGCAAAGCCTCTTGGCCAACATGTCACAGCTTTTGGAACTGGCAAGGGCCTTAGCAATCATGAGGTTTGGATCCAGAAGGAAATTCACCGTCCATGTTCCTCTTTCCTTTAGCCCCCTGAGCCCCAAACTTCCAGCGAGGAGCAAACTGGACATCTCAGTGCCGAGACCGCCAAGCCCTTGTTCAATGTGCACAACAGCCCATCTGTCGATGGTGGCACATCACGTGTCCATGCAGCGCTGAACCCCCAGGAAGAGGCTTGGTCCCAGAAACCCGGAACGTTTGAGTGTTGCGGAGGGAGCACAGAGGCCGCGTTCCGGGCCAGCAGAGTGGAGTCACATGATCGTACAGAAGCCAGACTTGGTGAGTCTCCTCTGAGGGTTCCTGCTTGGGGTTTCCCTGGGCCATCCGGGCGACCTGCGAGAGTCAGGGAGGGCTTGCCAGGGGCAGCGGCCGGGGACAGAGCAGAGGGCAGCCTTCACCTTGGCCACTGGGCCCCAGGGCAGGAGGGGGCAAGCTTGAGCTGCACGCCCCCCCCATTCAGTGGGACTCTCCCTCTCTAGGAGGCCTACGGTCAGGCTGTGCAAGAGACAGGGGACACCCAGGGCTCCAGAGTTGGGTGAGTGTTGTTAAGAGTGTTCGAGGGCTTACAGAGAATAAACTGAGGGTGGACGGGGTGGGGTGGGGGAGAGGGGAAAGCAGGTGATGGGCATGGAGGAGGGCACCTGTTGGGATGAGCACTGGGTGTTGTATGTAGGTGATGAACCTGGGAATCTACCCCCAAAACCAAGACTGTATGTTAGCCAATTTGACAGTAAATTATATTTAAAAAAAACAAAAAAAAAGATTTCTCAAGGGCAGACAGAGAGGGTCCAAGCACTATGCCCCCAAGTACTGGGCCGTATCTCCCCCACCCCCCTTAAAACCATCCAAAGCCACATCCTCTTCTATTCCTTTCATCCATTCCCCAGGCCTCTTCCCCTCCCCCGGGGACCCACCTATTGACTTGGGGGCCACTGGGGACCAGAATGCCAGGATGCTCCATTCGGAGGGGGCCTTGGCCTCCAAGCGGGAGATGGGCCCCGGATCCTGGACCTGGATGGAGAGGGACGGGCACACTCATCACAGGCCTCTCTGCGCCAAGAAGCACATGGTGCAAAGAGCAAACTTTGGGAGAAGAATAAGGAGGGTGCGTGTCAGGGTGCGTTCACCGGGTGCTGGCACGGGGCGCACGAAAGATTACCCTCCGTACGGGGCAGGCGCTTGGCAAAGCTGGGCCGCCCACCGCCCACCGCTGCCCGGAGGACGACACACTGAACGGAAGACAAGGAGTTCAAGTGTGAATAGCAAGTAGCAAACAGCTCTGGCCCCAGAGGTCGAAGTCTTTGGGGGACGAGGCTGGTATACAGTGAGCTAGGGCAAGAAAATCACTCGGTCTCCGTACCTGGCACGTGGTAGGCTTTCAATAAAACTTGGTGTTCTAAGATGCAAAGTTCTAGAAGTGAGGAAAGCCAAGGAAGCGGCCAGGAAGAGGTGACTGAGAAAGGGGTCAGGGAGACTGGGCCAGGGCCTTGAGAGGTGAGCAGGAAGGGGAGGGGGCTGGTCAGGCCTCAGCGGCAGACCCAGGGGGAGGAGGGGGCATCCAGGAAACCAACGTGGGGGAGAGACTGCTCCCGTGTCCAGGTAGGAGATGCACAGCTAGGGACAGCCTGCTGCCACTCACACTCCAGCCTCTGCGCCCAAGACGCGGGGGGGACATCCGGTGGGGCCTGGTCCTCTCTCTCCTCGTGGCCCTCCTCCAATTCCTCTTCCTCCCACCCACCCGAAGACCTGGAGGGGTGGGGAACAGGAGGCAGAGCAGCACCAGGGACACATCCCCCTCCCTCCCCGGGGTGCCTGCGTGGCCTCGGCCCCAACCCCACCAGTGTCCGCACCCCTGTGGAGCCCCGGAGCCCCGGCCCCACCCCACTCACCTGTGCCTCACTTCCACCCTGCCCCTTCCCGGCTCTCCTGGAGCCTGGGGCCTCCCTGGAGCCGAAGTCTGGGGATGGTGGGGAGTAAAGGGAACCCACTGTGACATATCCGCGAGCGTATGTTCCCTCCACACGCAGCGGCCCCACACAGAGCGGTGCTAGACGCTAACCGGGATGGGCCACGCCTCTGAGAGTGGAAATCCGTGACGAGGTCCGTGCTAGTAACGCTCAAGTTAGAACTCGGGCTCACGGACGATCAGACATGGCCAGAGCCTGGCCTCCACCTCATCCTGCCTGGGGCCTCCAGGGGCAAAGTCACAGGAAGTCGGTGGCTGCCTTCAGACGGACCCCAGCTCTTCCCCAGTCCAGTCCTCTGCCTGGACCAGGCTAATTTAGTTTCACTTGCAAATTATAAATACAGTGTCCTAGTCTTTAAGAGAAAACACGAATCCCATTAAATAAATATAATAAATAGTCGAGTATAATTTTAATTCCTGGGTGGGAGGTTCCCCGAGGTTATCTGGAGGGGTGAGAGGCTGGGAGGCCGAGAGAAGGTGGGGGGAGCCAGAGAGCCAGGGGGTGGTGGAGACGCAGGGAGAGCCGCCCCCGACCGGGAACCGCAGCACCGCCCCCACCGTGTGGCCTGTTGGAGAACTGCAGCCCGGGACTTGGTTTCCAGCTCCTCTGGGTAGGGCTCAGCCTCCGGGCTAGTGACCACCCAGGCAAAGGCCTGGCACTGCCTAGCGCTGGGAGACGGGCCACACCCCCCCCACCCCGCCCACCTCCCTACCCGCAGGTGTCCTCGGAAAAGCGACACGTGTCCACTCTGCGGGCTCTGGGGCAGGTGAACACACACACACACACACACACACACACACACACACACGAGCAGCCCGGGGCAGCAGCCCTGAGGGCATCAGCTCTGCTTTGCCACCACCCCCTTCTCTGGGCCACCTGTCCCCGTCCCCACTCCTTGTCTCAGGTGTCACCTCACCAGGGCGTGCGTGGGGACGAGCCCGGCCCGGGCCAGGTGGGTCCTCATGGCGTCCTCCAGCTTGGCCACCAGCCGGTCCCGCACAGAGTCTGGCTCCTTCTGGAGGGAGGGTGGATAACGGGGGTGGTGGGGGTCCTCTGGGGATTGGGGAGGAAAGAGACAGGAGGCGGAGGAGGGAAGGGGGCTTCGTCTTCCTTCTCTTCTACCGCAGCCCCGGGCCTTTGCCAGGATCCTGTCACCGCCTGTGCATAGTTGTGGACAGACGAACCCCTCCTGCCAGCAGTGTCCCGGGGCCCAGCACACTGTGCCCAGTGTGTCTGGTGGGTGACGAGTGGTGGGGGAGACAAGGCGAAGGCAGGAGTGTCAGCCGAGGAGGGGAGCAGGGAGAGTTAGATTCTGGGGCACGGGGTCTCACCTGACTCCGAGCCAGCGCCTCCTTATAGTACGTCAAGGCCTGGTCGTGCTGCCCCAGTCTGGCTGCGGCAGCCCCCAGCCCCTCGCAGGCCTGCCATTGGCCCTTCGTGTCCCCTGGGGAGAGAGCCCGGGGGTCCTCTGGCGGCTCCCCACGCGACTGACCCTCCCCAGCAGCCCCGGGGACCCTCCGCCCGTCCCCCTGCCACTCACCAGTGTCCCGGGCCGCCTGCAGGGCGTGTAGGTAGTTGTCTCTGGCTGCCCTGTGGTCCCCCAGCTGGCTCAGTACAAATGCCAGGCTGCCAAAGCTCCGGCCCTGCTCCCGCCGCTGCCCCCCGGAGCCTGACGACAGAGCCACCCCATCGTAAGCGGGGGCCTTGGCCTCTGAGGCGTATCCCCTGGTGGCCAAGGCCGGGCCCCCGAGAGTCCCGGCGCTCAGCCCCCGCGCGCCTCCAGCTGCACCGCGGAGGCCTCTCCTCAGGCCTGCTTTTCGGCCTGAATGCACCCCACCCCCCACCCCCGCTGGCCACCTTGAGCTGGGCAACCACCCTGCAACCTGACCCTGCAAAGCGGCAAAGTTCCCTTCCTGCACGTGCAGCAACCGAAGCTCGGAGAGCGACAGGGACTCACTTGCACACAACCACTTAATCAGAGAGGCACTGGCTTCCACGTCAGGCTCCTCTCCCGCCCGGGGCTCTGCCCTCTGCCCCCCCCGCCCCCGTGTCCCCCCAGCCCCAGGCCTCGTCTCCGGGCCCTCGACCCACCGTCCTGTCTGGCCATCCCATCTCCTGCTCCCCCAGCCCTCACCTCCTGGCTCCGGACTTCCTGGCCCCATAACCAGTCCCAAAGGTCCGTCCACGCTCCAGCCTCGGGCCCCGGCTGGAGCCCCCCCCCCCCCCCCCGCCTTAGTCCCTCGGTCCCAACGCAGCCCCCAGCCCCTGGTGCCCACCGTGCAGGTCAGCAGCCTTCTGGTGACACTCCCGGGCTTGCCGGTAGTTGCCGAGGGCACTGTGGGCCGTCCCGAGGTTTCTCAGCACCGTGGCCTCCTCTCCCGGCCCGCGACACAGGGGCAGGGCCCGCAGGAAGGCCTCCGCTGCAAGCGGGAACAGCCGGAGCTGGCAGTAGCTCAGGCCTAGGTCGTTATAGAGATGCCCTGGAGGGCGTGGCCAGGGTCACGGGCAGCCAGGTCAGCTGCAGCTGTCCCGGTGCGGCCCCTGTCCCCCTCTCCTGGGGTCCTCCGGCCCTTTCCCCAGCCCTCGGAAAAGCCTCCCCTTGCAGCCCACGTCTCAGAGCATCGCCCGGTCTGATCTCCCCAGACCCCGCTTCTCCTCTGCCCGCAGGCCTCACCCAGCAGTCTGTGCTCAGGGCTCCTCTCAGCGAGCCTCCGGCTCTCCTCCAGCACCCGCGTCACCGCGCCCACCCCATGCCGCCCGCTCTTCAGCATACACCCCGCCGCAGCCCCCAAGGCCAAGGCCGCAGCCTGGGGCTGCCCTGCTTGGGCATAGGCCCGGCTTGCCTCCTGCAGACAGTGGGCTGCCAGCTCAGGCTGTCCCAGAGCCTGGTAGCAGGCTCCCATTTTTGCCTGGACTTGCCCATGGTCGCCTAGTGGCTGGTAGTGACCCAGGGCCCTGTGGTACCAGGCCAGAGCTTGAGGCAGGTCGCCCAGGGCGTGGTAGGCCAAAGCCACGTTGAAACACTGGTCGCCGTGACGCCTGCCCTGCGCCTTCTCCTCAGGTCGGGCTCTCAGGAGCAGCTCGAGGCCCCGGGCTGGGTCCCCGGTCTCCACGTAGGCAGCCCCCAGGTTGAAGGCACAGGCCCGGAGAACAGGGGTGTCCCAAGTTTGCGGGGCCTCCGAGGCCAGGACGAAGGCCCTCTGGAAGCTGGTCAGGGCTTCGTGGTTCCGGCCAGCCAGGAGCGCCCCGTGGCCAGCCCTGGTGAGGGCGTGGACGCTGGCCTCCTGCTGTGGCCGCTTTCCCCTCTGTTTCTGCTTGGAGGTTGAGGGTTCAGGCTCAGACTCAGGCTCTCGGGGGGTATCCTCAGGGCCGGAGGAAGACATCGTGCTGACACTGGGGAGCAGGGGGGTCAATATGTCACCCTGGGCTTCCTCCAAAGCAGGCTCCCTCTCGGGTGATTCAGCTCTAACCCCGCCCCCAGGGCCGTAAGGACTTCTCGCTGCTGCCACCGAACTCTACTTCCGCACCCCTACTGGGCGCCACATCAGCCCTTACTCCAACGTCCCAACTCGTTCTCTGTCCTCCTTCAGGACCCAGTTCAAGGAACAGAAAGCCTCCTCCCTCAGCCATCTGGGTCCTTCCGGACCCCACGGCACCTTGTGCCCGTGTCTTTTCCAGCGTTTATCACACCGGGTGAAAGCTGCTGACTTTCTTGTCTACCTCTCCTGCCAGATTTGGAACGACGTTAGGGTCTGGCACGTAGTAGGTCCTCAATAAACGTCCATCGAATGAGATGGAGGTGGCTGGAGGCGATGGCTAATGCGTTAATGCGTGTGTACCCGCTGCCACTGGGCTGTGCGCTTAGAAACGGCTTGATGGGATAAAAAGGTATGTGTACCTTACCACAACACAAAAAACATTCACTGAACGAGCAAACGAAAGGGCACCTGAACGGAGCACGCGCAGGGCCTCCCCCCCATCATCTGTTCTCCTCCACCATCACTGTTCCCCACGGACACCCTCGCACTCACAATCTAGGCGCTCCTGGGTGTGGGTCGGGTCAGCTCAACAGATGCTCGGTGAGCACCTGCTGCACCCCGGGAGCCATACAGGGCGCCGGGGACGCGGAGCCGAGAGGGCTATTGAATCGGCAAGGAGTCAGCTTTCAGGACGGAGGATGCCGTCCGGCCATTCATGCCCACGCCCCACTTCGGGGCGTCTTGTTCCACAACTGGCTGGTTCTGGGCCCCCAGCCCCCTGCTCCAGTCATCGCATGTGCTTCCCTGTTAGGATCTCTCTCCTAGAAAGGCAAAGCCTTTTCCTGAACTCTCTTCCCAGGAGACCGGGGGGAGGGTGGTAAAGACTGGGGCCTGCACGCTCAGCACCCTCTCCCCCGCCATTTCTTTCCTTCTTTCCCCTCTTTCTTGGAAGAGGCAGGCAGAGATGTCTCTCTTTTCAAAGAAATTCCCCCTGCAACTAAGAACGCCTAGGCATCCTGCCTTCAAGGTCCTCATCCCTGGGACATTCCGCGCTAACCCCACCAGGTCTCGGGGCCCCAGCCACAGGATACCTTACCTCCCTCGATCCTCTCTGCGGCCGGCTTTCTGGAATGGTCCCTCTGGCTTGGGTTACCTCCCCAAGCCCTTAGCTCAAAGCCCCGGGGTTACCAGACAACCAGGCACCGCCCTCCACTCCTAGGGAATTTTTTGATGGACAGTTCAGACGACCTATCCCAGTGCTGAATCACTGATGGCACTTGGGCAGTTACCTGGATTCCATCGCCCTTCCTGCCCCACCACTGCCCACCTCTGCACACACCCCTCAAGTCCCTCACTTTAAGCAAGGAGCCAAAGCGTGACGGGCCTGTGCCTGGTTACAACCTCAGAGATCATCTGTGCCAAACTCTCATTCCGCAGAGGAGGGGACCAGGCTCCGGAAGCAGGTAGGACTTGCCTGAGGTCACAGAACCATGCAGCTGGGGTTAGAGCCCAGGTTTTCTGATTCTGGGCTGATTAGCCCAGGGTCCCTTCCACTGCACTGGGATTGCAAGCTTTAATGAGGCCTGGGCTGTCCTAGAAGTGAGCCCTTTCACACACACACACACACACACACACACACACACACACACACACTTATACACTGTGCTCCTGTGTGGGTACATTCCACATTTGGGAACGCGGGGAAAGGTGATGGTCAGGAAAGGCCTGGAGATCAGAAGAGTCTCTCTGCCCCCGCTCTGATCTGCAACATCCATGTTCTGCTTAATGAGAGGACAGCAGGCCCGTGACAGCGGCCCCTACTGTGCTAACTCGCTGAGGGTGGCTGGCATTAGAAAGCAAGTGTCCTCATTTACCTGGGGCAGAAGCCTTTTTATTTTTTTTAAATTTTTAATGTTTATTTATTTTTGAGAGAGAAAGAGCATGAGCAGGGAAGAGGCAGAGAGAGGGAGACACAGAATCCGAAGCAGGCTCCGGGCTGTCAGCACAGAGCCCGACGCGGGGCTCGAACTCCCAAACCGCGAGATCATGACCTGAGCTGAAGTCAGACGCTTAACGAACCGAGCCACCCAGGCGCCCCCAGAAGCCTCTTTTAAAGTAGAGAGGCCTTCGCCAGAAACCAAGTTACCAGGAAGTAGTCGGGCTCCCCCGAAACGGCTGGACAGTGTTTGCTGAACGTCTGCGGGGTGCACAGTGCCTTGTGCCACAGACGGGGCCCGTGCCCGCAGGCTTTCCCAGCTGCCTGCAGCTCCCACCCGTGGGCTGGCCTCCAGGACGCTCCCACAGCCCGGCCAGGGCCTGCCAGGCAGCTCCTCTGTGCCCAGTCAGCAGCCTTCCCTTAAGGGGAGAGGTTTTAGGGAGGTACAGGGACTCAAACTACTGTCACCGAGGTTCCAACGACCTCTCAATGACCCAGTGATCATTTCCGAATCATTTTCTTGTTTGACCCCCCACTTTATCCGACATCTCCTTGCAACTCCGTCCTCACTAGGGTTTCCAGGACCCGTGTCCTGGCTCTTTCTTTTCTTCGGACAGTTCCTTCTCTGTCTCCTTTGCTGGGCCCTCTGTCCACCCCTGAAATGCTAACGGTCCCCAGGGCTCTGCCCTCTGCCTTTTTCTTACCTTACGCACACTTCCACGAACACTGCATCCATACCTCTGATTTTCACACCACTGATAAGCCAATAATTTCTTTTATTGTTTATTTATTTATTTTGAGAGAGAGAGAGAGAGAGGGTGAGTGAGCACCAGCTGGGGAGGGGCAGAGAGAGAGAATCCCAGGCAGACTTTGCCATGTCAGCGCAAAGCCCCATGCAGGGCTTGATCTCATCACTATGAGATCATGACCTGAGGGGAAATCAAGACTCAGACGCTTAAGCTTAACCGACTGAGCCACCCAGGCATGCCCCCGCCCCCCGCCAATAATTTCTACATGCCTATCTCTAGGCTTACTTCGTCCAAGCAAAATTCCTGTTTCCCATCCGCTGACCCCATGTTCCCAGTGTTAGCTGCCCCACCACCAACCCAGTCGTGAACTGGGAACGCGGGGGGCATCCGTGACCCCTCTCCTCCGCTCTGGGTCATACGGTTCTACCTCTGAAACCTCTCCCCAGCGCGCCCTCCTCCGCTGTTTCATAGCCACGGCCAGGGAGGCGGCTTAGCGCACAGAGGTGGAGAATCCAAGCTTGGGGCTGCACTTGTGTCTTGGTGCCACCAGTTTTTAGCTGTATGACATTTCTAAGCCTCGGTTCCCTCATCCCTCTTGTGAAGATTAAACAAGATAATGCTAGATATAGTACCAGGAGGCAAGAACACCGGATGCGTGTCATTCTTGTGTGTTGGTCCCTAACCCTGGTATGCGAGAAATACCTCTCTGCTCAGCCCCTGTTTCAAGCCCCTGTTGCACTGGGATGGTGGAGACAATATGAGTCGGGATCTCTGTCCCCTCCTTTCTCCCAGGATTCAGAGAGTATGGGACGCTAAGACTTGAGAGGGAAGGCCCGTTGGGTCCTCAGCCATTTACTTACTATCCACCGACACCTCCTTTCATCTCACGGACCTGGCCCTGAAGGGGCCAGGGGCCCTCGTCCCAAAGTGGAAGTGAGGGTAACCCATCCGGGTGCTTCCTTTCTGGCTCAGCTGGGGAGTTTCTGCACAACCTCATTATGCAACTGCTCCTTGTCAGGGTCCTGTGCTGCCCGGAAAGCAGGGAGTGCGACCTCCATCACCAGGAGCCTAGATTCTCTGTGCTTTCCTGCTGGTGGAGAGGAAAGGGGAGCCCTTCTGATCTCAGGGAGCACCCCCTGTCTTCAAACCCCACATCTCCCAGTTTTGTCTCCGCCCTGAGTCTCTTCTGTCCCTCTGAAGGTTTGGATGTTTTCTGTTTCGTACCCCTTCACATCCCTCCCCTGAGGCTATGAACCTAGGCTGCCTCCTTGCTTGAATGAGGCAAGGGAGTGGGGAGGGGGGGAGGGCAAAAGGAGAAACACCAGATGGGGAAGCCTGCTAGTTAATATAGTAAAAAAATAAAATAAAATTCAGGACAGGTGTCAGAATTATTTTTACGAGTTCAGACTTTACTATCTCCACCTGTGCTACTGCCTTGCGGTCTCCACTGGCCTCTGCCCCTAGCCTCCCCCCGCTCCACGCCCGGCTGCAGAAGGAGTCTTTATAAACTCGGAATCTGGCGCTGCCCTGGGTCCGAAGTGTTCCTCGGCTCGTGACAGCCCCCCAGGGCACCTCCAGGCACGTCAGCGCCGCGCGAGGTACCGCAGCGCCCGCCGTGCCCCTCCAGGCTCTCTTCCCGCGTCTCCCCGACCGAGCGTCGTTCTCCGATAAAACCGAACCGCTTCTTATTTCCTGAACTCACCTCCGGGCTCTTGCACATGCTGTTTCCACGGACTGAAATTCCTCTTTCAGTCTGATGAATTCTTGTTCCCTTTCCAACCCAGATCAGCTGCCGCCTCCACTAGGAAGTCTTCCTGACCTTCCCTGCCCTTAGCTTCGCGGCAGCAGTGACCTCGTCCCTCTGAGTATCACTGACCTCTAATTTATTTGACTTTAGGTCTGTCACCGATTCCAGAACAGCGGCTTTTAAGGCACTAATCATGTTGATTTACCTCTGCATCCGCACCATCTAGTTCAGTACAAGCTGGCCCGCAAGTTAGCTGGAACCAAGACCGCTACAGGAAGCGGAGCGGGGTCCGTGGGGACACCGGGGAGAAATGACGGCGGCAAGGGCAGAGGCTGCCTTGGCAGCGGAGGAGCCCTAGAGGAACAAGGCGCCCACGGCGGGGCGGAGAAGGGAGGGCGGCTCCCCCAGCCCTTCCCCTGCCCGCGGCGGCCTCCGCCTCCGCCTCTGGCGGCGCTCCTGCGCCTGCGCGCGCGCGGCCTGGAACTACAAATCCCAGCGCCCCCCGCGGCCTGGCCGGAAGTGCGCTCCGGCCGCGGCGTCGGTGAGGGCGGTGGCCGGGCGGCGGGAGATTCAAACCTGGAAAGAAGAGGAACATGGAGCGGCGGAGAGCGGGCGCGGGCCCGGCGCCGTGTGAGTGCGGAGGGGACCGAGGAGGGCGGCGGGCCTGCGCTGCACGGGGAGGGAGCCCCCAGTCGCGTCTCCGGCGGGCCGCAGTGGCACCGGGAGCGGCGAAACGCCGGACCCCGCCGCGCTTCCAAGCTTACCGACCTTTCTGCCGCATCCCCACGTTCCGGGGCCCTGAGGCTGAGCGGGTGTAGGTGGCCTGGGTTGCCGCGTAGAAAGGCAGCAGTTACGGATGGCAGGCTTGCACGCCCAGCGCTACGCGGGGAAGGGGGGGGGGGGGTGGCGGGACGCCCAGAGACCTCGG
This sequence comes from Prionailurus viverrinus, assembly GCF_022837055.1. Taxonomy (NCBI): domain Eukaryota; kingdom Metazoa; phylum Chordata; class Mammalia; order Carnivora; family Felidae; genus Prionailurus; species Prionailurus viverrinus. The sequence continues at coordinate 65,043,532 of NC_062577.1, forward strand.
CTTTTGATGCCGCTTTGAGATCAGGCCTCTCAAAGGTTAGGGTCAGAATTACCCAGGAGGCTTGTTTCAAATCCGCACTCCGCAGCCCTCTCCCAGAGCTTCAGCGCCAGCAGGTCTGGACTGGGGCCCTTCTCTGCGTTTGTAGCAAGCCCGCTGCGCTGCTTCCCGCACCCCACGTAATCAGGCAGGTAGTCCGTGGGCCGCGCTTGCAAATACACTGCTTGAGAAAGAGACCGGGGTCAGGAGGTTTGGTGGCAGAAAGGTTTCTGTTTGACCTTCTGAATGAAAGGCGAAATTTCCTTCTTCCGCCTCTTCCCCTTCCTGGCCGTTAGCGTTCAAAAAACAAAGTCCCCTTTCCCCGTTCTGTTGAAGGGAAGCTAGTTTCAGACCTTGGAAGGGCAGGAAGACTGTTTTTAAGACTCGGGAGTGTACAAAGCCCCGCCCATCTCACACAGCCCTCAGCTCGGGGCTCTGAGGTGAGGTCATTCGCTTACTGGTTGATTTTCCGTGCGTAGCAGCCAACACTTGTTCCTTGTACACTCCCTGGAGGGAACCGATGGATTTCCTATGATTGGCTGGGCCTTTCGGATCTGAACGGGGAGGTTTTGTGCGTGTGTGTGTGTGTGTGTGTGTGTTTTAACTTGCTCAACTGCCGGTTCCAACAAGCCCTGCCCCTCCTCCAAATCATGTTGCAGGATATGCACGATAAGGAAATGAGGTAAAGAGTAGGATTGGCATGAAGTGTTGAGTCAAAGACAGACTGATTCAGCTCTGTCTCTTTTCAGGCCCTCTGTGTTTATTTCTTGTGTGTGTGTGTGTGCGTGCAACTTTGTCTCACCGCGTCTGGTTTTGTATTGTCTTCCCTAAGGAGACTCCAGAGGTGGGGGACAGGAGGAGGGGGGCTGTGGGAGGGCACAATACGTGTGCTCTCTCACTTAAGGGACCCCAGTTCTCAAGTTTGGGGTCAGAGTATTGTCTGCATTTTATTGAGCTTGGAGATTATCCTCCTCCTCAAGTGACTTATACCAAAAAGGAGAGTAAAGGTAGCTTTGTGATCTTTTAAAACTCTCTCTCTTTCCACTTAATCCCAAGTGAGTGCCCTTTTCCACATGTTTCCCTTTGTTGAACTACCTCCCCCTCTGCCCCTTTCTGCCGGTTTGTTCTTAAAAATTTTTTTTAATGTTTATTTAAAAAAATTTTTTTTTCAATGTTTATTTTTGGGACAGAGAGAGACAGAGCATGAACGGGGGAGGGGCAGAGAGAGAGGGAGACACAGAATCGGAAACAGGCTCCAGGCTCTGAGCCATCAGCCCAGAGCCTGACGCGGGGCTCGAACTCATGGAGCGCGAGATCGTGACCTGGCTGAAGTCGGACGCTTAACCGACTGCGCCACCCAGGCGCCCCTTACTGTTTATTTTTTGAGAGAGAGAGAGCGAGAGAGAGCAGGGGAGGGACAGAGAGAGAGGGAGACACAGAATCTGAAGCAGGCTCCAGGCTCCCAGCTGTCAGCACAGAGCCTGATGTGGGGCTTGAACTCATGAAGCATGAGATCATGAGCTGAGTCGAAGTTGGACACTTAACTGACTGAGCCATCCAGGCGCCCCTGTTTCTTTGTTTTTTTTTAAGTTTATTTATTTTGAGAGAGAGAGCGTGTGAGCACGCATGTATATGAGCAGGGGAGGGGTAGGAGAGAGGAAGAGGGAGAATCCCAAGCAGGCTCCTCGCTATCAGCCTGGAGGGCTCATTCTCACAAACAGTGAGATCATGACCTGAGCCGAAATCAAGAGTGGGACTCTTAACCTACTGAGCCACCCAGGCACCCTGAGAATCTGTTTCTTGAGAGTAAGGGTCTGCTAGTCCAGGGCCTGACATGCAGAAGGTGGCACGTGAATGAGTGGCTGTGGGATGGTGAGTCCCGTTGGTCCTGTTAGCCTAAGTCTCTGGGAGGGTCCTTGGGGAGGATGACACGGGCCCAGGTCTTAGAGAACTCAGAGGCTATTAGGGATAGAATACGGAGCTAAGTTCCCAGCCACGGAGGGGTCTGGACATCTGTGTGGGGAGACCTCGAGGGAAGGGCTTGAAATGGAGGGGAAGGAGGGGTCAGGAGCCGGCTGTAGAGGAACAGGAGGGAACACCTCTGACACAGGGGAGCCCCCTGTTGCAGGTGGTGACCAGAGCGGTTTTACGGGGTGGGGGCTGGAGATGGGAGGCAGGGCTGTCGGGAAGAGGGGCACCGACGTGTGAGGTGCTCCAGGTCACTGGGCAGAGTTGCCTAAGAAAGTCTGTTAAGAAGCAGCTTCAGTGCTATGGCCCTTTGTCCTATACTCCCCGCCTTGACCTTATCCCCCTGACTCCTCAGATGAACGCCTCACAGCAGAGGAAATGGATGAGCAGAGGCGGCAGAACGTGGCCTATCAGTACCTGTGCCGGCTGGAGGAAGCCAAGCGGTAAGCGGAGGGGCTGCCTCCTCTGGAGCCCCGTCCCCTCCCTGCCCGCCCCAGGCACCTGCCCCCTAGCCAATGCAAAAGGAGTCCATTCTGTGGGAGAGGAAGAGTTGAAATAGCACCTCTCTCTCTCTCTCTCTCTCTCTCTCTTTTTTAAGTTTATTTTTTTATTTAGAGAGAGAGCAGGTTAGCGGGGGAGGAACAGAGAGAGAGTAGCCTACTCACTGACAGTTCGTAGCCCGACGCAGGGATCGAATTCACGAACCCGTGAGATCATGACCTGAGCCAAGATCAAGAGTCAGATGCTTCATGGACGAGCCCCCCAGGCACCCCATCTTTTTTTTTTTTTTTTTCTTCTTGTTTTAAGACTTTATCTTGCTAGAGCAGTTTCAGGCTCAAAGTTAAGAGGAGGATAGAGATTTCCCATATGCCCCCTGCTCCCACACATATGCAGCCTTCTCCACTATCAGCATCTCCAAGAGTGGTACGTTTGTGGCACGTGATCAACTCACCTTGACACATGATCCCCCAAAGCCCGCAGCTTACCTTGGAGTTCACTCTTGGTGTCGCACACCCTGTGGAATGCGTCACAAATGTAGGATGATGTTATCCGTCAGTGTGGTGTGTTGGAGTAAGTTCACTGCCCTAAACATCCTCTGTGCTTTGCCTCTTTGTCCCCGCATCCCGCCCCCTGGCAACCACTTATCTTTTTTACAGTCTCCATCGTTTCTCCATAGTTGGAACCGTAAGGTACGTAGCCTTTGCAGACTAGCTTCTTTCACTTAGCGACGTGCGTTTGAGATTCCTCCGTGTCTTTTCAGGGCTCGACTGCTCATTCCTTTTTTTTCTTTTAAGTTTATTTTTGAGAGCGAGAGAGACACAGAGAAAGCGTGATCAGGGGAAAGGCAGAGAGGGATCGCCTACTGAAGGACTTCTTGGTTGCTTCCAAGCTCTGCCATTTACCATCAAAGCTGCTATAAACATCTGCCTGCAGGGTTTTTATCTATCTATTCATCCATCCATCCATCCCTCTATAGAGAGCACAAGCGGGGGAGGGGCAGAGGAAGATAGAGAATCTTAAGCAGGCTCCATGCTCAGCACGGAGCCCAATGCAGGGTTTGACCCCAGGACCCCTGGGATCATGACCTGAGCCAAGATCGAGAGTTGGATGCTCAACCAACTGAGCCACCTAGGCACCCCTGCATGCAGGTTGTTCTGTGGTCATATGTTTCAACTCCTGTGGGCAATTACCCAGGGTGAGGGAGCTGGGTCGTATGGTAGGAAAATTCTGGGTTTGTAAGAAAGCACCAAGCCGTGTTCCAAGGCGGCTGCACCATTTTGCTTTCCCAGCAGCAGTGAGTGAGGGCTCCTGGTGCTGCACCTCCTTGCGGCACCGGGTGTAGACGGTGTGCAGACTGCGGTCATTCCAACAGGTGCAGTGGTATCTCATTGCTTCTATTTCATTTTCTCCCGGATGACATACGGTGTGGGGCAGCTCTCCTGTGCTTCTTTCCCATCTGTGTGTCTTTGGTGAGGTGTTCGTTAATGGGTATCCGTGGCCCATATTTTAATCAGCTGTTCTTTTATTGTTGACTTTTAAGAGTCCTTGCTTTCATTCATTCATTCATTCATTCATTCATTCATTCTTAATAAGCTCCACACCCAACACAGGACTCAAACTCACAACCCTGAGATCAGGAGCCACATGCTCTACCGACTGAGCCAGCCAGGCGTCCCGTTCTTTGTGTATTTCGGATACTGGTCTTTTATCAGATGTGTGTTTTGCAAATATTTTCTCCCAGAGCGTGTCTCGTCTTACTCTCTTGACATTGTCTTTTCTGGAGCAGAAGCTTTTCATTTTAATTAAGTCCAGCTGGCCAGTTATTTTTTTTCAACGACTGTGCCTTTGGCATTATATTTAAAAAGTCATTGCCAGGGGTGCCTGGCTGGCTCAGTCGGTGGAGCATGTGACCTTTGATCTCGGGGTCGTGAGTTTGAGCCCCACGTCGGGTACGAAGATTACTTATTAAAAAAAAGTTATCGCCACACCCAAGGTCACCTAGGTTTCCCCCGTGTTATCTTCGAGGGGTTTTATAGTTCTGCATTTTACATTTAAGCTGATGATCCCTTTTGAGTTGATTTTTGTGAAGGCTGTGAAGTCAGCCTCTGGATGGATTTCTTTTGTGTGTGGACGTCCCGCTGTTCCAGTGCCATTTGTTGAGGAGATGATCTCTGCTCCATCGGATCGCCTTTGCTCCTCTGTCAAAGATCAGCTGGCTGTGTTTACGTGGGTCTGTTTCTGGGCTCTGCATCCTGTCCCGTTGGTCTGTCTGTTCTCTCACACTGCCCTGATTCCTGTGGCTAAGTTGGGTCTCGTCCGTCTTCCAACTCTGTTCTTCTCCTGCAATGTCGTGTTGGCTCTCCTGGTCCTTCAGGCTCCGCATACAGGCTTTAGGATCGGGGTCTTGCTATCCACAGCGTAACTGGCTGGCAGATCGTTCGGGATGGCTCCGAGCGTGTGGATCCAGCTGGGAAGCGCTGGCGTCCTTACGGTACAGGGCGTGGGGCGTCTTCCACGTAGTGTGGTTTTCCGTTGATTTTGTTCATCAGGGTTTCATAGTTTTCCTCAGAGATCTTGTACGTATTTTGTTAGACCTAAGTATTTCATTTTGGGGGTGCTAATGGGAACCGTGTGTGTTTTTCAAACCCCACTGTTCGCTGCAGTATATGGGACAGTGGTTGACTTCAGCGTATTAAGCCCGCGTCCCGCAGCTTTGCTGCGCTCCTTACTGGGTCCCGGAGGCTTTGTGTCGCCTTTTTTCCGATTTTCCATGGAGACGGTCACACTGCGGACAAAGACAACACCCCGTCCTCTTATCCCCCTACACACGTCCTTGCCTATCTCTAAAGTGTGTGGACATCTGCTTACATACTAACCACGATGCCATTATAATAGCCAAAGAAGTCATCCATCGATCCCGGGAAGGTCCATACCCAGGCCATTTTCAAATTTTCCTGACTGTCTGAAAAAAATAGCCTATTTTTCAGCTGGCTTATTCAAATAAGGATCTGAAAACGCTCACATATTGTATCCGACGTTGTGTCTCTTACATCTTCTTTAATCCAGGATGACCCACCTCCCCTTTTCAGTTCTTTACGTCACGGACTTGGTGAAGAAACCGGCTCATGTGCCCCGTAGCTCATCTCCCCTCCTGGATTTGTCTGTTTTCTTCCTTGCTTCAGCCAGCTTGTTCCTCTGTACCCGTGTTTCCTGTAAATGGATGTGGGCTCTAAGGCAGCAGAAAATGCTTCATTCTGTCCTTTTAATCAATAGCGTATTTTTAATCTCCAGGAAAACAGATAGCATGAGTGGACAGGAAAGCAGGCATCTGTGGCAGGGAAGGCACGGAGTGCAGCGCAGTGTGACTGGCTCGCTCTGGAAACAGACACTTGCCTGTAGACGTCGTACAGGGAGAAGCCTGGAAAGCCCATCTGAAGAACGCTTACGCTCTCCCTTGTGCCCCTCGCGCGACCATCAGTGATAATGATGCTTTACGTTTCTGTCCCCAGCGCTTTCGCTCTCGTTAGCTCACTTACTGCCGAGGCAGAGACAGTACAGGTCGCGTTCTCTTCATTTTGTAAGTTGTACGAGGGAGGCTCCGAAGGCGAAGTGGGGGATGGTGGGGAAAGCGGGACTTCTGACTCCGAGGGCTGTGGCCTTCCTGGCCCCGTGTGCTGCTCCCCTCCCACCAAGCCTGGGGGTTCCCCACTACCCTCGTCGTCCTCCAAGCTGGGCTATGAGCTGTGTAGGTCGCTGGGGCGGACAGAACCCTTCAGTACCTGGGTTCCCAGAAAACATGCAGAATGACAGATGCGAGCAGGTTCGGTGTGGTCAGCAGGCCTGCGTGACCGGACCGAGTGGGAGGTTCTGGCCCACACCGGGGATGCGTGGGTTCAGGATCTGACCGGGAGGAGTTTCAGGGGTGGAGGGGGCTGAGGACTGGCCATCCCAGTGTCCGGGGCGGCTTGGGGTGAGGTGGGAGCACCCAGACAGTGGGCAGAGAGGGGAGCTGGGGGAGGGGCGGGAGCTGGGCCAGGGTGGGTGGCAGGCACAGCCCTGCTCTGGTGCTTTCAGCTGGATGGAGGCCTGCCTGAAGGAGGAGCTTCCTCCCCCCGTGGAGCTGGAGGAGAGCCTCCGGAACGGGGTGCTGCTGGCCAAGCTGGGCCACTGTTTTGCACCCGCCGTGGTCCCCTTGAAGAAGATCTATGATATGGAGCAGCTGCGGTACCAGGTGGGGCGGGAGGCCTCTCCCTTCTTCCGGCTTCCTCTTGCTTGCCCTTCTCCTTAGCAACAAGGGACTCTTGCTAGGTGGGCCCTGGGCTGCCCCTGCTATGAGGCTTCTGAGCAAACCGGTCTACCCAAGTCTACGCTCAGAGGCCTGGGGGCTTTGCCGCCGTGAGGCTACTTCCTGGACGCACCGCCCCTTCGCCACGCTCTGGCCGGCACAGCCCTGTCTCCTTCCCGCCTCACCTCTGGACTCCCCTTTACTAGGAAGCCTTACTAGGTTGTTGATCCCCCGTCTGCCGTCCTTCCCAAATGTCCTGCTGGGTCATCCATTCCTGGTGGCTTCCGTCTGTGACTCTCTCCTGGAGGGTCGGGGGACGGAGTATGGGAAATCTGCAGGGCAGGGTCCGCTGGCTCCCCACCCCCCACCCCGCCCTTCAGATCTCCAAGCCGCGGTCTGGGCTGTGCCCGTGGGGAGCTCTGAGAACTGTAGAAACAGATTCTCTTCTCTTTCCTTCCCTTTCAGGCAACTGGCTTGCATTTCCGCCACACAGACAACATCAACTTCTGGCTGTCGGCCATAGCCCACATCGGCCTGCCTTCGGTAACGCTGGGCCTCGAGACTGGGGTGCATCTTTACTCTCCACCGGCCCCCCACCCCCACCACGCACGCTTTGTCTCCCCGGATCCTTCAGCCCTCGTCATCATGTGTCTCCTTAGCTAACTTAACCTGAGGGTTTAAATTGCCTGCAGGTGTCTGTCTTTGAACCACGTTACTTGGTCTCTGCCCCTACTTCCTGTGGGTGAGGGAAGTGGAGGGAGGTGAAGGCCCCCTGACCTAAGCTGCACTGTCCCCATTAGTGAGCGAGGCCCCCGTGCAACGCAGGGGATGCATGTTTAGCCAGCCTTCCACCAGAATTTCGTGGCGTGATGTGGGCTTGCCACGGGCCATATCCCTTGGTGGTGGACTTGGAGGCCCGGGCCCGGGTCCCCTGTTGGCCACACACGGCACGTCCCCTTGCCCTTTGGATCTCAGCGTGTTGCTTGACTGCCCCGTGTAGCCCGTGAGGCTGTCAGGAGGACCGGATGATGTGCGTGAGTTCCCTTTATGAACCCTAAGGAACTGTACCAATTAAGGCACGATAGGACTCTGCAGGGTTCTTCCTACGGGCAACTGTGCGACAAGGAAGCAGCAGTAAGGGGACTTTGGTGGGAGGCAGGAGTAATAGGGGCTGGCTGTCCTCAGTGAGGCTGGAACGCTGTTAAGTCTCTAGATTGGGTCCTTCCTGTGAATCTGAAGTAACCAAGAGGTTTTGAGCTTCGACCTCATGGGAGTCGCCAGGCGGAATGGGACGCCGTGTCTTGGAGGGAGGACTCAGTTTTTCGAGGGGACCCCACTGATCAGAGGCCTGTGGCCCAGAGACAGGGATGAACGCCCTGTGCCCTCGGTGGTCCTGGACAGCGTGTGCCTCTTTGGGCCTTCTGAGGGAGCACGGCCGGCCCCCCAGCATGCTGCCTGCCTGGCGAGAGTCCACAGAGGCACAGGCTCGCTGTGTGTCTACGGGATGCATAGGGGGCCTCTTTCTCCTGGAGGACACGGCCTGCATCTTCTAACCGCAATAGTCTTGCCTGGGTCCCGTGAATCTGGCGATGTGCGTCTGCGCCTGGGCCTCGGCTCACTTTCTTTAACACTTGGTGTGTGTGGCCACAGTGCTGGCTGTCAGAGGTTGGGGAGACTGACTTCGAAGCCCCAGGCAACAAAGGAGTATCTCCCCGGGTCAGAGAGGAAGACCCATGCCTCAGCCCCTCTCTCCATAGCTGGTGCTGCTTCACGTTTCCAGCGGCAGTAACCAGCTGCTTTCCCCTCCAGACCTTCTTCCCGGAGACCACAGACATCTATGACAAGAAGAACATGCCCCGGGTGGTCTACTGCATCCATGCCCTCAGGTGAGAGGCCCCAGACTTCTGTCCTCCAGGTGGATACAGGAAACATGGCAGCAGGAAGGAAGGCAGGGACTTCTCAGGAGAGTGAGACTTCAGAGTTTTGCAGTTGTGCGTAGATTTATGCGCACGTTTGTGTGTGACCTGCAGGGGTGAAGGAAAAGGGCAGGAGGGAAGGGTCTTCAGTTTGTGCCTGGGGCCCAAAGGAATCAAAACGAGCCGTCAAGAGCGTCACATGCAGCTCACCTAGTGGGAATGTTCAGGCTGTTTGGTTCTTCTCGGAACCGGCCATCAGCATCCAGCTGGCTAGAGCTTAAAGTGGCCGACCAGTTCCTGCTTCTGTCGTGTCGTCTCGTCCTGACTTCATTTCCCACGTCCTTTCAAGCCCGCCCGGCTCTGCGGGTCTCTGCTTGCCTTACCCTCTGTGTCCATCTGGTAACTGCAGTGTGCCCTTCTCTGTGAAGTCCCGATGCCCCCTGGCCTCTCGAGCATCGTACTTATCTTCGGTAGCACTTGCCTCGGCCTGACTTCCAGTAACATCGCTCCCCGTGGACTGGGGGGACTTGGGAGCAGGTGTGGTGGGCTCCCTGTCCAGGTCCCTGTGGCATCTCCTGCAGACCGTGTCAAAATAAATAGGCCCCAACGCCTTCCATTCTTTTCCAGTCTCTTCCTCTTCCGGCTGGGACTGGCCCCTCAGATACATGATCTCTACGGGAAAGTGAAATTCTCAGGTGAGCCCAGCTCCTTCCCCAGCCGCTCGTGGCGGGCAGGGTCTTGGGGGCTCTGGCCCTGAGGAAAGGCACCTGTGGTGTCATTGCAGCCGAGGAACTTAGCAACATGGCCTCTGAACTGGCCAAATACGGCCTCCAGCTGCCGGCCTTCAGCAAGATCGGGGGCATTCTGGCCAATGAGCTGTCGGTGGATGAAGCTGCAGGTAGGGGTGTGGCTCTGCCCTGCTGGGGGGTGGGCTCCGCGTGAAAGGCCAGACTCCAAGCCTCCAATGCATTCTGGCTGTCATCTGTGACGTGACCTGGTTTGCCCGGCCCTCTGGATGGAAAAAGGGAATGGTGTCAGGGTGGCCTGTGGCTGGTCGCGCTGCGGCGGTCTGGGGTTTGTTCTGGCCTCCTGACCTTGTCTCCATGCCCCTCCCAGTCCACGCGGCGGTCCTCGCCATCAATGAGGCGGTGGAGCGAGGGGTGGTTGAGGACACCCTGGCTGCCTTGCGGAATCCCAGTGCTCTGCTGGAGAATCTTCGAGAGCCTCTGGCAGCCATCTACCAGGAGCTGCTGGCCCAGGCCAAGGCAGAGAAGACTGCCAGCGCCCAGACCCGAGTAAGGAGGAGCCTTTGCTGTGCAGGCGTGCAGAGTGGGGTGGCCCAGAAGGCCTCCGGCGGACAGGACTCCGGCACATCCTGTCTCCACGCCCCAGAGTTGCTGAGAGAAACGCTTGTTGGTTGTTGTAGAGAAGCAGAGGAGGCACCCAGGGATGAGGATTCAGGAGAGAAGGCGGGAGACGGGTTCTGGGGACTGGATCTTCTGGCCGGGCTGAGGTGGGGGCGTAGAGCTGGCCAAGACTGGACAGGAGATTTGACTTAACCGTGTCCATGCCGAGGGCTTGAACCCAGGGGTTCTCCAGATTCCTCCTTCTTCTTTTTTTTTTTTTAATGTTTATATATTTTTGAGAGACAGAGTGCAAGCAGGGGAGGGACAGAGAGAGAGGGAGACACCGAATCCGAAGCAGGCTCCAGGCTCCGAGCTGTCAGCACAGAGCCCGACGTGAGGCTCGAACTCATGAACCGTGAGATCATGACCTGAGCCGAAGTCGGACGCTCAACCGACTGAGCCCCCCAGGCAGCCCCAGATTCCTCCTGACCAGGCTGACCTTTGGCCTGGGAAGGCGCCCAGGGGAGGGAAGAACTGGAGACAGGGAGGGGGGAGCAGGAGAGGACTGAGCTGGTTTCCCAGGTCTCCCTTTCGGCATGGTCCTTGCAGGATGGTGGAGAAAGCTGGGACATATATGACTGCTACCTGACTCAGGCTGAAATCCAGGGGCACATCAACCACGTCAACGGTAAGAGACCTGGGCCAGGAGGGCTTCGGGGTGCTCCCAGGGCAAGCCCCCGCATCGGGAGGTTCAGGGATAGCTCTCAGGCCAGAGGCCCTGTAGCCTCACCTGGGCCAACCCTGGTCTCAGGGAAAGACCACAGTCAAACAGCAGGGTGTGTGCTGCTTTTCGGCTCTCGCTGTGCAGAGAAGTGACCCTGTCCGGGGGGTTTCTGTTTGAAGGGAGATCCATGGACGGGGCAGAGGCAAAGGACAGGCCTTCCAGCTCTTGCTGCTAGAAGGGCAGCTGGCCCGGGGTCCTGGGAGAAGGAGCTGCGAGGAATGGACGGGGTGGGGCGGACACGAGGGCAGGAGGGGCTGTTTGGAGGCCCAGGATGGAGTGGGCATCTGCCTGTTGGGGTCAGGATGTCCTCCCGGTCTGGGGTGGGGAGGAGGGGAAGGCTGCCAAGATCAAGGTTTAGGGCGGGGGGGTCATGCTGGGCAGGAAGAACAGGGCAGGTCTGGGGTGGTACCGGCTGGGCTTCTGCACATCGCTCATTGTGGGGTCTTGGTCTTTGCAGTCCATGGGGCTCTAGAAGTTGTTGATGATGCCCTGGAGAGACAGAGCCCTGGGGCCTTGCTCGAGGCCCTTCATGACCCTGCCCTGGCCCTGCGAGGAGTGAGGAGAGACTTTGCTGACTGGTACCTGGAACAGCTGAGCTCAGACAGAGAACAGAAGGCACAGGTCAGCTGATTACCTGCTCCCTGCTCTGTCTGTCTGCTGTGGGATGGGGACCGCCTCTTCCTTAGGCATCCCCTCCGTCCCCTCCTTGTATTCAGTAAGTGCTGACTATGTGTGTAAATGGTTATAGCACCCCAAAGCCTAATGGCCCAGACTGACCAAGGGGTCCCCGGGGGCAGCCGGCGAGCAGTGACGTGCTCCCCCATGGCTGAATGGGGGCCTCAGCGACGAGGGATCTCGTCCTCGCTGCCATTGGCTTTCTCCATGACACTCTCCTCGTGCTGCCTGTGTTGTTAGTTCAGTGCCTGCTGCGTAAGAAAGAGCCAGACCTAGAGGCAGGGAGGTGGGGGTGGGTGGGCCTGGGAGCCCGTGAGGGCAGCTCCTGTGAGAGCTCTCTCCTACGTCCTCTTCCCCTCCCCAGGAGTTGGGCCTGGTGGATCTTCTGGAAAAGGAGGAGGTCCAAGCTGGTGTGGCTGCAGCCAACGTGAAGGGTTATCAGGAGCAAGCCAGTAAGTCACTTCCAGGCTGAGGCCTGGTCCCGGGCCCATCACTGCGGCATCTAACCCTCGGCTGGCTTCTGTGTAGGGGTGTGTAGGGCGATGCAAACTGCTGCCCACGTTTCCAGCGAGACCTCTCCCCTCCCTGGTGTGCCCGGGCCCAGGCTGCCTGCATGCACACTACAGACGGGTTCCTTAAGGCCTTAGGGGTAACGACAGTCAGTCCTGCATCAGGCCGGCTCCTGGGGCAGACAGTTTTCTTCAGGGCACTTGCCCTGTATCTGGACGGTTTCAACCTGCTTGAGTCCTTGCCTCTCGACTGTAGTGAGAAACTCATGATCAGCTCACTTTCCCTTAAAAACATTATCTACAGGGACACCTAGGTGACTCAGTCGGTTAAGTGTCCAGCTCCTGATCTCAGCTCAGGTCTTGATCTTGGGGTCGTGAGTTCAAGCCCCCCACTGGGCCCCACGCTGGGCGTGAAGCCAACTGAAAAACAAAACATCACATACAAATACAATTTTTTATTAGAGGAGTGTGGCCTGGTGATCATGTCCCTCCCGGGAGGTCAGCGTGTGTCAGGAGTGAAGTGAAGCAGAGTTGGGGGGGGGGGGGGGCGGTGGTGCCGCAGCCTGTGGCCACCAGCCCTGTTTCAGCCGTGTAACTCTGTCCTGACCTGCCGTTAGAAGTCGCATACGGGTGTGAGACGCTCACCTCTGTGTCGCATGTCTTCGGGCCTTCCCGGCCTCTTCCCTGACTCGGCCTGGACTTCGGTCCCACATGCTCCGTGAGGCAGATGAGGCCTCCGGTGCCCCCTCCTCTTGTCACACGCCCATTCCGCCCGGCCGGACAGCCTGTCCTTCCCTCGCTCTCCCGCTGCCAGCCCTTCGGTCGTCCGGGCTGCTTTCCTTGTGCACTTTCACCCGTGGAAAGCGGGTGATGGCATCCGTCAGCGCCGCCTCTGCCCCTTCCGTCCCCCGTCTCCCACCAGGACCCCTCCTTCCCCGGCTGCCAGAGCTCTGGGGGCGGGAGGCAGCGCTGGCATGGAGTGGCCGGTGTCTTTGGACCCTTACTTCTCCCCAGGGGATGCATCCTGCTAGCAGGGCCTGCATCTGCTCAGCACTTCCCAAGCCCCGGTGTTTGAAATCGGAAACCCCGCTGGTGCCCCGTGGCCCCTCCAAGCTCGCTCCTGCCCCTTGTGGCCCAAGCGGCTCCACCTGCCCCTCTGTGCTGTCGGCGAGATGTGGCCCCTGGAGCCCTTGACTGACCTCTTCTTAGCCGTGCCCGTAGCCTCCTGCCGGTCTTGTGTCCACCGCCCCTGCGCCTCCCCCCGCCAAGGCGGCCGCTCTGCCACCCGCCAAGCTGCTCCGTCTCTGGGCCTGACGCACTGCTTCTTTCGGTGCCTCGCAAAGTGACTCAGCACCCCTCCCTCACACACACTTAGAAGCTCGTTCTGGACCTAGCAGAAGGCAGAACGGTTTTGAAGAGGCGTTTCCCCCTCAGGTACCCCAGCAGAAGCCAGTTAGCCGGGAGACTAGGACGGGCCCTGGACGCCCGGCCCGTACAGCCCTCTCCCCCCTCCCCTGCAGCGCTCCAGGCCGTGTGCAGGATCAACGGAGCCATCCGGAGGGGAGTGGCGGCTGACACGGTGGCGGAGCTGATGTGCCCAGAAGCCCGGCTGCCTGCGGTGTGCCCCCGCGCCCCGGCTGTGTACCAGCGGGAGCTGGCAGTGCTCCAGCAGCAGCAGGGAGGGGTGAGCCCCAGAAATGAGGGTCCTGCCCCCGCGTCCTAAGCAGTGGGGGGGCCCGGGGTGGTCCGTGCAGAGCACCCTCGGAGGGATCCTGAGCTCTCATAGTAGCTAGCACTCTTGAGCGGACGCTGCTCTACACGGTCACTGATCCTTGCTAGAACCCTGGCGGGTGAGGAAGATTTCCATTTAGAGGTGAGGGAACTGAGGCGCAGGGGTGGGTACGGTTCCTGACGGCCGTGGCCGGCAGTGCCGAGAAGGCATGCTAAGCCGGCTGCGTGGAAGTCTGTGCCTGTCACCTCTCTGTGTGCCCCCTCACCCCTGTCCAGACGGCTCCCGAGACACGGAGGTGACAGAGCCCTCCTGCAGGGAAGTCCCAGTCCCTGCAGGGGTTGGAACACACCTGAGGGTCCAGATAGTCACAGGGAGGGAGAAACGGATGGTGTCAGTGGCAGAGGACTTCAGACTAAGAAATGGAGGGAGCAGAGCTGGGGGTAAGTCCGGGAAGGCTTCCTGGAAGAGAGGAGACCCGTGGAGAATCATACCCACAGAGGGAAGTTTAGAGCACGACCCCAGTCATGGCCTTCGGGAAGGGCACGGTCTCCATACCGGTGACTGCGGTACGAGGCAGAGAAGACGAGCCCTAGGAGGTGGCGCACGGTGACCCGGGCCACGGACGGCAGAGCGGGAGTCGGCTTCTGGCTCTGCTGTGTCCTCACTGTGCGACCTTGGGCGTTAGTTCCTTGTCTGCCCTTCAATTCATGTGTGAAACGGGAACAATAACATAATTCCCCACGGGATTGTTGTGAGGGCTACACGCGTCACCGCACGCGCTTAGAAGTGACCCCGGTATGTGAGCTCAGCTGCTGTGACCCTCATCTGCGGTACTCCTTCTGTACGGGACAGGGAGGTGCTCCAGAAGGAGGGAACAGCACGCGCAGGTGTTTGGAAGGGAGGAGAAAGCTGGGCCGGGAAGTGGGGCGTGTGGTGCCGTGTGGAGGGGCCCTGTGTCCCCCTCTCTGTCTCCCGGGGCCTTGCGCCCTCCCTGGCGTGTGCCAGGAATCAGAAAGGAGTCGGTGCGGCTCTCTGGCTGAGCGTGGGCTCTGGAACCAGGCGGCTAGCTTCAACTTACGCTGTGTGCTCATCTGCAAAGTGGGGACATTAATGGTACCTCCCTCGCTGGCCTGTTACGAGGACAGAGTGAGTGTGTGTGGAGCATTTACCCACTGAGCACACGGTGAGCACACTCGGTGTTGGGCACAGTGAATTAGCGAATGAGTTGGGGCTTGGGATAGAGACTGGGATGTGGGAGGGCCTCGGGGGCAGGATGGCAGTGGCCCCAAGCCCTTGACCCACCCCACGGAATCGGTGCTCCCCCGTTATAGGAGCTCGGCCACGAGGAACTCTTTGTGGCCGTGGAGATGCTGTCAGCCGTGGTCCTGATTGACCAGGCCCTGGAGGCCAGGGATGTCGGCGGCTTCTGGAGCAGTCTGGTGAACCCCGCCACGGGCCTGGCCGAGGTGCAAGGAGAGAACGCTCAGCGGTGAGAAGCTTTAGCAGGTGTGAGCGGGAGGGGGCGGAGCCAGGACTCCACCCTCTGCTTGGGACCCAGCCTTCTGCTCGGTTCCCTGCTCCTGGGCCCAGGCCCCTCTCTGGGGCTGTTCGCAGCCCCTGGCCCGTGACTCGTCCTGGGAGTGGGGCTCAAGCATCCCCCCTTCCTCCATTCCTCGTGCTTTCGTAGAGGTTTGAGTCCCGCCCCGTGCCAGATACTATCCCGGGTGGTGGGAAATGGCAGTGAACAAAGCCAGGTTCCGGCTCTCATCCAACCCACGTGCTCGTAGAGGGGACAGGCAAAGCCAACGTGCCGGATGACTGGCAGGGAGGAAGAGCCATGGCAGAACCAGAAGGGGCCGAGGGGGTAAAGGCTGGGGACAGGCGGGGGGTTAGGGAAGGCCCCGTCGGTAAGGGGGCGTTGAGAGGGACCTCGGGGCATCTGTGGTTGCGGGGAGCTGCGTGGGGCACAGGCCCAGAGCAGGACATTGCTTGGTGTGTGCAGGGAGTGCCGTGGAAGCCGGCGTGGCCAGGCAGAGAGGGCCGAGTGGTGGCTGTGAAGCAGTGGGGGCCACGCCATAGCTTGGGAAGGGAGCCACAGGAGGGTTTCAGTGAGGAGGGGGCGATGTGACCTTTTGCCAGGCTCTCGGTGGCTGCTGCACTGCGGACGGCTCCAGGGTTGATCAGGACGGGCAGGCAGCCTCCAGGCCAGGCGCGAGGAAGTCGTGGCCGAGGGCAGCGGGCGTGGGTGGTGGCGAAGGGGAGTCTGCTCCTGGGTCTGTTCCCCAAGTGGCTCTGACGGGACTTGGTTGCGTGTGGATGTGGCTGTGAGGGGGAGAGCGTGGTCACCTGTGGCTCCAAGATTTCCTCCCTTAGAGATTGGAGTGTGTGTTGACAGGAGTGGGAAGGACTGGGGCACACAGGCCAAATGGAGGTGCAGAGCTCAGGCGTGAGCGGCAGGCGTGTGATCACATCCGGCATCCGCGGAAGGAGCGAGGAGGCCGCTGGCGTTCGCGCACGGGTGGCGGGTTGGGGAGACCTTAAGGTTTCGGCGTCCCGAGCCGTGAGGTCAGGGTATGAGTCTGGAGACCGAGCGGTGGGAGGCTGGGGCACGCGGGGCTCAGGCAGGGCGGGGAGCCAGCACAGGGGCCTCAGAACAGTGGACAAGGGGAGAAGAGGAGGAGAGCGCGGCAAGCCCCCTGACTTCCCGCTGGCGGGGCCCTCGCTGCCCACCCTCTCTCCCTCTGCTGCCAGTTACTTTGATGCGCTGGTGGCGCTGCGGCAGGGGCGTGCGCCGGACGGCGTCTTGAGCTGGAATGACCTGCAGGCCACCGTGAACCAGGTCAACGCTCAGGTGCAGGAAGAAACCGATCGTGAGTGGAGTCCAGGGCGGGCAGAGGCAGCCCATCCCTTACCCAGTCCCTCTGCCCACCGACGTGTGTCTTGCCCAGAGGTGCTGGCGGTCAGCCTCATCAACGAGGCTCTGGACCAGGGCAGCCCCGAGAAGACCCTGTCGGCCCTCCTGCTCCCCTCGGCTGGCCTGGACGACGTCCACCTGCCTGTGGCCCCTCGGTACCATCTCCTCCTTGTGGCGGCCAAAAGGCAGAAGGCCCAGGTGAGGTCTGCGTCGGTCGCTGGAGCAGAAAGAGCATCCGCCGTGGGCAGAGCTGTGCCCAGGATGCACCTGGGGCCAGCCCAGTCTGATGAGAGTCCCCTCTGGGAGTGGAGGGCAGGAGGGGCCGTGGGGGTAGGTGGCCCCACGGCCAGGGCGCTGGACCGAGCTCCGGATGCCAGCATGCAGAGAGTGGTGGGGGCTTGTGCGTGGGTAGAGCACAGGCCTGGGGGCCAGAGAACGGGGCTGGACTTCCTGCTCTGACACTCAGCGACGTTGTGACCTCCAGCAAATCCCGCGTCTCTGAGCTCTGATAACGCGTCCGTAACACGCTGCATGCACTGGTTCTACGTGCCTTCTGGAATGGGGGAATCACACGATCGGAGAGCGTGGTGGGGTCCTAAGCCTGTAGCGCCCTGAGCCCACGGTGGCGCGGGGGGTTGAGGGCTAGACCTGCCGGGCCAGACGCCTCAATGTGCATCCTGGTGGGCTGACCCTGCCCACGTCCTGCTGTTTCCTCACCTGCAGACCCGGCATGACAGTCGACGTGTCTCGCGGTCAGGGGTTCGGTGACATGGCGTGCTGGTAAAGCTGCCTGGGTTCTTCCTGGGCCGAGCATCGTTTGTGGGCAAAGCCGGTTCCAAAGAAAGTGCTTTAGAGCGCTGCCTGGAGCACAGCGGCCCGTCACGTTTTGTTTAGAAAGGTTCTCCCGTGGGGCGTCTGGGTGGCTCAGTCGGTTAAGCATCCGACTTCGGCTCAGGTCATGATCCCACAGTTCGTGGGTTCGAGCGCTGCATCGGGCTCTGTGCTGACAGCTCAGAACCTGGAGCCTGCTTCAGATTCTGTGTCCACCCCCCCCCCCGCCCCTCCCCCGCTCACGCTCCGTCTCCCAAAAATAAACACATTAAAAAATTTAAAAAAAAAAAGAAAAGAAAGTTCCTCCTGTCTGTGAGGAGGGTTGGCAGGGAGCGGAGTCTGGGGTTGGGGCTGGGTGAAGGGGGGTGGGGCCGTGGGGAACCAGCCTGACCCTGTGGCCTGCACAGACTCTCTCAGCCTGTGGTCACACGTAGCCTGCCACGCCTGGTGGTATAGAAGGTTCGGAGCAGGGATGGGAAGGACAGAGGGGAGGGCCAGGGTCAGGATCGGCCCGAGAAGGTGCGCAATGAGTCACAGGGGCGCAGGAGCAGGGCAGGTGCAGGGAGACTTTGGTCCGGGCTCTCCTGGGACGTGGCTGAGGCACAAGGGCAGGGTGGTGAGCTGCCCAGAGGGCGGAGGCTCTGGGGGTGCTGCGGCCAAGCTGCGTCGGTGCTTGGCCAGCCTGAGAGCAGGCCCGGACCGAGCCTTCTGAGCCTGGCAGCAGCCCACCGGAGCAGGTGACAAGGCCATGTCTGCACGTGGGTCCTCGCACAGCTGAGCTTGGGGCCTGTCTGGCCCAGCTCTCGTCTCTCCCACATTTCTTGACATCCCAGGCAACGGGGGACCCCGGAGCGGTGCTGTGGCTGGAAGAGATCCGCCGGGAGGTGGTTCGAGCCAACCAGGACACGAACGCCGCACAACAGAGTACGTGGGCCTGGGGGCCCTGCGGGAGTCTGGTGGCCGGGGGGGGGGGGGGGCGCTGGGGGAGGGAAAGAGGTGAGGGCTCCCCACCCAGGGAGATGGGCCAGAACCAGAGCAGGGCCTTGCTGCTCGGACTAGAGGGTAGGCTTCCAGCAGCCGGGCTGGCAAGTCTCAGGGGCTGAGAGCCCACAGCCCACCTGTGCCTCCGTCCACGGCTTCCAGTGGGTACTTGACCCCGAAGCCTGAGCGTGTGAAATTGGATGGTGGCCGAAGGTCCAACCCATACCGCCCGCTCTGGCTGGGGGGTGTTCAGGCGTGGGCGGCGGGGGTCAGTACACAGAGACACTTGCGTTGCAGAGCGCGTGCTGGTGGTGTCGGTCCGTACTGTCTGGAGTCCCTCTGTCTGTCTGTCTGTCTGTCTGTCTGTCTGCGTGACGGAAGGCAGGTGCTGCACTTCTCGGACTTTATTCTCTCCCTAAGAAACTGTCCTGAGCTTCTCTGCCCGTATCCTGCCCTTGAGCTTCTGTCCGAGAGAGATTGGAGCTGTCTTCTTACCCCGCCCCAGCCAGCCCCATGCTGCCTCCCTCCAGGAAGCCTTCCTTGACTGCTACCTTTTCCTCCAGGCACAGCCGCATGCTCTGTTTTCATCTATGTCTGCATCCATGCTGGGAGGTTCCCTGTCCCCTCCTTTAGATGGGCCTTTTGTGTCCTGTGAATCCCACCCCCGTAGGCAGGACAGGGCGCTTGGGAGGGACTTGGGGGAGGGGGAGGGACCAACCCCTGCCTCCTGATGCCCCTGTCAGTGGCTCTCGGTGTGGCCGCCATCAACCAGGCCATCAAGGAGGGCAAGGCGGCCCAGACAGAGCGGGTGTTAAGGAACCCCTCCGTGGCCCTCCGGGGGGTGGTTCCCAACTGCGCCGACAGCTACCAGCGAGTCCTGGAAGGAGCCATGGCAAAGAAGCGGCGCCCAGGTAATGGCCCCAGCCCCTCCCGCCGCCTGTCCCAGCCGCCCGCTGCCTCCTCTGAGCCTCGCGTCCTTACCTGGCTTCTGCTCAGGGGACGCGGCTCTCTGGGTCCAACACGACATGAAGGATGGCTCCGCCTACTACTTGCACCTGCAGACCTTCCGGGGAACTTGGGAGCCGCCCACCGGCTGCCGCCTGAACACGTCCCACCTGACTCGGGAGGAGATCCAGGTTGGCAGAGCCCCTGTGCAGGAGGGGCCGGGGAGGGCCTTCCCTGTAGCTGAGGCTCCGCCTGCCAGGGTACCACAGGCTCTCTCCTGCCTCCACAGTCCGCCATCACCAAGGTCACGGCTGCCCGTGACCGCCAACAGCTCTGGAAGGCCAACGTCGGCTTAGTCATCCAGCTCCAGGCCCGCATGCGCGGCTTCCTGGTTCGGCAGAAGTTCGCTGAGCGCTCCCGCTTTCTGAGGACCTGGCTGCCGGCGGTCATCAAGATCCAGGTGGCGGGCACTGGCCTTGGAAGTCCAGGGCCTGGGGTCTGGGCTTTGGGGTTTCCTTCCCGCCTGCTGTCTGCTGAGTGGGAGGCGGATGATCTTCCCGCCCCCGAGCGGTGGGGTTTGAGAGGAGCATGCGTTCCAGAGCCTGGGTTTGGGTCCCATCTCCGCCACTTAGTCACCACGTGACCCCGCCAGGCACGTACTCTGGACCAGCTTTCCCGTCTGCAGAATGGAAATGTGAATGTCGTAGCGCACCCCCCCCCCCCCATGCAGGGCTGTCGTGAGGGCTAAGCGAGGTGACATCCAACGGGCATCTGAACAGTGCCAGTCACTGTCATCACCATCACTGTCCCCAGGGCATGAGCTGCTTCGTTACCTCCCCGTGGGGAGGAGGGAGGGAGGTTTACTGAGCCATTGGGGTTCGGACATGAGGGGGGCATCCCGGGTGGGGGGTAAACAGGAAAGGGTGGACCAGCCCCAAGGGGAACTTTTGTCTCCAGCCAGCCCTTTCTACTTGTATCCTTCCGACCTGCGGATGGTCCCACGAGTAACTGGGGACAGGGGCAACTCGGAAGGTGGGCCTCGGGCCCGACCACCTTACGAGCCAGGAAAGATGGGAGTCGAGCACAGAGACTCCCCAGGTAGATGTGACCTGCAGGTGTCACGGGCACGTGTGCACCGTGAAGATACTTTACATAATGAACGTGCGCACACCCGGGATCTGCAAGGATGCCCGCCGGCCCGGGGCAAGGGCAGGAGACGGACGGGAGACACACAGAGGAGCGACCACATCTCCCCTGGCGGGGCCAGGAACACAGCTGACATTAGATGCTGTGCTGATAGGGACGCAGAGCAACCCAGAAGGGTCCCCCGGGGCGGGGGGGGGGGGGGGGGGGCGAGTGGTCCCTGAGTATGCGCTAGCCCGTGTGGGGGGTGGTAACGGAGGGCTTGGGCTTTAGAGTTAGAGGCTGAAGTTCGCCTCCTGGTCCTGCCATTTCTGGGTCGTACGAGGACCTGGGGCACCTTCCCTAAGCCCTCTCCAGCACCGTCCCCTCATTCACGACGATGGTCCTGACCTCACGTGTGGATCGTGAGGGTTGAGCAGGAAAGTTTCACGTAGCGCTGAGCTGGTGAGCACTCCACTGGTGGTGGCCGTGATACCAGGTTACCTGGCAGGGCGCTGGTCCCCGAAGTCAATGCAGAACCTTAGCAGTTAGCACCGAGTGGTCTGATCGCAGGGATTCCCCCCGCCTGAGCCTGGACTGGAATTTCACCCCAAAACTACAGAGCTGAGAAGCCACGGCAGCAGTGGCAGAGGGGATGGGGTCAGGGCGCATTTGCCACCAGCCCCGGAGCTGTGCGGGTTCCGGCCCAGGTCCTGGGAGGCGGGGGAAGGGAGAGGTGGCCCAGAGCCTCTCGGGCCACCTGTCCTCCAGCCGTAGAGAAGTAGTAAGGGTCAGCAATGGTGGTGGTGGGGCGTACGGAGACCTCCCTCTCTCCCGAAGGCTCTGAGCCTGGCTGAGAGCCAGACCCTGTCCTGCCTTTCGACCAGTCCAGACTGGGGGAGGGGCCTCTTTAGGAAGGAGCTGTGTGTGGGTGGGCGGAGGAAGAGAGGAGAGGGGTCCCCTCTGCTTTTCACCGCAGCAGGTATCCAGAGGGACAGTCTGTACCTGCAGGAGAGGAGGCAGCACCTACAAAAGGCCTGGGCTGGGGGCTTCCTGGGCCTGCAGGCTCCGGGGTGGACAGCTGCTGTCCTGGGGCCACCCTGCCTCTTTTACACCGTTACACAGGGTGACACGGTCAGCCTCAGGAGGGAGCCCGGCCCGGAGGACTGGCTCTGGGGAGGGCTGGGAGGGCAGTTAGTCGAGAAGGGATACTCCAAACGCACCAGCCCCAGTGTCAGCGATGGGGTATCGCCCAGGGCCTGAGCGCCCAGGACATGTTCCATGTGAGCCCTAAAAGACAGGAAGGGTTTTGGGGGTAGGTGGGGCTGGGGGTCGGGATGGGGGGCGTAAACGAAGGGTCAGGGCAGAAAGTCACCAGGCATGTTTAGAGGAAAGTGAATCGGCTGGTGTGGCTGGAATCACGAAGGAAGGAGCCGGTGGGGGGACGTGTGTGTGTCAGATGGTCGAGAACTTCTGGAAATTTGGGGCCGAGAGAGACACAGCCCGAGAAGTACGTTAGGAAACTAATCTACACAGGCTTGGCATGAAAGGGGAGAGGCCCCTGAGAGGGAAGGGGGCCGTGAGGTTTGGTTTTAGAGACCAAAGAGGGCCGGGTGCCCTGAATCGCTGTGCCCTGTGCAGGGGAGGCTGGCACAGGGTTGGGCGCGAGCGGGGTGGGGTTGTTGGGACAGGAGTGTGACTAGGGGAGCGTGGGCGGCCCGCGGCCCACACGGCTCTGGCTGTGTGCCCGTGTCTCTGCGCCTCCCCAGACTGGGCGTGGGGGATGGCGGGGCACGTGCGTGTGTTTGGGGGGACACAGCGTGTGCTCTGGTGACGGGGTGTAGACTGTACTACTACTGTCTTTTTAGCTCATTGCCTTGCAGTAGCGTCCCTGCGAGGAGGTGTTGGTTGGCCTGGGTGCGTGCGTGTGCATATGCGTGTGCCGGGACCAGGGAGGGCGGCAGGCGTTTGGTCTCCCCGTGTGGATGGAAGTTCTCTGACACCAGGGCTGGCTTTCCCTCCCCCCCCCTCCCCCTCCCCCTCCCCCTCCCCCTCCCCCTCCCCTTGCCTGCCTCCCTCCTGCTTCCCTGGAGGGCCTCTCAGGCTAGCGGGGACCAGCCGGGCTCTTCTCCTTTCCTGTCCTGACGCCCAGGCTCACTGGCGGGGTTACAGGCAGCGGAAGACCTACCTGGGACGGCTGCAGTATTTAAAAGCGAACTCGGACGCCGTAATCAAGGTAGCTGTCACGGTTTGGGCGGGTTCCTGTCTCTTGAAGGGCCCTCTGAGAACAATCGTTTAGTCCTCTTGCCTCGTGGCCTCTGGGGACAGCTGGACTGGCCCGGGCCGGAGGGTGGCCCCCGAGCCTGGAGCTCTGACGCAGTGCGCGTCCTCAGATCCAGGCCTGGGTCCGGATGTGGGCAGCTCGGAGGCGGTACCGGAGGCGTCTGGGATACTTCCAGAAGAACGTGAGTGTCCTCCTGCTGTCCCCGTGCCCGGCCTTCACGCATGAGACCAGGGCAGGGGCGGCCAGCAGCCCTTTCGCACCTGTGTTCACGGCAGGTTAACTCCATTGTGAAGATCCAGGCGTTTTTCCGAGCCCGGAAAGCCCGGGATGACTACAGAATGTTAGGTACGCGGCTTGGTCTCCTCTCTGTCGTGAGTACACGGCCTGCCCTCCCCTGTCCGCGCGAGCCCATGGCCCCCGAGAGTCAGCAAGGCAGAGGTCACGCCCCCCACCCCAAGCTTGCAGCCTGGGCTCTGGAGACGCCGTTGGCCCTTCTTGAGCCCCTGCCCTCGTCGCCAGCTGATGTCCCCGACCTTGAGCATGTGGCTCAGGACCCGGGGTGCGTGTGGGAGTGAAGACATGTGCTCTGCCTTTGGGGATCCCCCAGTCTGGTGGTAGAGACAGGAAATCCCCCAGGCTCAGACAGGTCCAGATGTCCCTCCTGGGGCCGCACAGCAGGGAGAGAGTAGGAGACGTCTGTGCAGAACGTCCGATAGGGGTTGTAGCAGGAGCTCCTGCCCACCGGGTAACATGGCCCGGTCCCCTGGAGGACTCCCCCGAGCACGTTCTTTCTGTGCCAGGCCTCCATTATCTCCCCGTCGCTACCAGCAAAGTAATCAAGGGAAGGGGCTTCTCCCCACACTCTTGCGTGACCCGTGGCTCCCCCAGCTCCGGCCTCTGGGCCGTGCATGAAGCCTTCTGCAGTGTCAGGACTGAGTGCCAGCACCTAGGGGTGCTCTGTCATCCTGCCCCTTGTCCCCTCAGCGGGGCACGCACCTAAAGCCTCAAAGGGGTCCTTCTGGGCCCTTCTTGGCTCCTGTCCTGAAAGTCCAGAAGCCCAGCCTTGGATGCCCTGCTCTTTGTGAAGTAGACCCAGGGTCCATTTCCAAGTTTCCTCCAGTCCTTGGGTTCTGGAACAGGTGGGCCCCTTTCCCTTCCAGGCCTGAGGCAGCATTCCTGGGCATCAGGTGGCCTGCACTGCCCTGGGACGTCCCTCCTACCCCACTCTGCCCGTCCTGCCCGCAGGGGTGCCGCCTGCCCATCTCTGACTCTGGGCACTCGGCCGATCGGAAGAACAAATTGGAGTAGGGGGTTCGTGGAGGCAGCTAGGGCTCTGACTTGGGGGCGGGAGAGGTCCCTGGCCTGGGTCCAGGGGCGAGGAGAGCAAGGGAAGGACGGTTCTTCCGTCATAACTGCCCATAAGAGACAAGGACCTCGGGGACAGGACAGGCCTGGAGGCGGCCTGTTGGCCTCAAGCAGGCTGGGGACCAGGAGGTGGTAAGAGGCAGGGAGCTGCTGAGGAAGCCCCCGCGAGGGCTCGGCTCATCCTGACGCCTCTTCCCTTCCCGCCAGTGCACGTGCCCCATCCCCCTCTCAGCGTGGTGTGCAGATTTGCCCACCTCTTGAATCAAAGCCAGGAGGACTTCCTGGCCGAGGCAGAGCTGCTGAAGCTTCAGGAAGAGGTGGTCAGGAAGATCCGGTCCAACCAGCAGCTGCAGCAGGACCTCAACCTCATGGACATCAAGATCGGCCTGCTGGTGAAGAACCGGATCACCCTGCAGGTGAGGGGCCGGGCCGCTCACCGCCAGACCCAGCTGCTCCCAGGGAGGTGGCTACTCGAGCACGTGTTACGCGTCGGATTTCATCACCTGGCTCAGGTCCTCGCTCCCGCGGCGCTTCGGGGGGCAGGTGACGGTGGAACTAGAATGCCTGCTTCTGCCGCTTCCCAGTGAGGGGGCCGCCAGCCGCCTCTTTCATCTCTGAGTCTGTTTCCTCCTCGGAGGCGGGAATAATCAGAGCGCCCACCTCACCAGGCCCGTGTAGACAGATAGGAAAGTACCTCAAACCGCCCATTACGAGGCCGCGCCGTGTGGGTAGAAGTGGCGGTGATGGCCCCAGCCCGGGCGCGCGACGTGAGAAATGAGCAAAATCCCACAGACGCGACGCCCGGGCTGCTGGCCGGCCCTCTCTGGGGACGGGACGCACCCTGTGGAAGCAGAGGTGCCAGACGGAGTGGCAGGGCGGGGGGCGGGGGGGCGCGCACCCTCGAACCGTGTGCGGGGGCTCCTGGAACCGCAGAAAGGCCCGGTTCCTCGAGGCCTGACTCTGACCCAGCGCCGTGCCCCCCGGCACCTGCAGGAGGTGATCTCCCACTGCAAGAAGCTGACCAATAAGAACAAAGAGCAGCTGTCGGGTATGATGGCTCTGGACAAGCAGAAGGGCCTGAAGTCGCTGAGCAGAGAGAAAAGGCAGAAACTAGAAGCTTACCAGCACCTCTTCTACCTGCTGCAGGTGAGCAGGAGCCTTTGGAACGAGAGGACCCCACCGTCCCCGAAGGGTCTGGGGCCCGGAGGCCTCTCTGTGCCCGTAACCCTCGTGCCTCGACCCCGGAGACTGCCCCCCACTGCTGCTTGTCTGGAAGGTTCCTCGCGCCTCCCAGGAAGCGGGCCGGTGCCTTCTCCTCTCCGGTCCCCATCGGGAGAGCCTCTAATGCATCACCGGCCCTCGGGGCCCATCACACGCCTCCTGTTTCCCCCGTTGCTTGCAGACTCAGCCTCTCTACCTGGCCAAGCTGATCTTTCACATGCCACAGAACAGAACCACCAAGTTCATGGAGTCCGTGATTTTCAGCCTGTACAACTATGCCTCCAACCGCCGCGAGGCCTACCTCCTGCTCCAGCTCTTCAAGACAGCGCTCCAGGAAGAGATCAGGTAGGCCTTCCGCGCCCAGACGAGTGGGAAGGGAACGGGTTGAGAGACGCCACCGTCGGCCCCTTCACAAGGGGGCGGTTTGTTGAGGTTTGAGGGCAGAAATGGAATCACGAGACCTCTTCTCAGCCTCACGTGGAGCGTCTGTAAGAGCCTCCGGGGACAGTACGGAGGGAGGATGTGGGCGGGCAAGTTAGCGCACAGGCTGTCAGGACAGGCCTTGGGAGGGGCCATAGCAGAGCAGGCTTTGAAGGGCCACAGTCTCGGAGAGGAGCAGCTCTTTGTCCTACACAGAGACAGGAGACCAGCTCCGGTGACCTCTCGAACCACAGGTCAAAGGTGGAGCAGCCCCAGGACATGGTGACAGGCAACCCCGCGGTAGTGGGGCTCGTGGTGAGGTTCTACCGTAATGGGCGGGGCCAGAGCGCCCTGCGCGAGATCCTGGGCAGAGTCGTCCAGGACGTGCTGGAGGACAAGACGCTGAGCGTCCACATCGACCCCATTCACCTCTACAAGAGCTGGATCAACCAGAGCGAGGCCCAGACCGGCCAGCGCAGGTGAGGGGCGGTGCAGGTGAGCAGCAGCAGAGGGAGAGCTCCTCTGACCAGCTCCGAAGGTGGCATAGAAATGAGCTGCTGATGTATGCAGATATGACGCCGGCCCCGCGGGATGAAATAAAGTAGCTTTTAGCGCCCCCTCTGGTGGTTAACGTGGAACTGATGTAAATGACGCGGACCTGGGTGTAGAATGAACACAGGTGAACGTGCAAACGTGTTTAATTGGCGTGTCGGTGCTTGCTTGAGAGCGGCCCGTCCGACCTGCCGGGAGTTGGGATACGGACGCCTCCTTGATGGGGGATAGCTGAGCACCCAGATTTGCAGGCGGATAGACAAGTGAGGTGGCAGGAGAGCTGGTCGGCCTTGTAGACTGGGGGTGCTACTCGGGGGCACGGTCCTTGGGAAGGGGGCCGCCGAGGAGCCGCCCGCGCTGGCGGCCTCTCCAGTGGCACACGGGCCTGCGTGTCGGGGCTGCAAGGCCGAGGCCGTCTTCCCGATCGCCCCAACCGCCAAAGACTAGCTGAGGGATGGCCCTGCCTCCAGCCCCGCCGAGGAGTCCACGCAGACTGTGGTCGTCCGCTCGTCCCTCCTCGTCCACCCCGTGGGCCCTCAGCTTCTCCTCCTTCGCCCTCCACCCACCCCGCTCCATTCCCTCTGAGTCCTTTCTCTTATTCCGGCCTGGTCCCCTCCAGCACGCGGGGCCGCCCTTAGCGCGTGTGTAGGTATACGCACGCGCAATCCTGTTAGATGGAGGAGGGTTGAAAGGGTGGAACCCGGGAGGGGAGGCCATGGGAGGGGCTCTGGCTGATACCTTGTCTCTCTGCCCACAGCCACCTCCCCTATGACGTCACTCCAGAGCAGGCCTTGAGCCACCCCGAGGTCCAGAGACGGCTGGACATCTCCCTCCGCAGCCTCCTCGCCGTGACGGACAAGTTCCTTGCAGCCATCGTCTCCTCTGTGGACCAGATTCCGTAAGTGCATCAGCCGCGCCCCAGCCCGGGCACGGGACCTCAAGAGGGCCAGGCCAGGCGAGCTGTAAACCTCTGTGTCCAGCACTCTAGGAGGCGGGACTAGGTTAAATTAGTAGGTGGCACATCTGTGGTAGGAACAGTGACGATAATAGAATCTAACACATTTGAACACTGTTCTGTCATCGTACGTTACTTCCACGACATAGTTTCACTTGATCCTCACAAAATCCCTGAGCTAGAGGGAGGGCACGAATGGGCATCTCCATCTTCCGGACCAGGGAGGGAGTCGGCGAGGGGGAGGGGGAGGGGGTGGGGTAAGCCCCCATCTGTTGTTCTCCTCGGGCCCCGCCTCCAATCCAGCCCCTCCCGGGTGCTCGGTGATGACAGACAAGGTTGGCCTTCCCAGAGCCTCCCAGGCTGTCCTGGGACAGGGTTCTGGCTGTGAGTGCCCCACACCCCAGGTCCACGCTGAAGGTGCTTCTGTGGGGGGAGGCAAAGTGAATATCGGGACCTGGGCTGCTCCCCGGGGGAGACTGGAGCAAAGAAGAGGGTCTCGGGCCAGGCTGAAGGCCGCATGCAAGCTTAGTGGGCAGCAGGGCACTGGTCCTGGGCACTGACACTAGGGCCGGGGAGGGGGCGGCAGGGAGCGGGCCGTGAGCAGCAGGGGGACACTGCCTGGAGCTCCGGCAGGGACGGGCGGACCGCGGCTCACGCACACTTTGTCCGCAGGTACGGGATGCGGTACGTTGCTAAGGTCCTGAAGACAACCCTGGCGGAGAAGTTCCCCGACGCCCCAGAGAACGAGGTCTACAAGGCGAGTGTCCCCTCCCCAGACTCGCGAGCTCCCTTTTGCCCTGCTGGTGAACCCCCGACTGAGACAAATGGAGAGAAGACCCGACGCTGTAAAAATCAAGCGGGGAGGGGCGCCTGGGTGGCGCAGTCGGTTAAGCGTCCGACTTCAGCCAGGTCACGATCTCGCGGTCCGCGAGTTCGAGCCCCGCGTCGGGCTCTGGGCTCATGGCTCGGAGCCTGGAGCCTGTTTCCGATTCTGTGTCTCCCTCTCTCTCTGCCCCTCCCCCGCTCATGCTCTGTCTCTCTCTGTCCCAAAAATAAATAAACGTTGAAAAAAAAAAAAATTAAAAAAAAAAAAAAAAAATCAAGCGGGGAAATCTCCACGCTGGCTCACCAGCAGAGCCTCTGCCGGCGGGCGGGAAGGCGCGTGGTCGTGAGCTGAGAGGCCGGACAGCGCCGCACGGGCCCAGGGCATCTGGGTTCCAGTCCCAGCCCCTGCCCAGCTTTCACCGCGTGACCTTGAGCGGGTCGCCAGCCTGGGAGCTGGGGGGCGGGGCAGGGGCTGCCAGGGCGGACCCCGGACGCGTCTGGGACGGTTTCCTCTGCCCGCAGGTGGTAGGGCACCTCCTGTACTACCGCTTCCTGAACCCGGCCGTCGTGGCCCCTGACGCCTTCGACATCGTGGCCGTGGCGGCGGGCGGTGCCCTGGCCGCCCCCCAGCGCCACACGCTCGGGGCCGTGGCCCAAGTCCTGCAGCAGGCCGCCGGCGGCAAGGCCTTCCGCGGGGAGAGCCGGCACCTGCGGGTCTTGAACGACTACCTGGAGGAGACGCACCCCAAGTTCAGGTCTCCGTCCCGGCACCCTGTCCCTCCTGTCCCCTTCTCTTGCTCTCGTCCTCTGCCGTGCCTCCCCTTCTCCCTCTGGGCCGTGGGGGAAGCGCGGCCCGGCGGGGGCGCGGCGGTCAGGGAGCCGGAGCGCGGGTTGTTGGAAGCATCGCCCGGCGGAGACAGAGGAGGGCCGTCCAGGGCAGTGGGCTTGAGGGGACAGCGGGAGGGGGGCCGGGCGGCCCCGCGGGGGCTCACAGAACAGGTGGGGGTGCCGTCCGCCCTCTCCCACACCCTTCCTCTGGAGACAGGAGGTTCGTCTGCCGAGCCTGCCAGGTGCCGGAGCCGGAGGAGCGCTTTGCGATGGACGAGTACTCGGACATGGTGGCCGTGGCCAGACCCGTGGTGTACATCACCGTGGGGGAGCTGGTCAACACGCACAGGGTGAGGGGCGCGGCTGGGGGGCGGGGGGGGGGGGGGGGGGCGGGGGGGGCGGCGTGGGCGGCCCTCGGAGGAAGGTCTGGCTTGGATCCGTAGCTGCTGTCTCCTTCCACCTGCAGCTGTTGCTGGAGCACCAGGACTCGGTTGCCCCCGATCACTGCGACCCCCTGCACGAGCTCCTGGAGGACCTGGGGGAGCTGCCCACCATCCCTGACCTCATCGGTGCGCGCCGTCCTTGGCGAGGGGGCCCGGCAGCGGGTGGGGCGGGGAGGGCCTGCAGGGAGGGAGGGACGGACAGACTGAATGGCAGGCCGGCAGGCTCTCTCCGGAGTTCCATGGTCAGGGACGCGTGCCGGAAAGCCAGTCCGCACAGCACCTCTCCTTTCCCTCTGGTCCGAGATGGACACAGCGTGGGAGAGCGGTGTGGATGAATACAGGTCCGTTTGGAGTCTCTAAGGGTTTCTCTGACAGAGCCTTGAGTCCATGGAGTGACAGGATGTGGCCCTGCAGGGGTGGAAGTTCAGGGTAGGGGTGGTGACACATCGAAAGCTGGGAGCCCCAACACCTGGGCAGAGGGTGTCGGTCAGAGGTTCATCCGCAGGAACCGGGAGGCTGAGCTCTATGGACGAGAGCCGTCCTGTGGGTGCTGCCCCCGGTGGACCCGCCTCTCCTGGCATAGAGGTGCCCGGAGCGGGCACGTAGCACGGCTGTCTGCACGTGGGCACGCTCGTCTCATCCCTCCCTCCACTTCAGGGGAGGGCGTGGCCGCGGACAGGAGCCTGGACCCGAGCAAGCTGGAGGTGTCCCTGACGCTCGCCAACAAGTTTGAAGGGCTGGAGACGGACCCCGGCGATGCCAGTGCCCGGAGCCTGCTTCTGAGGTGGGTGAAGGTGGCCCCAGCCCCGGCCCCTGCTCGGATGGGGGGCGAGGCCATTCCACTGTCTTCCTGGGCTCCTGTCCTTCGGGCGGGTCCCCCTGAGGCTCACCGGCACTGCCCTCGCCGGGCCTCCGCTGCCCACCTCGGCCTCTGTTCTGTGCTGAGCTGAGGCCGAGGGAGAGCGGGGGTGTTGGTAACACCTGACGTTTGTGTGTTTCTGCGCTGTGACCGTTTGACCCGAGGGACAACCGTGAGGTCGGGGATGGTCTCCCTGCTTTAGTGTAGAGACCCGGGGTGGGTGTCCTGCCGAGAGAGAAGGTCGGGAGCTTTCCACCCCCGGTCCTGTGAAAGCAAGGGGGATGCCCCGCAGGGCTGGCCGGCCATCTGGGCAGAAGAGGAGCCGAGTTGCCGCCTCGGCCCTGCGCTGGCAGGGCGGCCCCTCCCCACCCACTTGCCCAGTGAACCAGTGAGCTGGGCCCTTGGCCTCGTCTTGCCATCGCTCTTCTAGCAGGGCGGGGCCAGGCGTGAGCACGCAGCCAGAGCCACCAAGAGGAAGGTGGCCGTCAGGCACCCTGAGAGCTCAGAGAAGGGACACCTGAGCTGGGGAAGGTCTCCCACAGGAGGAGGCACATCCTTTAGCTCATGGACTCAGGACGACGGTTTGCGGGAGGGCATTGTTGGCAGGGCGCCGGGGGTGAGGGCAGGGGTGAGGCGGCCCGGTGTGTGTGCACACAGGGGGTTCTGTACTCAGGCCCTGCATCTCACCCTGGGGTCTCCCTCCTTGTTTGTTCTCCTGACCTCCCGAGGTCCCTGGCAGCCATGACGTGGGGCAGGGTGCACCCACCCTCAGCTCCTGGCCAGCCTCGGGCCCAGACCCTTCCCTGTCCCTCCCCTCCTCCTGCAGCACCAAGCAGATGCTGGTGGACATCATGCAGTTCCAGCCTGGGGACTCCCTCGAGGAGATGCTGTCCCTCCCGGCGTCCAGAGAGCAGGTGAGTGGCCGGGTAGCTCCAAGTCTGGTCTGTTCATCCCCTCCTCCTGGCACCGCCCGTTTCCTCCCCTAGACCCACCCAGGCTCCACAAGCAGACAGATGTGCCCCCCAGGAATGAGAATAGCACCCCCGTCCCGGCTCCCCCTGCAGCAAGAGTGAGCTCTGCAGGGACTCCAAAGGCCCTGATGTCCGTGCTGTGGGGGGCGGGGGGGGGGGGGGGGACGGCTCAGGGGCATCGCACAGCTACCCCAATGGGCGCTGGAGGGCAGGCATCCTGCAGGGAGAGCGGCCGCCTGAGGCCTGGAGGCAGAGAAGGTACTGGGTGGAGGTCCGGTTGGGCCCCCGGCAGCAAAGACTAAGCCGAGGGCCTTCCGGAGAAGGTGAGGATGGCCCGTAGGGGCAGGTCCCAAAGCACAGGATGGAGGAGAGGGGCGCCCCAGATACCCTGGAGCCATCGCGGTGTTGGGAGGTGTGTGTCCAGAACCCCTTCCGCTGCGACTTCCGCCCCGGTCTCCTTGGGCCCCTGCTCCCCTGTGGGGACCCCCGAGGCCCTCGCCCGTCTCTGACATCCCCACCGCACCCACCCCTGCCCCAGATGAGCTGGGGTCCGCCCCGGCCCGGGGGGCGGAGTGGCGCGGCCCGGCGGATCCCTGCAGCTCTTTTGCCCCTCAGGAAGCGGCCCACGAGCGGCTGACGAGCTGGCGCCGGGCCCGTGAGAGCCAGACCCCGGAGCCCCTGCGACGGCACCGCTCGCTGACCGCGCAGTCCCTCCTGCCGCTGGCGGACAAGCGTCGGCGCGTCCTGCGCAACCTGCGCCGGCTGGAGGGCCTGGGGCTGGTCAGCGCCAGCGACGGCTACCAGGGGCTGGTGGACGAACTGGCCAAGGTAGCGACCCCGGGCGCCTTGGGACACGCCCCCCCCCCCCCCCCCCCCCCCCACCCCGCACGTGTCCGCCCAGATCCTCACCAGCCGGGGGAGGCCAAGGCACGGCCAGAGGGTCCGTTTTGAAGGCGAGGTCGGAACGTTACTCAGGGCGCTCTTGTACTGAAAGACCAGGAGCCTTGGAACCGTGACTCCTCGGTGGGGGCGAGGCCCCGGCCCTGAGGGTTCGGGCTGGAATCCTCGAGACCCTCCTCCTCGTTGGAAAAGCAGCTGGGAAACCTCCCTCTTCCTGCTTTTCCCGGAGACCCTCACAGGGATTTGTTGTGGGCCCGCCAGGCCCCGAGGCGCTCCCGTCGCAGGGGGCAACTCCCCCTCCCTTGTCCCCCAACCCCAGGACATCCGCAACCAGCGCCGTTGCCGGCAGAGGCGGAAGGCGGAGCTGGTGAAGCTGGGGGCCACGCTCCGCGGCCTGGACAGTAAGGCCACCTTCTTCGAGGAGCAGGGCGACCACTACAGCCTGTACATCCGGGCCTGCCTGGACCAGCTGGCCCCCCGCCCCAAGTGGGTGCCTCCTCCCGCTCCCCGTGACCTCTCACCTCTGCCCACGTGACCCCTGAAGGGGAGGTCGCCCCGGGACGGCAGGGTCCCTTTCTGATTCTGGCCTTCGGTCCCCTCACAGAGCCTCGGGGCCTGAGTCGGCCGCCACAGGGAGAACTGGGGTCTTTGGTGTTGAAGACCCGGCTCCGTGAACTCCCTGGGCCCTTTTTTAAACCAGGAGCTCCGGGAAAGGGAAGAAGCCGTCGCTCCGTTACACTGCTGCCCAGCTCCTGGACAAGGGGGTCCTGCTGGAGATCGAGGGCCTTCCCACCTCTCAGTACGTGTGTTCGGAGGGCACAGTGTCAGACCCCCACCGGGCCCCAGCGTGGCCCCGCCTTGGAGGGGCTGCAGGGTGATGGGGAGACGGGACACCTCCAGACAGAAAGCCAAGGGCAGCGCACGTGGTCTGGCACAGCCCCGGACACACCCAAGGGGGAGGGCACCGGGGACCCGTCCTGGAGGAGGGGACAGCCGTAAGGGCCAGGCACGCCGAAGACAGAGGCAGCCGGGGCCCCGCGAGCACTGACGGGACGTCTGGGCTCCGGAGGAGGGGGGCCGGGGCCCTGGAAGGAAGCACTGAGTCCGCGTTTTGAATCCTGTCCCTGAAAGCTTCAGAAATGTGATCTTTGACATCAGCCCTGGAGACGAGGCAGGGAAGTTCGAAGTCAATGCCCGGTTCCTGGGTGTGGACGTGGAGCGGTTCCAGCTTCACTACCAGGTGAGAGGCCCCCCAGGGGCCCCAAGCTGCCGGCCTGGCTCGGGTGCCCGCCTGAGGACAGTGGGCCCTCCTCGCTCCTCTCAGCCGCGGAGGACGTCAGCTCCCCGCCCCGCCCATCAGCACCTGAACGGAAGGGTGAGGGTCTTGCGGCCCGAGCGCCTCTGTCCCCAGGCCCTGGCCCAGACCCCACTGCCAAGCACAGAGCGTGCAGCTGGCGGGCACTGTCAGAGCGGATGAGTCCTGATGTCCCAGCACGTGTCTGGGACCTCGCACACGCCGCCCTGCGGCCCTCTGCACAGCCCTGAAGCGTGACCCCTGTTCTCCAGGCTCTGAGGCTGACACAGATGCAACCTGAGACACAGGCCAGTGTTCAGGACAGCTGTGATTTTGTTTGTTTAGGTTTATTTATTTTGAGAGAGCACGAGCTATAGAGGGGCAGAGAGAGAGAGAGAGAGAGGGGATCCCAAGCAGCCTCCGCGCTGTCAGCACAGAGCCCAACGTGGGGCTTGAACTCACAAGCCGTGAGATCATGACCTGTGCCGAAGTCGGACGCTCAACCGACTGAGCCACCCAGGCGCCCCAGGAAGCAGTGACTTTAAACCCACGTCTTTTTGTTCTGCCCTTTGGCCTTTTGAATGAGAGAAGGGGTTTGAAGCCCTGACTCTGCTCAAATTGACATTTGGTCAAGTCCCTGTGCCTCTCTTGGCCTTGATGTCCTCATCTGTGAACTGGGGTTTTGATGGCCAGCGCCCCTGGGTGGGCGAGGGAGGCTCGGGGGCGTGAGTGTTGTGTAGACTGGCCGGGCCACCACCAGGAGCCCTCGCGCACCCCACCCCTGCCCTCCCCCCAGGACCTCCTGCAGCTCCAGTACGAAGGTGTAGCTGTTATGAAGCTCTTCAACAAGGCCAAGGTCAACGTCAACCTTCTCATCTTCCTCCTCAACAAGAAACTGCTGCGGAAGTGATGGAGGCAGGGGCCGCTCCGCGAGCCCCTCTTCCCTGCCAGGTTGCGGTCTCAACACTAACACTAGCTCACAGCCCTGCGGATGCCCAGGGCTCAGGGCTGGGCCGAGCTCCGGGAGCATCAGAGCATCACCCCCCCTCCCCCCCCCCCGCCCCAGCTGGAGCAGCTGGCCCACCGGGCCACACGGAGGCTCCCTGGCGACAGTGAGCCTTGCCCAGAGGCTGGCCGTGTGGCCGATAAGCCCCAGAGCCCCTCAGTGTCCCCGCCGGACCGCAGCGCAGGGACCTGGGCCCTGCACCCTGGCCCACCGAGGCCCTTGCTCTTTGCCCACTGCTGCCCTCCCACGGTCACCCCGATATTTGCAAGCACTGTCCTGGCCGCCTCTGCCTCCCTGCTCCCTGCAGGCCCCAAAGCCAGCTCCCGCTCCCTCCTCCCTCTCCTCCCCCCACCACCTCAAGTCCCGCTCTGAGGATATTTATTCTCCCCCCCCCCGGCACTGGGGGTCACCGTGTGGCCCTCCTCCTGGGTGTACCCCTTCATCTCTGAGCTCAGAGAAGGCGTTGCCATCTCCCATCTCCCAACAGTCCCAACGCCCCTCCCGCCGTGTGCGCAGGACGCCTTGGGTGGGGGGCAGGAAGGTCCCCGTTCGTGTTTCAGACTCGTCCTGTCCCCTTCCTACGGCACGAAGAGCGTCTTTCCCTCTGTTCGCTCACCCTTCCGGGCGGTCCCAGTCCCTGCATTCTTGTCCCTGCATTCTTGTCCCTGCCACTGTCTCTCCCCCACGTCCACCGACTTCCTGTCCGTCTGCCCCTGATGTCACTTGAATAAAAGCAGCCGTCACCCGCACATGTGCAGTTCACCACCCCCCGCTTCATTTCCTGCAGAGCAGGTCTCCGGGTTCTGAGACGGCTCTTGCCCGGGAGAGGAGAGCCGGGGGGGCGGGGGGGGGGGGGGTTGGCTCCTCGCTGCAGCCCCTGAAGTGCCCGCCTGGCTGAGCTCCTAAAAGCTTAATGAGACGAGGGTTGGTTCCTCTCACGCCTGCCCCGGGGCACGGGCACGGGGACGGGGAAGGAATGGTTAGGTTTTGGTGCTGTTTTTA
The DNA here is from genome assembly GCF_022837055.1 of Prionailurus viverrinus. Classification (NCBI taxonomy): domain Eukaryota; kingdom Metazoa; phylum Chordata; class Mammalia; order Carnivora; family Felidae; genus Prionailurus; species Prionailurus viverrinus. The sequence goes on from NC_062577.1 coordinate 65,079,002, forward strand.
TCGCAGCTCTGGAGGCAGAAGCCAAGAGGAGGAGGAACCAGGCCTAGCTGCGCCCCACCCGCTCCGCACACACTTCCAGCAGCTTCTCCTCATGTGCTCTGGCCACAGCTGCTCACGTGTGCTGCAGCCCCTGTGCTCTGAGCAAAACCCCCTCTCCGCGACAAGAGCCCCCCTCCTTTCCTCCTTGCTGTCCGGGAACAGGGACAAAGCCTGGGGACGAGGGAACAGTACAGAGGCACCCGCCCTGACATCCCGCCCAGAAGTCCCTGCTGGGCACCCCCGGTTTGCCTGGCGGGTCTGTCTTCCGCTCCATCACTCAGGATCTATCTCGCTGTCACATCGTCTCCTTCCCGTAACGTGTCACAGCAGAGACTGGCGGTACTGCCTCACTCTGAGTGACAGTGACACACACAGTGGATCCGGGTTCCCACACACCGTCAGCCGTCACTGAAAAGCTCACACTCGCCCGACGGCTCCAGCACCGGGTGCCACCGTGATGCTCCCCGGCAGCCGCGTGGGCTCAGCCGCGTGGAGCACGCGCTGGCTCGTCACCGTGGCTACTGTCACCAGGGCCTGTGTGGCAGGGCTCTTTGCAGGCACTTCTCACAGCAACTCCGCAGAGGGGAGCGCCCCGCCCCCGCCCTCTGCCGGGCAGGTGACAGAGCCGAGGCTCGGAGCTCTGGGTCACAGCCAGCAAGGGGCAGAGCAGGGCTCTCAACTCGGGCCCACCCCCTCCGGGCTCACCTTCCCCCACCTCGTGTCTTATCTGAGAGAAACATTTCCACTTCCTTCAGCCCACCCTCTCGTGCCGCCCTCTTTCGAGCCCACTGCTCAACCCTCCCGGTGGCCCCTGACACGCCCCGGTTCATCACTGTCTTCCTGTCAATGGCCAATGTGACACAGAGGCACGTAGGTCCTATGGGGGAGTACACTCTCTTCAGGGACAATTTGGCAACATCAGAAATGGGGAAAGAGAGGTCTTTCTACCAAACGGTGTTGGGACAGCTGAATATCCACGTACAAAAGAATGAAGCCGGACCCCTACCTCATACCGTATACCAACATTGAAACAGATCATAAACCAAAATGTAACAGCTAAAACTATAGCATTCTTAGAAGGAAACGTAAATTTGCATGACGTTGATCGGGCGATGGTTTCTGAAGACACCAGAAGCACCAGTGGCAAGAATTAGATACACTGGAGCCTCAGCAAAGTCAAAAACTTGTGCTTTAAAGGACCCCTTCAGGAAAACGCAGACAGGGGCACCTGGGTGGCTCAGTTGGTTGAGATCGGTTCAGGTCATGATCTCACGGTTCGTGGGAAGGAACCCCGCGTTGCACTCTATGCTGACAGCACTGAGCCCGCTTGGGATTCTCTCTCTCCCTCTCTCTCTACCCCTCCCCTGCTTATGCTTTCTCTTGCTCTCAAAATAAATTATCTTAGGGGTGTCTGGGTGACTCATTCGGTTAAGCATCAGACTCCGGCTCAGGTGATGATCATGCAGTTTGTGAGTTCGAGCCCTGTGTTGGGGCCCTACGCTGACAGCTCGGAGCCTGGAGCCTGCTTCGGATTCCGTGTCTCCCTCTCTCTCTGCCCCTCCCCCACTCACACTGTCTCTCAAAAAAAATAATAAACGCTAAAAAAATAGTAAAATAAACTTTTAAAAAGTTGAAAAAAATGAAAGGACAACCCACAGAAAGGGAGAGAGATGTTTGCAAATCATTTGTCTTTTTTTTTTTAATGCGTGTTTTTATAGAGAGAAGCACCGGTGGGGGAGGGGCAGAGAGAAGGGGAGACACGGAATCCGAAGCAGGCTCCGGGCTCTGTGCTGACAGCAGAGAACCTGACACGGGGCTCCAACCCACGAACCACGAGATCACGACCCGAGCCAAAGTCAGGCGCTTCACCGACAGCCACCCAGGCGCCCCACAAATTGTGTTATCTTGTAAGGGACTTATTTCAAAAATAAAAAGACAACCCAATTACATGGGCAATTTTGGTGGCCATTTCTGTAAAAAAGAGATGCAATTAGTTAATAAGCACATGAAAAGATGCTCAGCATCATTAGTATTAGCATAATGCAAATGAATTTTTTTTAATCTTTTATTATTTACCCTTGAAAGAGAGACAGTGTGTGAGCTGAGCGGGGAAGGAGCAGAGAGAGACACACAGAATGCGAAGCGGGCTCCAGGCTCCCAGCTGTCAGCACAGAGCCCGACGCGGGGCTCGAACCCACGGACCACGAGATCATGACCTGAGCCCAAGAGGGACACTCAACCCACTGAGCCACCCAGGCGCCCCGCAAATGAAATCTTAATGAGATGCCACTTCATCCCCAACGAGGATGGCTGAAGTCAAACAGCTAACAACAAGGTTTGCTGAGGATGGGGAGAAACTGTAATTGCTATAGCGCCCGGGGGGTTGGAAAACAGTGGAGCCACTTTGGAAAACAATTTGGCGTCTCCTCGAAATGTCAAACATACGAGCCAGCAACTCGCCCTCCTGAGCACGTACCCGAGAGAACTGGAAGCCGATGTGGCCAGGAAAGTCTGGGCACAAATGCTCACCAGCTGATGAGCGGATGAAGAGAGGGCGATATATACGAAGGGAGTACCGTTTGGCCATCGAAGGGGACGAAGTCACGACACACGCTACCACACAGAGGGCACTTGAAAACACGCAAAGTGAAAGACCCGAAAGGTCACGTATGTCTGATTCCATTTGTGTGAGGGTCCAGGACAGGCCAATCCACGGGAACAGAAAGTCGATCAGTGTGCCGGGGTCTGGCGAAAAGGGAGAACAGAGCAAGTGCTGGTGGGTGTGGGGTTTCTTTTAGGGGTGGTGAAAATGCTCTGTAATTAACTAGTAAGGCTGAAATTCCTTTTTTTTTTTACATTTATTCATTTTTGAAAGACAGAGAGAGAGCATGAGCAGGGGGAGGGGCAGAGAGAGAGGGAGACACAGAATCCGAAGCAGGATCCAGGCTCCGAGCCGTCCGCACAGAGCCCGACGCAGGGCTCGAACCCATGAACCTTGAGATCGTGACCTGAGCCAAAGTCGGACGCTCAACCGACTGAGCCACCCAGACGCCCCTAAAGGCTGCAATTCTGACCATAGTGAAACCACTCGATTTCGTATCTTCAAAGGGTACATTTTATGGTATGTGAGTTATATTTCAATAAAGCTGTACTTTTTTTTAATGTTTACTTATTTTTGAGAGAGAGAGAGAGAGAGAGAGAGAGAGCAGGAGCAGGGGAGGGGCAGAGAGAGAAGGAGACAGAGAATCCAAAGCAGGCTCTGAGCTGACAGCGCAAAGCCTGATGTGGGGCTCGAACCCCTCAACCGTGAGCCGGCCTGAGCTAACCTCACTCAACCAATGGAGCCACCCAGGCGCCCCCAAGCGGTTACTTTTTAAGGCTGTAATTGCACACACCCAGCAGGGGATGCTTCCCGTGAACACACCTGGATGGGGCAAGGATTGTGCGTGAGGGCAGAGCAGCCCCACGACGGGACATGGCACGGCCAACGGCGACGATGAGTACACACGAGCGGACTGGTGTGAAGAGCGGCCCCCGTGTGTGCTGTTCCGGACGATGCCCGGGGGACTCGGCGGCGGCCGCCTTCTGGGACTAGAACTGGGGGGGGGGGGGGGGGGGGGGGGTGTCTGTGCTGCTACTTTGATGAGCTTCCGTCACTCTCAGGAAGGGGAGAGCCAGCACACGCTGAGGACCAGCGTCCCTTGTTCCAGGGCGGCAGCTCCCCGCGGGCCCCACGAGCTGTTCCTTCTTGGCCCCCAGCCGCACGCAGAACCTGAGACCAAGCGCTCGGAAACTTACAGCCGGCCGGCAGGGGCCTAACCCCCGAATCTACCGAGCAAAGATGGAGCTTGGATTTCACGGGACTTTTTCGCTGCATTTTTCTAGTAACTAGCGTTTGTGGTATTTCACAAAAATGTCGGCCCGGCGGTGCTGGGCTGGCTCAGCTGGTGGAGGTGCGGCTCTTGGTCTCAGGGTTGTTTGAGCCCCACGTGGGTGTGGAGCCTGCTTAAATAATAAAAATAAAAATAAATTAAAAAGTTAAAAAAAAAATATGGGTGCCCGAGGGGCTCAGTCGGTTGGGCCTCCGACTTCAGATCTAGAGGCTCAGGTCACGATCTCACGGTTCCTGAGGTCAAGCCCCGCGTCAGGCTCTGTGCGGACAGCTCGGAGCCTGGAGCCTGCTTCGGATTCTGGGTCTCTCTCTCTCTCTGCCCCTCCCCTGCTCAGGCTCTGTGTCTCTCTGTCTCAAAAAGAAATAAACATTTAAAAATAAATAAATGTGGGGCGCCTGGGTGGCTCAGTTGGTTAAGTGGCCGACTTCGGCTCAGGTCATGATCTCGTGGTCCGTGAGTTCGAGCCCCACGTCGGGCTCTATGCTGACAGCTCAGAGCCTGGAGCCTGTTTCAGATTCTGTGTCTCCCTCTCGCTGACCCTCCCCTGTTCATGCTCTGTCTCTCTCTGTCTCAAAAATAAATAAAACGTTAAAAAAATTTTTTTAAATAAATAAATAAAAATAAAATAAAAATAAATAAATGAAATTATTGTCGCTGTTTCCCAATTACATATTCATTGTAGAAAGTTTGGGAAATATTTACAAAGCAAAAAAGGGCCCATAACAATTCATGACACTGTCACAAAATGATAACCACTTGTAACATTTTGATGTCTTTTCTCCCAATCGTATTTGCAATTAGAACCACGCTATGCATCTTATTTTATAACCTGCCTTTTCTATTTACATTGTAAACAGCCTCCCATATATTTTTTTTAATGTTTATTTTTGAGACAGAGAGAGAGACAGAGCGCAAGCAGGGGAGGGGCAGAGAGAGAGGGAGACACAGAATCAGAAGCAGGCTCCAGGCTCTGAGCTGTCAGCCCAGAGCCCGACGCGGGGCTCGAACTCACGGACCGCGAGATCGTGACCTGAGCCGAAGTTGGGCACTTAACCCACGGAGCCAGCCAGGTGCCCCCGCGCCTCCCACATTAAATGAGACAAACCAGGGGTGCCCGGCTGGTTCAGCAGGTGGAGCGTGTGACTCTGGACCTCAGGGTGGTGCGTTCAAGCCCCACACTGAGTGCAGAGATTACTTAAAAAGAAACAACTATCTAGATGCTTTATGTTCTGGCAAACGAATGCTGTGTTACAAACCCTTTGCCTGTCGGCATGGGTCTCTCTGGGTCTCCTCCTTTGGGGAGCTGATCCCCCTCCCTCCGCACAGCCGTGGGGCTAACAGCGGAACTGCCTCCCACCAGGACGTTGGGCTCAGGACTCCAGAGCAGACACTCAGACTTCCTTCCCCTCGGCCGTGGGAACTTGAATTCTGAACTCTGAGGGCGGCACCCAGGAAGCGAAGCCGGATGGGGCTGAGTCACCCGCTGGCAGCACCCTGCAGAGACGGCCACCAGCTTCTGGCCCTGGGGTCCCCGGGGTCCCCGGGGGGGGGGTCAGACTGTCACCTCTCCCGGGTCAAGTCGCTCTGCTCCAGACAAGCCTGGAAGCCTCTCGTCACGTCTTGCTTGACGTTCCTCTCTTGCTGCTAACCAAGACCGCTTTCCCGATTCGTCCTGGCACCTAGATCCGCGTGCCCGTGTGTATCTCCTTGGACTGTTTCTGCTTCGCAGGGTGTGCACTTTATAAAGGATCTTCTCACCTGCAGCCAAGCGTCCAGAAAACCTGCACCAACTCACAGAAAGAGGGCACAGGAGGCGAGAGGAAGGGGTGCACGCCGGGGTCAGCCGTCCAGAGTCCGGAAAGGAGCCCAGCCTGACTCCTGCGAATCAACAGAACCCGCCCTCGCCGGGTCTTGTGAAACCCGTCCACTGCCTTTGCGCCAGGGAGGCACAAGAGGACTCCTTTCTCTGCGGGGAACACACACGTTTAAGAAGGACGGCTCACCAGACGCAGTGTGGGACCCTGGACTGGATCCTGGGACGGGAAAAAAGGGCCGTTAACGGGAACACCGGTGACACTGAGCACTGGAGTTGAGTTGGTCAATACTGGTTTCCTCGTGTTGACAGATGGACCGCAGCAACGCGGGGCGCTAACCTCGGGGAGACCGGGGAGTGCTGTCCGGGAACTCTCTGTCCTGCTTTTGCAACCTTTCTGTAAATGTGACGCTGCGCCCAAATTGAAAGTTGACTTAAAACGACAGTTTGCACCAATCTGTAGTCCCGCCGAAAGGGCACAGAAGTGCTAGTCTTACCGCAGCCTTGCCAGCGGCTGAATTTTAAGAAATTCAGTCCGTCAACAAATATTTAGTAAGTGCCTGAGACGGCGAGGCCACGTGGCACGCTACACTGCCACGCGCTCCGTGGCCTCGCGATCTCAGGCACTTGGGACGCACAGTAAACAAAGCCAACCTGAATCAGTGTCCTCACGGAGCGGACAGTGGCGGGGCGGGGGGGGGGGTGGGACAGATACTCCGGTATGTCCAAAGCAGTAAGTGTTCAGGAAAACAGAAAGAGCAGAACAAGGGACATCCCGGGTGATGCACGGGAATGGGGGGGGGGGGGTGGGGGGGCTGCAATTTTAAATAGCGTGATCAGGAGGGGCTTCCCAGTGGAAAAGACATCTCAGCACTGACAAGGAGGGAGAGGTAAGCCGTGGGGACGCCTGGAGGAAAGGTGGTGACACAGACCACGTGTGGCCTTCCAGGTGCCAAACAGGTTGGGGCAGAGCCCCCCCCCCCCCCCCCCCCCCCCCCCCCCCCCCCGTTTACTCTGCTTCGTCTCCCAGCCTGGTGCAGTTAGGCGGGGCCGTGCCACCGGCCCGGCCACGTAAACGGGAGTGGAAACGCACCAAGTTACCTTCGGGCTCAGGCAATAGAAGTCCCGCTTGTGATTCTCTAGCCTTCCTTTCCCTGGTGTGGTATCTGTGCTCCAGGGGGAGCAGCGACGACAGCCCTGGAGCCTCCATCAGCCTGGGACCCGCCGTGTGACCCGTGTCCTGAGCCCAGTCACCGGCCGGTAGCACCCTACAGAGACAGCCACTGTCTGGCACTGAGACTTTTTTTTCTTTTCGTTTGTTTTTTTTTTTAATTTTTTTTTTTTAACGTTTTTATTTATTTTTGGGACAGAGAGAGACAGAGCATGAACGGGGGAGGGGCAGAGAGAGAGGGAGACACAGAATCGGAAACAGGCTCCAGGCTCTGAGCCATCAGCCCAGAGCCCGACGCGGGGCTCGAACTCACGGACCTCGAGATCGTGACTTGGCTGAAGTCGGACACTCAACCGACTGCGCCACCCAGGCGCCCCTCTTTTCGTTTGTTTATTAATTAATCAATTAATTAATTAATAGTAATCTCTGTGCCCAGTAATCTCTGGCTCAAACCCACGACCCTGAGATTAAGAGTCGCACACTCCTGGGGCGCTCAGCAGGTGAAGCATCCGACTTCGGCTCCAGTCACGATCTCACGGTCCGTGAGTTCGAGCCCCGTGTCGGGCTGTGTGTGGACAGCTCGGAGCCCGGAGTCCACTTCGGATTCTGTGTCTCCCTCTCTCTCTGCTCCTCCCCTGCTCACATGCTGTCTCTCTCTCTCAAAAATATTACAAAAACATTAAAAAAAAAAAAAAAAAGAGTCGCACAGTCCCCTGCCTGGGTCAGCCGGGTGCCCCCGGGCACTGAGGCTCTTGCTCTGGGATTGGGGCGCCTCCCACTGGAGCACAGCTTAGCTCATGGCCTGACACAGAAGGCCCGGCTTTTACCGCATCAACTGAGTCCACTGTTCGTTTGAAAAACACAAGCATCGCTGTTTACCTTTAATTTCCTTGATAATTACTGAACGTAGGAGACTGTATTTTCTGTCTTTAAAAAAAAAAATTTTTTTTAATGTTTATTTATTTCTGAGACAGAGAGAGACAGAGCATGAGTCGAGGAGGGGCAGAGAGAGAGGGAGACACAGAATCGGAAGCAGGCTCCGGGCTATGAGCTGACAGCACAGAGCCCGACGCGGGGCTCGAACTCACAGACCATGAGATCATGACCTGAGCCAAAGTCGGACGCTCAACCGACTGAGCCACCCGGGCGCCCCAACGGACTGTATCTTCTAAGGTGGACAGGACAGAATCCCCGTGCCCATGCGTTTGCTGTGACAGCAGCACGGCTGCCACTGAGAGGCGACATCGGTGCTCCCTCCCCTCGAATCTGTATTCACCCTGAGAGCGAGGTTGTTGACTTCTACGGCAACGTCGTAAGAAATGTGGTGACTTCTGTCTGGTCCTGGGGGACATCCTCTTTTGGAAGCCTCCGGTCACGCGGTGAAGAAGCCGAGGTCTCGTGCAGAAGCGTCAGTGTCCAGGGACGTTGGCGGTGGACGCCCCAGCTGACAACTGAGCGTGAGCGGAAGCCTCTGGGGGCCCTCCAGCCACCGGAGCGGCCCTGGGAGAGAGCCGCCCGACTGAGCTCGGTCAGGCCCAGAACCATAATCATACCCATCACGTTGTTATTGTTGTTCTGAGCCACTACGTTTTAAGGCGGTTCGTTACATAGCAATACACAATCGCGAGGGTGGAGAGGAACATCTTCACTATTTTTATTTCATATATACAGACACACGTTTAAAGATTTTTTTAAAGTAGTCTGTGCCCCCGGCGTGGGGCTCGAACTCACAACCGGAGATCGAGAGTCGCTCGCTCCACCGCCAGCCAGGCGCCCCGATTTTTATCTAATACGTTGAAGTCTTTTTACATCCTGACGCCATCTCCTCGACAGGACCCACTCTTCTGTTTCCACGTAAACGTGGGGAGCGGGACCCGGCCATGGAGGGACCTAGAGAGATGTCCCTCAAAGCTAACTGAGACCCGCTAACAAGATGTCCCGGGTACGGCCGCAGCAGGCAATAAATGTTTGTTAAAGGAGTGAATCACGCTGTTCTCGGGGGCAGGGGTAGAAATGGCGGATGTTAGTCAAAGGGCACAACCTTCCGGTCAGGAGAGGAGCCAGTGCTGAGCGTGTAACTCACAGCGTGGTGACTACAGTTAGCGACACGTGAGAGTTGCTGAGAGCAGGTCCTAAATGTCCTCCCCACGCACACCCGTGCGCACACGATGATGGTGTGAGGTTGTGGAATGTTAACTAACCCTACTATGGCGATCCTTTCTCAATAGGAATTCGCATCGAATTGTTACACTGCACACCTGAAATTGATATAATGTTATATGTCAATGATATCTCAATAACGCTGAAAGATAATAATAACTCTGTCCGCATTTCTGCATCTTACTTAAAATGTAACCAACCTGGGGCGTCGGGGTGGCTCAGTCGGCTAAGTGTCCCACTTCAGCTCAGGTCAGGATCTTGCAGTCAGTGAGTTCAAGTCCCGCGTTGGGCTCTGCGCTGACGGCTTGGAGCCTGGAGCCCGCTTCAGATTCTGTGTCTCCCTCTCTCTCTGCCCCTCCCCTGCTCACGCTCTGTCTCTCTGTCTCCCCAAAATAAATAAACATTAAAACAATTAAAATAAAATATAATAAATAATAAACAAAACAAAATAAAATAAAATCTAACCAACCTGAGGCTACTGGCCGGCTGGGTCGGAAGAACCTCCAGCCCTTGATCTCGGGGTCATGAGTTTGAGCCCCACGTCGGGTGCAGAGATTCCTAAAAAAAATGAATAAAACATAACCAACCTAATGAAATGCGCTCATGAAATTCAGATGCCTGGTGCCACAGTCTCCAGAAACACCAATCTATCAAACCTGTTACGATGAAGGGCTTGCAGCCAACTTTTACCTGGTGTCTCTCCCTTTTTTCTTCCCTTTCCACTCAACAAAATAACGTACATATCATCTCCAAGTAAAAGACTCAAGTAATGCATACGAAGGTAGACAGAAGGCACCTGCACCCCGCGCCCTCCACAGGTAAGCCTTGCTGATATTTTCGTACAGACCCTCTGGGGCCTTTTTTCTATATATTTGCATCCACGTGTGCAAACATACTGTGGCAGAGTGCGGTTTCCAGAAACGGGCAGGCCACTTCCTATCCCACCGCTCTTCCAAAACCTCGCCCTGTCCACCGGTGGAGGCTCCGTCCCCACCCGGGCGGGGCCCGTGACCGCCTCACTACCGTGGCCCAGAAGCGACACTAGGTCACTCCCAAGGCCAGGTCCTAAGAAGCAGGACCGACCCGCCGTGGCTCTCTGTGCTCAGACACGTCAATTCTGGAGCCCTGAGCCCCCCTGGAAGGATTCTGAAGGCCCCGTGCTGGAAAGACCACAAGGACGGGCTGGACAGAGAAATCAGCAGAGCTTTCCTGGAGCCCGCCCGTCTGAGTGTTCCCAGCCCGAGTCCAGACACGTGAGGCCAAGAGGACGCCTTCAGCCCCGACCCGGTCAGAACACGAGCCGCTGAGTGAAAACCACCCAGCGGAACCCAATCAATCCCGGAAACCGTAAGTCACTGTAACGACAGTTGCCATTCAGCGGGCCCGGCTCGCCGTGTGGCCGTGCGGCCTTCCTTCTGCGGCAGAGACATTCCACAAGGCAGCACGGCTGGCGGGGAAGGGGGGTTGCTTTGGTCCGGGGAGGGGGCTTCAAAGGAAGGCCTACTTGGGAGCCCGTTGTGCGAAACGAACAAAGGAAGCCGCCGGGCCCTGCGTGGAGCTCCGGGAGGGACCTTGACGAGCTCCTAGCCTTCGAGGCCACCCTTAAAGACCCCTGCCCTGTGCACAGAGTCCAAGCACCGGGCACAGCAGTGATGCTCCGTCTTCCCTCTTTCCCTGCGAGTCCACTACCCTCTAACGGTACACCTGCTTTGGGCGCACGACCAGGCGAGGCCGCCCGTGGGTTCGGGGCACAGTGGCTGATCCCCATGTTGCACACAGGAAGTCACGGATGACTGGGCTGGGGAATCTATTGTCATCCTTTCTAGAACTTCCATTCTCTCGTCTCCACTTTATTTATTTATTTATTTATTTATTTATTTAAAATGATTTGCCCAAAGTCATATTGGGCTTTCTTTTTTTTTTTTTTTAAGTTTATTTATTTTTGAGACAGAGAGAGACAGAGCATGAACGGGGGAGGGGCAGAGAGAGAGGGAGACACAGAATCCGAAGCAGGCTCCAGGCTCCGAGCCATCAGCCCAGAGCCCGACGCGGGGCTCGAACTCACGGACCGAGAGATCGTGACCTGAGCTGAAGTCGGACGCTTAACCGACTGAGCCACCCAGGCGCCCCTCTTGTCTCCACTTTAAATATCTGTCTTGGGCGGCGCCTGGGTGGCCCAATTGGTTAAGCATCCGACTTCAGCTCAGGTCATGATCTTGCGGTGCGTGAGTTCGAGCCCCACGTCAGGCTCTCTGCTGACAGCGTGGAGCCTGCTTGGGATTCTCTCTCTCCCTCTCTCTCTCTGCCCCTCCCCTGCTCTCTCACTCTCTCTCAAAATAAATAAACTTAAAAAAAATCTGTCTTAAAGGTGAGAAACAGGAATGGACATTGTGTCCCCTCTGTCACCTGTCATCATTACTCATCCCTCCAGCAGAGGACAGCTTTTGGGCCCTTTCTTGATAACTCTTGCTTCATACATCGCTTCCCTGCTGCCCCCGCCACGAGAGGGGGAGACATCTCAGAGACCTTCCACAAACCTCTGCGAGGCTCCCCCAAAGTACTGTTGTCACTCGGCCACCAGGCTTGCGTGGGCCTTTCAATGTGCCCTTGGTCACCCGCGATCTCCTCCTGCAGGGAAAGGAAGGAGAGGAGAATTATTGCAAGGCACCACACATAGCCCTATGTAATCTCTGCAGTTTTCCAGGAGTGTCACCTTCACGCTGAGGAAAGTGAAGCTCAGAGAGGGTCAGTGGCGTGCCTAAGGCCACACAGCTAGAAACGGCCGAGCTGGAACTCCATCTCCGGTCTGCCCGACCCAGCCTTCTGCACTGGCTTTCTCTAAACCTGCGCGATTCCGAGGTCCCCGTGTGACCACGCAGGATTTCTGAGTGCCCGCTGCTTCTTTATTAGTTCATGGGGGTACTGCCTAACCGTGCTCTGAGGTCTCCCCTCCCTCTGGGGTCCTGGGCCCCTCCAGTGTCCCTGTGACCACATAGTCAGGCCAACAGGGAAAGTGTTTTCTCCCTCGATCGTTTACGGGGCAACAGACAGGCCTGGCTTGGAATCCCAGAGCCATTTCCTGCTGTGTGACCATGAACATGGCTCCTCGACCTCTCTGAGCTTCTGTTTGGTCATCTGCACAAGGAGGATGAGGATTCAGACATCCGTGGGCTTGTGGTGCGATGCTGAGAACATATGCCTCATGCCTTCCGGGGTGCCCCCGTGAGGCGGGCATGAAAACAAAATGAGCCTGTACCCTTTTATTCCCAGGTTTTTCTCTTTCTCGTGGGTCAGCAACCAGGAGGCCCCTGCGTCTTCCCAGCAACACGGCCCTTGGGGGTCGGTCCGGAGCACGTGCAATGGCGGCGGCGGGGGGGGGGGTGGGTCTCGCGACTTGCCAGCGCTTATGGAGAGGAGGGGGCGAAGCACAGGCGGTCCCCTGCAGGGTTTGGGGACCATCCCGGGAGAGACCGCAGGTGCGGGGGGAGAGTCCACCGGGCCCACCTCTCGCCGCTTCCCCAGGACTCCGGCACAGGTGCACAGCAAATGCTCGCCCCATGAAGGTGCGCTTTCTGGATGGGAGCTGAGTCCGTGGGGAGCCACCAGCCACGCGCGGGGGCGGTCGTGTGTCCACACTGCGGATGGCCTGAGCGGCTTCCTTAGCCTGGCAGGGATGCAGGTGTGTGGGCCACAGGGCTCCCTTTGATGGTTACCTCTGTCAATCTCCAGCCCGCCCCCCAAATATGCTGAAAATAATAGATTAGAAACGATGAAATACGGTGGACAACACGAGCCTTGAGAGCACTTGGACTTCAGGCGGCCTCGCCTGTGTAGCCTGTCTCACCCAAGCTGCCCCCCTCCAGCCGCAGCATCTCCATAGGGGCGCTCCCTTCAACGGACAGGCAAGCCCTCCCCCCTCCCATAACCAGTGAGAGATGCTGACACTGTCTTTCGGCCCCTACCCCCAGCCCGGGCCCCGCCTGCCCTCAGAGAGAGTCCCACGGGGGCCGTGTGCAGTGGCAGCCCCCCGGAGAGGGGCCACACGCTTACACATTCATTAACACACTTACTGGGTGACAAGTGCGTCCCTCCTCTGCCGCTGTCAGGAGGACGATGGCAGAGGGAGCCTTGAGCTTTGTCCACCCACCCAGGCCTTCCGCGGTCTCCCCACCTCCCTGGCGCCTGCGATCCTTGCCAGGGCCCCCTCCCATGCCCTCCAGGTACACAGCCTCTGGTTGCTTAGCAACGGCCAGCCTCTTCCCCTACCTCAGCACCTTCCCCTGCAGCTCCAGTAGAGCCGAGGCAGGGGTGGGGGCAGGTTCGCTGCCAGGGAATGTGTGGGAACAAGCCCCCAGACAGGCCGAGGGTAAAACCCAGGGCCCTCTCTAACACTTGGGTCCCACACGGTCTCTTGGAAAGTCCTGCCGGGCTCCGCCACCCCCCAGCTTCTCAAAGCCCTAGTCCTCTTGTCCATCCTGTAAGTCTGCCTCCACCTGCATCAGTCCCAAGGGCAGGCCCGGCCTCTCCTTCGGCCCCTCCTGCTCAGGCGGAGCGAGGCCCAGTCCTAACACCCCCCCACCCAACTACGCTCCCCAAGTTGCCATAGCAACTGTGGCCACACCCTTTGTTATCACCTCTCTAGGAAAGGCCTAAGGGGGGAGGGGGGATCCCAGAACAGACCCCCAGGGGTACCCTGCTTTCCGCACCTCCCACCGACACCTGCAACCTGGGCTTCAGTTTCAATGGAAACTGACATTGAACTTCTGGGCGACCAGAAGAGGATTAGGCCCAGAAAAACAAAGTCCCTGCTGCTTTCCCTCTGTCCCTTCAGCTACAATATCAGAGTCCCCAAGAGAAGCCCCTGAAGAAGCTCAGCACCTGTGACAGGAACCTGCCCCACTCAGAAAAGCGTCCCCCAGCCCCCCCACTGACAGAGTGCCCTCCAAGGGCCCAGTGTCCATCGCACTGTCCACCTGACTTGACCTCTTTTTTTTTTTTTTTTTTCCAACGTTTATTTATTTTTGGGACAGAGAGAGACAGAGCATGAACGGGGGAGGGGCAGAGAGAGAGGGAGACACAGAATCGGAAACAGGCTCCAGGCTCTGAGCCATCAGCCCAGAGCCCGACGCGGGGCTCGAACTCACGGACCGCGAGATCGTGACCTGGCTGAAGTCGGACGCTCAACCGACTGCGCCACTCAGGCGCCCCCTGACTTGACCTCTTTACCTGCATTTCCTGCCACCCCACCCCCTCAGTCCTGGATGCTTGGGTCTGATAATAGGATCTGGGGGATAAGAACCAGGGCTAGGAAGCAGTGAGCGCACGCTTCCAGAGTGCGGGCTGGAGCCCGGCTCCCCGGCAGGACGGGCTGCCACAGAGCCCACAGAGCCGGAGATGCAGGGAGGGAGGCCTGGCCTCTGCCTTATAGCAGAGGAAGCAGGGAAACAGCAGATGGAACTTTCAGGCAGGAGACCGGACCAAGTGACCTCACCCAAACCATGTGGCCCTGTTGGTAATGCAGCCTGGCGAGCCTCCCAGCTCTCCTGGGTCCCCAAGTAGGAGAGCTTTTTATAGTTCACTCCCCAACTTGGGTTTGAATAATTAAACAAGATGGACAGAAATAGCAGCTGGACAGCAAAGTTGGGTTATTTTGGGGTTTTCTGGAACACAGAATGCTCCTGGACAGCACCCTACCCCGGCAGGGGGTGGAGCCGGCACCCAGGCAGCGGGGAGAGTCCTGTGGGGACCCATCCGTGCCCCTCGCGGTTCCTGAGCTGACAGGGTTGCTCTCCCCCAGAGGAGGGTCACCCCACTTCCTCCTGGTCTTCAGGGAAGGAGAGGGCTCTCAGAGCTCCTCCCCTGGCAGGAAGTTCCTTCTGTTGTCTGAAAGCCCTTCTGCTTCAGAGATGGTGACAGATATCGAAAATCAGATCGATAAGCAGCTACGAGCCAGGCCGAACCAGGATGAGGTGGCTCTTGCTCCTCTGGCCAGCGAGCTGGAATCAGGTGGTAGGAGGCCTTGTGCCCCCCTCACCCCCCACTATAACCGCGGGGAAGCTGTAGAAGGAATGAAGGTTGGGGTGGGGGATGGGAGGCAGAGCCGGGCACAGGACAGACAGGGCTCCGGAGAAGGAGAGGCCGAAGATGGACCCGTGTCTGGGCTAAGAGACTCTGAAGGGGCAAGAAACTCCCCTCGTCCAGCTCCATTTAGTGTCCTCTGCCCCTGGCAGCCCAGCCTGGGGGTCCCGGGTCAGGGTTCTAAGCAGCAGAGCTGGGGTGGGGAGGCCCCCTCAACTCTCCACTGCAGACCCATCACTTCTGGCTTGTTTGCATAATACTTTTGGTTCGACCACAGTGATTAGGGCCTCACCCCAACCTCTGCCACAGAGCTGAAAAGCTGGGGCACAGAGCGGGGCACTTGTAGTGTTTTCTCCCTCTGGGTAACAGCTTCAGGGGTGGGTTTGGAGGTCAGATTTCAGGAAATACTGAAATCACTCATTCACTCATGTTTATTCACTCAGCAAACATTTTTAAATCACCAACCCTAAACCCTGCATGGTGTGGGTTCTGGGAATAAATTAGTGCGGCATGGTCCTCGCTCTCCATAAGCACACAGTTTGGTGGGGGAGGGAAGCATGCTAAAACGCACTCCCCACCATCATTGAGCGGCTTACAATGAAACAGATACCATGCAAGAGGGGCCGCCTCCTTCAATCCCGCTAACATGTGGTCCAAGCAGCATTAGCCCCATTTGACACTTAGCAGAGGTAAGATGAACACACTTGTTCCAAAGTCCCTCAGCCACTAAACAGTACAAAAGGGGATTCGACCCCGTGTCTACATCACTCCAAGATCTGAGCGCTTCAGCACTGCCTCGTGGTCGCTAATGCAAGGAAGGAAGACGCAGGTTCATTGAATGCTGTGGGCGGTCCGTCCTTAGCAGCTGGGACGCGCTAGCCCGCCGGTGGGGCATTCAGGGAGAGCCTCCTGAAGGAGGCGACTTTGCACTGGATCCCATTGGTTCTACAAATACCGAATACCTGCCTACCAGGAGCTTTGCTCTCCGTGCTGGAAATGCACCGTGCTGGAGATGCAGGGGAGAACGAGTTCCTTGCGTTGCGGACATGCGGGGCAGGGACGAAGGAAGGACTGACATTATAACTGGGCGAGTCTTAAGTGCCAGCCTCCTCTACTCTCAGAGCTGTTCTCCTCCAGCGCTGCTCTCCCGGGCGCAAACCCCAACCTTCTGGGGAGTCTAGAGGAAACGCCTGGCCCTCCTACTCTGGGAAGGAGCACAACTCCTACCTGTCCTTCCTAACGTCTATCCTGCATGTCCTCTCGCTCCAACAGATTTCCCCACCTCTCATTTCATTCCTCCTTTCCAAGGCCAAACTCACAGCTGCGACCCTGCCGGCCGAAGGCGGCTGGCCCTTTAAGGCCACCTTCTTCCCCCCACGTGCCGTCTGGTTGGGCTGGCGACGCTGACGCACGCGTGACGTCAATGGCAGCTGGCGGAGTCTGGGCACGAGGAGCGAAGTTGGGATGGGGGCGGGGGGGCGAGAGCGAGAAGGCGGTTCATTTGCATTTAAAGGGGCCACTCCCGAATTGGTGAGCAGGGCTTTAAAGAAATGTGTATCTGGCAAACTTTCTGTCCTGGGCTACGAGGCAAGAAAAAGGCGTGGTACCGCTGAAGTCGAAGGTGACTTGAGTTTGCCATGTCAATTATGTCCTTCCGCAGAAAGGGAGAAATAGTCCGTCGGTGCCCGGGCTAGAAGCACGTGACCTGGAGGGGGCGGGTTGGGGGGGGAGGGAAGGAGGGAGGAGCTGGGGAGGCGAATGTCAGGCTTCGTTTCAGCTGCCCCCACCCCCACATCCTGCCCACCCTCTTGCAGCTGCCACCACATCCTGCCCAGCCCGGGGCAGGGAACTCTTGTAGGGGGGGCACGGACCGAGGACCCGGCTTTGGCACCCCTTTCCTGCCCCCTTCAGATCCAGGGCGGGGCCTCTGCCCTTTGCCCCGGGGCCTGGCCCCAGACAGGGCACCCTGGCACTGAGCTTGGGGCACAGCTTTGCCAGCACAGCCTAGGACAACTCTCTGCTTAACTCCTCCCCCCCCCGCCCCCCTTTCTGGCCTAGAGCTGGACTTGTCTGGGCCCCAGATCAGAGCCCCATCCCTGGGCCAGCACAGAGTAATCAATGGACAAATAGAGGAGATATCCATTAAAGTTTTTGTAATCTTAACTGAGATACACAGCTACGTACACAGATATGCCCAGATTCATGTAACAGACATTGGCTGAACGCGTTCCACTCCAGGTCCTGCAAAACCAAAGCTAATTTAACTGCTGCCCTCAAGGAGATCAGGACCCGGTGCAGAAGAGTAAATTGGAAACCAAAAATGTCAGTCCAGCCCGATGTGTACTGGCAAGGTAGCCACGTGGCTTACAGAGCACTCTACACAAGCAGATGATACACAGGCCCTGGTGGAGAATGTGCACACAGGAGGGCCCCCAGACCCCCGCTGATGGCCCCTGCCCTCACAAACAAGGTGGAAGGTGTGGGGAGAGATTGAAAAATGGGGAGGAAGAATGATCAGCCCAGTAGAAGGGATGAAATGGAGGGAGGTGGGGGGCGGGGATCCTCCAAATGGCAGTGAGGAAGGAGAAAGGGGTCAAACCAAGCAGCCAGAAGAAGGCTGGAACAGCAGCAGTGGCTTCCTAGGGTTCTGGAACAACAGGCAAGAAGGGAAGCAGCCCTTGGGGGTGAGGAAGACTTTTCCCAATTACCATGGCGGTGTGAATAAAGGGTGTCCCTTTGTTGTAGAAACTACGAGGGCCCTCGAGGGCCACGCTGTTACGGAGGAGCCACACACTTTACAGGCCTTTGGTGGGCACTTGTCTGCCTCCTCGGGGGTTTTATAGCAACTTTGGGCTGTAAGATGACTTTTCTCTACAAAAGATGGGTTGGGAGCCAGAGGGGGAGAAGGAAGAATGAAAACCCAGGCCCCTGAGGCTGCCAGGGTATTCTTCCCCCTAAAGGATCCTGGGATGGGTAGTGCAGGGGCTAGAAGACAAAGATGCGGTGAGTCAGTTTCAGGAAGTCTTTATTATAATCTAACTCCCAGCAACATTTCTCCCTGGATCCTTTCTTAGTCTTTCTCGGAAATGAAGACCTTGTATTTGTTACTTTTCTTTTCCATGAATTTCTCCCAATAAATATATGTAAATTCTATCCCTCTTGTAACGTCAGTCTCTGCGACTCTCTCCTACTCTGTTCTCTAGCGAATTATCATTCAGCATCGCAGGGTTCGGGACACTCCATCTCCGTCACTGAACTGTTCCCTCGCTCCTTTCTCTCTCCAGCTCCTGGCCCTTTAACACCCTCCCAGGTGACTCACCTTCCTTCCTCATTCCTTTGTTAAGGACCCAACATTCCAAGGCAGGAGGACTAGCCAGCCAATCACAGCCCTGGCAAGCCGGCCTCCGGCTTGAGATTGGCTGGAGCTGTGGTTGGCGGGAGGCTCACCGCGCAGATCTATCAGAGGTTGGGGAGGGGGTTTCTGGGAATCAGCGGTCAGGGAGAATTTGTTCTGGGGGCTGCCTATGTTCTTGGAGAAAATCCTTCAAGTAGAGCTGGGGCCATAGGGGTCTCTGGCTTGGAGAGACTCCAAACTGGAGGCAGGCTGAGAACCCATCTCTCGGTCTCCTGGGGGCTTGGCTGCCCCGTGCCCACTTTGGTTTTTAACTACGATCTTGGGACCCAAAGGTCTGAAGGCTGAGTTCCCAGGCCTGTTCCTAAGAAGTCTTTTCCAGCAGCCCTGGATCTCTCCAGTCTCAACATTCTGCTTTCCCGACGTCGGAAACAGCCGGAAAATAAACACCCTGATGACTAAACGGTTTCTCCAGCGAGAGCCTGGGGAAGCACTAAAAATAGAGGCCACAAGTGAGGGGAGGTTCCCCACTTGAGGGGGGAGGCACTTTCCCATCTTGCTACTGCCACAGCCCCAGCCCTGGCACAAAGGCTCTGCTCCTCTCACGGTCCTCTGGGACAGGACAGATGGGCTCCCCTAGCCTCCCCTGAGTGAGGTCTTTGGGGCAAGCTAGCCCTGCATCGCAGGGAAGACTGACATCTTCTGGTGCTGGGGCCCCATCTCCCAGATCTGATGGAGAACGGAGAAGCTACATTTGGGGACAAAGCAGGACACTGTTTAAATCAGGTTTCCCGAAGGAGGGGCCAGGTGGAAGGGTTGGAAACTGAGGCCAAGGAAATAGGAGCCTGCTGGCTTCCTGTTTTAGGACATACAAGATAAACCTCCAACCTATTGGCAAAGCAGCTCCACTGATCTTGCCTCCTTTGAGGCCCGAATGGGACAATGGGCCTAAAGTTGTCTTGGGAGTCCAACCCTTAAGTTATTATAATGTAGCGTGAGGCACTGTTCTAAGCAGTCTACTTGCATACGCTCATTTAATCTCCACACCAAACGTGGGGGTTAGGCACTGTTATCACCATCTCCATTTTAGCCATGAGGATCACGAGGCTCAGGGAGGTTAACCCATGTACCCATGTTCACAGGTAACATACATGGGGGAAGGTAACGCAGGGTAAGGTGAGGACTCGAACCCAGGCAGCTCCACTGCTCCACTGTTGATGCTTTCGATCACCACGACTAGCTGCCTCTCTCGTATGTATCAGTCTCTTCACCCAGAACTTAACCCAACACTTCACGCAGAATCTTGTCTTTGTTCAGTAAATCAGACCCAGCCAGATAGAAATCAGGGTGTGTGAAGAACTGAGCGCCCCTCTGTTCTGCAAGGTTCTTAGAGATCGAAGCCGGATTCCATCATTTCCTAAGGCTGCAGGTAGAAAACAGCAGGATCCGGAGGTGATAGGTTTGCTGGAGAAGAAGTCTGCCGGGTCAGTGGGGTAGGCAGGCATGGCACCCACACTTCTGTTGTAGGGCACGTGAAGATTCACCACGCCCTGGGGCAACTAGGGATTTTTTAATTTTTAATTTTTTTTTTTTTAAGAGCTACTACTGCTTCTTTAATAAGATGCTTTCGGGCGTTTCCTGTGCTGGGGGAAATTAAGGTCCCGCCCCTTTAAATTGCCCCCCTCGGCTGTAAGTGCTCTGGGACCGCAGGCACTGGGGATTAGGTCACCCAAGAACTATGAGCTGTCGCTTTAAATTGCTGGGCGTCTGCCGAACCGGGCCCGGGGAGGGAGGCGCCCGTCACAGGTAGAGGGGCGGGCGAGCTCCCCAGGTAACCCCCGGCAGAGAACGTGCTCCTCTGCGCTCGGCTTCGGCGCACACTAAGTGGGGGAGCCGGAATCTTGTCGCCATTTGGCGTCCACCCTGAATTTGTCTACTTAGACCGCCACCTCCAACTCTCCCGGGGCTTGGGGGCCGAGGGGGGCCGCTCGTGTGCGCGGGTGCGCGGCGGCTGTCGCGCCTGCGGGGAGGACCGCGGCAAGCGGACGGGAGCAGCAGCGCCGAGGGGCGCCCCGCGCCGGCCGGCCCTCCGCGATCGGCTAGCCTCGCCTCCCCGCGCCGCCAGCCCGGCCCCCTCCCCATCCCTCCCTTCGCCTCGCCTCGCCTCGCCTCGCCTCGCCTCGCCTCGCCACCCCTCCCCTCCCCTCGCGGCCGGCGGAGGGATCCGCCGCTCCCGGCGCCGCAGCCTAGCCTGGAGGGCGGTGGGTGGGGCGCCCGGCCCGCCCGGCCGGCCGCGGGAGGCGCGAGGCGGGGCCGCGGCCAGATCCGCCCCCTCCGGCCCCGCCCCGCCGCCGCGGGCTCCTCCCATTGGCCCCCCTGCCTGCCCGTCAGCCCCGGGCCCCACCCCTCAAGCTAGGCTGAGCTGTGCCTACGTCGGCCTCGACTCCCGGGGGCTGGAGGAGTTACCTTTGGAGCCCGAAAGGAGGAAGGAAGCAAAATATCAACAACGCCGAGGCGGCTCGGGCGCTCGGCCCCGGTTCCCCCTGCCCGCCGCGCGCCTGTCCGCCCCCGCGCCCCCGGCGGGGGCCCAGGCCCCCCGGCGCCGCCCAGGGCCCGCGCGGACGCCGGCCTCATTTGTTATTCCCCCCGCCCGGAGCTGCGGCTGCCCGGTGTTGAAGATCCCCCGGACCGGGGGCGAGGGCCACGCGTCCCAGCCGTGACACCCCCTTCCCCCAGCGGGGCCGGTGAGTAGGGGAAAATAATGCGCCTGCCGCTTTAAGAGGCCCCCTCCCCCACCCCGTCCTGGGTTTGGGGTGGAGGGTGGTCGGGACCGTCCCCCTGAGGGGTGGGATGGGGTGGCCCCCGGGTGGGAGGAACTCGCGGAGCTGGCTGTTTCCGGGCGGCGTCGGTGGGAGACGACGTGGGGGGCTGCTTGTTTGTGTGGGGGACGCGGCCGGGGGACAAGTGCAGGGGGCTCATTCCCCTGCGCGTCGGGGTCGGGGTGGGGACCCGCGCTTGGGGACGCGCCCGGCTGCGGGTGTCCGGGGTTACGACGGCCTCCGAGTGGTCTGCGAAGGGGCGCCATCCTCAGAGGGGGTCTCCGGTGACAGCCGGGAGCGACTGACATTTTAACAGGCGGCCCTCCCTCCCTCTCCCTCCTCGCGCCGCCTGTTCACTCCTCCTTGGCCCGAAATGGTGCAGAAGGGGGCCTGGGAGGGCGGCGGGAGGGTGGGGGCGGGGGGGAGCCGCAGCTGTTTGGGAAGCGGGGGAGGGAGGGGGGACGTCGTTCAGATGACACCGGGGTGGTGGGTTGGGGTGTGTGAGTGTGTGTGTGTCCGGGGCCCGGGTTTGCCGGGTGCCTGTGGAGTTGGGACGCGGGGCCGCCGCGGGCGTGGGCACGCTCGACCCTTCCTGGGGACCTCCTACCTCCGTTCCGAGACCCCTGATCTGGTTCGGCAGCAGCCCCAGTCGGAGAAACCCTGGCCAGAAGTTTGCAGCTGTTCAACATCTGGGCACGAGTTCTCCAGTCCCTCTCTCCACCAATGGCAGGCTGGACTGGTCTGGGAGTGGGGGTCGAGGGAGAGTTTGGGGGGCTTTCGGGGAGGGAGGGCCAAAGGAGACTGGGATGCATCCTGTGTCTCGCGCCCACGCCAGCCCCCTCCTGTCAGGTTGGGGTCTTAGGGGGATGAGCAGAAGGCTCCTTCTTCGTGATTCCGGCCGACCTCTCAGCAGCCTCCAGAGGTCTGTCCCTGTGCGGGGAGGGTCCTGGTTGGGGGCACACTTTGCACCACGACTGGGTTACCTCGGGTTTGTCCTTCCGAGTGGGAGGCTCTCTGTACCTCCTCCTAAACGGTGCATTGTTGGTGGGTTGGGGGAGGGTACAGTGGGTGGATCCTGTGTCCCCCTTCCCTGTGCCCAGTCCCCTTTGTGAGGGTTCCCAGTTGGCCTGGTTTCTTTGGTTTGGGGGGTGGCGCTCCCCCCCTCCCTCAGCCCCTCCGCGGGTCTCCTAGGCAATTCGGGGGCCAGCCTGGACTATGGGAAGTTTGCCGTCTGGGGCGGTGACCTTGGGCTGCTCTGGCCTCAGAGTAGGAGGGGAGCCCAGGCCAGCTGGAGATTGGGTGTATTGAAGTTAGGGAGCTGTCCGCCTCCCACTTGTCCTCAAACCCCGGACAGGGAGGTCCTGGTAGCCAAGGAGAGCATTGAAAAGGCACATGTCAGTGTTCACAGCTGTCCAGCCCGCCTGTGGCCGCTGGGTCACACCCGCCCCAGGACTTAGCCTGGCTGTCCCAGCTCCCACGGCCTGCCTGGGAATGAATTTCCTTCCTGTGGTTTCCCAGTGTGTTGGGCAGGAGGTGGGGGCGGGGTGGGATCAGCGTGAGGGTGGCTGAGGACCCGTTCATGTGGGGTGACTGGGGGGATACTAGAGCTGATGTGTGGCTCTTTCCCACTTTGTCCTAGCACAGGCGGTTGGACCTTTAAGTGTCAGTGCTCATATTCTCTTTGTTGTCTCTCCCCCACCCCCCACCTACTCTGTATGTGCTTGTGTGTGTGTGTGTGTGTGTGTGTGTGTGTGTGTGTGTGTGTGTATGTATGTGTGTAGATTTGTAAGGGAGGGGTCTCTGGTTTCCCTGGAAAAGGAAGAGTTTTCACTCACACTCCTCTAGAGACCAGAGAGGTTGAGCCTTTTGCCTGAGATCACACAGCAAGTCTGTGTCAGAGCTTCAGTCTCACTGTGCTGTTTCAGGCATGGCTTCATAGTAGGGAGAGGCCATAAGAAGGAAGCCACAATTCTTGCTCTTGGAACCCCCGTTCCAAGGGAAGAAGTGGGACCTGGTCAGAGAGCATCATAACCCTTGTGTTGGGGGATGGGCGTGAGAGGTTCCTCCGGGGCTTCTGTGCCCTGGACCCATTGGCTGGAGCAGAGTGGTGGGGCATTTAGAAGGGTGGCTGTTACTGCCCATTGCCCACCCCACTCTGTCCCTTCTGCTTCGGGGCTGGAGGGGCCTGGGCTTCCCAGCTCTGCCCTGGCTCCTGGCTCTTCTCACAGGCTGGGAGATATGATAGTCTTTCTGGCTGCTGTTATATAATCTTTCTCCAGCAGGTTTTTTTTTTTTTTTTTTTTTAATCTTCCCTGGTCTTTCCTGGGAGGTGTGTGCTGGGGGGGGCGGGGGGCAGCGTGGAGGATACACTTAGGTGGGGTCTAGAGTATCAGAGCAAGGAGGCGGCGGTGGGGGGGGGTAGGGCCACTGGCCCCTTAGGGGAGAGGAAGCCTGAGGTTAGACCCTCACTGATTGTGACCTAACCCTTCCCACTGTTCCTCCTCTGAGTCTGCCCTGGGAAGGTGTCTCTGAGCATCCTGAGCCCTCGTGCCCCCAGAGAGGCCTGGTCCTCCGCTCATCTTGCTGACCTTCTCCTGGCCACCTGGGCCTGCACTTGTGCCCCCCTTCATCAGCCTTCCCGAGGCTGGCACTGCGTCCAGAATCTCGGCGCTCACGCTGGCCTGGTGTGGGTGGGCCCCGTGCGGGACACCTTGCCAGCCCCTTCTCTGCCTGTGTGGGCGCAGGAGGAGGCAGGGACAGACGGGTGGGGCCGGCATTTCCCTACTTGCCTTTGGAGCCAAGGCCCCCGTTTCTCTGCCCTTCTAGTGCGGGCGGCCGTGGCCTTACCAGAGAAGGGGAGCTGATGGGGGTTGGGTCGTGGAGGCCCGACCTCCGGGGCACGGGTCGTAGCTGGCGTCCGTTCAGTTTCCGTGGCGGACGTGAGGATCGGACGTGGGCCTGGAGTCCGCCGTCGAGGGCCAGATCCTGGGTCTCGTGGCACGGTGGTGGTGGTGGGTTCTCCCCATCCCTGGGGACCACGGCTGGGACTCTCCGGGCTCTCTGAGGCCACCTGGTCTGAGGCAATTGTCTCCCTTTTTACAGGGAGGAGGAGGAGGTGGCGAGCCGGCCGAGCCTCAGCATCACTGTAATTGCTGGTGGCTTTTATGAGCCAGTCATGGGGCCGGAGTCCGGCCAACCGACCGTCCTTCTGTCCCAGTTTGGTGACTTACTCATGGCGGGAGGGGGAGGTGTGAGGCGCTAGCCGCTCTGCGCGGGACGCAGGACACCTGGCCGTGCTGTGGCTGATGCCGCCCGGCCTGTCCACCCCGGCAGCATGCGGGGAGGGACCCGTGGGCGGAGCTGGCTCAGGGCACAGAGGTGGCTCTAGCCTGGCCTGGGAAAGACGGGGATCTCCAAGCACTTGCTTCTCTGGTGGTTCTAGGCGGCTCTGCTGAAAGGCCTCGCACGGCGGCCTTGTGAGGACGGGGTATTCAATTTCTCTCCTGCTCCCTTGCCTGAAGCCGAGGAGAGTTTGTCTGGAGTCTTTGGGCCCCTTCCCCCCGGCAGGGGTGCTGGGGGAGGAGGAGGGTCTCCTACAGACTGCTGTGCCCAGACGCACGTGGCACGTCCCCAGAGTTCAGTGGTGCACACGCATGAAGGTGTGCAAGTACACACGCGCGCACACGAGCGTGTGGACACCCACGGAGCAGCTGCCGGTCCGAGGGGGGCGGGGGAGGGCAGCAAATGGAAAGATGATTAAAGGCTCGGAGGCCTGGGACGGGTGGGGGACGAGGGGCGAGAACATGTAAGAGGGAGGGCTGACCAGAGCAGGAGGCACGGAGGTGAGACCACAGCTGGGCAGCCCCCCCTGGCTGACCTCTGTCACCACCCCTGCAGCATCCCCACGTGCCCCTCCCCGAGGCCCTGGCTCGCACCGCCTCTGCCCCTCATGCTGACCTGTGCCCTGGGGTAAGTCAGCCCTCCAGGGATCCAGGAGTGTCACTAGCCTTGTGATCAGAGCACCCGGGAGTCCTGCTCTGGCTGTGGTCCCTGTCACCCTCCCCACTCACTCTGATGAGCAGGGTGGCATCTGAGTCCTCAGGCATTGTGGGGGTAGATCCTCAGCCTGGCTGGTCCCCAAGCCCCTTTGCGTCTGATTTTTCCTTTTCCCGAGGCTGTGGCCGCAACCCCACCATTCCTGGGAGCCTAGCTATGCTTCTGGCTGGTCCTGGCTGGCGTGGAGACCCGAGGACGTGTTCACGGACTCTGCGCGGGACCCTGACAGCCTTTGCAGGGATGGGGAGTGCCCGCTGTCTGGGCTGTCTCCCTCTGCTGCAGGCTGCGAAGGGAGGGACTTGTCCAGAGCTTGGCCTGTTGCTGGCCACACCCAGGCGGGACCATATTTACTCATTTAAACGCAGCCTCCCGGGAGGCTCCGGGCTCTAGGCCTGGTCACTGACCTTGGCTTGGTGCCCCTGGCCGGGTGCTCCGGCCACTCCCCTAGGAGTTGGGCAGACCAGGGAAGCATATAGGAAAGGAGGCGTTCTCGCCCTCTGGTCAAGGGAACTTCACCGTCGGCCGTACCCCTTTGCTCTACTTTCCAGTATACTTTGGAGACCTAAAACTGAAAGTTTTGAGATCCCTGGGCACTGGAGGAAGGAAACTTCCATTTGTCGTGTCCCTGTGTGCCAAGCTCTGTGCTGGGCATGGTGACACAGAGACTTGCGTTTGTCTGCACGACTTCTTCCCAGTTGGGGAGCCGAGTTGGAGGTTGAAGCCACTTGCTTCGGGGGTCGTCTGCTCCACACCCCTGTCTCCACATCACTCGATCCAGCTGGAGTAGGGAGACCTCACAGGCCCCTCTTCCCAGTTGGCAAGTGTCAGGGGCCCTGTCTGAGGCGAAGGGAAGGGTCCCGCCCTGCGGCCGGGGCCATGTAGCCGGGGGCCCCGGGAGGCCAGGGAGGAGGAAGAGGACGAGTGGAAGGACTCCCTGGCAGAGGTCAGAGGTGCGTTTGGTGGCACACTGAGGGACATGTTGCTTCGGTTCCCTGGGGAGGTGTTGTCCCCCGATGGAGTGCCACGGGAGGAGGGCCCCAGGCAAGGAGTGTGAGGGCAGGCCCCAGTGACCCCCTGCTTGTGCCCCCTCGAGCTGGGTACAGCGAGACCCCAGTGCGGGAAGGCGGGCCGGGCCAGAGCTCTGGCTTGTGGGAAGGCGGGAGGCCTGGCTGGTGGGGCCTGTGCCCTGGGAGGGGTTGCTAGAACCCCCAGGGGGAGGGAGGTGTGGTGGGCCCACCCCTGTCGCTCCGCTCCACCGCTGACCTGCTGACCGGGGGGGGGGGGGGGGCCTGTCCCTGCCCGGCTCTGAGTTGACTTCCGTGGGGAGACGCGAGGCGGTCCGGAGAGCGGGGGCTTAGACGGTGTGCCTCTTTTCTTCTGGACCCCAGTTGCAGCCTGGCCTGGACCTGCCGGCCCTGGGCGGCCGCCCTGAAGGCAGGGTGGGGGCAGGCGGTGTCCTGGCAGGGGCTCGGTTGTGTGGGAGGTACTGAGGGGGCCCTGCGGGGGCCTCCGGGCCTAGGGCTCAGTCTGGCTCTGGGATGGGCTGGGGACACTGAGCGGAGCCCTGCCTCCCCAGCCGGCTGCCTCCTTGCCTCAGAACCGGCCCCTCCACCTCCACCTCGCCGTGAGTTTGAGTCCGAGCAGATCCCTCTGGCCGCATGCTCCCTCAGTCCTCATGATTGCCCCCTGCCCCGCCCCCTCCCAGCAGATACTTGGGGTTCGGTTTGGGAGAATACGGAGTAAGAGAGCTCATCCCCAACCTCAAGAGGAAACAGTCGGTGGGGGGGGGGGGGGGAGAGGAGGGGTCTGTCTCCTTTCTGGAGCCTTCCTGCTCCAGGCTCCAGGCAATCAAGTAACCTGGAGGCCTAGAGAATGGAGCTGATGACCTCAAACCTCGAGTTTTCTCCTTTAAAGCGTGTCTGTGTTCTGCGTTTGGTGAAGGGTCACGGTTGGGGTGGACCAGGAGGAAGGGCTGATTTTGGACAGGGTGGGGGGGACTTTGGCCTCCCCCCTCACATCTCTTCTTGACCTTTGAGCCCCTTTCCTCCAGCCGGCACAGTTGCCCCCCCCCCCCCGCCTTTGCTGACTCCCCGGTGCACCCCCCCATGGCAGGCCTGTGGGGCCCGGACTGACTGGGTGGAGACAGGTGTCCTGGCCCAGCTGTTCCCTCTTGTTTCTCCCACCTGTCAGCCCAGGGGGGGAAGGGGTGAGGGGCTGGCCGGCAGGGGAGGGTAGGAACCCCTCTGCCCCCTGGGTGGGGGTGGGTCCCAGTGGTAAAGTGTGGCAGAAGGGTTGAGAGTGGACAACTGGCCGGACTTCCCCCCCGCTCAGAGGAAGGATTGCACCAGATCACAGGCAGAGAAAGCTGGTCGACAGCCAGGGGTCCTGGCCGGCGAGCAGAGGGTCTTTGCACAGAACCTTCACGCGAGGGCGGGATGCGGGGTAGCGGGGAGGGGTGCGACTTGAATGTGGGGTCAAGTGTTTGCATAGCTGTGTGGAGGTACCCCCCTCCACCCGCCGGGCCCCCTCCATCTGGCTGGGCATCTTAGCCCCACCTGGCACCTTTCCTGAAAGCAGCAAGCTAATCCTGTAAGAGCTGCCTGGCTGGCCGCCTCAGCAGGCCCACGCAGCCGCACTGCCCGCCCTCCCCTGCCAGGGGCTTAGAGGACTGTCCTTCCAGTCCGGAGGAGACCCAGCCGCCGCCCTGAGCGGCCCCTTTAAATCCCCCGTGGCTCCCTGAGGTCGTGATGTCTCTAGGAGGATTTGCCTTCTCTGATTGGATTGGCCTCTTTCGGCCCGGTGTGTACTGTGACTGTAGGTGGACAGTCACATTCTGACCCCCACCTTGCCCGTCATCAGGATGGGTCCCACCCGGTGTGAGGGAGGGCCCAGGCCTCGGGCCTTCTCTTCCTCTCTTCTGGCCCCCAGGTTCTGGCAGTCAGGGCCCAGACCCCCTCCGTCTGCTTCAGCCGGGCCCCTGCCCTGTGCTTGGGAAGGAAAGATCTAACCGCTTTAAACAAGGGACCAGGCGCCGCCCTGGAAGAGAGTGCCCTTCCGAGACTGCCCCCCGCTCGCTTTCCTCCATTGTTTCCTTTTTAGCCTGCTCTCCCTTTGGTCGGGGGCCTCCGGTCCATAGTTACCCCACGCCCTCATTCCCACGGGAAGTCCCTCCCCTGGTCTAACCATCAGCCCACCCGTCGGCTATGGCAGGCGGCCCAGACACGGCACCGGTGGCGTTATGCTCACCCAACGGCTCCCAAGCTGACCCGCCCCCAAGGCCCCAGCTGCCACTTTCACTTCTGTCTCCTGAGACCCCAGAGGGAAGTTGGGTGGGGAGGTGGAAGGTGACACACTAACCGTCCCAACCGCTTCATCTGGCCAGGGGCCCTTGTCCACCACTCTCCTCTAGGCGACTGAAGCGGCTTTAGGTTCCAGTGGAAGGATGGGCCACTGTGGGAGGGAAGGAGGTTAGATAGCAGGAAGGACTGCCCGAGGATAGGAGGCCACTGCTGGGCTTCCCGTGTTTCAGAGGGCAGGGCTGGAAGCGTCGGCACTGTAACTGGACAGGCAGAGGTCAGCTTGTCCGACCTCCTCAGGGCAGGCAGGGGACCGGTGGCCCTGGGGCGCCCATCGGTTGGAGTGGTGTACTAGGTCCCCATGCTCTCCTGTACGTTTACCCACTGCCCGTGCTTGGCTGGGTGACTTTTCTTTTTAAGCTTATTTATTTTGAGCGAGTGAGCGAGAGAGAGAGAGAGAGAGAGAGAGAGAGAGAGAGAGAACACAGGTGGGGAAGGGCAGAGAGAGGGAGGGAGAGAGAGAGAGAGTCCCAAGCAGGCTCAGTGCTGTCCGTGCAGAGCACGGTGTGGGGCTCAAACCCATGAACTGTGAGACCGTGACCCGAGCCAAAGCCAGACATTTAACCGACTGAGCCACCCAGGTGCCCCTGGGTGACTTCTAACAAAGCAAACTTGAGCCCCAGAGACTATTTTGAGGCCAAAACTTCAGCCCTGGGAAGTCCTCTCGGTAGCTTTGCATCTGTCTTGCCTGCTGCGCTGGACCGCCCCCTCTCGTTCGGAGTGTTGGAAATGGATTTTAGAAATAAGGACGGGGCGGAAGTAAAGGACAGCCCGCCGCATCCTTCTGCTGCCCCAGCCTTGGGGCCTTGGTGCTCAGCCGTGGGGCAGGGCTTTTCTCCTGGGGAGCCCCGGGCAGCCGTGCGGCGGGCACGCTTCACTGCCCGAGTCTCTCCTGCTGCAGCCCTCACTCCTCACTACACCTGCTCCCTTGTCCTCACCTGGACAGGCACCTGGGCACAAGTGGGGGACCCTGTTGCCTGAGAACTCAGGACCACCAGGATTATTGATCAATCCAGGAGTGCCTTCTGGAGGAGAAAGATGGCACTGGAGGTCTGAGGTACCAGGAACGCCATCCGAAGTGCCTAGGGATGCTGGGGGGGGGGGGGGGGCAGTTCCTGGAATGGGAAGTTGAGCCCAGATGGAATAAGGTCAGAGACACTATGCAAATCCTCATGCAAATGAGTGGTAGTGAGTCATTCCTGATCAGTCCGCCCCGGTAGAGTGTGAAGCAAGGCTCAGGCTCGGGTTCCAGAACTGACCCCACTTATGACCATGACCGTGACCTTGGGCCAGTCATTACTTAGTAATCAGCAGTAGGACCCCAAGCCCTGGGTCCGATAGGCATTCCAGGTGTGCTTGGGCAGTGCGGTAGCTGACTCTCGGCTGCCAGGGCCCTGGCGTCCCCTCCTGGCGTCCCCTCCTGGTGTCCCCTCCTGGTGTCCCCTCCTGGCGTCCCCTCCTGGCGTCCCCTCCTCGTACCCACCCTGGCTGACCCTGGGCCCCCATCGACCCTCGCCATCTGTTGTGAGGATGACTGTTCAGAAAACACCTTCCCCCTTTATCAGCCCCATCCCTACTCTCTTCTGGCCTCCACGCTGTCCTTCCCTCCAAGCTGGAGGACAGTGGACCCAACCGGGCCATCTCTTCTGTTACGTCCCCATGGAATAAGCCACTCCGACCTCCCTTTTGGGCCTCTCCAAAGGGCACGGGAACCAAATGTCCTGGCTGGAAGGGCACTCAGGTGCCTAGTCCCTGCCACCCACCCATTGTACTGGCCAGCGGTGTAAAGCCTGGAGGGGGCAGTGACTTCTTCAAGGTCACGCTGCGATTTAGGGTCAGAGCAGGGACTAGAACCCAGGCATCCAGAATCCCTGTGTCCAGAGACCCCATGCCTCCCTGGGCTGTTGATTGCCCAACCGCACCCACCCCTGTTCTGCTAAGATTCAGTCTCCTGTGACCCCCAGCTTCTTCCTGAGATCAGACTGGGTGGCTCCAGAAACTGGTGAGGAACCGGGTCCTCGGAGCCAGCCCAGAGGCCTCCAGGGGAAGGCCAGAGCTGCGGTGGGCGGTGCTGGAGCCTGGGGGGTGGGCTGGCCGCTGCCTGTGTGGGAGCTGGACACCGACAGCTGCCGCAGGAAGGATGGGAGCTAGACTACAGGAAGGACAGGCTGGGGGGAGCAGCGGAGGAGGCTCGGGAGACGGACCCTCACTGGAGAGGCATCTCCTGGGCAGAGAACAGGATGACCCCATCCCGGGAGATTTGCCCAGCGGGAAAGCCTGGGGTGGGGCGCGGGAGAGGTGTCCAGCGGAAGCCGCGGGGAGGGCGCCCGGGGAGCGGCCACTCCGGTCGGTGCTCCTCTGGCGAGTCCATTCCTGTCCCTTCAGCCCGGGCTGCAGAGCCTGCCTCCGCTTGCCCTCCTGGGGCGCCTAGGACCCGAGACCACCCGTGCCCGGGGTCCAGCTTTCCCCAGACCGCTGCTCCCCCTCCCCCCAGCTTGCCAGCCCGCCCCCAGGTCCCTGTCGGTGAGTTAAAATTAGCTCAGTGCCCAGGCTAAAAATAGCCCCTGCCCAACCCTGAGGCTGCCGGGCTGGGGGAGGGGAGATCCCGAGGGAGGGGAAGATGGTGGGAACCGGGGGTTTGGGAATCGAGCCTGCCAAACAGAACTTTGAGGGGAGGAGGCTAGGGACTGGACGGGCATCGCCTGTGCCTTTGAAAGCAGACGCTGGAGCCCTGGGTTGGACGAAGAGGCTGCCCTGGCTGGGGGAGGGGCGGGACCGAAGAGGGACACCAGAGAGGAGCAGGGGAGCGGTGAGGGGAGCCGGCTGGGGGCGTGAGAACTGGGCACTGCCCCCCGCTGCTGGCAACTTCGGAGTTTGCGGAGGAAGGCTCCCTGTGTGTCCTCCAGGGGCCCCGAGCCCCCGCACCCTCTCGCTGTTTGGGGCCGTCACTGGGCTCACCTGCCCACCATACCTTCCAGAGGGTACTTCCACATGTCCCTGCTTGGGGGGAAGAGGGCTGCAGGGCCAAGAGGGTGGCCAGGAGGGCTGTAAGCTCCAGGTTGGGGTGGGAACAGAGATGGTCCCCAGGGGGACCCACAGGGCTCCTGGGCCTCGTGTTCACCTCTGCCCGCCGTGGGGGCCTGCCCGCCCTCAGGAGCCCAGATGCCCCATCCCAGCGGGGTCTGGGCCCAGTCCAGGCCCCTAGGGCCTGCTTGCCTCGCCCTGCCCTTGCCCTGGGTGGGACCTGCCCTTCCCGGGCCCGTCTCTTGGCTGGACTGCAAGTATTCGGAGGGCAGGCCTGGCGGCCCATCCCCTTGTGCCCACGCACCCAGCCCCGCTCCGGGGCGCTGTTGAGCCTGCTTCTGTTGTCTGCCCGCTTCTCTGACTCTGGGCTCCAGCCTCGCCCTCTGTCCTCTGGCCCTCTGGCCCTCTGGCCTGTCGCTGCCTGCTGCCTCTGCCCCACACTTGGCCTTCCTCTTGGCCTCTCTGCCTCTTTTTTCGCATCTGTGTGTCTGTCCCCTTCTCCCACCCCCCTCTGTGTCTGCCTCACCCACGCCTCCTCCCTCGTTAGTGAGCAGGCTGCTTGAGGCCGCCTGACTGTGGGGGTGACAGGTGGATTGGATTGTCACCCCCTCCCCCAGCGCCTGCTGCTTATTTCATGCCCTGCAGCCCAGCCACGGGGAAGGGGCGGGAGGAGGGATGACAGCTGTCTCCAGCGCCTCCTGCCTTCCCTTCCAGTCCACAGCCTGCAGCCTGGAGCAGCCTGGGAGGAAGGGTTGGAGGGCCCGCCTAATGAGAGCTGCCTTCCTTGCCGTGCGAAGCCCAGTGCTCTGTGATGGGAGGCCGCTCGCTCAGCCTCTCTGGGCCTCTGCTCCATTTTGACCTGCACCGGTACGGCAGCTCTGGAGGCAGGCAGATAGGGGCCAAGGGCAGGCAGATGTGGGCGGGAGGCTATGGGGGACGCGAGGAGGCAGGAGAGGGGCTGGAGGCTGGCTGCTGGAAGGTACTTCTGGGCTCCCCAGGAAGGCCAGCCCTGCCACGGCTGCCCTGACCGCTCCCCCCAACTCTCCCCACTGGCCCCAGGCCACCCTCACACAGGAACTGAGATAGCATCATTCTGAAACCCGAGAATGGCTTGAACATTGCTCAGGTACCAAGAGGTGTTAAATTGGGGGAGGCAGGGGCCTGTTTTTTCTCCCTTGCCCCTTCCAGACTGAGACCCCCTTTGGGGTGCGTTTTGCATATTGTTTGCACCTCGTTTGCATGTGGATACAACCCTCTGGCTTCCCATTGGGTCTGGATCCCGCCTTGGGCTTGGGCCTGGACGAATGTCTGTCTGTGGGGTCCTTCTGGATTTCCCACCATCTCTGGTTCCCTTAGCCCCTCCTTCTTGTCTGGGGTGTTGTCAGATGAGCTCCTGCCCTGCGTCCCTCTCTGTTCTCCATTTGCTAAGGCTTCTCTGCAGCCACCCTTCCCCAAAGAAGGTGGGTCTGTGCCTGCCTCCCCAGGGCTCAGCCCAGCTGCCATCCTCCCCCTCTGCTCTTTCTGTCCTCGCTCCCCACCCCCAGGAGGCCCACCCTGCCCAGCTCGGTCCTGCCAGCACTGCCTCGAGTGGGAGAAGCAGAAGCCGCAGCGGCCGGAGCCTTCCAAGGGCTGCTTTTGGTGACCCAGATGCTGCCAGCCTGAGGAGTCCTAGCTGTGGCCTGAGGTCAGGCGGGCCCTGGGGCCACTGGAGCCGGAAAGCCATCCTGGCCAACCCCTTGTCCTCTTGGCGTCTTGCTAAGCCCCCTCAAGCTCTGGGCTCCAGGAGAAACAGCCAAGAGCCAGGTCTGGGAGGGCTTCGTAGAGGAGAAGGCCAGAGAGGAGAAGAGGAATGGGGGCAGGCCGGGCCAGGGAGAAAAGGTACACATCTGGAGAACAGATGCCCAGGCCTCTGGCTCCTGGCAGTTGGTGAGGTAATCAGGCAGAGGGCTCATTAAGGAGGTCCAGGTGTTCATTAGGCTCTTCCTAATTGAGTAGGAGGGAAGCGGGACAGGATGGGCCTCCGTACCTCGGGAAGGGTCTGTATAGGGTCCTTTGTGCCCACCCAGGCCCCAGCGCCCTTCTTCCAAAGTGTGTGCCCAGTTCCTCCCCTCGCCCCAGGGCTTTCAGACTGCGGCAGCATAGAAGGGATAGAAAGGATGGAAGGGGAAAGACATTATTACAGACAGCCTGCTCTGTAGGAGGGCTCCTGGTTGGATAGGAGGAAGGACTGCCGATTCAGGGGCATCTCGTGCTCTGGCAGGTGTTGTTGGCACAGAGGTAGGGGCGGCAGTGGGCACGGGGCCCTGGGGACATGGGCGGTTGGTTATAGAGGTGCTTGGGGTACCTTGGCAGAGACCGGGGATGGATGGAGCCTGGTCTGTTCATCCCTGACTCCCCTCTGCCGGAGGACGCTCAGGGGGTCTCTGGCTTCCCTGTCTTCTCAGCCCTGATCCCTCTCACATCCCAGCTCCCCCAGCATGAAGCGGGGGTGGGGGGGTGGTGTAGGAGATCAGCCAGGGAGCTGGTTGCCAGGCGACAGTTGCCTAAGCAACCCCATCCATGTGCTCAGGGCTGCTTCTTAGAAGACTTCAGAGTCTCACCCTCTGCACCAGCCGGAGGGCCGGGAGAGTTGAGGCCTGGAGAGGCCGGCGTGGTTGGAGGGTAGACGGTATCCAAACGTACGAGTTCGGGGCGGTTGGGGGAAGAAGGGTTCTGCCCCCACGGAGGACAGAGGGAAAGGAGCTGGTCCCGCAATAGGACTGACCGAAGTTAGACCACGAGGAGCACTTCTCACAGGGTCACAGCAGTGACAGAATCTGCCCTTTCAGCAGACATTTCCTGAGCTGCCCCTTCCAGGGGTGGAGTAGTGGAAAGGACAGATGTGGGTCCTGCCCTCACGAAGCCCCAGCAACTTGGGAGCCAGGCATGAAACGGAAGCGCAGACTTGGACTAACGGACGGTCGTGACGAGCGCTAGAAGGGAAGGAACAGGGCGCCCCGAGGACCACAGGAACAAGGTCAGGCTGCAGGGGGTCGTGGGAGCAAACACAGGGTTCTCTCTCCACTTGGAGGAGGAGGCAGAATTGGCCATAAGCTGATGGAGGCCGCGTCTCCGCGAGAACCTGCTTACGCACAAAAGGGGGTGAGAGGGAGACGGGAACAGGGGTGCTGGAGGGAAGGTGGGTGCTCTGAGCCACAAGGGCAGCAGTGACAGCATTAACCAGTCTAGATTGGGGTTTTCATGGCCAGGCCCCAGAATCTAGTTGAAAAAGCCGTCGTCTTCGCCCCCTTGTCCTCCGCGTTCCCTCCCCACCCTCCTGCCAAGCTCGGGTCGCCGGCTCCGGAAGACACAGCCTTGGGGTCGCACGGGGAAGCGGCCTAGCCGTAACCCTGGGGCAGGGGCCTTTGAGGTGGGGCTTTGGCTGAGACGGGCATCAGAGGCGAAGAATGGGGTGTCTGTTGGGCCCCCTGGGCCGTGTGGGTGTTGTCCAAGGGGGGCAAGAAGGGGGGCAGTAGGAGGCCCAGGGCCCGGGGAGCACCTTGAGGGCAAGGAAGAGAGGAAGAGGTTCTGGGATCCTTCTCTGGGGCGAGAGGGGGGGCGGGAGCCCTCTAGCTGTTTCCCGAAGGTCTCAGGACAGAGCAGAAACGCTCTTTGAGGCTGGGCTGGAGAAGGATGGGAAGAGGCATCCCTGGCTCCTCCCAAGTCCTCCGACCCCCTCCTTCCCTGCCCTCCGTGGCCGAGATGCCGGCAAGGGTGAACTTTGGTTTCTGCTCTGGCACCTTGGGGGCCACGGTTGAGAGGGGCTGGCAAGGCTCCAGGAAAACTCAGCAGCCATTGGAAATGGGGGTTGGGGAGGGGGTTCCTAAGTAACAGGCATGTCTATCACCTCTGCCCAGGCCGGGGGGGAATTGAGAACCCACCTCCCTGGACTCTGCAGTGGGGTCTCTGCCTGGGGCTCTATGGGGGGGAATCTCTGGAGGGGAGGCCTGGATTCCTAAGACCTAATCAGAGTGGCCTCAGGACGCACGGGCCTTGTGCTCACTGCCCGCTTGCTCCGCCCCCAGTTCTCCTGGAATCACAGAGCTGAAGGGGTCCAGGGGTCGTCAGCTGCCTCCACCCCACCCAGGGCCCTTCCAGGCCCCAAGGGCTCACCCAGCCTGTTAGGGCACCAGCCTCTCCCACACCTGAGAGCGCGTACCTTTTCTGGGTCAGGCTGGGTTTCCATCCCCGCGCCCCCTCCCGTTCTGGAAGGGCTCCGTGTCCCGTCCTCCGTCCTGGCTGTGGAACTGGGACTCCTCACCCGTGGGCCATGACTGGTTTATGGGTGTGTGAGATGGGGCGCCCTCTTCCCGGTGCCTGCCCCGGCCTCCTCCATGCACACCCGCGGCTGTGAACCTGGGTTCTAGACGTGGCCCGCTCCTCCAGAGCAGGACTCGGCACACTGTGATCTCTGGGCCCTATCTGACCCGTGCCTGTTGTTATAAATCTGGTTTTGCTGGAGCTCAGCCACGCTTATTTGTTTATGTGTCGTCTGCTGCTGCTTTCCCGCCACAATGGCGGTCAAGTAGTTACAACAGAGCCATGTGGCCTGTGAGGCCTGAAGTAGTTGTTATCTGTCCGTTTACAGAAAAAGTTTGCAGACCTCTGCTCTAGATTGGGGGGCGGTGGTCACGTATTGACTCATTTTAAGCAGCAGAACCCTTTCTTCTAACGAAACTTGTAGGCCGAGGCCCACCGAGTAGTGGCGATGGGTGTGGAGCAACCCCTGGCGGAGGGGAGACAGCCCTCCCAGCCGCCCCAGCCCCGTCGGGGACTCCAGGCTCCGGGGTTCCGTGAGGCTGGTGCGAGGACCAGCGCTCTAGCCCAGCTCTGCTGTGTTCCGGACCGGGGGCCCCAGAGCCCTGCCGTCTCGGCAGGTGCACCGTGGTAGCCGCTCACGGCCTCAGTAGGTGCCCTCTGCCCACCGGGCTCCAGGACTGCAAGTGCCGTTCTAGGCCAGAGGGGCAGCCGGCGAACCCCGATGTCTCTATTCTGGGCAGGGTCTGGGGAGAGGAAGGGGTGCAGGGCGTCCTCCAAGACCCAGAGCCCTGGATACCGGCTCTGAGTGATCTCGAACCGGAGCGCGGCAGGGCTGGTGTGGACAGAGCCTGGAGCGGAGCCTGGGTCCTGGGTGCGAGTTCCAGCTGGTACCTGGCTGCGGCAAGCCGTCGTCCCCTCAGGACATCACCATTTCCTCATTCTGAGGATGGGGCTGGGCGCTGCCCAGCCTCCCCCGGGGGTGCTGTGAGCCTGGCCTGCGCGCCTGTGTGCTGGCACTCGCCGGGCTGACAGCCGTCTCCTGGCCCTCCTCTCCCAGGAGGCTGTGCAGAAGGTGTCCTGCAGACCATGAACTGAGCCCTGGTCCCAGGCCGTTCATGAGCACAGTGTAAGGCGTGCCGAGACCCGCCACCCAGCGATCCCCTCCCCTCCCTAGCACTGAGGATCCCCGGAGAAGATGGGGAGGAAAAAGATTCAGATCCAGCGAATCACTGATGAGCGGAACCGACAGGTGAGGAGGTCTTGGAGCCACGTAGAGTGGGGTGAGGAGGGCAGGGAGCTGGCCTCTGCCTCCACTCCTTCCCTCCAGTCCAAGAGGGCTTCCTGGAGGAGGGGGCCTCTGGAGGCTATCATGGAAGGGGAAGGACTGAGTTGGGAGGAGAGGAGCCCCCACCTCCCGCAGCTCTTGGAACCCTGTGTCTCAGAACTCTGAGGCTCCTCTGTTGCTGCAAGCACGTGGACCTGTGCCCCCCACTGCCCACCCAGGAGCCATACCCGAGCTTCAGGCCATCCCTGGGCACACCCCCCTTTCCCCAAGAGGAATTGTTCCCCTCCTCCTACTCCAGGGGAGGAGCTGGGAAGCTCTCTGTTCTCCTTCCCTGACCTCCTTATAGCCCCCAGCACAGAGGTGTGGCGTTCTGTGCGTCCACACCCCCTCCCTTCGGCTCTCCGTCTCGGCCCTGTGTTGGCAGAGAGGCGCTGGCCTGTTTCTTCCCCGGGGCCAGGGGCTCCTGGGCGGGCTTTGACTGAGCCAGACCTGGCCACCCCCCTCCCCGCCACCCGCAGGTGACGTTCACCAAGCGCAAGTTCGGGCTGATGAAGAAGGCGTACGAGCTGAGCGTGCTCTGTGACTGCGAGATCGCGCTCATCATCTTCAACCACTCCAACAAGCTGTTCCAGTATGCCAGCACCGACATGGACAAGGTGCTGCTCAAGTACACGGAGTACAACGAGCCGCACGAGAGCCGCACCAACGCCGACATCATCGAGGTGGGCCCGAGCGCGCGCGCCTGCCCCGCCCCTGGCGGCCCCTCGCCCGTGGGACCCGCGTCCTCTCTCGCGCTCGCTCGAGCCCGGAACGGGGGAGGCGGGCGGGACCGGGATGGCGAGGTCCGGTGGGGGCCGCCCGCTCGGCCTCTCCGAGTTCACGCTCAACTCGTTGGGCTCTGCTCTGGCTTCTCGGGCTCGCTCGCTCGCTCTCTCCTGCTCCGTCTTTTGGGCTGCTCCTGCTTCCCACTCTTCTGCCTTTGTCTCCCTCCTTGTTTCTGTCTCCCCTGCTCCGCCGCGGCCCCTCTGTGGGTCCCTGTGGCGCAATTTTCCGTTTCACAAAGAGCCAGTGTTGCGAGCCGTCCAAGGACACGGGCTCTGGGATCCAGCTGTGGCCCTGACCGGCCACACGGCCTTGGGTGGGTCAGCCTCCCAGGGCCTCGGAGCCTGCCACGCTCAGGTGCCCTCCCAGGGCACAGAACTGCCAGTGAAGAGGTGCCCGGAAGCCACGGGCTTGCCTTCCCCGAGAGGGACTTTAATTCCGAGATGGGGAGGAAATTGCCTTAGTTTTCTGTTCGAGAAAACAGGTTTGGTCTAGGATGGAACATTTACACTCGCTATTGACTTTAAAGACAAACCACATCTGTGAAGATGTTCTGACAGGAAGGCGGCAGCCCTGGGGTCTACTCCAGGCCTACCGGGCGTGCCCCGACCTCGTGTGGGCATGTGCGAGGAGCCCCCGGCCTCTGGGCAAGGACGGCACTCGGGCGTCGCATCGTAGGGGCTCAAGAGACGCTGCTTTCCTCCTGGCCTTTCTCCCCCTCCTTCCTCTGCCTCCGTCTCCCTCTCTGCTTCTCTCCCAGAGCCCAGGGGCCACGCGGGGCACCACCAGCCCTGGCTGCCGTCCCCCCCCCCCCCCCCCGTGGCGCTTCCTTAGGGCCCCTCCCCACCTGCCACCCTGGAGGGAGGGGTCTGTGCCAAGTGCATGCCGCATTCTGGGGTAGGGCCCCCCCCCCAGCACGCGTTCACACCCCCCACCCCGGGGTGGGGTTGGCTACCCCCCCTCCCCCCAGCTGACACAGTGGTGCGCTTGCAGACCCTGAGGAAGAAGGGCTTCAACGGCTGTGACAGCCCGGAGCCCGACGGGGAGGACTCGCTGGAGCAGAGCCCCCTGCTGGAGGACAAGTACCGACGCGCCAGCGAGGAGCTGGACGGGCTCTTCCGGCGCTACG
The DNA here is from genome assembly GCF_022837055.1 of Prionailurus viverrinus. Classification (NCBI taxonomy): domain Eukaryota; kingdom Metazoa; phylum Chordata; class Mammalia; order Carnivora; family Felidae; genus Prionailurus; species Prionailurus viverrinus. Next base: position 65,118,298 of record NC_062577.1, read on the forward strand.
GGGTGAGCCCCACTCACTGTCTCCCTGTCGGCCCCTCCGGCCCCCCCCCAGGCGCTGCACAAGAAACACAGGGAATGTGAGAGCCCTGAGGTGGACGAGGTGTTTGCCCTGACCCCCCAGACGGAGGAGAAGTATAAAAAGATAGACGAGGAGTTTGATAAAATGATGCAGAGTTATAGACTGGCCGTGAGTAGTCGCGTGGAGGAACGCCTGCCCGTGCTGCATGGTGTGGCTTCGCGCCGGCCCTCGGCTGCCCCCGACGGACGCCCGCCCTGCGCCGTGGGGGGCGCCGGTCGCCCCCGAGCAGCCGCTGACCTTGCTTGTGAAAACCCCGTGACCCTTGCCGAGACGCGCGTCGTGTCGGACGCAGCACAAGCGGGAGAGGCCTGGAGCGTCCCTCTCCCCGGCGAGGCGTGTGTAGATGACGTGAGGGCTTCAGCCGACAGGAAGTAGGGACCGCGCTCCTTGTCCACGGCGCCGGAGGGCAGGGACCCTGTCGGGCCAGCGCCGACACCCCCTCCAAGTAGGGAGGGCGGCGAGTGGGGTGCCGGGAGACGACAAGGGACGTGGTGGCCTGGCCGGTGGTAGCGGGCCCTTCCCAGCTGTGCGGGTGCGTTCGGGGCTGTACTCAGGGCCTCTAACCTGCTCCCTGTGTGTCCCGCCTGGCTGAGGACTAACCACCTCCTCTGGGGGCCTCGGGGCGTCCCTGGGCCTGTCTGTGGTGAGCGTGGCTCCACCCCACGGCACCCCGCCCGCGTACTTCCTCTGAGAGGGCCCAGGGCAGAGAGGTCGAGCTGCTGGCCCTCGGACACACAGCCCAGAGACAAGAGGAAGCCTTGCCTGCCCCCCTCAGGCAGAGTGGGTCGGGGCAAGGGGTCACCTGGCCTGACCCTGCCTCTCCGTTTTGTGTCTAGTCAGCCGTGCCGGCCCCCAACTTTGCTATGCCCGTCACGGTGCCCGTGTCCAACCAGAGCTCACTGCAGTTCAGCAATCCCAGCGGCTCTTTGGTCACCCCCTCCCTGGTGACGTCATCCCTCACGGACCCCCGGCTCCTGTCCCCCCAGCAGCCAGCGCTGCAGAGGAACAGCGTGTCTCCGGGCCTGCCCCAGCGGCCGGCCAGTGCAGGTGAGGTGGGACCGAGCCGTGCCGGGGACCTCGGGATTCCGTCTTCAGCACTGGGTATTTCCCTGCAGCCAGTGCAGCATTCTGCCGTTTGTGTGGCTCCTCCCGCCGCGGGGTCCCTCGGGACATACCGTGGAAGGGGGCGTCCTGCCGACTCATCACGGTTCTGCTTGTCCCCCAGGGGCCATGCTGGGGGGAGACCTCACCAGTGCTAACGGAGCCTGCCCCAGCCCTGTCGGTGAGTGCAGCTGCCTGCCTGCTCGCGGCCTCGCGGGCCCCGGGACCAAGAGGGACCCCCGTTAGATGAGAGGAAGATGCCGGGGCCTGAGTTGGATGGGTCTCTTTTGTCCGTAGCAGTGACTGGTGTGGACGATCATCAGAGACGTAGGCCCAGGGCGTTCTGGGCAAAGTGGGGGAATGAACCAACATTTCTAGTTGGATGAGAAGATCCAAGTCCTTTCAGTTGAGTGGGGGCACCTGGGTGGGATCTGGAGCGTATGGTGCTGCCGATGGACTCCCACCCAGACCCCCGGCAGCCGACAGCCTCTCCCGCCCTGTGCTGTTGTCCGACTGGTGATTGTGACTTCGAATGTCACCATTGACGTCACCCTGACATTCTTGCCATTCCCAGAGTGATCCGGGAATTGGGATGAAGGCAGCCCCCACACTTCCAGGGGAACAGTGTGCTCTCAGGGGACAGAGCAAGGTGACATGTCTGACTGTGGTCATCGCCACTTCTCTGGGCCTTAGGATCCTCCAGCTGAGCCCCAGGCACCACATAAACACCTTGGTGGCAGTGATTGTGTGTTGGGGTCAGAGGCGGGGATGGCGACTTCCTTTTCCTCTCGAGGAGAGGGCCAGAGAAGCAGCTGCAGACTCCCGGGCACTCCCGGTGGTCCTTGCAGGCGCCCAGGCCCAGCGTGTGGGGTGCGGGTGCGAGCCCTGGCTTGGCCTCCGCCCGGCCGTGCTGCCCCGGGCCAGTCCTCACACCTCTGGCAACCAGGCCTCGAGTCTGGTCTTTCGTGAATAGGGCTGATGGGCCACGTCCGGTCTGCCTCGCACGGCGGGCGTGAGGATTAAATGAGATCATGTGCACGTGAAAGTCCCGTGCGGTGTCGAGCGTGGGGCAGACGGAAGAGGTAGTTATTATGCCTGTTGTTGCCACCGTAATTGTGGTGGTGGCTGTGTCGTCCGTTCCCCATTACCAGTGACGCCACCGCCGCCAGTGATGGCTCGTGTGCCCCAGAGCCGCGGGCGTGTTGTCACGCACTCACCCAAGTCGCCGCACCGTCTCCTGGCCAGAGGCGCCGCCGTCTTGCCTCGATTTGCCTCGGGGGCCGGGATCCTCACTGAGGGCAGCTCCGGGCTGCCCGCCCCTTCTCCAGCTGGGGCCACCGTGAGCCAGTCGGGGCAGGTGGGGGGATTGGCAGGACTTCCCTTCTGAGACCAATGAGACCAAGCGGAGGGAAGGTGGGAAGGGCTGGCCGCAGGGCGTGGCCGCTCCTTCCTACCGGCCTTAGGGCCTTAGGGCTCCGACCGCGAGCTCCATCGCACATCACTTAGAGGCAGAGGAACGAGCCCGGCGATGCCGGAGTCAGGGCGGTTTTAGGGGAAAACCGAGAGCTCGGCACCCACCGGCAGCCTGAGCGTGGAGTCCTGGTGCGGGGGGAGTTAGCAGGGCTGAGGGCTGGGTCCGCATCTCTCCTTTTACCCCCGTCTCTTTCTCTCAGGGAATGGCTACGTCAGTGCCCGGGCTTCCCCCGGCCTCCTCCCTGTGGCCAACGGCAACAGTCTAAACAAGGGCATCCCTGCCAAGTCTCCGCCCCCGCCCGCCCACAGCGCCCAGCTCGGAGCCCCCAGCCGCAAGCCCGACCTGAGGGTCATCACTTCCCAGGGAGGAAAGGGCTTGATGCATCACCTGGTGAGTGGGTGTCTGCACCGAGGGGTAGGGGCTGGGGAAGGGGGAAGAGCCTGAGGCTAGCCAGCAGGCGGGACCTCCGGAGAGAGACTGTAGAGGCTAGAGGCGGGACTTCTCCTGAGCTTTCTCTCCGAGGGCCCTGCAAGAGGTTGGAATGTGCAAGTGCCACCCACAAGGGCAGTAAGAAGGGACAGGAGGTGGGAGAGAAGGAAGGGAGGGATTTGACATCCCCGTGGAAGCATGACTGGATTGTGAAGGTTTCGTACCTGGTGGTCGCTGGGATATAGCGTTTTCTGGAGTCCGAGGCTGGAGAGCCGTCCCGCTCCTGTGTGAAGAGGTAGATGGGGTGGCCGTGGGGACAGGGGTCTGGGGGTGGGGTGCAGAGGTCAGAGACTGAACCAGCCCCTTGGTTTTATTTCCGCTGCCAGACTGAGGACCATTTAGATCTGGTAAGTTGAGGCTGTGAGGTGTGTGCTGTGGCTTTGAACTCCGCGTCCACCCGTGGCTCGTGCCCCAGCATGGAGTGTGCGTGTGCCCCCTGCCTCCCGCCTGCGTGTGTCGTGTGTGTTGTTCGTTTACTCGGTTGTTTGCCAGGAGCTGTGCTCAGTGCCAAGCGGGGTATAGAGGTGAATGGGGCAGGGGGCAGGGTTAGACATGCATGTGTTTGTACCTGTGTGGACGTGGACGTCTTTTTGTGATGCGTTCACACAGACACCCCTTAACCCTGTGTGTGTGTGTGTGTGTATGTGTGTGTGTGTGTGTGTGTGTGTGTGTGTGCGCGCGCGCGCGCGCACGCACACGCGCAAGGGGGTGGGCCGGCCCCTGGCCCTGGAGGGCCCGTCTGGATGTGCCCCAGGACGCCTGCATTGGCGGGGCTGGACCATACTTGCCCTCTGACTCAAGTCCCACTGAGCACTCTTGGAACCCAGGACAGGGACCTCCTTGGGAGGGGTGCCAGCCAGACCGTGGCAGCACTTTCCCAGAGGCAGCTGCGGCCCAGGGCCAGGCCAGGGGTGTCCTTGGTAACTCCCTGCCTCCTCTCGGCCTCCTCGAGCTCAGTCCCGCTCGCAGCCCGCCTCACCTGCGCTCCCAGGCGCTCGCAGCCGCGCACGCGCGCTCACGCTTCCATCCCGGCCCCGAGCCAGGAGCGGGGCGGGGGCTCCTCCCTCCCCAGCTCCCTGACGGGAGGCCAGAGAGGCTGGAAAAGGCAGGCGGGCTTTGGCGGCCAACACGGCGGCAGTTTCGGCCCCAGCGTGGAGCTGGAATAAACAAGTGACTCAGCGGCAGATGGAGCTGACAGCGCCACACGCGTGTGTGCTCACACGCAGGCACACGCCACGCCTGGCAGATGCGGGCGCGCCTTCCTCCCTGCACGCGTGCATGCGCCCCTCGCCGGGCCCCGGCGTCCCCGTGACGGCGTCGGCGTGCGTGTCCGCGCCGAGGCGTCCCGCCAGGCGGGCCCCCCTCCCGCCACCCGTTGACACCCGCTTCTCTCCCGCAGAACAACGCCCAGCGCCTTGGGGCCTCCCAGTCGACCCACTCGCTCACCACCCCGGTGGTTTCCGTGGCAACACCGAGTTTACTCAGCCAGGGCCTCCCTTTCTCCTCCATGCCCACTGCCTACAACACAGGTGAGTGGCTGCGTGCCCTTGGCCCTGGGGCACTGTTCCCCGGAGGGGGGAGGGGGGGAGGGGGGTGCTCCAGCCCCAGCGGGGAGCCCCCACCTGGCTGCGGGTGCCAGACTCAGCAAATAGAAAGAGAGAGGATGCCCCCTGAAATTTGAATTTCAGATAAAACCGCGAGTAATCTTGCAGTATAAATACGTGTCAAAGACTTTTTTCTGCTACAGTATGTCCCAAAGACGTACTCATGTTAAAAAAACTATTCATTGTTTTGTCTGAAATTCAGATTTGCTAACTGGGGATCCCTCGTTTTAATACAGGACCTAATGGAAGAGGAGTTCCTGTCCTTGAGGAAACTCCTTGTCTGAGGAGGGGCCAGGCCAGCGTCGGGGGGGGGGGGGGGGGGGGGGGTGTAGCTGAGCACATGACTCAGGCTGCCCTTGGGGGGGCAGGGCAGGCTTCCTGGAGAAGGGACAGGTGGAGGAGGCCAGAGAGAGGGAGGCCTGTCAGGAGGGTTTGCCCAGCCTCTCGGGAAGGCCAGCTGGGGGCTTCGGGCAGGGGGAGGAGGGAGGAGATGGCCTCTCACCCAGGAGGTGGCTCTGCTGTGGGGGGTGATGGGGAGGGGAGAGGAGGGCCCTGACAAAGGGAAGGTCAGAGAGGGGTGTGAAGGTGGAGAACCGCTTGGGGGGCGCAGGAGAGGCCTCTGGGTAGAAGAAATCAGGACACCCAGTGCCCAGGCTGTGCTGGGTCCCCGGGGCTGTCCTGGCCTGTGTCACCCACTGTCCCCTCCCAGCAACAGCCTGTGACACTTTCAGCCATCCTGGCCTGCACTCTGTTGTTGCATCAGGAAGGACTTCTCAGTGGGGACGTGCCTTGTCACCTCCTTTCAGAGCAGTTTCCCGGGAAGAGACCTCTGCAGCCCCCACCCCCCACTGCCGGTTCCCTCGCTCGGGAACAGCTTGCGTTAGGGCTGTTTTGTGATCAGATCAAACTAGACCAAAAGACCCCTACGCTTCTCCAGCCACCCCACACCCTGGTTCCAGAATCACACCATGACGCCTGTACAAATACAGAATCGAGGTGACCGGCTGGCTCCGTTGGCAGAACGTACAACTCTCCATCTCAGGGTTGTGAGTTCGAGCCCCACGTTGGGTGTAGAGATTGCTCAAAAGTAAAAAAAAAACAAAACCAAATACGAGAGCCTATCTCTTCCCCCTGGGCAAAAATCTAGAACCCAGCAGCGTCCATAGGGATGCCCCTTGGGGCAGGTAAGAGACCTCATGTTGAGGGGCCAGACCCTGGCGTGTGTCTGTGTCCAGATCTTATCACCCAGGTGTCTGATGAGTCCCCTGTCCCTGTGTGTGTTCATGTACGTGGACCCACTGCCCGGTTACGCTGTCCTGGGGCAGCCTCAGGCGGCCGTCCTCCTGGGCCCTAGTCTCCTCATCTGGAAGAGTCGTGGGCCCGCAAGGGGTCTCTCAGGCTCCCTGGGGGCTGGCAGGGCGTTTGGCGGAGGGCAGTGCAGGCCACTCTCCAGGAGCTGTTGTCTGGGGGGCTCCCGAAACACGTGGTGGTGCCTTCCTGCCGCCTTCTGTGGCCCTTGCAGGTCTCCTCAAGCAGGAGGGGAGCTTAGTGGGTGTCCATGAACCAGGGACAGGCGCCCACCCAGCAGGGCCAGACTTTAGACTCCGTTTGTCAGTCTGGTGTGAGGGCAGATTGTGACCCTGAGCCTGGCCCTGCGGCCCCGCCGGGAAGTGTGGGCTTCCTCACGTTGTCCCAGAGACCAGGGGCCCCGGTTCTCTTGCTGCAGGAATAGGTGAGCAGGCCTCGGTTTAAACACGTGTTTTCAGGTGACCCTAGGTATCTAAACAAAACCCCGGCAAACACACCGCTGTTTAGTTATTCCCCGTTCATAGTCCTTGGCCCCCGTTCAAGTTCCGGCTGAGGTTGATCTGGCTCCGGTAATGTCCTGGGTAAGGGACAGGCCTGGCCCCTTGTTGACCCTGGCTGCGGAGGTCTGGCTCTGTTTGCTCCGGGAGCAGATCGAGTGGGCCTGTGGGCCGTGTTCCTCCTGCCCAGGGCGGCGGGCGACGACGCAGTGCGCCTCTCTAGGCTGGGCTTCCTTTTTGTAAGATGAGTGTGGCAAGGAGTTGGTCCTAGGGGCTCCTCCTGCCCTGGCTCTGGTTTTTAAGCAGGCGTCTCGAAGCTGCTGGCTGATGTTAGAAGATCAGAGGCAAGTGTGGAGCGGACATCCCTAGGGGGGATTTACGGGTAATCGGAAGCCCTGGGGTCTTGCCTCAGCTCAGCCGTTGGCTTTCTCTGTGAGAAGCCCACGCTTCTCATAGAGGCTCCCCAAATGAGAGGCTGCAGTTGCCTCGTTTGTGGATTCTGGAATATTTCCTGAGTGCCAGAGTCTGTTGTGTGCGTCCCACGTGTGAGAGCTCGGTCCTCACAACCGCTGTGCGGTGCGTTTGGCTCTCGTGTGTCTGGTCCATAAACAGGGAGCAAGGCGCTTGTCCCTGCTCACGGACCTCCGTGGAGGCCACCGGGACGTCTGACCACGTCGCTCTGGCCCTTCCCCTTGCTCTGTGCCCGGTGGTGTCTTCCCTGTGCGGAGCTGGGGCCACAGCATGCGACTCCTCGAGGAAGAGCATGGTGGTGTGGTGGCGACAGCACGCGGGGTGCGCCCGTGCCCACTGCCACTGCCGTTGTCACCTTGGGCTCCGAGGGGGACGCTACTAAACCACCCCAAACAGGCTGCAGCGTGAAATACATCAGTGCGTGTAAATCGTGAACCCCCTCGCGTTGGTTTAGTCTCTGATGGAGATTCCACAGCTTCTTCAGAAGGCAGGAATTTAGAAAGTGAGAAGCGGGGGGGAGGCTTGGCCGGCTATGCTGAGGGCAGGCTCCCCTCCCCGCCCCCCTGTTCCGCGGGGGCCCATCAGGGCAGGCGAGTGGAGCCTCGCCGCCCTCCTCTCCCTGACTGGTGTGGGCGGTCTTGAGGCCGCCGGTGGAAGGACGGCGACGGTGGTCTGCCCCAGAACGCCATTCCCCGGGTGTCCCCGTGACACCCCTCTGTCTGGGAAAGGCCCCGGAAGTCCTGGCAGTGGAAGAGGTGGGGCCTTCCTGACTTCTTCCTCCTCTTTTCCAGTCGACATTCTGAAAGCGATACTTACGGGTGGTTACAAAGAAACGACTTCAAGGCCGTTTTAAAAACCCAGCCCCTGGTGGTGGTTACGATTCGCTTCAGCTGTGGGTGCCGGCGCCCGGCACGGTGACGGACGCCGCACGGGGGTGGGCCCGCTGACCTGTCCCCTTCTCCTCCACCCCTGCAGATTACCAGCTGACCAGCGCAGAGCTCTCCTCCCTCCCAGCCTTCAGCTCGCCAGGGGGGCTGTCGCTCAGCAGCGTCACCGCCTGGCCGCAGCCGCAGCAGCCCCAGCCGCCCCAGCCGCAGCCGCCCCAGCCGCCGCAGCAGCCGCAGCCGCCCCAGCCGCCCCAGCAGCCCCAGCAGCCCCAGCAGCCACCCCAGGCGCAGCCCCACCTGGTCCCCGTGTCTCTCAGCAGCCTGATGTGAGTCCCGGGGCTCCGTGGGAGGGTTGGGGACAGAGCCGAGGGCGGGAAGACGGGGTCCTCTGGGGGAGCTGGGGCCCCTTCGAAGGGCCCTGTCACCGGCGGACAGCATAGAACACTGAACGCCGAGCGGCCCCGGAGACCCAGCCGGAGCCCCTCCCCTGCCAGCCCAGAGTACCAAGGGGCCGTGGCTGACACCAGCCAGAAAGAACTAATGTGGCTTCTTCCTTCTTTCCCTCCCGTGGCCCCTCTTCTCTTGTCTCCTCTCTGTCCGCTCATCCCTCCACACCCCCACCTCCTCCTTCTCCCTCCCTTGCCGCCCCATCACCCTGTGTTGCGCACCTCCTCTGCTTCTGCCCCCCCGGTGCCCAGCCCGGGCAGCCCCCTGCCCCACGTGGGGGCCGCCCTCACGGTCACCACCCACCCGCACATCAGCATCAAGTCAGAGCCGGTGTCCCCCAGCCGTGAGCGCAGCCCTGCGCCGCCCCCTCCAGCTGTGTTCCCGGCCACCCGCCCCGAGCCTGGCGACGGCCTCAGCAGCCCCGCCGGTGGCTCCTACGAGACCGGGGACCGGGACGACGGCCGGGGGGACTTCGGGCCCACGCTGGGCCTGCTGCGCCCGGCCCCCGAGCCCGAGGCCGACGGCTCCGCCGTAAAGAGGATGCGGCTCGACACCTGGGTACTGTAGCATCACCCTCCTGCCCGCCAGTGTCCGCTGCACCCCGGGGCCCCCTCCCCGCCCCCCCCCCCCCGCCCCTGCGTCGCCCTCGTGGGGCAGCATCGCCACCTCTGCCCACCCCCGCGGGCCCGTCCGTCTGTCCCTCCAGCACCAGGCCCGCACCCGTGTCCGCCGGCTGCCTCCAGTGTCCTGGCCCTGCAGGGAGAGGGGAGTGGGGGGCGCAGACCCCCACAGCCTGGGCCCTCACACCCCTTCTCCATCTCCTCTCTTCGCAGACATTAAAGTGACGATTCCCACCCCCCTCCTCTCAGCCTCCCTGATGAAGAGTTGACAATCTCACCGCCCACCCCTCCCCGCCCCGGGCTCCTCCCGCTCGACCCCACTTCCTTTTGTGCCCCGTGTCCTGTTGACGGTTACATTTGTGTATAATTATTATATTATTATTATTATTATTATATTTTTTTTAATTTGGATTCTCGCTTTGGAGAGGGGATGCTCCCGTCCCCTCTTTCTGCACCCCCACCATTTTACTGGCGAGGGGTGCTGTTTTTGCGGGAAGGGGGGGGACACTTTGCACGTTGTTCACATATGCTGCAGGAGGGGGTGGGGAGCCCGATAGGCCTTTGGGACAGGACAGGTGCCGAGCCCTCCCGCCCCGTCCCCCAGAGAGAGGGAGATAACCAAAAAAACTACCAAACAGCAAACCCCCTTACAATAGACTGAACCCCAAAGTCGGCTGGACGGATGGGTTTGTGTTTCGGCGGGGAGGTGAGGCAGAGGTTCTGGAAGGGGTCTCTGCTTCTGGGCTGTTCCTGCGGCCACAGGCACGTGGGGCGGAGTATCCAAGCCCAGCCCCCTCATGCCCCCCCCCCCCCCACAGGACACACTCTCACTGATTCTCGAGCGAGCTGCACCCCCAGGTGTGGGAGCGCCGGCCGAGCTTGTGGGCTGGGAAGGCCGCCTGGGAATCTGAGGCTGGGGGCAGAGAGCTGGGGTGAGGGGCGAATCGGGGCCCCCTTCCTTCCCTAGCGGTTTCTCTAAGACACACAGTGCAATAGCCCCATCCCTCAGCTGACACCAGCCCCAGGAAGCGGCCCCAGAGCGCAGGGAGGGGAGGGAAGCTGCAGTGAGGCTGCTCAGCAGGGTCGGAACCCTCGCGTCCAGCGGCAGGTGTGAGTGGGGCTCGCTCTTCCTCGCACGGACACGTCCCCACACCCCCGTAGGAGGGACGCCGGGGTGGCGAGAGGGTGGGAGAAGGGAGATGGGGGAGGAGGTCCGAAGAAGGCCCGCCTCCCTCCTTCCCGCCTGGGCCCTCCCTCCCCGGCCCCCTCCGGGCCCCTGCCACCCCCGCTCCGGGCGTCCTCCTGGTCTGCTACCTCCTGTCCCCCCACCCCCAGGCCGCATCCCGCCTTCCCTCTTGGCTACTGTAATTGTAAATAGCAACCTTTGGAAAACGTTAGCAGTGTAACAGTCCAGGAAACTGTTTTTTTCTGTTGTTGTTGTATTGATATGAAATGAGATTCTATTTTTGTCAAAGTATATTGTAATAATAATGACTCAAACGGCCCGTACTGTACAGATGGGATTCTTCTGCTGTTGTTCGTGCCCCCCTCCCCCCCAGCCCACCCCTCCCTGCTGCCGCCCCAGTGGGGGGCAGCCTCAGCACGGGGTCCTGAGACCTCAGGCTGGATCACAGATCAAAGCGGAGGGGGCAGGCCCCCAGCCTGCGATCCACCTTCTCCCACCCCCCCCCCCCATCTAAGGGGCCTGGCCTGAGGTAGTGTGTGCAGGCGGACTGGGGTGGGGGGGCGCCCCCATCCCTCACAGAAGCCTCGCTCCTCTGCCCTGGGGGTGCAGCGCTCCCTGGGGGTTTCATCCCAGCCCAGCGGGAAAAGTAGGCTAGACAAGGCCCGGTCTGTGGCAGGAAACTGTGCCTGCCTCTGTGACCCAGCCGCCTGCAGTATTCTGACACCCGACGCAGGGAAGGAACCAGGTCGAGGGGTGTGTGTGACCACACGAGCACCTGAGCGTGTTCACCAGGGCATCTGGTATTTGTGTGTGCATGGGCGTACCTTTGTGTGTCTCTGAGCCTGTCTGGGCATATACACGGATATTTGTGTGGATTGAGCTATGAGGGCATCTCTGTGGGTGCACGTGCCTGGGAGGGGAGGGGAGAGGGGGGAGACAGATGGCTGTGTGCCACACGTGCCCCTCCACCCCGATGCCCATTCCCGGCCCTGTTCTACCCTGAGTTCTGACAGGCTTGCACTGCAGTTGGGGGGGCGGGGTCCGACAGTCGCCCCATTTGCTTGTCCTTACGGCCCTACCTCTCCTGGGCTCCACGCACAGGCGCCCCCCTGGCCCCCGGCCCTTTGCATACACACAGCTCTCTTTCCGGCTGTACACTCTTCCCCCACCCCGGCCCTGCCTTCAGGGTGACACTCATGTTCCCCTTCCTTCTGGAAGCATTTTCCTCGCCCGGGCAGTGATTTCTTCCTTACTCAGAGTTTAACCCCCACCTGCTGGCTGGGCACACAGCGCGTCCGGTCTTCCTGCAGGTTCCTAGAGGGACTTTGAAGAGTCGACGAGACTTGATCAGGGCCTGGAAAGACAGTTCAGGGTGTAGCCTTGTGCATGCATTCCCAGAGCCCTGCCACGTGTCTGCCATAGGTAGTGCTCAATAGATGCCGAATGGGTGAATGATCGGCGCTCAGTAAACCTCGGGTGCCTGGCCGTCCCTCCTCAGGCTGTTTGTGCCGCCAGTCTGCCCACCTTTGGAAGCCGGGCTTGGCCACCACCGGACACGGGGCGGGGACGGGAGCCCCTGAGGCTCGCGGTGCAATATTCACCAGTTTTGCCGTCTGCCTTGTGATGGCAAACCTGGCTTCCGGTTCCCCCGTGTGGATGTGTGTCTGTCTTTCTTCTCTCCCCTTGGGGGCGGGGGCTGGTCCGTGAATGACTATGTGACATTTCTGTGATGCGGTACCCCGGGCTTTCTCTTGGGGGTAGGGGCTCCTGGCTGGCCAGATGAATGGGTCCCTGGGAACCCGGACCTCACGTGAGGACCTCATTTCTTCCTCTCACAAGCCAAATTTGCCTCCACCCACTCCTTCCTCCTGAGAACTGGGCATTTGCCAATGTAATCACTGGAGTCCCCCACTGCCCCTCCCTCCCCAGCTTTCCCAAGCTCGCGGGGACAGTGGGCAAGAGGAGCCTCCCATGCCGTTGGAGCACACCATTTTCCCTCCCGCCCAGCAATGCACTCGGCACGGCGAGACCGACCCCTGACCCTGACCCAGCCCTCCCCACCTTGGACAGGAAGGAAGTAAAGCACCTTCTCTTGATGATTATTTATTTGTTTGGAGAGACAGAAATGATGTAAAAGTGTATCTAGAAATATCTATATCTATATATTTTTAACTGACTTCTTTGGAATCTCCCGGGGAGGGGTGGGGGTGAGTTTAGGCTTTCATGGAAGAGAGAGGCCTGCAGCCTGGGAACTCCGGTTCTCTCCTCCGCTGCCTCTCTCCACCCCCTGAGCGGTGGTGGAAGGCTTGGGGTTTGTGTGGGGGCAGGGGGCTGGAATGTTCTGTGGAGAATCTGGATTCTCTTTGTCTTCCCCATTCAGATCCCAGAGGGAAGGGGGGAGAGGGAGGGGAGACATGGAGGCGCCCCCCCGCCCCCGGAACCCGACAATCACCCACACTCCTGGGCCCGCTCCTGGGTCCCGGGCAGGGCGCGTCCAAGTGTGTGACTGTTGATTTGTTTTCAATATTTCTTTTCGTGCTGTATGGTGATGCTTTCTTAGTATTCTACACAATAAGAAGACAAAGTCCTCGGGATTCTTATGAGTTTTGTTTGAAAACTCTTTCACTATATTTGTTGTAAAGAGGTTTACTATTAAAAGAAAAAGAATACACGTTTCTGATACTCGGGCTTGGGTTCTGGTTTCTTTGGTGCGGCCGGCAGAGGAGAAGGTGACTGGGGGGGGGTGTCCCCTCAGCAGGAGGGGGTGCTCTCCGGTGACAGGTTCCTCCAGGTGCGGGGTCAAAAGCAGAGGCAGCCCCAGGAGGAGAGGGTTGTCCCGCAGGAAGTCCCCCGAAGGATCTCGGGACACGGGAACACCCGTAAGAGCACCCAAGGCCAGGTCAGGAACAAGGGGGTGGTCGGGGGGAGGCTTCACTACTGGAAACCCTTTCTGTGGCAACAACTTGCCGTGGATCCCATGGTCACAGTGCGCGGGCGTGTCTGCCCTCTTCTCCCTCTGACAGTGCCAGGGAGCCTCTCCCTGTGGTCCTGAGGCATCCCCACGGGCCCCCCAAGCTGGTGCCCTCCAGCAGGGGCAGGGGACCCCTGTCCCCGCCCCCACACCTGCCGAGTGTCCGCAGAGGCCCACGCTGGGTGGGAAGACGGAGGTGGAGGGAGTCCACGTCACATGGTTGACGCTCTGGGCCTCGGGTTCTTCATCTGTCCCGGCCCTGCCTCCCCAGGGCCACCGTGGGCCGCACCTCACTGCCCCGCCCCCCCCGCCGCGGCAGGCAGAGAGGAGGAGCCAAGCAGGAAGGGCCCGCTGTCCTCCAGATGTGACTCCACTTCCCCTTGGCCGCCAGCTGCCCCAACCTGGCCCTCGTGCCCCCGCACAGCCGTCTGTCGCCCCGACTCGTGGTGGGCATGCGTGACCGCGAACCGCAGCAGAGGGGAAGGCCTGAGACTGCCGAGGCCAAGTCGTGACTTCCGTCTCTCTCTCCGTCTCGTCCTTTGCCCCTGGGGAAGCCAGATGCCACGCTGTGGGCACGACCGCAGCCCCGGGGAGAGGCCCACACGACCGAGAACCCGGGCCTCCCATCAACAGCGTTTGCGAGCGGCCCCCGTCTCCCCTGTCCTCACCGTGTCCGAGCTTCCGCAGACACTGCTCCAGGGGACACCCACCTGCGCCCGCGAGGTGCCCTGAAGTATCACCCGGATCCCTGAGCAAAACCCCTGTCCTTTGTCCCTGGCACCTCTGTTCCTCAGACCGTGTGGCCTGCATCACCACAGGCATCTCCTGCCCTGCTCTCCTTCCTGGACATGTAGAAGACTGTATTTCCCAGTCACCGTAAGTCAGGCGCGGTCATCGGACTGGTTCTGGCCAAGACATGCGTCGCTCCCGAAATCGCACTGGCGCTTGTGCTCCAAGCGCTCTGTCCCTGTTGGGGGAGCGGCGGGAGCCATCAGAGTGGCCTGGGTCGCTAAGGGGTCTCCGGTGCTGTCCAGTAGGACAGGGACTTTGTGTGACTAGGAAATAAGCGTGTCGGGCCACAGAGATGTTAGTACTGTGTCTGCACCATGACCTCTCCTATCCTGACTGATGGGGCATCCACTCACACCTGCACAGCCCCGAAGCCCCACGGACCGCGGTACCCCCTGTGGCGGGGCACAAAGGTCTCTGAACTTGCAGTCCGCAGCTGGCTTGCCTGCTGGTCCCACCGCCTCGCAGTCGTGCGGCCTTGAGCGGTCCCCCTCTCCACGCTGCTGTTTCATCAGCTGGAAGATGCCTATTTCATAGCTGCCTATTTTCTCGAACCCCTGCCTCCCCTTCCCCGGCCACCCCCACCCACCCCTGTTGTGCAGTTCTAGTCCTCTAACATCGCGGGGGGCTTTGGGCCAAGTCCAAACCCCACCGCTTGGCTCCCAGCCCCCTCAAAGGGCCAGCCCAAACTCGTGTTCAGGCTTAGTCCCCGTGTGTCCCAGCTGCACACCCCTTGGAGTCCAGGCCGACCAGGAGGCCCGCTCCGGGCCCTGACAGATCGTTCGTATCTTTGCTCCCGCCATCTTTCCATCTGAAATGCGACAGGCGTGTATTGAGCGCCTACTCTGTGTGAGCCCGTTTGCTGGGCCCCGGAGATGGAGAGATGGACCAGACGCATCGAGATCCTGACTCCAGGCAACTCACAGCTCGGTGGGGACAAGGGCCAAGTGACGCAACACTTAACACCTGACTCAGCAGTCTGTACTAAATGTCACATAGGAAGGGTGTGAGTGGGCTGTGGGATCAGACTTGAGGCACACCCAAATCCAAGCCAGTTAGAAATCAGGAGAGTCTCCTTGGAGGTGTCTGGGCTGGGTCTGAAGGCATCCGGAGTTCCTGGGCAAACACGTACAAGGAAGGCATTCCTGCTGGCAGGGAGAGCATGTGGCGTGGGGAAGGAGAGCGGTGTGCTCCGGAAGAGCGTGGGGCAGGTCGAGGGAACGGCATATAAAGCTGAAGCCTCACTGTGAAGGGCTGTGATTGCCAAAATTTGCACTTTATCCTGGAGATGTGTGATCATCGAAGGTTTTTTTTTTTTTTTTAATGTTTATTTTTGAGAAAGAAAGAGCACAAGCAGGGGCAGGGTGGGGGAGGGGCAGGGAGAGAGGGAGACGCAG
Organism: Prionailurus viverrinus; assembly: GCF_022837055.1. Classification (NCBI taxonomy): domain Eukaryota; kingdom Metazoa; phylum Chordata; class Mammalia; order Carnivora; family Felidae; genus Prionailurus; species Prionailurus viverrinus. The sequence continues at coordinate 65,133,617 of NC_062577.1, forward strand.
AATCCAAAGTGGACTCCAGGCTCCCAGCTGTCAACAGAGCCCGACGTGGGGCTCGAACCCACGAACCGTGAGATCATGACCTGAGCCGAAGTCAGACCAGATGCTTAACCAGCTGAGCCACCCAGGTGCCCCGGTCAGGCCATCAAAGGGTTTTTTTGTTTAATTTTTTTTTAATGTTTTATTTATTTTTGAGACACAGAGAGACGGAGCATGAGCAGGGGAGGAGCAGAGAGAGAGGGAGACACAGAATCCGAAGCAGGCTCCAGGCTCTGAGCTGTCAGCACAGAGCCCGACGCGGGTCTCGAACTCACGAGCCGTGAGATCATGAAATGAGCCGAAGTCGGATGCTCAACCGACTGAGCCACCCGGGCGCCCCCCTCAAAGGGTTTTAAGTAAAAGAGGGGCTTGGTCAGATTTGCATTTCAGAAAGCTCCAGCCTGTATAAGCTCCTCCTGACAGCAGAACTGAGGCCCAGGTGGGGTCCTTTACAAATGAGAGAGGGTCAATTTCGTAAATATTATTTTTCAAGATTTTATTTTTAAGAAATCTCTACACTCAGAGTGGCACTTGAACTCGCAACCCTGAGATCAAGAGTCACACATTCCACTGGGCCGGCCAGGTGCCCCTTAGTAAATATTGAAAAGGGAGAATAACAGGGCTTGGAAACCGCCCGGTGAAGGTACAGGAGGAAACAAACGGAGGAGCGCCAGTGGCTCCCCAACTGAGCCTTGGAATTCTGACGGGGTGGTCGGGCTGCAGCCCCAGGTGCGTCTGGAGAAGGGAAGTTTTGTTTCAGATGAACCCAGTCCCGGGTACACTTGGAAGCCATTGCACACTGTTGACAGATGGTCATGCTGTTCAGGCCTGGAGGGTGAGATCACCGTGTGGGCAGGGAGGTTTTTCTGAAGAGGGAAGCCATTCATGGTGTTTGTCACCCATGAAGACATCAACCTCAGGACACGGGAGCTCCGAGGACCATGAAGGAAGGCTGGGGGGCCTGGCGAGAAGAGTCATGTAGAGGCCCTGAGCCACCAAAGGGGAGCAGTGTTGTGTAGGTGCGATTAACCAGACATGTATTTCCTATCTGTGGTCTCCTGCCTTTACTAAAGCCTTGCTTGACTCACTAGCCTTGTGCTAATCTCAAACAAGGGAAAACTCACTGATGAATTCTTTGAGGCATCAAAGGGGGGGTGGGTGGGTACAGGTGCTCTGCTCCCCAGGGGTGGCTGCCGGGGTACGTCAGGGGTGGTAGGGGAACGGGGGAACCTCAGGAAGATCTGGTTCCAAAGGCCCCACTGCTCCTTCATAGGGGCACCCAGTGCATCCTCAGAGGTTCTTGGTTTTTTGTTTTTTAATTTTTTCTAAATCTTTATTTTTGAGAGAGAAAGAGACAGAGTGAGAGCAGGGGAGGAACAGAGAGAGACAGGAAGACACAGAATCCAAAGCAGGCTCCAGGCTCTGAGCTGTCAGCACAGAGCCCGATGCGGAGCTCGAACCCACGAACTGTGAGATCATGACCTGAGCTGAAGTCAGACGCTTAACCCACTGAGCCACCCAGGCGCCCCTCTTGGTTTTCTTTTGATGAGGGAAGAAGACACTTCTCAGGCACCTGAAGAATATTCCAGAGGAACAAAAACCATTCTTGATCCATAATATGGGCTCAGTAAGTGTGAGTCACTACTTTGGTTACTGCTACTTGTCAAAGACAAGAAACTGGATGGTTGACTTCCTAGGGTAAGTAAGAAGAGGTCTGTGCACCCAACCTGCTCTAAACCTGTTTCTACCTTTGAAACTTTTCCTGCCATTCAAGGCTCCCTTCCGAGAAAAACTTGTCCTGGTTTTCCTGTCTTGCCCCACTGGTTCGTGCCAGGGGTCTTGGGAGGCCTCCTTTATAGCGCCCAGCTCATCCTACCCCGAAGCGCAGGCCCTAGTTTCCTACTTTTTTCTCTACATCTGGACTGAAAGCGCTCCCCTTTTTCGTGTCTGGCTCAGTGCCTGGCACGCAGCGTGTTCCGTCGGACTAAACGGGACACGGGGCTTCTTAAACTGCGGAGCCCTACGAACGTGACGACGCTTTTTTTTCCCCCCAGGGTGTGGCGACTTTCTGCAGCTTCTCCTCTACTTTCCAGCCCCTGATCCAACAGGGCGGAAGAGGGGTGTGGCTTCCAGTTTCCTGGGTCCACTGGAGAACGAGCACCCACTGGGCTCCTGTCCCCAAAGAGGCGGCCCTGGGGTGACGGGAAGCAAAGGGTGGTATCTGGTCGTCCAGCCGAGGAGGCGGCCAGGCCGGTTCGCTGTAGCTCATGTTCTTCTGACTCATTCCGCAGTCCCATGGGCTGAGTAACTTTTCCAGCCTTGTGATTGTGGAAACGTGTTTCAGGAACAGCGAGCGGATGTGAAGAGGACACGGGCGACCCCACCCCAGGCTCCAAGGTGGCTCCTGCTGGAGTCGGTACAGACGGCTTATTTGTTTGCAGACTTCCATCACCCCGTGTCACTGCCTTCCTCCACAGCTGGTAAACCCGAGGGCCCCAAGCAACCGGCGGCCCCCGGGTCTGTCCCCTGCGCGTCTGGCAGGTCCCGGCTGGGAGGTCTAGCGCGGAGGAGCCTGGGGGAGTTTACGGCCGCTGGGACTCGGCTGCATTTGCCCTCCCGCGATGTGGGCTCGCTTTCCCGCAGCCGCCGCCCCCGCCCCCGCCCCCGCCCTGGCTGCGTCCCCGCCACGTGCCGCTCAGGAGCCGGAGGCCCCGCCCCCTGGCGACCCCGGCCTCCCGCCGGCCCGGAGGACGACTCCGTGCAGGGCGAAAGGGGCGGGGGTGCAAAGGCACACCGGACAGCGCCAGGCGTACAGCAAGCGCTCAATAAATGGCCGACTGGCAACTGCCCGTCGTCACTGAGCCCAGGACCCTTTACGTCGGCCCGTCAGTCGCCCACTGCCCCTCTCCGCCGCGACGCGGCAAATAAAGCAAACGTTAATGGTTAAGCAGCAGGTCAATCGCTCTCCCCCAGCGCGGGAGCGGACAAAGACCCGAGGCCACGCCCAGCGCGCCCACCGTGGGGCGGGGTAGTGGATCTTGAGAATCCCCCCACGCCCCCGTTGGCTATTCCAGTGACGGACGGGGTCATCAGCCAACCGCAGCCCGGGCAAGACGCATGCGTCCACAGAAGCTTTAGCCCTAGATGGGGAAAAAAAGCCGCGGGCGCACCGCTGTGGCTGCGTCTGGCCAGGGCCTGGGGAAGCGGGTGCGCATGCGTGAGCCCGACACCACCCTCTCCCTGCGAGACGCGAGCGTACGCAACGTGGCCGGCCGGGGTCTCCGGGGGCGCGCCCCGCAGGGAGGGACCTCGGCCCCACGCGTGCGCGCGGGCCGCGATCTCGCGCGAGGCCGTCGGTGGACGACGCCCCGCTGGCCCCCCGCGCCCGGCCGCCGGCGGGGGCCCCCTCCTGGCAGCCGAGGGCCCCCGATATCTGGGGACCACAACCCCTGACCGCGCACACCCAGGAGGCCGCGACCCCCACCCGCGCAGGCCAAGACCCTCAATCCTGGAGGCCGAGACCCCGGCCCTTGAGAGGACTGCCCGCCCCGTGGGGCGTTGCTGCACTGGACAGACCATCAGAGAAGCCCCGGAGCACGACAGACATTCGGAACCGTGTTCATAAACTGCAAAATACGCACAATGAAGCAGTATAGTGTCTAGGTGTGTGTGGTAAAACTTTAAAAAGGCAGAGGAATGATAAACACAAAGTTCATCAGTAGTTATGTTGGAGAGGGGTTGGGGGTGGGATGCGGAAAACCAGGCGGGTGCTAGTGGTGACGTTCTAGTTATCGGGTTAAATGGTACATGGAAGGGTATTTCCTTATGGTTTATACATAACGCATAGGACAGTTACTCATTTGTATAGAATATGATTTAGAAATAAGTGGAATCACCTCGCCTCCCAAAACAAAACAAAAGACGCAGTTGGAGAAGGAGAAGGTCTTACCTGTATTGCACTCGATTTCCAGAGCATTTCTGCACATGTTCTGTCATGTGCAGCCCTTCAAGGTATTGTCTCCATGTGCAAGATGAAGAAAGGAGACCAAAAATTCATGAGGCCGGTGGCACAAAGACAGGAAAGGTGAGTGTGCAGAAGGTCAGCGGGGAGCCCTGGGCAGTTAAATCTCCAGGGTGCCGAGCACTGTGCCTGGAACAGAGAACGTGGTTGGCAAGCACTCATTCAGCGGGTGAGTGAAGAACTTTCTGACCATGTGGGTGTCCAGGAGTGACAGGAGCTGCCCAGAAGGCAGGTGCCCTGCTCAGCGGCTGGCTGACCACCGTGGGGACCAGGAGGACGAGAGAGGCCACTTTGGGCAAACTTCGGAGAGAAGCCCCCTCTGTGACTGTTTACGTGAGTCTGTATATCAGAGGCTGAAGACAAGACCATGTTACGATAATAAGGTTCTCGCCTGCAGTGGGGCAGCAGTCCCCAGAGAAGGGCCAGGACAAAAGAGACGTTTTGAAGGGAAAGTTCATAGGACTCGTTGCCGGAATGGGTATGAGGTGTGTTGTTGCTGTGTGTGTTGTTGTGTGTTGTCTGTGGCTGTGCCGGGTGCTGTGCCACTGACTTCACAAGGGCGTAGAGGAACGTGGATTCGTGCCTAGCAGGTGGTTTGCGATGGAGGATAGCGCTCAGGACGGTAAGGGCTGACGACATGCCGACACGCCAGGGAAACAGCACCTCAGTTTGAGTTAGGAGACCCGATTCCTAGGCATGTCACCCGGGACACGTCACTTCATCTGAGTGTTTGGTACAGAACGTATACGCGCAACAAGAACTGAAAAGAAGAATGTGCCTGAGCCCCTTGTCCAGATCTAGTTAAATCGCCTCCTGTAGTTAAATATGCAGATACCCGCCCCTGGAACTGTGCTTGCCTCCGTCGTCCCATGATGTTACGTCCTTCATTCTGGGACTGCCACATTTGTGCTGGAAGTGCTGTCTTACCGGAGTTTCTGTCCCCCCCCCGCCGTGCTTGGCGCAGAGCCGGAGCTCGGTAGATGTGTGTTGCCCCGCACAGAATTGTGTGAACTAGAAAGAACATTCATTTCCCCAAGACCTAGGTTTCCTTATTTGTAAATGAGACTAGTTGACCTTTAAAATTCTTTTGAGTTCTAGACTTCTGTTATCCAGCCCTGTTCTATTGATTGAGAAGACTGAACTAGCTGATTGCTGAATTCCTTTCCAGCTCCAGTGTTCCGCTGTGATACTGAGTGGCAGGTAATCTCACAGGTTGGGCGGTTGGGCGGGTCCTCAAAGGGAAAGCGTGGAGAAGGTTGAGGACAGAGACGGCATCCAGTTGTCCCAAACCAGAGTGGCACAGAATGACCAGGCTGGGAAGCAGGAGGAATACGAATGGCGGAGTGTCAAACTGAGACGCCCAGAGGAGCCAGGTGGAGGATGTGAATGTGGGACGTGGCCCCGCCGTGTGAGGGAGGCCATGCCCACCCAAGGAAGTCCGCGGTCTCTTCCAGTTTTTGAGATGAAGCTGGACTCCCAGCGTTTTATTTGAAATCCCGTGATTCTTAAGTACTGACAACCAATTCAGATTATTTTAAAACTCCGCGCAAGTTAAAAAACAACAACAAACGAACAAAAAAGCCCTCCACGCCTCTTGGCCTGCTGGTCTCTACCCTCGCTGGCATGGTGCCCTCCATCCGCGCATGCCCCAGGACGATGTTGCTGGAAGTTTCCCGTTTCTGTTCACGCCGGTTCTCCGATAGGCCAACCCTTCCCGATACTCCCAGGACTTGGATCATTTATCCCCTCCCTGCCTTCTGTTTTCAGCGTCCCCCTTTGTGCTTGTGTCTCCTTCAGTCTCGAAACATGCCGGCGTCTTTCCACATCCTGAAGACGCTGCTTCGTTCTCCTACGGTCCCTGCCAGGGCCTTTCTAGAAAGTTCTTTCTTTTTCCCTTCCACAGATTTCCTAGCAGAATCCACTGCATTCTCCCTGTCTTCCTATTGTAAGCTGGCTTTGCCGCTCAGCTCGCTGTAGTTTAAGGTCTGCCTCCGCGATTCCACCGAAGGTTTTCTGACCAGGGCAGAGGTCTCTGCTGCTGAATTCGTGAGACTGCTCCAACTAGGCTAAACTCACACTCAGAGACCCAAGTGGTGTCCTTTGCTTTAATCTATTACCTGAGAAGTGTCGCATCGGTGTTTATGGAACCACACGGGAAAGTGTCCTCGAGAAAGAGGACAGTCGGCACCATGGGATTTGCAGACAGATCAAAGTCTGTGGCGGCCACACGAAGCCCACTGGGTCATAAGAAAAGGAGATTGCCACTAGCTTTTGAGAAGACAGTTCCGGCAGAGGCAGCTGGAAGCTACGCTGCTGTAGTCTGTGAAGAAAAGGGTGGTGACGTGATGACAGACGGTGCCCAGAGGCGGCGCCTCGGACAAGTTTGGCACCGCGGGAGGCGACATGAAGCAGGAGGTATTGGCGACACGCGTGCCCGTCAGGGTCCCTGAGGTTGAGGAAATCCTGGCATGTCTGCAGGTAAAGCGGGCAAGCCAGTGGCACGGGAGATACTGGAAATGCTGGGGAAGGACTCCCTGAGAGCCGGCCGCCAGGGGCGTCGGGAAGGATCAAGAAGTCAGCCAGTCGAAAGGACTGGTCCGCCTTGACGAGGAAGCGAGGAGTCTCTGAAGTAGGCAGAACGGTTAAAGGCATGAGTCGTCATTCTATCCGGACTCTCGTGGGGGCAGCGGTGACGCAGGAGAGCCCCCGTGTGCGTTTCATCCGTGACACGCGAGCGACGTCCCATCTCCAGTCACAGGGAGGCATAGCAGATCCAGGATTGTTGGCCGCCTTAGCGACGTCACTCTGCCCTGGCTGTGTCCCTTCCACTCCCTCTGCACTGATTCCGGGGGGCTCTGGCCTTGGCTGCCCCCCTCTCCTCGTCAGGGAAGTGTCATCCCCACACCTGAGGTTTAAGCAGCCACCTCAATGCCAGTGACTCCCAATCTGTGTCTGTGACATAGATTTCTCTCCTGTGACCTAGATCTCTCTCCTGAGCCTCCCATCTATGTGCCCAGTATCTTTATGACTAGAACTGGTCATTTCTCCTTAATTCTTTATTCTAATGTTTTATTTTATTAAAAAAACTTTTTTCTGATGTTTATTTTTGAGACAGGAGTGACAGCACGAGCAGGGGAGGGGCAGAGAGAGAGAGGGAGACACAGAATCGGAAGCAGGCTCCAGGTTCTGAGCTGTTAGTACAGAGCTTGAGGCGGGGCTCAAACTCACAAGCCACGAGATCATGACCTGAGCCGAAGTCGGACACTCAACCGACTGAGCCGCCCAGGCGCCCCAGTTCCATATCCTAGCTAATGGTCGCAGTCATTTGCAGTTGTCAAGCCAGATCCATGTTTCACCTCCCTCCCCCCTCCCCCCGCAAGTGTGTATGTGTATAGTAGATACTTAAAAGAACAGGAACGTATTTATATTTCGTGTGTTGGGTTTTCTTTTTCACTTACTACCGTCACGATCACTTGCGCATGTCAATAAATGCCTTTTTACATTCTTAGCTGCCGCCTGGTGTTCCCTCGTACGCGCCTTGTTGAAAACCGTTTCCTTTCTGTTGTGCACAGCACTGAACATGTCTGTACATACACTTTGATGTCCTTAGATTTACCACTCAGAACTGAGAGGAGGACCGAGGAGTGGGACATTTGAAAAGCTTTTAATACCTATTGCCAAGTTGGCCTTCCGGAAAAATCGTACCAGCAGTATACGGTCCACTCATTGCCTGTACCTTTGCTAGGATCGGGTGTTATATTTCATTTTTGCTGATTTAATAAATTCCATCTGAGCCTCCGAGCCCAGCCCCCATCCCTCTCCCCAACCACCCCTACCCCGTGTCCTTCTGGGTAGCTCCCCAACTCACATGTCACTTGGGACACACGCCACTTAGGAGGCGGAGGGGAAGGTGACGCCAGATTTCCCATGGGGACAGGTCTCAGTCTTAGGCTCTGGCCCCACTTCTGCTGCTCTCGTGCACAGAGCTAGCTTTCCGGCCACCCTTCAGTATCTTCCCTAATCTCCCTCTTTTCCTAACTTCCTGCCTCCGGAGTGGTGGTTTTCTCCCCGCGCGTTGGGGCTGATCCCCCAGGGGCACAGCTGTCCTCCCCCCATCTCTGGAAGCTTCGTCTCCCATCAGCATCGGCTCCCAGGAACAGTGTTTCTGCCTTCCATTTTCCAGCAAGCAAACCTACTCAAATCTGTCCTGTACAGGGGAAGACAGTTCCGTCGCCCCGTTACCCTCTCAAACTGCCACTTTGTCTCCGTCTTCCTGTGCCATCAAACTTCTCCCAAGGTCCCGAGAGTAATTAGGACGAGTGTTCGTCCTCGTTTGCCTCTCTCGGTTCCAGCCCCTTCTTCTCTGCTGAAACCGTAGTCTTCAGGGTCCCCAGTGACCTCAAAGCTGGTTGGAAGGCCAAGTCGCCCCCCTCCCTTCAGTCAGCTGGTGACACAGGCCACGCCCTCGATGCCCTGGTTGGCTGTCTCCCCTGTCCCCGCTCTCCCCTCTCGGGACAGTGCCTGTGATGCTGCGGGCCCTCCAGAGGTCTGCAGGCCCTCCCCCCGTCTCCCCTCCCTCGCTCTCCTTCTCTCTTGGGTTTTCGCGCCTCTTTCTGGGGTACCAGGGGTCTCCTTTGCACCGATGACTCACAGGCTCTCTGGGATGCCAGACCCCGGGTTTTATAGTCACCTGCTAGGCCGCTCCACCCGGATGTGACTGCGCGGATCCCACAGGTTAGCCACCAGGCCCTGCCCACTGCTCCCCCGCCATCCGAGAGCTGCCCTGTGGCACATCCCTGCAGCGTGCCAGGTGCTTTCCGTAGGCATCGAATCAGGCTCTCCCACAACCACGCGAGGCTGCCTGACTATTCCCGTCCCGGTTGTGAGGTCTCTAGTAGACGGTGGTGGTGTTCAATGAGCCTGGCTCGTGCTGGAGCCACGGTGTGGCGTTTGCCCACGTAATCTCTTCCTGCTCCCCTGTGCCAGCGGCGGCCGCTCTCCAGCCCTCCCCCCCCCCCCGTCCCTGGGAGTGTTCCCTGTGCGCCCACCCAGTACATGCCGACCCACTGCACGCAAGCGTGCGTCCCTTTTGCCTGAAACCAGCAAAGCCCTCTTCCACTGTCCCTGACTGACAGACTTCATTCTAAAGCACAATTTTAAATAAACCGCTACAAGCAAAGAGCCTAAATAGTTTTGATGCCGGACACGGTTCTCGCCTGCAAGGCCCCCACTCCCGTGCCAGCTTTTCGCCCTCTGGGGGCCCGTCGTGCGCGTGTGCTCCGCCCGGCCGAGAGCGCGAGCCCTGGACGTGCCCCCCACCCTGCCGCCCAGCCCAGCCCCTCTGACCCTCTCCTTCCCATCCTGTCCTCACCCTCCGGTGAGGAGGACACTGCCCAGCATGGCCACTGGGAGGAGCCCTTGTGCCACAGGCGCGCCCGCAGGACAGAGCTGTGCGACTGCGTGCTGCTGTCTGGCGAGGCCACCACGGTCCCCGTCCCTCCCCGCCCAGCAAGTACGGGGCCGTCTGCGTCTCCGTTTCCATGCTCTTCTTCCAGACGGCCTGCTCTAGACGAGCGGACCCTGGATGGGAGCCAGGGGGCCCAAGACCGCCGCCCCAGCTTGGCCACCGGTTGGCTAACAGCTCGACTTTTGTCACCTGTGAATCAGGGGCGCTAAGCCCCGCCCTGTGAGCCTAACAAGAACCGGCCTGACGCTATTTACCAGCTACCAAGTGCCCCAAGGTTATACCTTCGTCTGATCTCAGATGGTGTCATTCCCCCCTCCCGGGCACCCTGGGCCTCCGGCTGGGAGCTCACCATCCGTGAGGGGTTCCCGCCTCCCTCCCACCTCTGCTAACAGAAAGGGATGAGCGGGAGGCGCAGCGAGGGGGCTGAAATGGACGTGACCCAGAACATCTGGAGAAAGGGGCAGAGCGGGAGCCGCAGGAAAGGACAGGCGTGGAAAGGAGCTGGGGAGGCGGTGGCCAGGTCCAGAGCCAGAGGGAAGGCTCCTCGTAGTTTTGCTAAAACACCAAGTGAGTTAAAGGGAACGTAGGCACGAATCTGAGCGAGTGAATGAAATGCCCCTCCCCCAGGGGAGGGATTGGAAGGCTTGGGGACACTAGGTGGCAGCACAGGGCAGCAAACCAGGGGCGAGTGCCTTCGGGCCGCGGGAGCCGGAGCTCCCCACTTTAGGCACCGCGGCCCCTTCTCCACAGGTCTTCTTGCAAATGAGGACACCCTCAGTGGCGAGGACACCAAGGTGGGCGGGGAGGAGAGGCCCGGGGGGAGCCAGGTGTTTGTCGTCTGGGGTTGTTTTCAAAGGGCCCCCCGAGGATTAGAGTTTCCGACTTTCAAAAGGATACCAAAAAGAGGGGGAGTTTGGAACGAGGTATGGGGAATCTGGATTAGGGTCAGGGGGATTGGGATGGGATTCCCCGACCCAACTGGCTGGGAAAAGAACTGTTGCAGGAATCTTTCTTTTCTTTTCTTTTTAATGTAGGAATGGCCCTACCTCATCCATTCCTGCCCTCGGGACACCTCAGACCCCTCTCCTCCAGTTTCCTCATAGACGGAGAGCCCCTGACCTTTCTCCGCAGAGCAAAAGCAAAGCAGAAATCAGGCATGTAGCTCACAGAAGCTCTCCATCCTACCCTTCCATCGAGTTTGGGTTCTTTGCTACAGGATAGAAGGCTCCGCCCGAACCCAGGGACCACTGAGGACACCCCCCCCCCCCCCGCCTCGTCAGCCAGGAAGCCCTGAAAAGCTCAGCGTGGCACAAAGCCGCGGGTTGGCCGCTGAGCCACCACCGTGCAGGTGTCCTGTGTCTCGAATATGGCCCCACCGGAAGATGCCGCCTCCGCCGTGGCCTCACTCTGCTTGCGTTTGTAATTGTGAGACAAAATCTCCCTTTCTGGATCATTTCCCCTCCCCTGCTTGCCCAGTTCAACCTCCTGTTTTAGCAGCCAGCCAAGGACATGCAGACCCAGCCCCGCCTGCCTCTGCCTCTCATCCTGTCTCCTCTGCCTATGGGCTATGACCCCCTGCTTCTTCCCATGCTCTTCCTGTGACTGAACCCCTGTAACACTTACTGTCTCTACAGTAATGCACAGAAAGCACCTGAGACGCCATTCAGCAAATGTCAATGATGGTCATTGCTAATTCTAACTTCACGAGACCTCAGTTTATAAGAACTTCCACATGCACTGTCGAACTCACCCGTCCACTCGTGCATCCATTCAACAAATTTTATCAAACACCTGCTAAATGCCTGTCGCTCTTCTGGGCGCTCAAGAGAGAAAAGAACCCAATGGGCATGATCCCTGCCTTCACGGAACCTCCAAGGAAGCTTGTGGTTTTCAACGTCAGCTGACACCTGCAGAGTATTGGCGGCGTTGGGAAGAATGTTAGAAACTGGCTAATCCAGTCACTTGCCCCGGACAGAAATTCCTTCCACATCATTCACGGTGGCCATTCTTGACCAAACATTCTCTAGATTTGGTCTTTTCCAGCTATTTGGGCAGTCTTCCTCATGCCAAGCCTAATTGGCTTCCTCACCGGCATCTCTGATCCTTCCTGCACCCTTAACTAAGTTGCCCCCCTTCGGCGGGGACCCCCAGGGCGAGCAGCGAGAGACCACAGCCCGTCTCCAGCAGTTTCTTCGTGAAGCTTCTCTTTTGAGGCGTTAGATCCTCTTTTTCAGGAATCACGTGGGGTGTCTCCCGCTTCCGCAGATGCTTACATATCATCTGACCTGCCCCTGGCTTGCTGTGCGGAAACAGGTGAGCATCCCCCCCCCACCCCCCCCCCACCCCCCGCACTCCACCGAGCAGGAGACCGACTCCCAAGGTCGCACCGCTCACTCGGCCGACCCTCCAGGCTTTGGCTGACCCTCTTCTCGCGGCTTGTATGCCGGCAGCTCACTTGAGGTGAGCCTGCTCCAAAGTATCGTGACGGGTTTTTCATCTTTCTTGATCTGGACGTGATTCCCCCCCTAACAGAGCCGAGGAGGGCATCGGCTTCCCAGGTCCGTGATGTTGCGGGCTCATAACGAGCTCGTGTTTACCCGAATGTCCAGGGCTTACTGGTACACATCATCGCCAGGCGATGTCTTCCCCACGTGCTGCACCTCCGGGGCCTAGCATCCTTCAAGGACCAGCCCTCCACGCTTCCCTGAGGAAAGCTTTCCCGATCCCACAGTACCCCATACGTGGTGCTCTCTTTCTCTCTCCAGAGAATTGTGGTCTTATTTTCTGCGCACACGTCATGTCCCGCAACGTACGCCAGCAGTTCGTGTCCTCGTCTGCCCTCTTTGATCGGGGCACGTGCCTCAGTGCTCTTGGTGGCCCTCAGAGCTTTGTGCGTACAGGTCCTCAGCACACATCTGCCAAACGGGCAAATCTTATAACTTGGGAATTGATATTCCGTCCCAACACGCGCAAATACTTTGCCCATCCCTGTGGAACTTCTCGAACAAATGCTTTCAAAGCTTCCTGCGGTCCTGGGGCTAGCACACTGAATGTCCACAGCGGCCCTGCGAGGCCGGCATGGCCTTTTACGGGTAGGGGGTGGGGGGCCCGCCCCCCCCCACCCCACCCCGGGGAGTCACCCTGCTAGTGAGAAGCGGCTGCGCTGGGGCTCGTTCAGGCTGAGGTCCTCCCGACTCCCGCGACTTGTTTCTGCCGCCTGCTGCTTTTCAGAAGCAAAACATGTGCCTTTTGGGGGACCAAGTCCCCAGACAGGCAGCCGTTGGGCGGAGCTGGGGAACCCTGCCTCTGCAGGCTGTCTTGCGGTGGTTGGGACAGGCTGCTGGGAGTCACCTCAGCTCTTTTTACGAGAGTAAGCTCTATACCCATCATGGGGCTTGAACTCGCAACCCTGAGATCAAGAGCCGTAGGCTCCACTGACTGAGCCCCGAAAAGGAGACTGGGCCCCAAAAAGGAGAGAATAAAAAAGAAAAAAAATTTTTTTTTCAAGTAATAGCCCCTTTAGTTTCTTGAGTGGGTTAGAAAACAGCTAAAAGGGTTGGTTGAGGGCCAGGGTGGGGGAGAAGCGGGGACATGGACAAACCTGTGGAATACCCCCTGAATACCCCTCTCACCTAGAAGTCCTTGTTCACAAGCCACCTTTTCAAGGAGCTCCCCCCACCCCCCCCCCCACCCCACCCCGTTCAGGGCCTCATGTGACTCCTGGGGCCTGGGTTGCACCTGCACAGCCCCCGGGTTCCAACCATGAAACCCCCTCCAGGCTCCCCTGAAGCCCCTCTCCCCCCAGGTATGAGGCCCCTGTCGTCGACAGAGCAATCACAAAGAAGAGAATAAACGTCTATGAAACAAATGACTTAGATGGAAACAAGTTGGTGCTCGTGTGCATTTTCATGTGCCGGGTGGGCTCCGAAGCTAGATCCCCCCAGGGACCCAGGTGGGAGAGACTCAAAGAGGCCAGGCCAGGGCCGGGCAGGCCGGGGCCGGGGGTGCCCCCGGGCAGCCAGCCCCACACCTCCACGGGCCGGCCGCCCCTCTCCCCGATTCCCAGCGCCGCAGGCTCCCGAGAAGAATACGGCTCAGGAGCATAAGTGACCTTTCACACCTCAGACAAGCCAAGTTTGTTTTCTCCTTTTCTGTCCAGCCCGCAGCAGGAGGGAGGGGGGAACGGGCTGGGCCTTGTCGAACTTTCTCCCGCTACAATACCCCAGAGGGGCTGAAGTGGAGGGAGTAAAGGATCTATTTATTTTTGGCTCAGGAGGGACAATGTAAGCAGATGGTCTTTGATGGGATTAGCGGCGTAATCTCTAAGACCCTGGTAAATTGGAAAATGATCCATTATATTCCACGAACCTTTGGCGGCTTGGGCTCCTGGGGAGGGAGGGGCAGGGCCCAGGGGCACCTTGTTAGAAAAGACCCCCCTCTGGGAGCAGCCCAGTCCCGCCCAGAGAATTTGGGAAGGGGCTCGTTAGCTGCGCCACCCCGGCCCCTCTCCTCCCAGGGCTCTCAGAGCCTCCTCCTTCCCCGTCGCCCTCCCCCCTCTTTTGAGAGTGTTGAGGTGTCCGCGCTACCGCCCCTGCCCCCCACCCTTTCCATTCCCAGGGTGTCCGGGGACTCTTCTTTGTGGAGAGAATGATATTGGGTCTCCCGCCTTGGAGGGGCAGAACATTCTTCTTAGACTCCAATTTGTATCCCTCGAACTGTACATCCCAGTCTGTCCCCCCCCCCCCCCCCGCTCCCCGGGAATAGCCCAGAGGACCCCCTCCACGCCACGCCGGGGAGGGAAGCGGGGCAGAGGCTGGGCCAGGGAGAGGGGGAGGGGCAGACCCTCCCCCCTCCCCCAGGAGGGACGGGGGCGGGGAAGGAATGTGGAAGGGGAGATGAGGTGCTAATGAACCAGTCCGCCCAGCCCTCCGCCCTCTTCACTCACCTCGGTCCCCCCAGAGCCCCGGCGCCTCCAGGAGCAGGAGCCCCTCCGGCCGGAGGACCTGGGCGGGGGCGGGGCGCCTGGGGGACCGCGCAGCGTCAGGTGCGGCGCCGTAGGTCCGGGAGCTCTCTGCGGTGTGCCTCTGCGTAGTACCCTGTAGTTCATAGAGAAACTTGGACGTTCAGAAGGCCATGTGGATCTCCTCACCACGGAATGAGGGGGGCATCGGAAAACTTGGGAGGCAGGTCGGGAGAGGGCCGGCGCCTTGCGAGACGGGCCCCGCTCCGTGGGTCCCGGCTGCCTTCGCTTCACTAGCAGACCCGTGGGTGTCGGTCAACACGTGAAATGTGTGTGTTAACCGCCGCGCGATCTGTTTTTGGGGAGTCCGGTCCGAGACCTCGCCTAGTTACAGCCACCCTTGAACAGGTGTCTGGTCGTAATCGTATCACATGTATACATTTAATTTGGGGGGATTAAAAGCCAAAGCAGAAACCACCAAAATACGCAGTTTTCCGCACGCAGAATCTCCACGATTCTTTGAAACTAAATACACAGATAAGGGAAGCTGGAGGGGGACAGACAGAAAGGCAGCAGGAGTTACCTGGAACAGAATAGAAATTCAACGTTTCTGAGTGTATTAACTTTAGCTGTAAGAGGTGTAGCAGGTGACTGGTGGGGGTTCCGGGAGGAATTACACTTGTACAATATTTTGTTTCAGGCTATTTCAATGTATTAAGATATAGTTTACTTTATTTTAGCATTTTTTTGAAAGAGGGGCACTTTGTAATGTATGTATTTTTTAAATATTCTTTTTTTTACTTTACTTTTTTTTTTTTTTTTAATAATCTCTATGCCCCACCCGGAGCTCAAACTCAGGACCCTGAGATCAAGAGTAGATCAAGAGTCACCCGCTCCATCCACTGAGCCAGGTGGGAGCCCCTAATGTATGTTTTTTTTGTTTTTTTTTTTTTTTTTGAGATAGCTTGAGCGGATGGGGATTTGCAGACTGGCTGACACAGGAAGGCAGAGTGGAGGGCCATCGAGCTACAGCCCTCCCCCAACCACCTTTCCCACTGCCCCCCCCCCCCAGTGAAAACCTCACAAGGTTGACCGGACAACCCTGAATGGGAAGAAAGCTACAATCTCGTGAATTTCTGTGGATGGCCAAGCTGGCACACAGGCACACACTGGGCACGTTAGTTAATTTACTGAGTTCACGGCCCCAGGAAGTAAGTTTCCTCTCGTCCATTTTCCCTGTTCAGAAGAGAGGCTCAGAGAGGGTAGGTAACTGGCTTAGACTCACACAGCCAGTGAAGTGGTGGGGCGACCATTGCAGACTGTGTCCTTCCCAGCACCCGCACCCTCCACGGGCCCTCGGGCCTTCACATCAACCCTCTGCCGGGAACAGCCCGCCTGGACGTTCACCTCGGGGCGGGGACCCTCCTGGGCAGCCGTCCTGCTCCCCGTTCTCCTGGGTTCTCACGGAAGCACCCACTCTTCAGCCTCACTCCCACAGCTGGTGGTGTCCTCTCAAGTCTGTGTGCACCCTGCCCCGGATTAATGCCCGAGACACTTACTGACGGAGTCCAGAACGTTCTGGGGTGAGATTGAGCCACCAAATCCGGGTCGGTCTGGTTCCCTCCCGGCTCTGGTCACCTTCGCACTGGAAGGACGCTTCTTTTATGGAGGACGGAAGGGGTGGAGGAAACGACGAGGCCAAGGCCACAAGGCTGGTGGTGGCCACAGACGGGGGGGGGGGGGGGGGGGGGAGAGGCTGGCGGGGGGCATTTATTCAGGTGTTCTGAGAGTGAAATGCCCCCCCCCCAGGCGGCCGGGACTTGCTCTCAGGTGGCAGTGATCCCAGGATCCCACCTGGATCTGGAGGGCTTGGGTGGGCTGGGTCCCCCTCTTGGCTACCTGCTCTGTGCCCTGGAAAGTTAGAGCTCCCCGGGGAGCGCGGCTCTCCATCCCCTTCCCCTGCCCAGGAGAACCACAGACAAGGTCCGCGAGGTCTACACGGCCCTAACTCTCTGGAGCCGGGCTCCCTCAGCCCCTGGAAACCTGGGTCTAGGAACTAGGCAGCTTCGGAAGGGAAGGGACGGGAAGGGACACCCGGCGCCGCGGGAGGAAGGGAGGGTAGCAAGGCCTCCCCCCTCCCTTCCAGCCCCCTGTCCGGTCCCTGTGTCCTCCGTTATTTCTCGGTATCTCTCTCGCCTCCGTATCTCTTCCCCTCCTGTCCCCTCGGTCTTGGCCCCTCTTGCCCCCAGCCTCTGTGTGTCTCCTCTTCCTCGTCCCGGGCTCCCGGGGCTCCCCAGGCTCCTCCCCCCCCCGTTGCCCCAGCTTCTCCGGACCCCGAGGGCGGGACGAGCGGGGACGAGCGGGGAGTGCGGCGGCCGCGGACCCGGGTCCCTAGGCTCTCCACGGTTCTGGCTTCGCGAGCCAAAGCCTGGCGCCGCGAATCCCGAGACGGCGTCTGCGAAGGCCTGGCGGCCAAAAACTCAGACTCGAGGGAGGACCGGGGGGACGGCGGTGGCGGGGGGGGGGGGGGGGGCGGCGGGGGGGGAGGTAGTTCTCGGCTTTATTCCCCTGGGACGGACTCCGCGGCGGCGATGGGGGGGGTGGGCGGACCCGCACAGCCTCGAGCCCGCTTTTCGCCTGACCCGGGTCGGGGGAGCGGGCGGCCCCCGCGGCCCCGCTTTCCGGCTCCGGAGACCCCGCGCCTCCTGCTTCCCTCGCCCCCCCATCCTGCGCCGCCCCCTCCCCGCGGCCCCAGGTCCCGCGCGCACCCCCCGCATCCTGCAGCCCCCCCGGACTTCCCAAGCCCCCCCTTTCCTGCAGTCTTCCGACCCCGCGCCCTCCCATCCCGTGCCCCCCTCCCCCGCTTCCCGCGGCCGTTCCCGCGCCCCCTGGATCCTGCAGCACGCCCCCCCCCGCCAGGATCCGTCCCCCACATTCCCACGGACCCCCAACTCCAACGCCACATCGCTCCGTCTCCGCCCCTCCCCTCGGGCGCCTCGGAGCCTTTTCTTTTCCATTTGTTACCTTGCCTTTATCATTTAATTTAACGTTTTTAATATCCTTGTTATGCTTCCCTTTTATTTCATTTAGGGTCATTTCATCCCTTTGGTTTTAACGTTTTACCTCATTTCACATAGTTTTTGTTCTCCTCCTCCTCCTCCTCCTCCTCCTCCTCTGTTTCCCTCTCCCTGTTTTCTTTTTCTTTCTCTGTTTACTGGTCGCCTGGGCCGTCGCGTCCCCGGAGCTGGCAGAGCCTAGAAGGACCCCCGCCCCCAGCGGGGACTTTGTGGGAAGCGGGCAGCCAGCCACCTGGAAAGCACGACTCGAGTCGGAGGGCAGGGGGCGCGGGGCCTGGCCCCAGGCAGACAGAGGGACAGGCGCACGGTTCACACTGGGACTCAGGGACCCCCAGACACACCCGCAAACACCGACATCGACAAATGTCAGACACGCAGCCGCAAGCCACGCAAACACGCCGCCCTGGCAGCAGCAGAGCCGGGACGTAATGGACACAGCACACACATCACTGCGCGCGGTGGAGACAGGACTCAGACGCACTTAAACCTGCGCGCACACCCTGGGCAGCCCAGGGGGGTTTCAGCGCTAACAACCCATCACAGTGTGACACCCCCCCCCCCCCGCAGCCTCGGGGTGCAGAGGGAACCTGCCCGTCTCCCCGGCAGGCACCGCGGCCGCGTACACAGCCGCCCAGAGTTCATTACCTCTGCCTCGACTGAGGTGGTAGGGGCTCCAAAGGTGGGGAATACTGGCCGCCTGTTTGGCCCAGGGTTCCGGCCCAAATCCGGGAGCCCCAGCCCCAGAGGTGAGCATCGGACCTGGAGAACCTTCTGTGAAGCAGACAGGGGCCAGCACGGCATCCGGAAAAGGCACTGTGTTAGAGTGGCGGGCATGGGACCCGTGTGCCCGTTCGTTGGTATTCCCGCCTCGCGGATCACGGTGCTGCCGTTTGGTCAGGTGCCCACAGAGGGACCATGATTTCCGTGAAAAGGAGCAGAAAAGACGTGTGCGGTTCTAGGAATAAAAGTACAGATATAGTTACCAAGTAGACACCTAGGGAGATGTCAACAGAAAATCTGTCTCCAGCCCATGGGTGTTGTGACCAAGCGGGCACGCTCGCCGGACCTCTGTGGCGAGGTCTGGGGTGACTGGTGCCGTGGGAGCTGCGTGGGGAAAGGCTGGTTTGTGGGGAAAACAGCTACATTATCAAATCAACAAAAAGGGATATTTGGGCAGCCTTGGGGATGAACTCTGGGGTAAAAGACCAGCCGGACCGGGTCCCAGAAGTCCTGGGTCTGGAAGGGTCCCTGGGGTATAGCCGCACACGAGTGGTGGCCAGATATGTGGCCAATGGCGATGGCGGAACCTGACCCCAGGCAGGTGTCGGGACACACAGACCCTGCTGGGCGAAAACACAAAGCTGTGGGTGCCCTCTCCAGACCTGCTCCACCCATGGCCCCTGAGAACCATACCAGGCAAGGGGCAGGCAAGGTTACAGATGTCCAACTGGATTGCCAGGGACATGCATTTTGCAGGAGAGAAGAGGAGATGAGAGATGTTCACGCGCACACACACAGCTCCGTAGGTTTGGAGGTCAGTCATTGTATGTGAGAGCCACAGACGTGGGCAAGTGCATAGCTCAAAAGGGAAATGCTAGTGAGTCCCTGTCTGGAATGCTGGGTGGCTGGAGGCCGGGTCTCCACGGGACAGCCCTGGGAGGGGGTCCAGCCACCGTCCAAAGACTCCAGATCCAGGCAGGGGGATACGCCTGCTGAAGCCGCCGATCCGTTCGCCAGTTTCTGGACTGAGCCTGGAGGAGAAACAGGCAGATGTCAGGGCCACGTCCCAGGTCGCTAACGTGGGACAGAGAAAGGCAAGCTGGCTGTCGGCCTCCTGGTCTGCCCTGCCTTTGACTGGCTCCTCGGTGCCTTTCTTGTAGGTGTTGGTCTCTGCCTCTCTGGGCTCCTCTCTCTGCTGGGTGTGTGTGTGTGCATGTGTGTGTGTGTGTGCGTGTGCGTGTGTGTCTTTCTTTCAGTCCCTCTTCGGCTCCTTCACTGTTGTGTATTATACACCAGAGGAGCAAACAGACCCAGGAGGACACACAGAGACAAATGCATTTCGTAGACGTGGAGGTCATTGGCCATAAAGCCCGTCCATCGTGTTGGTCTCTATATACTTTATGTGATCACACATTTTCGTGTTTGTGTAAAAATCTAAGTGCAGCCTCGACATTTTGTTTCCCTGCAGGCTTCTGGCTACTGTCTCTTTGGGTGTCTGTGTCTGCCCGGCCTCAGGTGGGGAAAGGTTCTGTTGAGACGGGGGGGGGGGGGGGGGGGCTAGATGGCCACTCTAGCGGTACCTAGAGGGGGACATTTGGAATTGCCGGGGCTGCGGGTATCTCTGGGGACGCGAAAGGGCCTTTGTGGCCACTCAAACGGAGAAGTCCCCTTGATCCACTCGGCGGTGGAAGGCCTCTTCCGAGGGGAACGGAGGAAAGGACGTCGGTGAGGCTATGAAGTCCGCGGCTCCTGCCCGGCCAGGCAGAGGGAGGGGGGGACCCCGAGTCAGCGGGGCGAGTCCTGGGAGCGATTGTAGAAAAAGAAGCTCCTCAGGTCCCGCTTCCCAGCCCGAGAGGCCTGAGTGAGACAGGGCCGGAGCTGGGGAAGGGAGACAGGGATGTGGCTCTTTAGAACCCGAGGCAGCAGGGGACATCTAGGTGGGGAGCCCCACGGAGGCCGGACACCCTGGGGGAGGGGAGGGGCTCCAGTGGGACTCTATCCTCCCCGTGGGCGCTCGCCCAGCAGCTGGACCGAAGCAGGTGCCAACACCCCGTGCTTAGTGCCCTTGACTATTTACTAGGTGGGGCAAACAGGACGGGCACAGGGCCTGGGAACGGGGTGGGCTTTGGCAGCAGCTGGGAGAGCGCCCAGCCCCAGGCCTACGACCAGAACGTCCGGGATGAGCCCATGCACCCCCCCCCCCAGATAGGCAGGCCCTTGTTTTCTCCCGCAGTCAGGACGCCCCCTCCGTGTGCCCTCCCGAGTGTGTCCCCGCTCCCCCACTGCCTTGAGCCGGCGTCCGTCTCTCCACCTCTGTCACTCTTCACAGCTTCCCTGGCTTCGTCCGCCCCCCTCGGTCCCAGGTCTCTGTCTCTCCACCCTCACCCCACCCTACCTTTGTTAATTCAAAGACTTCTTCCCAGCCCCTCCCTACTCTTCCCAGAAGAAAGCTGAGCAAAATGTCCCCCTCCCTCAGCCCCCTCCTCCAGGCCTGCGGCCCCTCTCCCAGTGTCAGATAATTGCTGGCGTGCGGCTCTGATGCCAGAGCTGGAAGCAGGGGGGGAGAGAAATAAATAATAATTTGCTTCCATTCAGCGTATATAGGTTACTTGATTTGCATATATGCTAATAATGCTATAATTACCCTGCTGTTCTGGCCTAGGATCAAGTTCTATAAATACATGGGTAGCAGAGTTAGGCCCAGCAACACCACCCCAAATTATAAAGTATGTGTACCCTAAATCCACAAGCCTCTCTTTGTTACAACACAGCCCTCGGAGGTCCTGGCTCCCGGCCCCTCCTGTGTTCGGAGGAGGGGAGACCGGCCCGGATGAGAAAATATTCTAGATCACATGTGATGTGTATGTACTGATGTTATTATGAATCAGGTGTGACCAGTTTTAGGAAAATCGAAGATCTCCCCCCCCCCACACCCAGTTGTTGAATTAGTTGTTATTACCCGGATGCCCTCACCTCCTGGGGGGGGGAGCGTACTTTGGGGCGCAGGTTGGGGCGCAGGAAGAAGACACCTCCCTACCCTTGGGTCTGTTGAGATGTTTAGGAAAGTGCCGTCCACTGGGTGCCGTTCCCCAAAGCTGCCCCCGCACCTCAGCCCCCCCACCCCACCCCACCCCCCACCCGCGTCCCCCCGCACGTCAGGGGGACGGCGCTCGCGGAGCCGTGCAGATGTTTGGGGGACGGCAGAGGTGGGAGGAGGCGTGGGGAACATAAAAGACGCGATCCACAGCTGTCTGCTTTTAATTATAATTATCCCCTTTCGCTTCCTTTCTGGCTAATGAGGGGGGGGGATTCGATCTTTTTCTCCCTTTTCTCCCCCTCCCTCCTTTTCCTGGAATTGAGGGGTGGAGTGAGTTCAGGGTCCTCCTCCCCGCCCCCCAGCCCCCCCCCCCCCTTACTGGGAGAAAGGCAGACTCCAGAGCGTGGGGATAGTGTGAAGAGATTTGCGGGAACAAAGGGAGGACAGGTTTGGGTTGCTGGACACGTCCCTGAGTTGGAGAGACCCCCTCCGCCCCACTGGCACCCTCCCGCCGGCCCCCCAGCCCCCTAGACAAGGAACTCAATGTCTTCCAGCCGGTGAGAAAGGAGCTGAAGGGAGCCCAGGCCTGGAGGGAAGGAGGAGGGAAGGGGTGGGGAGCTGGGGGCGCAAAATTAGTCTCAAAGGATCTTTATTTCTGAGCTAGTGAAGCAGATGTAATCAAGGGGAGAGCAAAGTAATCATAATGGGAGGAATGGGGGGAGGGGGGGCTGAGGCTGGAGTGGGGGGCAGTCTGGCCTTCCCCCACCCGCCCGCTCGGTCTCCCTGCTCCCTGCTCGGGGTGCGGAAGGAAGCTCCGGGCCTGCGGACTCTGACCTAAGCCCTCGGAATCCCGCCTTCAGAGCTCAGGGACGCAGGCCGGAAGGTGGCTGGGAAGGCACCGGGCAGGAGAGAGGCCCCCGCCCCGGCTCAGGGAGGCAGTGGGCAGGGGGGACACTGAAAGCAGTGGGGGAGGGTGAGAGAGGGGAGCGGGCAGGGACTCGAGTGGCCTCCAGGTCTGTGGGACAAAAGTTGGAGGGAGATTTGTGTATGAGAGAGGAGGGGAGGGGGCCTTGGGGAAGGGGGGGTTTTGACAATGAACTTGAGACAAACTTCATTAGCATGCAGGCCTGCTGTCTGTCACGTCGAGCTCAGACTGAGTTCCCAGGCCGGGCCGGGAGAGTGGGAGGGAGGGGAGGGAGGGGCGGGGTGGGGGTGACAGAGAAGACGCGGCCATTGTGCCATCCTGGGCGCCCCCCCTCCGCGTCCAGCAGATATTGGGACCCCGGCCCTGGAAACCAGCCCTCGAGTGTCTCTCCCTCCTCTGAGAACAAGATAATTTATCTCCCACTTTGAATCTGTGGGCCCACCCCTCCCGTCTCCCGTCTAGACTTCCGAGCGCTGGCCTTCGCCGCCCCCACCCTGCTCCCCCCTCCCTCAGCCCCCAAGTGTCACTTTGTCCTTCACAACTAAGATGTGGACTTGTGCTTCGTCCAGCTGACGGAGACGGGGGTCGGGGGACACCCCGAAACGGCAAAGTGTCCTGCCGTCACTCCTCACCCCCCAACCCGGGACGCTCCCGAGTCCGGAGGTCAGTTCGACCCGGCGGGAGACTGGGGACCGCGCGCGCGCTCCGGTCCCAGCCTGTCTCTCTCTTCCTCTGGGGATGAGGGTGGCCGGGAGGAACAATAGCTTCCCTCGCCCCTTCTTCCTGCCTCAGGTTAGAAAAGGCGGCGGGAGGAGGTGGGGACGGGCGAGTGACAAAGACCCCTTCCCACACAGGCTTGGGAGCCGGAGAGGAGGGGGCGTCCTCCGGGCGGGCTGTCATTTCGGTGGCCCTGGTGTCTCCAGACAGGGGCAGCACCCCCTCTTTGCTGCCTTCCAGGGAGAGCAGCGGGAGAAAGAAAGAGCGAGGCGAGCGGAATTCCTGAATGGACGGACCGATGCTACGTCACCGTCACCGGGCCGCACCCCCGCGCCACGGGAGGCTGGGAGCCGCGAGAGAGGCAGTCGGGCGGGCGGCAGGGGCCACCGAGCCGCCTCTCCTCCTCCCAGGAGCCGGGTGAGTGGCCGTGGGAGAGGGTCCTTGCCGAGGCCTCGGCCATGCGGGCTGGGGCGGGATGGGATCCCCTGAAATCAGTCGGGGCGCCCCACCTGGCCCAATGGCTAATGGAGGCGGGCGCGATCATCAGAGAAAGGAAAGGCTGATAAAAGATTTAAGGGGGGGACCAGAAGGGGTGGGGTGGCTGCGTGCAGGGGTGGTTGGCGGAGCGGGGTCTCCCCTCTTGGGTCCGGGGCGCCCAGGGCAGCGAGCCGAGGCGGCGGCCCTGCCCCGCCTCCAGAGCCTGGGGTGGGGGGGGCCCTCCTTCCGCTCGCCCCGGGCGACCGCGAGACAGCTCACCAAGTTTGTCAATGGGATTCAGGGGAGCTTTAGGGTCACGGTGCTACTGATCCCATTAATCTGCCCCTCCCTCTCTCCAGCAGACGGCCAACATCTTAATGCCGGTACCAGAGGAGGGGCGGGAGGGGAGCGGAGTGCGGATGGGAGGGAAGAGAAAATGGTTCTGTATCTGGACTCCTGACCTTTCCTTTCCTGGCTCTGGGCCTCTCCGCCCTACAGACCTCAGCTCTTAGGAAAGGACCAAGTCTGAGGGACTGGGGGCACGAGGGGGAAAAGGAGCCACGTTCCCACACAGGGGGAGACCAGAATTAGGAAAAAAATCCAAGAGCATTTTGTAGGATTTAGATTAATTCAATTCCCCCTTCGTCCCGGCTTTTCCCAAGAGCTGGCAGGTGGGAAAGGGGCTGAGGGGAGCTGAAAGGCAAGTGAGGTGTTGGGGCCCGAGCTTTGGGGAAGGAAGGGGTAACAGCCCTCCCCATCCCCTCCCCTGCCCATCTGATGCCGTCCTTAATCTCTTGTTTTGTTCAGAAGGGCCAGGGGATGTAGACAGAAGGCACTGGTGTCCCCACCTGCACGGGGCTTCCTGGGGGCAGGCTGGGACCACTGTGGGGCAGTGGGGGCGGGAGGCCCCCAGACCACTTCTGGTCCCCCAGAGGCCAGATTGCTGGGAGAAGCCGAGGCTGTGGGTCACCAAACATACACACGCTCCATGACCCCGGAGCACAGACCTTGTCACCGTGTTTCCCTGGGCACTGTGTGTATGTTTTGGGGGTGGGGTGGGGTGCAGGGCAGGGCTCAGCAGGGAGAGGCACACACAGGGACCCCACGACTCTCTCTGATGAGGGCGGAAGGAGCCGGAGGCCCCCAGCTGTGTCTGTGTCCATTTTCCAGGGGGTCTGCAAGCCGGAGGGTTGGTGCCTCTTTGACTTGAGGATCATTTCAGAGGAAACATCCCTTTATGCATGGGTGGGCTGGCAGAGCTGAGGCTGGGAGCGAGGGGGGGCATTCCAAGCACTCCTTCTAGAAATCAGGCTTGGAGGTAAGACTTACTCCTGACCCCTAGCCTTCCTTTTTATGATTTCCTCTGCATTAAGGTAGATTATCTATCTTCCTGATTAAAAAAAGAAGGTGAGGAAGTTGTGGAATTGAGTTTGAGGCAGAAGGATTCACCACCTTCCCCCCCCACACACCCACACACACACATGCGCACACACACACCCACACGCACACACAAATACACTTCCCTTAGTGTTTCAGGAGCCGGGTCACCCAAGTCATTCCCCTGAATAAAAATTCAGCCCGAAAGCAAAATACTGGGCGGGGAGAGTAGGTTCCACACCCAACATCGAAATGAAAAAGCTGCTTTGTATTCTCACCTCTTGTGTGTGTGAGCCGGGGGGGGGGGGGGGGGGGGGGGGGGGAGCAGAGGAGGAGAGGGGAGGCCAGCTTCTGGATCTGCTCCTGCGGATAGGAGCTCTAGAAAGCTCCCCCGCGATATCCTGAGGGCAGGGCGCTTTACAGCTTGTATTGCGGTCGGATCTGGACGGAAAAACAGAGGCTTGCCCCCCCCCCCCGCCCGGGGTCTTCCCTTCTGTCCTGAGCAGAGGGGGCTGCGAGGAGAGAGTGTCCGGCTGGGCGAGGGGTTCCTCCTCCGGGACGAGCGAGCAAGCGAGGGCCCTTGCTTTGCTTTGGACCGAGGCACAGCAGGCTGTGAGTGGGGGCTGAGGACACGGGGTCCAGGCAGCTTGGGGCTGGAGCGTCCCCGGGCTGCCCAGGGCCCTGCCCTCCTGCACATCTAGGCTTTTCTCTCCCAGCTGCCGCCCTGTGCTGCCGGGAGGGCTGGTGATGGACGAGGGCAGGACTGTGGAGGAGGGAGAGATGGGAGGGGGGAGGGTGGCAGGGAGACGGGGGGGGGGGGGGGGGGGGGGACAGAGAGAACCGGAGCCACTCCAGGACTGTAACCTTCGCATTCTCCTCCTTGACAGGGCTGGGCGTCCGGAAGCAGCGGCCTCGGTCCGGTGTCACCGGTGTCACCGTCATCGTGGGCGACCACCTTGGCTTTTAGGGTATTTATCTTATTTGTTTGCTTTCAATGGAGGGGCAGGCGGGGGAGCTGGCCCTGTATGGCCTCTGTGTCCTCTCGTTCTCCCCACCTCGTCAGGTCGCCCTGCCTCTTCCAGCTGTGGGCTCTGACTTTGCTCCACTCTGATGGCAGTAAGACCTGTGGAGCCTTGATGATGGGAGGGAGCGAGGGAATGAGGGGCCCCCCTGCGCCCAGTTCCGCGAGAGGGAGGAGAGGCCCTGGGGATTCAGGGGGCCCTTCCCCTTCTCTCAGCGGCCCCTAAGGGCGGCAGCCGGGGGACCCCGGGGAGGCGCGGAGATGTCTGTACCTGGTGACTGGTGAGAGAGGAGAGCGGTGTGGGTTGTGCTGAGCAGGATCCGGGAAGCAGGCACGTGAGGGTGTATGCCTCCGGGAGCATCCGACGCTCCTGCTGGGAGGGCCGAGGACAGCCCCCCTGGCGTTTGCCTGTGCGTGTGCCCAGGCTTCTGTGCGTGTGTGTGCAGGCGCAGCGCCCTTACACACCCACCCTTTTGCCCCTCAAGGAGGCCATTTGCGGATGGTGGACCCTCTGCTATCTCTGTCTCCTTGTCCTCACCTCCCCGGCTCCATAGGGCTCGGAGGCGAGCGGGCGAGCGCACCGCCTGTGGGTTTAAGGGAGGACCGGGGACGGGAGGGGGCAGCGCTCACAGAGGCCGGAGGAATTCTCAGGCTGGCCTCTCACCACGAGAAAAACACTGTCTTGGGGGCAGGGAAGGGCGGCAGCCCCAGCGACAGGCCCTCAAACCGCCTCAAACCAAGCCCTCAAACCGCCTCTGCCCTTATGGAGGTAGACGGATTGGGGTCCCCAGAGCATCAGCATTTCTTTTCCTGCCAATTCTTGCTTTCCGAGTCGCCGTCCCACAGACAATGCAAATATTCCATAGCAAAAGGATAATGGGTGGCAATGTTCATAATAAGGATGCACTTAAAAGGCAGAAATAAATACCTGAACCCACCTCCGCCAACCGCGGCTTCCATCTGTGTCCTCAAGGCAAACTCCTCTGGTGACTGAGACAAAGAAAAAATACGCTTTTTATTTAATTACCTGAATATTTCACGAGCGTGGCCTAACGCCAAAATGTATTCTGGACCCAAAGTATAAAAATCTGTCCAAAAGCTGCATCCCGAGAGCACAATTGAGGCCATGTTTTTCTCTACGTGGGCTCTTCAGGCACAGACAATGGGTGGGCATCCGGACGGGGACCGTGGCGATGGGGGTGGGGCAGGCACTGGCAAGGGACAGGCTCCAAGCTGACTGAGACACTTCCACACTCAGATCAACGCCAGGGACTTGGGGGGCTCTCCCCGCAGCACCCCCAGAATCTCCCTGGAAGGACGGGGGTGGGGTCTGCAGGCCATGGCTCTAGAACAGCGACCGCAGTGGAGAGTGCTGTGGGCTCGGGTGGAGGCCTTTTTGGGGAGACTGAGGCTGACAGGCCAAGCAAAAGGGGACCTCAGGCCCCCTCTTGCTCTAGCGGCCGCCTCCCTCAGGCCTGCTGCTTCTGGTCCGAGATGGCCGAAGGGTCCCCTGCGGCCAGAGGAGCCGACCCAGGCGGTGAGGTGGCCCCACCCCTCCCCTCCCACGCGGATCCCACTGGGGACACGCATTTTGGCAACACCCTCCCTCTCCACCCACGGCGCGTGAGGGCAAACCCAGACTGGCAGGGGCACCCACCGGTGCAGGCTGTCACTCCTGGGCGCCCACCCGGTGTCAGACCCCCGAGACCCCAATGAATGGCTGTGACGTCTCCTCTGTCCCAGAGGGCGGTCTCCTCTGCTCCCCTTCAAGTAGTTTCCTTTAGGAAGCTGGAATGCGGGCGCTGGCTGTGCAAACCAAGCCCGACTAAGGTGCCAGTCAGTGGAGGTGTGTGTGGGGGGGTGTCTCTGCTTCCCTCAAGGCTTACAGCCCCGTGCCCCTGGGAATGAGCCCGAGGGGACCCCACTCGCCGCCACCCCTGAGCGGGAGCCCTGGGAGTTCGAGTCTGCCCACACAAAACCGAACAGAACGTTGCTTCATCCGGAATCTGGACAGATAGGGTGACTCCGACTTAAACCAATCTCCATTTTCTTTTGTGGGGGACTCCTTAAATGTGGACGCTGTCGGGGTTGAGGTGCTTCTGTAGAACCCTCTGCAAGAGGCAGAGGACCTAGCTCTTTATCTAGCTATTTGGGGGAGATTGGGAAATGTACCCATTTCTTCCCAGACCTCAGTTTTTCAGAAGGCCCAGCTGAGTCTGATGTTGGCCAATAGGGGTGGGGGTGGGGGCTCTCCACGGGGCAAAGAAACCTTTCTGTGTCTACCTCCTCTACCCCCACAAAATTATAGCAGTGGCTGAAAGAGAAGGAAGGTTCATGCCGATCCCCACTCGGAGCTCACAGCGCCGCTGGGTGGCTCTGGGGTAAGGGGGGGGTGGGGCTAAGCCTGGGCCCACGGAGGGGAGGGGCCCCGCTGGCACCGGTGACAGAAGAGAACGGAGCAGAGCCTGTTGGCTAGCGGGAGAGCCAGCTCTTTCCCACCTGCCGCCCCGGCCTCGCAGGCACTGGGCGAGGGGGCTGGGAGGACGAGAAAGTTCGCCTAAGGTGGTTTTAAGGGACCTTGCGGGGAGGGAGGGTGGGGGCAAATGCGGAAATATCTGTAGGGGAAGCTGGTGTGTGTGTGCGAAGTGTAGGCCCTATTGAGGGTTACTGGAACGTCTGGAGGGTGTTGGGTATCTTATAAGGGGGTGTGAGGTCGTGTACCTAGAAATATTGGGGGAGGTCTGTAGGTGGGAAGCTGGAAGGCTGGCGGGGCCTATAGTTTCTCTGGGGCCTGTTTGGGAGGGTGCATTTAAGGAGTGCGTCTGGCAGCACGCCACTAGGGTAGGTTTATCTGTGAGTGTTTGGGGAAGGTTCCACTTTTCTGCAACTGAACTGGGGCAACAGAGACCCCCGTGCACGCCCCCCCCCCGCTCCATTTTGAGTTCGAGGGGCACCTGGGAGGGGCAGGCAGTGGGCACTTGATCTCTTTTCTTCTTTCCCCACTGTTGGCTGCTGTGCTCCCAGTTCTGAGAGGGTAAAGAATTGATGCCGTGGAAGCTTCTAGAAAGCCTCTCCCTTAGGTAAGCGTCCTGAGACCCTCTGGAGGCGGACAGAGGGGGAAAAAAAAAAAAGCTGTGCCAAGCACAGTCCCGAGACCTGGGGAAATCAGGCTGTCTGCTTCAGCCCCATATTGCCGCTTGGGTAGGGAAACTCAGGCCCCTGGCCTTTATCCTATTTCGAAATGCCCCCCACCTCACAATAATGTGGTGGTTATTCAGACATTCTCCAACCTTTGAGGGGTGCATAAAATGAAACCCATTGGCCACTGGCTTGCATCTAACCAAGGCGAATAGTGTTCAGGCTCGGCTTTGTCCTAGACTGTGCAGAGAGGCGAGGCCCTGGAGTGGATAAAACAGTCTGGCTGGGCCTGCTGGGGAGACCCCAGGTCCCCCGGAGCACTCCTCTGTTGGCATAGCGTTCAAGGACGGCAGGTGATAGGGATCGGCCCTTACCAAGCAGACACACAGGCTCTAGGTATGTAAGTCGTAGGAGTTTTTAGCAAAGGGACCGAGAATAACGTGGTTGGAGGGGCGTGACAACTCCGGAAGGGAGTTCGCAGAGCCGAGGACCAACGCGACTCAGCTAGGGCCCCGCAGCTCTCCCAGAGAGCTCCGCCAGGCAGGGAGAATCGGGACTCCCCCTGCGGGGAGACGCGAGCTGCCCCGGGTTGGGACGCTGCGTTTTCTGATTCTCTGGGCCAGATGGGGAGCCAGGTCAGGGAAGCCCGGAACTTCAAACCCCAGCTCTCCAGACACCCGGAGCTGGAGCGGAGGTGGGGGCGCAGGGCTCGCCGTTGGAGGCGCACCAGGAAGGGCAAGGGAGAGAAGGCGGTGGCAAGGGCGTCCGTGGCTGGGTCAGATCTGTGGATGCTGCCCGGGTTAATGCCAGCTGGGACCCTCCAGCCTCCTCCACCTGGAACCTTGGTGCAGCGAGCAGGTTCCGAGAGATGCCCGTCCCCGCACAGCAAAGAGGGAGGCCCTGTCTCGCTCAGACTAACTTCCAGAATCTCTCCCTCCCTGTTTGGGGTTGAAAACCAACAAGACAGGTTTCCGCCCGTCCTGAAAGGTTAGGATCCCAGTCTGGAAGGGATCAGAACGCACGCACAAAGGATATCCTGAGCGGAGGCGGCAGGTGGGGGCAGAATCTCCAGTTATCTGGTTCTTTTTGATATTTCACCGATCTCTTTTCCCTTCTCTGCCCCCACCCCCACCCCCGGACCTGGTGGAACGTGTCTGGGGCCCAAGTGGAAAATGTAGGACCTCCAGAAAGAGGAGGCTTGAGATCAAAACCCCAAATGGCAGCGGATGGGAGATGGCAGGCGGGTCTCGGGGTGGGTGAGGCCGCAGGAGGCTGGGAATCCGCACACAGAGGTAGTAGTTCCTCCCCCACCCGGTTCTGGGGGGGAGGGGCGCCCCAATTGCGCGCTCCAGCTCTTCCAAGGCAGGGGAGGGGCGGGGCCGGCGGGGAGACGAGGTGGTGACGTCAGACGTGGCGGAGCCAATCGGAGGCTGGCCTGGGGAGGGAGCGTGAAAGGATGAATGAAAAGTCCGGAGCCGGAGCGCGCCCGGGCCAGAGCAGCGGCCGCCGAGGAGGCGGGAGCTGGGGAGGCGAGGCCCGCCCGGCCGTGCTGGCCGCGGCTCGGCGGAGGCTGAGACCCGCGGGAGCCTGCATCCCGCGCCCGATGAGCCCTGGCGCCCCGGACCCGGGCCGCGGCTCTCCGTGGCGGGAACGCGCCGGGAGGACGGCGCGGGAGAGCTCGATGGGCGCCCTGGGCTCCATGTAAGTGGCCTGGCCGGCTCGGGGCCGCAGGTGGGCGAGCGCCAGCGTCCAGCGTGCCGGCGCGCCCGCCCCGAGGGGCCGGCCGAGCCCCACACCCTCCTCCGGGCTGCCCGCCGGGACCTCCGTGACGATTCCCGTTCTCGATCGGAATCCCCGCCAAGCCCCAGGGGCACCTCCCGCCTCGGGCCCCCGGCCATTTTCACAGCCTTGGGGGCTTTGTGGACCTCTTTGTACAAAGCCATTTCTCGGGGGGGGGGGGGGGGGCGCGGTCGGGCCTGGGGCTCGCTCACCTGCACCGCCTGCCCCATCTCGTGGGTGCTCTCCCGGAACCCCTCCCGGGTGGGGTCTCTGCCCTTTTCTTCTCTCCCCGAGGCGCGCTTGGGAGGCTCTGGGGGCGCCCACCCCGCACCAGCCTGCCTCCCTCCCGGTCGCCGGGATTTCCTGTTCCCTGCCGGGACGCTGCCGGGGCTTCCCCCATGATTCGCTGCTCGCCCCCCCACCCTCGTTTCAGCGGGCAGCGGGGTTCCAGCCCTTGGCGAGCTGGGGGTCCCCGCGGCTCCCACGCAGAGGCTTGGGCTGTGGGGCGCGCCCCGCAGCCTCCAAGGGAGGGCGGCGGGGACCCCGTGGGCTGGCCGAGGCCTCCGCCGCGGTCCCTGCGGTCTTCCCGGGTGGCGCGAAAGCCCGCGAGTCCCTCTTCGTGCGGAAGGACCCGCCGAACTCGCGCTTCTGGCTCGGATGGGGAAACCGGGCGTTCGAAGCTTCTCGGGTCCGGGGGCGATCCCTGGGCCTCCACGCCGCCGGCGCCGCGTCCTTCCCACGCCCTTTTCGGTGTCCGTGGTGCCTGTGTCCTGTACTCCGGGTCCCTTTCCGTCTTGGGCTCCGTTTCTCTCTCCGCCCCCACCTCCACCCCTGTGCCCTCTCCCACCTCCACCGGCGGGCGTCCGGGGGCGGGGGCGGCGGCGGCGGCGGCGGCCGGGAGGCTGCGTGGAAGAGGCAGCGGCAGCAGCCAGGAGGCGGGGTTGGTTGTTATCTTTGGTTATCTAGCTGTATGAGTGGTGTGGAGTCTTCATAAAGCTAGATAACCGAAAGTAAAAATAACCCCATACACTGCGCAGAGGGCCCGGGGAAAGCTGGCCGCACGGACGGGCGGGGGGCGGGCTAAACGAGGGGCTGGGGGCGCGAGGACCCTCGGGCCGCGCGGGCGAGAGGAGGAACCGGTGGCCCGCGGGCCTCAAGACCGCACCCCAACCCCGGGCGGCGCAGAGGCGCCGCGCGATCTCACGTTAGCCTCTCACGTTAGCCGTGTGCTCTGGGGGGAAGGCGAGAAAGGGGCGGGGTGGTTACTCAGGATGGGGCGTCTCCCCCCCCCCCACCCCCGGCCAGCCGTCTGCGGAGTGGGTCAGTGCGGGGTGGGGTGGGGGGGGGGGTGGGAGGGGGGAAGCCGCTCCAAGGGAGGGATCTGTTGAAATCTGGTTGCAGGGTTATTTGGGACAGTGCCTCAGGCTCCGGGCCCAGGCCTCTCCCGGGGGCGCTGCTTATCCACAGCTCTTGCTGGGGTGGGAGCTTTGGGGGAGCGCCCCCCCCTCTCAAGGAGAAAAGGAAAGAGCAGGGTCTTTGCTTAAATCGGCTCCTTGAAGCCACATAGGTCTACCCAGCTGGGCTGGGAGCTGCGAATGGCGAGGTGGAGACCAGGGGAGGTTGAACGCGAGGTACAGCCTGGGTTCTGGGCGGGTGGGGTGCTCGCTGTGTCTCAGCCTCCTCGCTTCCGCATCCCTTATTCCTTCCCACCCAGGACCTGAGTCTGCTGTCTTGAAAAGCTTCTGGTGCCAGCATTGTCTTCACTGACCAAATGGCTTGAGTTGGGGTCTTTCAGGACACCCCACCTCCCACGCCATCCTGGCTCTTAGAAATCATCTCCAAGAGCACATAGCCTGGAGGAGCTCGAACACAAAGGAATTTGTAGCTTAGTATTTATGCTGCCCAGAGAAAGCAAAGAATTAGAGAGATTAATCAGGGCCTTTCCTAAAAGAATCCATTTATCTGGCCTGACCTAAATATTTTAAGCAAAAGTGAACGAAACAAAACTAGAAGTGGCCTTGCTGCTTTTAGCTCCCAGTTCCACCCCCCCCCCCCACCGCCTGGCCTTCCAGAACGCGGGACAACTGGACAAAATGACCTTGTACTGTCCAGTTCCCGGTGTAAATTTACAGCTTCCTCCAGGAAATGATTTTACAGCTAGGAGATTATGATTCAATTACATATTATGTGGGAGAAATATTGGGGAATCCGAACGGAAACAGTCAGGCTTCAGAGAGCCTGGGCCACACGTTTCCTCCCTTCAGAGATCTGGAGGAAGGAGAGACGAACCGCCTCTCGCCTCTCCCTTTTTCAGCTGTTTGGAATTTGGTGTTTTCGGAGGGGGGAGGGGGGCAGCGGAGACAGGATTAGGGAGACGAGAGCGGGTTCAGGCAGGGACCGGGAGTCCCTGACACCACACCACACCTCCCGGTAACAGCCTCCGTCTGCGAGCCTCTCTTGGATCCTCAGATGCCGTAAGGTAGCTGTCACTAACCCCACTTTACAGATGAGGAACCATAGACCCCCGTGCGTTGCTAATGTCGCTCCGTAGTTTCAAACCCCAGGGGAAGGACTGGAAGGTAAGGTGGGGTTGTATCAGAAGAGAGGGGATTGGCGCAGCGGGGAAAGGGAAGGCCCGGGAGAGAGGAGAAAGGAGAGAGCCTCGGGCCTGGTTGTGAGCGGGGGAGGAGGGGAAGGAGGAAGAGGAGGAGGGTGAAGCACGAGAAAGACAGGTGCTTTTTTTTTTTTTTTTAAACTCTTCTTGCAGCTGGTTGGAAATGCGTATTTGGATCTGCTGAGACTCATGCGCACAAGACTTCCAACTTCTGTTCTAACCACAGTGGGTTTATATTGTTATCGTGGGGCCTCATTAGCACGTCTGACCACAGGGTCTCCGAAGGAGGACGAGGACGGGAGGCCTGAGGAAGCTGGCGGGTGGAGGGCTTACACCCAGCAGAACAAGGATCTCCGGGGAGAGGGGACGGAGGCCGGGAGGGACGTGGGGGTGAGTGCGTGCTGCCCGCCTTACGCGTACATGTGGTGGTGCGGTGCGCGTGGGTGTGTGGGCAGGGCTGCGGGAGAGGGGTGGGTGGCTGTGGCGGGGGCTGTGTCTGCTCGTGAGGGTGACAAACTCAGTAACTGCTGTGAGGCTGGGTACGTGTGCGACCCCCGTGGGCAGGAGGCTGGGCTGTCAGATCACGGATGCCTGGCTGCACCTAGGTTTAAGTCCACCGGAGGAACAGACACTCTGGGATCCGGGAGGCCCCTCGAAATGCAGACATCGCCGTGACACCACGGAGTCCTGCTGCCTGCCTCCCCCAACCTTTATGGCAGCTGAACCCGCTAGGAGCACTGGGGGAGTGGGGGTGCAGGGCCCTCGCTTGAAAGGGGTTCACAAGGGCCTCACCGGTTACCGGTTAGGAAATTTCTTTCTGGCTATCAACACACTTCTGTCTGTGTCCACAGGTTTTTAGTTCTATTCTTCAGATCTTGCAACATCCACCCATTCCTACTGGGAACCAAGTTCTAGGCTGGTTTCTTTACCCATTTCGGTCCCCTGCCCTCATTCCAGCGCCCTCCTATTGAATTCTGAGTCCCAGAGTTCAAAGGCAATTTTCTCCTCAGTATCTGACTCAAGTTTTACATCATCACTCACACCCTCACCTGGGTCAATTTTTCCCCAATTCGAGGCATTGCAAGGTCTCTCCGGTCGTAAGCATCATCACCATCAGCAAGCCTGGGGAGGGACAGAAGTGGAAACAGCCTGTGTGACTGAATGGGGGTCTGTGCTTCTGTGTGTCATTCACCAACTACGATATCTCTGAGCTTCAGCGGGATGTTCACATAAGGGGGAGAAGAAGCTGTGCGCTCAGGATTGTTACATGGAGCAGACAAGGAATTGTATGTAAAAGATCTTGTAATATGTTACGGTATCCATGCGCAGAGAGTAATTCTCAGGGTACAGAAGGGTTAAAGGCCACAGTTTGGAACAAGGATTTGAAAGCGTACGGTTGATCTCAGAATGCAAACAGGGTAGCTTTTCAGTATGTTCTTGACTGAGGATCTCACAACATTTAAACTTGAGGAAGTTCCTCCTTTTCCAGCTTCGGAGTTGAGGAGGGACTCCTGGGGACCTGGGTAGGCAGTGTCTGAAGCGTGGGGAGAAGGAACAGCCTTCGAGAAGCCTGTTAAGAGGCTAGAGTCCACAAGGGTCATTGTGTTTTCTGTTCTTTACGGATCTTGCCGCCTACTGGTAGAGAACTTACAACTGGTAAACTGAGTTATGGAGATAGAGAATGTGGCACGGGTAAATGGTAACTCCAAGTGTATTCCATTAAGTTTCCAGTGTGACAAAAAACACAGGTGTTAAATTTAAGGACCGGTTAGGTAGTGGGTAGAATTAACCAACCAAATAGAGACCTGCCTACCAGCATATACAGACTGAGCAACTTTAAGAAGAGGTGTTTTCTCTCCTCTTGCCTCCCAGCCCCCACCCCTACCCCAACCCCCAAGTCAATTCCCAAGGCTAGTAACCCACCAGAGAAGCATAGGCCCCTCTGCGTTCTTCTGGGTCTGGAAGTCCTTCTTGAAGTCTGCAATTCCCAAGGTTTGGGAATTGGAATATTCTGATATTTATTTATTCCCCACCTTCCCACCCTAATGCTCTGGGGACAGATTGACCTTTCCGCCTTCCTTCCTTTGCTATCAAGACCTCAGAGATCATGGGGGGGGGGGTTATGGCGCTGGCTCATCCAGGGGCAGGTGTGCCAACTTCCCTGCAGGATAAATGAATTTAGGTTAATGTTTTAAAAAAATCATTGGAGGGAAAGAGTAGACAAAAGTATGAAAACGATTCTTGGAGCTTTGAGGAAAATGAGAAGCAGGGTTATAGAAGGTAAAGGTGAGTAGCTGCATGTTCAGGTGGGAGAGAGCTGGGAGAAACAGGGGAGCCCTTCATTGCCACCCAGGCTCTCCCAAGGCTCCGAGTGACACCCCCCTCCTCCTGCCCTAATCCCCCCATTAAGGCTGCTCTGAGTTTGTTATGACAGCGGCTGAAGGCAGCTGAATTGCTGTTTGCTGTGTCTGCTAATTGGACTGAAGGGTTGGAATCTGGACACTGAAAGAGACCATTGTTGCTGTTTACCTCCTACAACTGCCTCCCTGGGGACCTTCTGGGTGAAGGGGAGCAGCATGCCCCCAGGGTCATTGCACCCATGCCCTGTCTCTGCACAAGGGCCTGGGATGGGGACACAGTTCGTCTCCCTGCCTCATCTCATTGGGACGGTTTGAGCTTCCACAGCACCAAAGAGACAAGCTCGATGCCTGAGTCGGTCTCCAATCCAGATCAGGCCTGGGGCCACCAGGAGGTCCCAGGAGATGCTTTCCTTCCTGCTTATTCCCTTCCTCTTCAGGGGCCCTGGCTTTCCCTCTCCCTCCAGCTCATCAGGCTTAACCCCTGTACTTTTTCTTATGTGCTTTCTTCCAGGCCAGTGATTCTCAACTTGGTTATGCACTAAAACCACCTGGGGAGCGTTAGGAAAAAAAAACTGATGTTGGGGTCCAGCCCCAGGCCAATGAAATCAGAGTATCTGGGACTGAGGCCTAGACATTGGTATCATTTAAAAGTTCTCTCCGTGTTTCTAATGTGCAGCTAGGGTTAAGAACCACCGATGTAGGCTTACCTCTCTTCCCTGGGACACACACACACACACACACACACATGCACCTGTGCACACATACACAGGCACACACATGCCCTTTCCTATTTCCCTGCCTTTCCTCTCCAGCTCTTGATGGTTATAATACAACTGAGCAGATTGTGTATCTTCAACTATGCGTCTTTCCCAACCTTATTTCTAAACTCCTTGTAGGAACCTTAGAATTTAGGATGGAATTTAGAGGTCGGTACCCTGTCAACTACCTCAACCCGAGCTCTTCCCCAAGAGCAGGAACGATGACTGTATCTCCCTGTGGGTTTCCAAATAGGATCCAGATGGAGACTGAGTTAACCTATGACCCTTAAGTCGTTAGGGATGAAGGGGTGTGAGGTTCAGAGTTGCAGGGACCCTTGGGCTCCTCCTCCCCCCAAGTAGCACTGGCAATTTGGACATCTTCCCAGAGGGGAGACTTTCCTCGGGGGTGTCTGCGCCCTTGCTTACTGTTTCCCAATGTTTCTGCTTCTTCTCTTCCTTTTAGCTTCTCACCTGGGGCGGGTGGGTGCTCGTCACCCTCCCGCCCGCTTTCCTCCACTCCTGGGCCAGAGCCGCGTCCAGCACCACGGACAGCTCCCGGGCGGTGAGTAGCCGGCCTGCAGGCCGCCTTTGGGAGGCTTACGAGGGGGTCTTCTCTCGGTCTCTAGATTTTGTAATCTGTGGGGACTGTTTGCAGGCAGCTGCGGGGTCTCAGGAAGAGGGAAAAGCTGAGGGCAGTTGGCATTCCATCTCCAGGAAATTGGGTCTGTCCTCTTCGGGGAGTGGGAACTGAACGGTGTGGGGGTGGGGTGCTGTTGCAGCGGTGGGAAGGATGAGAGGTGGATGCGGGGAGTGTGTACCCTAAACGCACGTAAGGTCAGCCAGAGCCAGGATGAGCCTCCGCCCTATATCCCTCATGTTACAGATCCCAAGAGAGCGGAAGAGTCATGCCCAAGGTCACTCAGCTGGGTGGTGGAAATGCCAAGAGGCAGCCTCCTCAAGTCCAGCCCGGCCCTGCCCACTGTGTCTGATGTGTCCTGTAGGAACCTCCCTGCCTGACTCGCGTGCGTGCGCAGGCCTAATGCTGGTCGGGAGGGTCACAGGTTGTCCTTGCACGGAAAGGGACAGAGCACGTGTCTGGGCGTGTGAGGTGTCCACGCAGGCCGGGAAGAGGTGGGCCCAACTGCTCTCTCTGTCAGAGGTTTGCAGGGGAGGCCTCAGAGAGAAGCGCAGGGGAAGGCATACCTAGCAGTGGCTGGCAAGCCCACGGGGAAAGGGGCAGCCATCTGCCAGGGCACAGAGGCCAGCGGATGGCCACAAGGAGTCTCCAGAGGCCAGCAAGAGCCACGCAAACTGGAACGGGGCCTGGGAAAGGCCCTTCTGTGTGCCCAGGCCTGCTCCTCCGACACCGGGAGCCCAGAAACAAAGGGGCTATTCTCGCTAGGATGTGATGCCGCCATCTCCGGCTGGCAGTGCCAGGTGGTGGGGGCATCAGGGGGTGTCAGTCTATTATGCCCCCCCCCAACTCTTAGGTCCTCTGGGGCTGGATGTTGGGGAGGTGGGTGTTCCATGCTATGTTGCCATGGCAACCGCCCCAGCCCCCACCTTCCAAAGCACAAAGAGAGACAGCTTTCACCCCCACCCCCAGGAAGAACCTGGGTCTGGTTGGGAATCTTCCCTTGGGAATCCTCCTTTCTGAATCACAAGCCTTGGCATGCATGAGCATCAGCCTCCTTTCAGCACTGGAGCCACACAGGCAGGGAGGCTGGTGCATCCAGAGACTCTGGGAAGGTTGTGCGAGGGAGCCGGAGTCCCCTGTACTTAACCCTCTCCACCCTCAAGCTCTCCTGTCCCTCACCTACAGCCGAGGCCACCCTCAGCCTTCTAAGGTGATGGGGCCTTGACCTTCTGCTCTTTCCCAGAAGCGAGGGACACCCTGCTACCCCCAGCCAGCCTCCAGGCTGTGGGAACGGGAGAAGAGGAGGGGGGTCATTCCTGCCACCCTCCGCCATTACTCATTAGGCATTCTGCCCCCTCCTTCCGCTCGTTAAGCCTGATTTGCATACATTTGCATAATACAACTCATTTGCATTCCAGGAGGCTCATGGTAGGAGCCAGAAAAAAAGGGGAGGGGGTTGGAGACGAGAGAAAAGGGGAGAGATTTTGTTTTCATCAAAGTGTGTGGGGGGGGGGGAGGTAGCAGGAAGAGGACAGAAATAAAAACTCACTACTTTCTTTCTTCCCTTCTGCCGTCCCTCCCTGAGCTGGACTCGGATGCCAAAGAGGGATGCCAAGGGGCCGGCTTTTCTGTCCTTTTTTGTCTTGCTTCCTCCGGCCTTGGCTCCCCAGCCTGGCCCCCCACCTTGTTGGGCTCGGGCTTCAGAGAGAGAGAGAGAGAGAGGCAGGGGTAGGAGGCAATGCTGTGGGAACGGAAGCGGAGGGCGAGTGAGGTCGCCATGTGAGGCAGCTGGCACCCCTAAGATGGCGGCCTCTGACAGGTGGACGGACGTGGCGGGGGCTGAGGCCCCGGGAACCCAGGAAGGACTTGCTGGCTGGCCGGGAGCATGGCTGAGGCTCCTTGCTAGTAGAACTGGGGAGAGCGGACGGACGGGAGGGAGGGAAGGAAGGCGGGAGGGATGAGGCATGGCAGCCCCAGAGGAGAGTGAGGCTGGCACAGGAGCAGGGCTGGTGGGGCGGCCTCCCGTTCACTCACAGACCCCATGAGCACCCGGTGGTCAGAGGACTTGACGGAGGATCTTATGGACTGGGTGATGCACAAACACTGGGGGGGGTGGTGGTGGGAACTGGGGGGAGGGTAAGGTGTGGGTAGGCAGGACCGCCTGCTAGTTTGAGGGTCTCTCTGGGGCCTTGAAGGGCTGTCGTGTCCTCGAGGTGGAGCTCCAGGTTTTCCCTGCTCAGCCTGGCGGTCTGGCTTCCCTCGTCTCGGCCCTTGTGAAGCTACACCCTGGAGACCACCCACGGCCCCGCCAAGGGCCCACCGCCCACCCCCACCTCAGGCCAGGAGACCTCTGCAACGCAGTCCCCGCTGGCCCCGGTCCTGCCTCCTCCTGTGGCCTTTGGCCCTCCTGTTACATCCTCGCTCATGCGTCCTGGGTTCTGCTCATTCAGTCTTCCAGGTCTTCATTTGTGAGTGCTCCCCAGGGCTCCACGGTCCTGCTGCGTTTATCGCGTCAGCCATCGTGGGCTCTAGACTTCTAGAAACCTGCCCGCTTCACAGGTTCTGGCTTCTCTGAACTCCAGATCTGTCCCCTCACTGCTCTGTGTGTGCTCCTGCCCTTAGCTCCTGGGGCAGAGGCTGGAGAGGTGCCCCTGCTTGGGTTCCACCCAGGCCCGAGCGGCAAGGAGGGCTGGGAGCACTCCTGTGCTTTTGGCTTCCCTGGTGGCGAAGAAGCCAGCCTCCCTCCCAAACCGCAAGGTGGCCACTCCCCAGACGCGGTACAGGGTCCCGGTGCTCACTGGCTCAGCATGTGCTCCCGCCTCCCCCCTCCACCTGCGGTGTCACCAAACTGCTAGGCCCTCGGGTCCCTCCCCCTCCACATCACCCACGTGAGGACCATCCCTTCCTCCGGGCAGCGCCTCTCGCACCCGCACCTTCCTTTCGCTTGGCCCCTGCCTCCGTGGCTCGTTCCGTCAACAGGCGTGTGTCGAGTGCCGCTGGGTGAGGGCGGAGGTGGGGTTCGGGGCTGCTCTGCGGAACCAGCAGTCTGGCAGGGAGGGCGGACAGGCACCACGGGACACCGGGAGGACGGTTGTCCTGAAGACCTGAGCCAGGCTCCGGGGAGCATGGGGCCGGGCAGGCAGGGAGGGCCTCCTGGAGGGGCCGAGGGGCAAGTGGTGACAGGTGAGCAGGAGGTCGTCAAGTCCAAGGTGTGAGGGAGTGGGCGGTGGTGAGGGGCCAGCTGATGTGAGGGGAGGGAGGAAAGAGCAGGCTGGACTAGGGGACGGGGCTGTCGTCACAGGGACTCTGGGCTTGGAGGAGCTGGGGCACGGAGGCTGAAGTTGGTTACCGAGAGAGAGCCTCATGTGCCCCAGCAGGGGGGCTGGACTTGCAGGGTGCTTAGCTGACAGCCTCAGAGATGCCGTGTATGGGGGGGGGGGGGTTGGACGGCGAGCAGCACACAGCCCCTCCCAGGAGGGACAAGGACACCGCATCCAGATGCCTGCTTAGCCCAGTGCCCAGCCGGAGGTTTCACTGGCTCCTGCTTAGTTCTGCAAATGAGGGAACAGAGGCCTGGGAGCCCCCCAGGAAGAGTCTCTGCCCCTCCCCCAGATCACCCCACCATCCGCATGCGTGCCCCCGCTTACACAGTGGGTAGGCCAGTGGGGGCTCCCTGGGAGAAGCACGGGTGCCCCCGGGGCAGCACAGGAGATGGGCCGCTGGGGACTGAAGAGCAGAGAGGGGGCTCAGCCCTGGAAAGTCCCTGGGAGACGGGGTGCGGGAAGGGGTGCGGGCTATCAGGCGGGGAGATCCTTCCTGGAGAAGGTGGCGGAAGGCTGGAGAGGCATCTGAGGAGCTGCTGTGGCCACCGGGGGAGGGGGAGAGGGAAGTGGGGGGGGCCAGCCCCCACCCCTCCCCCAGGCCCAGCCTTTGCACAAAGACTTCTCTGTGAGTGGCCACGGAAGGGCCTTGTCAGGTGAGGGGGCTTAGCTCCCGGGGCTAAGGGGTGGGTGGAAGGGGATTGGAGGAGGGGAGGGCTGAGGGGCAGCCTCAGGCTTTAACCAGATCTGGGAAGGAAATGGAGAAGCTGACACCTAGCCAGAGCCTCACAGTGAGGCCAGTGAGGCCCTGTCGAACCTTCCCAGGACAGGCTCCTCTCCACGGTCCTGTCAGGCCCCGCGGGCCCCCAGCAGCAGGGTCCTGCTGCCCGCCTCCTTCCTTGCTGTAACTCCCTCCACCCCGGCCCCTCTAGCCTCCCTTCCTGCCCTTTCACGGGGCTCCCCAGCTCCTGCACGGGGCTCCCCCGCTGGCTGGCTCGCTCGGGGAGGGCTGTGTTGGGGAGGTAGAAAGAAGCCAGGGCCCAAAAAGAGGCGCGAGGCTGCCTTAGACTCCACACCCAGTCTCGTCCTCCCCCGGGAAGGTTTCTCTCGTTGCCTGACCTGAGTGCCGCCTGCTGTCAACCAGCGTGTGGATAGACCCCTGCCCCACCCCCAACGCCTTGTTGCGCACACTGTTCCTTGTAATAAGTGTGTGGCTTTGGGCCCCGGGAGCAGCAGAAAGGCAGTGGGCACCTCGTGGGGCTGCAGGCTGCTCACAGATTGGATAGCAGGGCTCCATCCGCAGGACTGACAACAGAAGGAGGTTTTGGTTGTCGACTCTGGATCAGACAGGCCGGTCAGGAGACCCTGGCTTCCCTCCCTTGCTAGCTAGGTGACCTTAGGCAAGTCACTTACTGTCTTTGGACCCTAACTTCCCTCCACAGTTACTCCGAGGGATCAGTTGGGTTGGTGTGAGTGAGGGTGAGGCCATGTGCAGGTGGACAGTGCTAATTCTAGAGGGGCCACTGAGGTGGGGACAGTCTGGAAGGGCTTCCGCGGCTTGGAAATGAGGGCACGGATCGCTGGGGAGGAGGGGGCCGGGAGGGACTCGCAGTCCGTGATGAAGGCCTGTCTGAGGGCGGGGCTGGACTCCGGGCGCTGCCCAGAGCTCTCGTGGGCTCAAGCAGGCAGGTGTCTTGGTGGCCATCCTCCTCAGGAAGAGCTTCCCCTTAGGGCCGGTGTAGACACCGTCCAGCAGCCCTGGGAAGAGCGAGGGTGGGGTGAGGGTCCCCCACAGTGTCCTAACCCTGCTTGCTTCCCGCAGCCCGCATCTCGTCGTTCTCCAGAGGGAGCGCTAGCCGGACATCGTGACGCTCCAGCGAATGAGCCCAACGTGGTCCCTCCAAGCCCTGCCGCCCAGCCCAGGACTCTCTCAAGTCCCCGATGATCTTATGCTCCTCGGCATTGTCAGGAGTGAGCTGAATTCAGACTTACTGAGGTCCCTCAGCCTATGGGCCAGGGAGACTTTGAGCAACAGGGGCTTTTGTCTCGAAGCGGTCATCCCTTGTTGTACAAGCTTGAGCTGGGAGGAAGGATGGTTTGGGCATCATCCCCCACTGATAGCAGTGGAGCCTGTAGGCCTGCAGGGAAGGACCAGGCTGAGGCTGGCATATGGAGGGAGAGCCCTGGGCACAGGGGCATGAGCCTCACCCGGCCAGGGCTACCTTCTGCCG
This sequence comes from Prionailurus viverrinus, assembly GCF_022837055.1. Lineage (NCBI taxonomy): Eukaryota > Metazoa > Chordata > Mammalia > Carnivora > Felidae > Prionailurus > Prionailurus viverrinus. The sequence continues at coordinate 65,176,289 of NC_062577.1, forward strand.
GGTTTGTCCATCTGGCACCAGCTGGCTTTCCAGCGCTGCCCCCACAGCCAACCGGACTCCTTCTGCTTCTGTTGCCATAGCAACTGGCTGCCATCTTGTACTCGGGGCACTATCTCCTATCTGGATTTTCCCATGGGGTTCCTGGAGGATGGGACGTAGGTCTCCAGCGATGCATCCCTTCCTCCTGATAGCCATCCAATAAGAATGGCCACGATGGGGGCCAACGACATGTCAGGCTCTATGCTAAGTACTCCCTAGGTGTTATTTAATATGGCAGAGAAAGCATCCATGTGATCAGTTTAAAAGGTTCCCAGTTTCTTGTTTCTATGACAGACCTTTCCTCTCTCCAACCAGGAAACACCACGATCTTGCTTATTCTGTCTTGCAAGGTCCTTCCCAGTGTCTAACTGAGACCTGTTCTGCTGAAGTACCAGTTCTCTGACCCTGGGCTTGACATGGCTAATTTGAGAGGTAAGGAACGGACTGTCACCTGCTTTAGTCACTTTTTTGGGCTTCGTGGACTCCAACTGATGGCCTAGGGAAACACACATGGGTACCTTGGTGAGGTCCGAGTGCCCCTTAAAGACTTGGGGACACAAGTCTGCAATCTTTTGTTCAGAGGGGCACCTGGCTGGTCCAGTCAGTAGAGCACGCGACTCTTGATCTCAGGGTCATGAGTTCAAGCCCCACATTGGGTGTGGAGGCTACTTAACAATAAAACAATGATAATAATAATTAATGAATGAATAAAATCTTGTTGAGAGAAGGGGAGTCAGGGTCACAAAACGCTTTGAAATTTCCCTTCCTTGCCCCCATCGCCACCCAAAGAGAAAAGCCAGAACCAGAGGCCATCGGAAAGGGCTAGTCTCTCAGGCCCTCAGCAGGGGGGAGTTCCCTAGGAAGGCAGGCTCCCCGCTGCTGCCACTGGGGAGGTTCCAACAGGGTCCCTGAGAGATCCTGAGGTGGTGAGAATTCCCTCCCTCTGGAGCTCCAGCACAAGGCAGAGAATGGTCACCTTGACCTAGAGGGGCATCTCTAAGGGGCACTGAGCAGGGGCCAGCTTTGCTGAGGGAATCTCCAATGAGGGGCAGGTGGGGAGAGAAAGGAGGCCATTCTCAACTGAGGCAGGGTGGGCTGGCAGGGAGGGGCTGGGGATAATTTATGATATCATTGTTTCTCCGCCCTGCTTTCCCAGCCCCCCTTCCCAGCCCCCTGCTACTGTACTGTTGCTAGGAGATGCTGGCTGTCCGTGTCTGGGCTGGGAGGGCGGAGCCGACAGACCCTGCTCCGTCTGGACTCCTCCTCCCCCCCTGCGGGGGAGGGCCTGCTCTGAGCTTCACCCACCACCCCTCCCCAGGCCCCCACACGCACCTTCTCTTCTGTTGTCCCCCAGATCTAGCCAGCCTGGGGCTCGTGGGGCTTGTGGGCAGCCTGAGGATCTGGGGCAAGGAATGGGACAGTGAGCAGTGGAGGGAGAGGCTGGCAGACTCAGCCGGGGTGCTTAGGAGTGGCCGGCTCACCTCAGGGCCTCTGGGAGCCAGCCCGGGTCAGGACGAGCGCCAGGGGAAGTCGGAGGCCTCGAGGAGCCCAAGTTCGAGGGAGACAAGTCTTTCCCTTTGGGGAGCTACCAGTACAATGGGTGAGGCAGACCCCATCCACACCCCTCCTCGG